>NC_081849.1:81429953-82629953 GCF_963259705.1 Myotis daubentonii | reverse complement strand
TGAAGCAACTCAAATGCTGCTGGCGCTGTTTCCTGTCTTGGAGACAGTTCAGGTGTCGGGGGCACTTCTTTCTCGGGAGGCGTGGCTTCACAGTGATGACACTTTGTGGCCATGCAGGGCCGAGCGTGCGCGATGCCAGAGCCAACACGCATCCCCTTGGGGCCCGGAGCCCACGCTTCTGTGCTGTGGAGACGCACTCCACTCAATGGAAGAAACACATGCACTCTCGGCAGCGGGTCTCTGGGAGCCACGGACACGCAGAGAGCGTCTTTGGTGGGAAGGAGGCGCTGTGTCTTCTGCCCAGGTGGATGGAGCAGTTTACCACCTGCCTCCGCCTTCCGAGGGGCGTGTCCTTGCTGTCCCGGATCCATTCGGAGTTGGTCTCCAAAGGAAGTGAGAAGAGAGTGTCCACCCTCCCTCCTGTGCTGTGCGGTGAAGCCAGGTGCGTCCAAGGGCCGCCCTCGCAGCCTGGAGCCTTGGGAGTGACCCTGCGTTCCTTTCTCACGTCTCAATGCTGCGGTGACGAAAGTGGTGATTTTGGGAAATACTGAGTAGTAGATTCAGACCTTCTTTTTCCAATTTATAAAGTGGGATGATGGTTCACACGCGCCTCAGTGTCAGATGTGGTATCTTAAATCTGTTTGGTTTAAAGGGAAAACAAAGTTTGATATCCCGTCTGCGACTCCGTAAGTTTGGTAAATGCACGTTTTCAGGTTCAAGAAGCTTCGCCTGGTACTTTAATAGAAGGAAAAAGAGCAGGAGATTTGCTCTTTGAGCTTCCTAGGATATTTTCTAAATCAAGCCACTACATCTTTTGTTTCAAATACAAACACTTCTTCTTTTCCAGAGAAAGAACATGCTGCGTATTGTATACATTTCAATGCTTTCGTTTCATTTTGCCTGGTTTATTGTTTTAAATGACAAGAACGTTACAGCTATTGAAGATCTGAAAACCAGAAGGAAATCAAAAACATTCATTTCTAGAAACAGTCCTTGGTCGCCGTGGCTCTGAATGATAGAGAACAGTTACAGCGCGCATGTGGGAGTGGTTTTCTGGTCGGAAGCAGCATATAGATAGAGAATATTTCCCCCCCAAATGTTAGTGTTTCGTCCAAGCGTGGGGAATACTGACTAGAGGACAGTGCCTGCGCTCCGGGTGTCCTCTGACTTTGGATAAAGCTGTTAGCAGCAGGCTTGGGGCGCCCTCAGGCATAGTGGTGCATACTTTAGATTCTTTGGTCACAAACGTGGACCCAGTTAGTTTTAGGATTTCTTTGAAACACAGGCTTTGGACACGGCTGATGAAAGCTCTGCAGGGATTCCCCTCCAGCCTCTGGTGCTGTGCTTCATGACCTTGGCCTTGCCTGTCTCCCAAGGGCTTGCATTTCCGCCGTCCCCTCGGCCAGTGGAATCCCAGGGGGCTTCCTCACTGCTGAGCCTGCCCATTCCGTGCCTGGAGTGCTCTGGCCCTTGTGCATCTGGCTCACACTCGGTCCCCCCCTCCCGGCAGTCCTCCCTCCCTCACACCCACTCTCCTGGGACCTGCCCACCCCCCTGGCCATGGCTCCCTGAGCCTGGCAGGCTCCCTCCTTCCTGTGCCCTGCACCAGCTCTCTCCACCTGGGAGTTCCAGTGAGCAGCTGCTAGGTTTTCTTGGAGTCATGATTCTCTCATGGCATGGAGCCTTGGATGGCCTACATTTTGGGAAATGTTTGAATGTAGTTGAGGGGTAGCAGGCTTCTCCCCTCAACACACTCGTACATGCTCTAGGTGAGATCTCTATCACCTGAAATTTGATTGGATTACAACCAATCTTTTGTCTTACATGTCCTCTTTCTTACCTTATTTTCTCCTTATGATGAAATCGGAAACATTTGTAGGAATTACGAGCAGCCTAGGCGCTATTAGGAGAATCTGTGAAAGTTTTGTAGCTTTCATCATGTCACTTTGCCTTTTAAAGAAAGCATTTTATATAGACACAATCGAGGTCTTTGTTCTTTTAAATAATGTCATTGTCAATCTTGGAAACTAGCAACTTTTTAAATGTAGCTTCTGGCAAGACTTTAAGGGTTTAGAATAATACTCAATAGGGAACTCCATTTTTTGATGTTCAAGACTTGAAACGAAAAGTCCGTGCATCTGAAACAATATCAGACGACGTCTCTGAATCATTGTGTGCATATTATGCCGGAGTTTCTCATCTTAAATAGACTCTGCATGGGCTCTCAACAATAGAATTTTAATCCAGATGCTCAAAAAGCCCAGTTAGGGTTGGCTTCCTAGGCAATGCAACATTCGAGCCACGTGTTTATCATTCACCAGGGGCTGGTCTCTCGTTCCTCTCCTGCCTTCCGCCCCAAATCATCCCATCCCTCCGCTCTCCCCTTTCTCCTCGGCAATGCCCACTAACCCTTATCTCCTCCAATTACATGACCACCATTTCCGCCATCTTCTGGCAATACTTAGGGTGCCTGTTCACCTGTCCTACTACCTGTGTGTTGGGAATCTGCTTGCAGGGCTGAGATTATACTGCCCAATAGAGAAGTGCATTCCATCGACATGTTGCTCATAAGTGGCCCCGCACACAAGCATTGATGCGCACTTGCACACATATGCACATACACATTTTGATGTGACTTCTTTTGTTAGTTGACCTGCCTACCGTTCTTAAATGCACCACCAGGGGACTAAACCTTTGTTTCCTGTGAATCCCTTCCCAGCGGAAGGCGTGTGCATGTGGGTGGGTTCAGGACAGAGAGGAATGTTCTTGTCGGTGCTCTTGAATGACCAGCTTTTAGAAGTGATGGTTGGTTCCGTGTACATGTGTGGCGTGTTTGCTCTAGATCTGTGACATGTGCTGTTGGTATTTTAATGGGGATCGCATGGAATCTATAGATTGCTTTAGGTGGTATGGACATTTCCATTGTTAATCCTTCCCATCCATGAACCCGGTGTATCCTCCCGTTCTCTCTTTCTTCAGTGCCCTGTAGTTTTCTGAGCGGCCTGTTACCTCCCTAAGTTTATTACAAGGTACCTTTTTTTTGGTGATGGTGGTGGGGGGTTGCAAAGGCAAATGGGATTGTGTTTTTAGAGTCTCTTTATGAGAGTTCATTATTGATGTACAAAAATGCCCTCGATTTCTGGCTGTTAAATTTGTAGCCCGCTACTTCGCCGAATGCATTTATTAAACCTAGCGGCACTTTCAGCAATAAAGGTAACATTTTTAAAAAGTGAGGATTGGTTAGATTCTGAGAAATGCGCCTTCTCTCCAGTTAGAGCAGATTCTGTTTTGTCCTTTCCGTTCATGTCCCAGTTTTCACGGATGCGAGAATGTTCTGTGAGGAGAGAGTGTCCCCCAAATGGCTATTTTCTCGGAGGCAGATGGTAAAGATTCAGTATCAGGAAGCGGGCTGTCTGGAACGGAGGCTTCTTCTCTAAACTTGGAAACGGGACTCTCCTGGAGCAGAGAACTCCCCTGTCATCCAGGACGGCAGCGATGCCGGAGGACTCTCAGCTCCATTGCCGCGGAAATGGCTCATTCGTGAAGGAACGGCCACTTGGAGCATGTGGGGTGCACGCTGTGGTTCCTGACCCCGTGCTTCCGTGTCATCTCAGCTCTTAATTCTGTAAGAGGTTTAGGTGCAGGATTACCAGTGGTACGAACCCTTTAAGCAGCGTGCATATTTCACAGTTCAGCACGGTAAGAAAGATTCCGTATTCGGAATAACAGCTACTCCAGGAACAGCGCGACATCAAGCCGCGATCTAAAAATCATTATTGTTTCTTCAGAAGACAGCCTCTCTTTTCTTGGGGTAAAGAAACAGTCTTTTTCACCTTTGGACATATAAGTCCCCAGAAAAGTGCACAAAAAGAAATTTGTTAAATGATGGAAAAGGGTCTCCTTTTTCTCTCCCAATGAAATACGTAGTGAATGAAACAAAGAAATAGTTATAAGAGGCCAGATAGTAGTTGTGAAATAACTGAGTCCTTAGACTAGTCCAAACTTAATTTGTTGAGGGATGTTTATAGATTGATCTCTCTCTCTTTTGGGCGCATTTTAACTCCTTCCTGCCCTCACCCTCTCAGGCTGCCCTCTGGAATCAGCGGAGGTGATGGAGTACCCAGGCCTCCTGGGGTTGAGTTGGGAGGGAGCGTGCCTGGGCTGGGCGGTGCACACTGCCTGCAGGAGGAAGGCGGTGGCGGGGAGCCCCAGCAGGCTCGTTTGGGCGAGAGGAATGGTGCACAGGTGCAGTGCAGCGGGGCGCACCTGCACGGGGCTCCGGTTCAGGAGGCCGCTCTGTACCTGGGGACCTCCCGGTGCCCTGCCTGCTCTCCCGGCGCCCTGCCTGCTCTCCCTGTCCCTGGCCCAGTGGTGGTAAAGGATGGACGGCAGCCAGGGCTGGCCCTTGGCTGTCTGCTCCACTCATTCCTGGTGCAGTTGAACCAGAATGACTGCGGTTCCCCAGACAAATTGGGCTCCGGGTGGGAGCGCTGGCATACATCACCCTGGCGGCGTCTGGCTCTCTCCTGGCGGCACCCTCTGCTGTGAGCCACGCAGCATCCCGAGAGAGCGGTGCACCGCACACCTGCGGGGTCCCCTGGCCCCGCCTGCTCTCCTGTCTGTCTCCCTAAAGCGGACGTAGCACGGTTTAGGGGAAAGGAAACCCAGGTGCCGGCCCCCGTGTCAGGAGGTGGCTGTGAGGCCCAGCGCTCGGTGAATAGTTCCTCAGCATCTGGAAAGGAAACCTATTTCGTGGTTCGGTTCAGGGCATTGTGCACGGTTGGGCCAGCTCACTCACATTTTTCACATATAATGTTAGGATGTGTTAACATTGAACATGTTTGTGCCGGAGGCTGCGAGTCCCTCAGCAGTACCTGCGGGTGCCTCCTTTCATTGCTTTTACAGCGTTGTTTGTCCCCATTAAAATGTGTTTATTAGGTTTCAGGTTATTTGGTTGCATAAATCATTTGGAGGCAGAAACTCTGGCGTTTTCCTCCTGGTGGAAAATACACACAGGACGTGTTACTAGGCTCACATTTAAGATGAAAGTTCAGGCACGGCACACGCCTGGCTGGGCCCTGCGCACTCAATGGCGAATGCCATCACAAGTAGCTCTTCGCCCCTTCGATTCATAAATGCACTGTATCGGCAAGGCCTTTCACACATGTAGGCCAGGCTGGTGTGGATTTTTAAAATATAAATAGAAATATTTTTCTAGACAGTCTACCCATGGTATTTCACTGGAGGTAAATATGATGTCCGTTTCCCACATTCGAAATCTGACACTCGGAACTGTAAATGACTTACCTCAAGTCACACGGCTGGTGGGTCATAGAGCCAGAATTTGCATCGGTCTCTCTGGTGTTTCATCCTGCCGACTCCTCACTGTCTTGTGTAGGAGTAATGTCGATACAGAGCAAATCAGATTTTCAATTTCATATGTGATAGGAAACAGCAGTGAATGTGTTTTTAAAGTGACTACTTTCCTTTGTAAAGATCTGTTTGTAACTTAGATTTCCTGTTTATTTTCTTCCATTGAGGTCCACCCATAGTGACTTGGCTGTATTAACAGGTGTCTGATACAGATAAGCTCTTTAAAAATATCCTAGATAATAAAAGGCTAATATGCAAATTATCCCCTTGACCAGGAGTTCGACCGACTGGGAGTTTGACAGTTGGATCAGGAGGAGGGACCAACCAGCCAACTGCCTGTGGCCCTTCCCATGGCCAGCCCTGCCCCTGATCGCCACCCCCCCCATTGGGGGCGGGGCTGGCCTGCCAACCGCTCGTGGCCCCTCCCCCCAGCTGGCCTACCCCGATTGGTCCCAATCGTGGTGGGCCAGCTGGACCCCACCAGTGCACAAATTTGTGCACCGGGCCTCTAGAGTGTGTGTGTGTGTGTGTGTGTGTGTGTGTGTGTGTGTGTATATATATATATATATATATATATATATATATATATATTGATTTTTTTTTTTTGATAGAGAGAAGGGGAGAGAGAGCAACATCGATTGGCAGTCTCCTGCACACCCCCACCCGTTACTGAGGCTGGAGCCCACAACCTGGATAGGTGCCCTGACTGGGAATCGAACTGGCAACCTTTTGGTACACGGGATGATACCCAACCAACTGAGCCACAGTGGCCAGGGCTGGTTAGATATGCTCTTGTTGGTAGTATTTAACATGTTAAGCGCCCAGCCTGTTTTGTCTTCCGGACGCAAAGTATAGTGTCAGTCACCAGTGACTGACTGGTTGCTTAATGTGTTAATATTCAAAGTTTTTAGGAAGTATGATGCAAACATAAATTAAACATTTGCCTAGTTCAGGCATAAAAACATAAGATACTGTTGTCTTGAGGTGTTTCAAGGAAGACAGCGCTCCTAGCACCATAGTGTTTGTAGCACCCACTCAGCCTGAGACGTGTGGTCCGAGGAGGTCTGGTCTCTGACACAGCACTGATAAGCAGTTCCTGTGGCAGAGGCTGAGTGGCGTTGATGAGGATGGCAGCGATCCATTTTTCCGATGTCAGTCATGCTTCAGAGAGAAATTAGCGAAGGTAATTGGACTGACTACCCCTATCATTGGGGTTGTAGCCCGGACCCATGAGCACTAGCCTTTCTCACAGGCTGGACAGCGAGACACATCTGCTCCAAGAATACAGACTGTCCCTGACATGACATAATGGGACTGTCACAGATACAACACGGTGCAGCTTTTCCTTTTAATCACCGTCTGAGGAAAACGTCTTTTCTCGCAGCTGGTCCTCCTCCTCGTCCATTGCCTTGACTAGACCTCGCGCCCAGGGGTTGGAGGCGTGGAGACAACAGGTGTGGTCTGTCCCTCACCGCGCCTGTGGTTCCCCCATTTAACAGTCGCTGTGCCTTGAACATGCGTCACACCAGCAGGGACGCCGTGCCCCCGTGTGCCAGCGCCTTCCGAGCCACGGTTCGGCCCTAGGTCTGAAGGAAGTCGCCCGCTTAAATAAGTCAGGTTATGGAATTACTCTCCCTGGAAGAATAGATTCGAAAGCCGTGATGAGTTTCAGGCGGCTTAAGTGTGGCTGGCAGGCAGCCATCCATCACGGCCGGCGCGACATTGATTTCTGACTCGGAGCAACGGAACGGCGCCGGGACTGGGTGTCCTTAAGGAAACATTCTATAGCATCGACGTCCTTTGTTTTTTAAAGAGCCGCTGCCAAAACTCTGTTCGAATTGGATTTTGATTGTGCTAATGAGGAAATCTATTCACCGTCAGAGTCAAAACATCCATTATTGTGAATTACTTGAGCAACTATTTTTGCCGCTCGTTCTTAAAGACACGAGTTGTTTTTTATTCTAGACGAGACCTCTTTTTCTTTTAAGCAAAAATTACAAAATGCCACTTAATTACATTTAGTGGGAGCACTCAAGCTTCCTCATTGTGCGGGTTAAATGGACCATTGAAACAAAATCAGTTGATTTGGCGCTCTCTCGCTCGCTCTCTCTCTCTCTCTCTCTCTCTCTCTCTCTCTCTCTCTTTTTGTCCTACATTTTCTCTAGTGATTACGGCTCTCAGCGACTTGCCAAATTGATGGGACTTGGCAGGAGAAAAATAAGCAGTTGAAAATGCGGGAGATGAAGTTTTCTGGGTTTCACAGCATCACTGCGCTAAACTGCTGATGCGGAGCGAGACACGCTTACCTGTGGCCTTGCTGTGTGCACACGCGGGTGGTTTCGGGGACCATGGAGCAGGGGGATCCTTGCACTAAGCGAGCTGCTGGACGCAGCAGATTTTTCACTCGTGACTTGTGTGATTCCCTTGGCATTTCATTGTCTAAAACCATATCCCACTTCACCATCACATTTGTTACTGTTATAGCAGATCCAGGTTCCTGCGCTGTCAGACTCACTCCTCCTCCACGCTGCCTGGTGGGCCCAGGTATGGTCGTGACAATGCTTTTGTCCCTCAAGGCGACTCAAAATCCTTCGGTGCTTCGTTACTTTATTCTTTTCACTGGTTTCCACTCTCTGCGTAAGGAGGGCTGACTGTAATGAAAAAAGCCAGATCTGATGGACAGTGTCAATGATCAGTTGTCCGCCCCCCTGGCCTACGCTAGCTCTGGCCACAGAGCAGCACTGCCCAGGAAATTGGGGTCAAGCAGACCCATGTGTCCCCCACAGTGTGGTCCCCTGTCTTCCTACCATGCCAGCTGCAGGGGCCCGAGGGTCGCTTCACGCTGGTCCCCAGCTGGCTGGGGTTCTTCATCATCTCACACACGCGGGCTCTCCATGCCTGGTGTTAAGATCCACTTTATTCCCTTCCTGACACAGAATTTAAACATACTCTTTTCTGTCACTTCCACAGTGTCAATATATGACTAACTGACTAATCCGAGGAATTGGTTAAAGAGGATGTGTTCACTGATTAAAGGTAATAACTTGCACCTGAATTAATTCTTTCATTGTCTTAAACCCAATAAACGAAGAATCCAAAAGAATATTATTGTGAGTTGAACTTAAGGGATTAAACTATATAAATATTTCCTAACTCTTTCTTAAGGACTGTGTTAGGCTAGGCTAGATATATTATCGTTAAAAAGTGGTGTTGTGACCATTCTGTTGTGCCATGCTGTCTGATTGGTATGCCAGACTTCTCATTTGAATTCCACATTTGTTTTCTTTTAAGATGAAACATGAAGTGTAATTATAAAAAGTGTCTTTGAAATTATAAACACTTTATGAATATATTCACTCTATCATCAAAACTATCATAAAAGGAAGAGTAAAATTAGTTTGTCATCTTGTTGATCTTCCTAACTTTGTAAGGAATAAGTTTACAGTGGTTGCTTTAATAATACAAGCGATTGCCCAGCCAGCATGACTCAGGGGTTGAGAGTTGACCTATGAACCAGGCGGTCATGGTTCGATTCCTGTTCAGGGCACATGCCTGGGTTGCGGGCTCGATCCCCAGTGTGGGGCATGCAGGAGGCAGCTGATCAGTGATTCTCATCATGGATGTTTCTATCTCTCTCTTCCTCTCCCTTCTCTGAAATCAATAAAATATTTTAAAAAATAATAATGATACAAGCGACCTACATACCATGGAGCTGCAGAGTGGAGCAGGTCACCAATCCCTCAGGCTCGGAAAGTCTAACCATCCCCGTCCACACTCAGAGGAGATACATCTCACATTACAGTTGTCATCTCTCACCTCTCACAGGATCTGCATGTTGAAATATTATGGTAAAATAATATCATTTCTCTAGTGGGTGAGGAATTATTGTGCCCTGGCCAGGAATTTTTTCGGGGACTGAGACAAATCCTGCTGTGAGCAGTTTTGAAAATGCTTTACAGGCCCACGTGCTCACCAGTGCACATGCCCACAGAGCAGTGCCTGGCTTTCCCATGCAGTTCACAACCCCCTTATGTTCTAGTACATTCCAATACCAACGCTCGGCATGCCGCAGAAATCCGAGTCTAGTCCCCAGTAAACCCCAGAGCATGCAGTCCCCTTTGCATTGCAGCACAGGTAAGATAAAAATCTCTGACTAAACTATAATATTCTGTGCAATTTTCCATGCGTACTAAGTATTCAATCATGTTGTTGATGTGTGTTATGTATATTAGCACATAAACATAAAGCCGCTGTATCTGATAATATTACAGGATCTATAAGCTCTCTCTTCCCATGAAAATTATGATACTGTATTTTTCTATTCAGATTACAAATCACAAATCACATGCACACACACACACCCCTTCTTCACCACCACCTACACGCAGGGATCATGTAGAATAACCACATAATAACCCATTCAGTCTTCATAGCAGCTGTGAGGCATGGTTTCCAATCCCCATTTGAAAGATGCAGAAATGGGCTCAGAAAAGTTAACCGACCTACCCAAGGTCACAGAGCAAGAGCCTAGGGCTCAGACCCCAGCCTTTCGGAGCCAGCTGCTTAGACGCCCTCTAAGAAAAGGGAAAGACAAAGAAGCATTAAATCAGAACTGATATAAATGGGTGCTATTTCCTCATAGAAATAAAATTACAATATGAGATGATAATCCTTATCACAGGGCTGAAGCTAAAGGAATCTGGAAAAATAGTAGCTTGCTTAATTCACTGTTTTATAGACTAGAACTCATATAGTCCTGGGACATCTAAAAAACTGACCTAACACCTAACATAATCATCTCTATGTTACACATTTACCACAATAAAAATTTTAATTTAAAAAATATGAAAAAAAGGACAAAAAACAGTCATCTGGATTCAGTTCTATGTAGGTTCTCATTCCGAGGTCCTCCCCAGCTACCACAGCCTTCTAACAGTGCCCCTGCCTTATTTCCATGGAAACACAAAGGGGCAGGGTAAACAGGCAGAGGGACACTAAACGCGAGGACACAGAGGTCAGCAGGTATTTGCAGGGAGACGGGGGTCAGGTATCCACTACCCAGGACGTCTTCTGAGCAGCGCTCTGTGTCGGGCACAGCGCAAGGCAGGAGAAGCCCAAAAGATGAAGCCAGGCCCTCCTCTTTGAAGAGGTTCCATTTGACAGAAAAAAGGCCATAAAAAGCAGCAATCATCAGATCAAATATGAAGTGCTCTCAGTATGAGTCTGAAGAGCAGAAGGCCTTAGAGGCGATGCTGGGTGAAATAGACAACAGCCTGAATTTTCCCGGAGGGACACGCCAGAGCTGCACCGAGGAACCCACCCTGAACAGCACCCAATGCTCCTTGCTTTGATCTCTCTCATTTAGGATTCCTGCACAATGTCCAAAAAAAATCAAACAATTTTAAAGCTTTGACTCAAATAACAGCAAATATCAAAGGTCCAAATGGACACAATCAAGGCTTCCTGTCCCACCTATAAAAATCCATCGATTTCTGTAGCCATGATTGCGGGAAGGGCTGCTTGCCTTTTCATCTAGGGGGTGGACTGGGATGTATCACCGAGACTGAATCCTCTCCCACAAACACATCACATATGGTACATACATATCATACATCAAGGCCTCGCACATCACATGAGAGCCGCCCTTCAAAGTATGTGCACTGGACAGGCTGCCTCTGTTTCAAGGGCACGGTCACTGCTACTCATAGAATCCTCTGGGGGTGACTGTCACCCCCCAGCTCCCCAGCTCCTCGGAGAAGCAGTCCCGCTGAATGTCACCGGACACTGACGGTCAAAGGGGTCTCTTCTGCCAGCCAGACACGTGTCCCTCCCTCCTTCCACCTCTGCCTCTCTGCTTTGATTCCTTCAGCCTTTTGGTTCTCAAAACTAGTTTTTTTATTCTCTGGTACTCTGAGGAGGACCGCTAGTTAAACCACCCTTATTCATAGCTCATGGGCACAGCACCCAACACCCACCACACTGCCTTCCTCATGCTCCAGCCCAAGGACCCCCGACGCAAACTGTGGCCCCCAAAACTCAGTACTTGCTCTTTTGTCTTCTTCAGTCAGGAACAATGGCCTCACACAGAGTCCAGGCAGCGCTTTTATATATCGCTTGTACCTCTCAGCTTTGGTTTTAAAGTCTCACAGCAAGGCATTCATTAGACCCTATCCAGCGTGTCAGTATGTCATCAGAATTCCTTCAGGTGATTAATCACTCACGAAAAGTACAATTTTCATCGATGTGGTTTTTTTAAAATATTTTTTAATAGTCCAAGTAATGAGAATGGTGAAGGCAAGAAAGATTTCTCCCTATTACATAGCTCATTATTGACCAGAATTCCAAAACCACAGTAAGTGTGTAATTAATAACCCCTTTACATTATTTTATTTTGTGACTGAACTACCACAATGATATTTAATTATGCCCCAACCCAGAGCCCGGCATTGTTACTGGCAGGTTATGAGATGTTCCTTAGAGCTAAGAAGTCTAATTACAAAGGCCTTCTCCCAGGGGCTCAAAGAGTGTGGAGAGGAGGGAAAAAATGATCTTTCTGATGTCAGAAGAGGGGCTTTTAAACAAAGCACGTAGCACAAAGTCAGATGGGTGGGGCACAGTGTAGGCGGGTCAGGTGGATGGAACACAGTGTAGGCTGGTCAGGTGGATGGAGCACAGTGTAGGTGGGTCAGGTGGATGAACACAGTGTAGGTGGATCAGGTGGATGGAACAGTTTAGGTGATTTGGGGTAAGCAGGTGTGGGAGGCGTGGCCTGGAATAAGAGGAGGAAATGGGAAGTTTAGTCTGGTGCCACACTTGGGGCCTTGATATGAAATATTAACATAGTTACCTTTTCTCCCCCCAATGCGGTTGGCTGCAACTGAAGTTTCATGGTTGCTAATATGTTGCTAATATGTTAGCATTAATCTATAATAATAAAAGTGTAATATGCAAATCGACCGAATGACTGAACAGCAGAATTATTGGTTCTGCTATTGGTTGGCATCGCCCCAGGATCACAGGGGAGGGGGATCTGCGATTGATCACCTGAAAAAGAGAGGCCCAGGCCACCGGCGGTGGGGCGATTGATGTGGGGGCTCCACCATCACCCCACAGAGGGAGGCCCAGGCCATCGGCCAGCGACGCTGTGGTGGGTGTGCAGGGCTGGCAAGTTATCGCCCCGTAGAGGGAGGCAACTGGTGGCGGGAGAAAGGAGAGCAGCGTTGCACAGATGGCAAGCAGTGGCAGCGGAGGGAGCGGGCCAGCTGCCAGCAGCTGGGGGAAGGAAAGCCCTGGTAGGCCCTGATTGCTGGCCAGACCTAGGGACCCTGCCCGAGGGGTCCCGGTTTGCGAGAGGGCGCAGGTCGGGCTGAGGGACACTCCCCTCCCCTCCTGTGCAAGAATTTTGTGCACCGGGCCTCTAATATGTAATAATTAGACGTGGGAGCAGTAGATTTTTAAAAATTAGCTATCTCAAACCAAGTATCAGTATAATCATCTAATTATCCTTTGAAGCCATTTACGCAGAAATGCTTTAAACATTCACTACTTTACTGCCATGGGGGGTGGCTCCAAATTTGTAGTTTAGAACTAATAGCACTTATGGAAATAGAGCAAGGAGAACCTTAAAAAGCACAATTTATTTATTTCTTTAGAAATTCTAGAGTAATTTTCAGAAAGTAAGCAATCACTAATTACATTTAAATTCAAAATTAATATGTAGTTTCAGTTAATAAAAGTGGTAAAAATAATATTCATTTCCAATTTATTCATATACCAATGGAGCCTAGAGGTATTTCTTAGCGTCAATGCCAAACATTTAGCTACCTTCAATCAGAAAGATTGCTTAGCTAGGGAAGTAGTCATCACCTTTATCAGGATATGATGCCCTCCTATAAGAATACGAGGCCTCGTCCCATCAGCCTGGAAGAGCACATCAATTTTTAGAGGACATCATCCTATCTAATAAAAGAGAAAAATGGTAATTGGCATACGACGATACCCTTTTCATTGGCTAATCAGGGCTATATGCAAATTAACTGCCAACTAAGATTGGCAGTTAACTGCCAACAAGATGGCGGTTAATTTGCATATGTAGGCACAATGCAGGGAGGCGAGAGGGAAAGCAGGAAGAAGCCCCCTGCCACTGACAGTGATCTGAAACCCAGGGGGGAGCCTAAGAGCTGGGGGGCAGGGCAAAGGCGGCCCTGGGGCCGCCTTTGCCCTGCCCCCCAGCCATGATCAGAGAATCAGGCGCCTTTGCCGCCCTGGCCAGTGACAGCAGGAAGTAGGGGTGGAGCCAGCGATGGGAGCTGGACACGGTCGAAGCTGGCAGTCCCGGGAGCTAGGGGTCCCTTGCCTGGGCCTAAAGCGGAGCCCGCGATCGCGGGGCCACTGCAGCTGCGGGTCCCCGCTGCCCGGGCCGGACCCCTAGGCCAGAGGCGTTAGGCCTGGGCAGGGGCGGAGCCTGCAATCGCGGGGAACTGGGGGTCCCCTGCCCAGGCCTGACACCTCTGCCGGAGGCCTCAGGCCTGGTCAAGGGGCCGATCTGGTGATTGGTGATCGGAGGGTGATGAGGGTCAACTCCTCTGGCCGAGGCATCAGGCCTGGGTGGGGGGCGGAGCCGGGGATTGGGGGGATATGATGGTCCCCTTGCCCAGGCCTGAAGCCTGGGTCAGAGGCGTCAGGCTTGGGCGGGGGGTGGAGCAAGCAATCAGAGGGAGATGGGGGTCCCCTGCCCAGGCATGATTCCTGGGCCAGAGGCCTCAGGCCTGGGCGGGGGCCAGAGCCAGTGATCGGGGGGAGATGGGGGTCCTCTGTCCAAGCCTGACACCTCTGTCAGAGGCGTCAGGCCTGGGCAAGGGGCCGATCCTGCGATTGGAGGGTGATGGGGGTCAACGCCTGAGGGCTCCCAGTATGTGAGAGGGGGCAGGCTGGGCTGAGGGACACTCCCCTCCCCACACACACCCAGTGCACGAATTTCGTGCACCAGGCCCCTAGTCTATATATATAAAAGCCTAAGCAACTGGTCAGCCGCCGGCTGGTAGCTATGACGTGCAATGACCACCAGGGGGCAGACACTCAACACAGGAGCTACCGACTGACAGCAACTTTGCAGAGTGCCCTCTTGCACACTCTGGGACCCCTCAGGGGATGTCGGACTGCCGATTTTGGCCTGGTCCCCGCAGGCCAGGCTGAGGAACCCCACCTGCTGGAGGGACCCCGATCACTCTACAGATGCCCTTCGAGCCCCAGCGCTACCCAGGTGTGGCCAGCCAGGAAGGGACTGCGGAAGGTTGGCTCCAAGGTGTGCTGGGCCCATCTCGCTCGGTTCTGCCCTGCCGGCCACCTTCTAATTAATTTCCTTTCAATGTGCACGAATCTGTGCACCAGGCCTCTAGCGATAGATAGATAATGCTTTAGAGGACATCATTGCAGCAAATGAGCCTCTACAGAGCGTGCCTACCCGATTACTCTAGCAGCAGCATAGAGCAGCATTTGAGCTGCAAAATAGCCATTCTTCATGTAGCTTTATAGTATGCACAGGTGTAATATCAAAAGCCCACTGAGAAATAGGTGCTGCGATGACAGGTGGCCCCGAGGGTTGGGGCAGGAGGAGAAAAGCCAGGGGAACTCTGCCTCTAGGCCCGTCACACCAGCCTGGAGGCCCCCATGCTACCTGCCGATGAGCCCTGTTCCACCTGTGTGTCGTTCAACATTTAATGAGAGTCTAGTTAGTACCATGTTAACATCTAAGAAAAAGAGACCAAGTTCAAGACATCAACAGTAAAAGAAAGTTAGATACAGAAAGCACGAGACCACCTATATAAAATAAAAATACATTGCCTGGCCGGTGTGGCCCAGTGGTTGAGCACCCATCCATGAACCTGGGAACACATGCCTGGGTTGTGGGCTCAATCCCCAGTGGGGTGTGTGTGTGCAGGAGGCAGCCAATTAATTGGTGATATTCCCACAGATATTTCTCATCAATGTTTCTAAATCTCCTTCTCCCTTCCTCTCTCTCTAAAAATCAATACAAACATGTTTTTAAAAAACATGTCAATCTCAGGGAAGCCTCAGAAGGAAACTTCAACAAAACATTACTTTTCTCCTTCTTCCAGAAACTTCTCTGTTCAAACTCGACTTCCGTTCTCCCTACTACACCCCTGACCTTGGCGCTCACACACACGTGTTGGCCTCACCCTTTATTGCATCTGCGTTTTTCATCTGTAAACGTGCTCATCGACTTGTCAACCAGACTTTCCTCTGAATCTTCCCTCTCAGCTGAAACTTTCTCCCATCCCATAATCAGCCCTCTTTGGTCACCATATGTGGCTAACACCCCCCCCCCCCCCGCCCCCGACGGTCTTTCTTTTTCTCCAATGTGTCTATCTTCTCTCTTGGAAAATTCCAATTCACCCCTGAGTCACTCCAGACACCTTTCCATCACTCTGTTCTCTGTCACTAGACTCCTGGAGTCACACATGACCAATTTTGCCATCTTATATTCCTTCCGTGAGGTCCGGAGCAGACATTCTCTGAGGTATTCTCATTTTAAGAGAATTGTTTTACAATGTTGAGCAAGCAGGAGAACACGGAAGGATTAATATACTCTATTCTCTTTCTTCCCCGGGAAAAGAGAGCTTCAAAGCATAGCCCACATTTTAGATTTGCTTTGAAATCTAATTTGGGGGCTATCACTTCTCACAAATTAGAATTTGCAACTAAATGGTTTCTTAAGATTCTTTTGGGCAAAAGATGAGAAGTCAAATTCCACCAGATGAGGCACCAAGAAAATGCAAATATTAGAAAACTAACGATATCATCAAAAGAACATCCATCCTTTCAGGCACCAAGTCTTTCAAGTTCAGAAGGCTCAGTGTGAGGACTTGTCTCCAGTCCGCCGCAGACACATTCTGAACTATTTCAGTGCGGAAATCAAGCATCTTGTAGGGCAAGGGAAGAGAAGAAAGGACAGTTTATCAAAGGCGGGCATGATGTGGTTCCCACAGATATCTGAATCAAAACCCCAAATGGTACATGTTAATGTTCCCTTTGTAAATCTCTTTTAAAAAATGCAGAGGTACATGCATATCCAGGACGCCCTGTCTATAGATCCCCCTCCCAAACCCCACACCCCAGTGAAGTTATAATGTTCCTTGTTTCTCTACTCTGAGACCCAAGTGAATCATTATCATATATCAGTATATATGACATGATAGAAGAGAGGGGAGAGGAAGAGAGAGGGAAAGAGATTGAAACATCAATGATGAGAGAATCATTGGTCAGCTGCCTCCTGCATGCCCCTTACTGGAGATCAAGCCCACAACCCTGGCATGTGCCCTCACCCAAAATCCCTTAGTCTGCAGGCTGATGCTCTATGCACTGGGCAAAACCAGCCAGGGCTGAGTCTTCATCTTAAAGCTACTTGTCCCGTTAGGATTGGGATACAGCCAGCAGCCAGCAGCCAGGCCAGAGAGAAAAAGAATCAGCTCTGGAAGCTCTCCAGGCCGAACAATAAAGACCTTTCCAGAAAGGGCCCGCGCGCTAACCCCAGCATCGGGCTCTAAAGGGGTCACTGACCCTTTTCCTAGGACTCAGGCAAGGAAGCTGGTGTCCCCAGGACAGACCAAACCCCTCCTGGCGCTAGGACGGGACTCAGCTTCTCAGGAGGCATTGCGCCTCCGGGCGGGCAGGTACATGCAGGAAGTTGGGGTGCTCTTAGAACAGGAGCCATGGGTGATGGATACAGAGTAGGCAGCTCCCCAAGTCCACTGTTGGGAATGAAAGCTGTAACGGAATCATCCTCCTCCCTTTGGCTTCCAAACCACAAGACCAGCTCTATGCGGATCAGAAGCAAATCCCAGTAATTGTAGGAACCCCTTCACTTCAAATCATGACGTGGAAGAATGATCACTACGAGTGAAATTCTAAAGCCAGAGAATTATTAGAGATGAAATAACTACCAGCCTTCCTTGCATAGCCTAGTAATCATCTCTGTAATGTAACATTAAATCCGCGCTTCTGGAATGTTCGGATCTCTGCATGCATTGGAGGTTTTCAGTAGCTCTCCGGGGGTGGGGCAAGAGGGCTCAGCAAGTCAGAGGCAACAACCTTTTTCGTTTTCTTTCCTTGTCTTTTCAAAAGAATGAGCTACAGAGAATGCGGTTGCCTTTTTATACTTTAACTAGTGACCCGGTGCATATCGAAAGGAAATTAATTAGAAGGTGTGTGTGTGGGGGTGGGACTGGGTGAGATGGGCAGACATGCCCTGGAGCCAATCTCCTATGGTCCCTCCCCAGCTGGCCACATCTGGGGCATGCCGCGGCTCGAAGGGCATCTGTGGAGTGAGCAGGGTCCCTCCAGCAGGTGGGGTCCCTCTGCCTGGCCTGTGGGGATTGGGCTGAAACCGGCTCTCCCACATCCCCAGAGGGGTCCGGAGTGTGAGAGGACACTCTGCAAAGTTGCTGTCGTACAGCGTGTGGAAGGCAAATGCAAGTGTGCAGTAACCAGATTCGGGGCTGACGGTGCCCCAGCAACAACATAGCCCATGGCCAAAGGTGGAATCGTGCAGCCCCATGAAGAATCGGGCTCCCTCCTCTCTGGTTTCGGGGTGCGTCATCTGAGAACTGCCACTGCCAAGTCACTGCAGCTCTACAGCTCCTGCGTTGAGGGTCTGCCCCCTGGTGGTCAATGCATGTCATAACAACTGGTGGGATGGTCAGACACTTAGCATATTAGCCTTTTACACACACACACACACACACACACACACACACACACACACACACATATATATGCAATACAATTGAAAAGACTCTATGGTGGGCAGAAAACTTGAATCATAAACACAATAACAAGAATTCACTCTTCATGCTTTGGCTACAGGAAACTGTCTTAGCCTAGCAATGTATGGGCTGCTAACGGAATCCCAAAATATGAGCAAAGGTTCCAAATTGGGGCCCAAGTCTCTCTCCTGTTCTGAAGTGACCTGGCACGGGTGAGGACCAGGGCTGGCACCCCTGTGCATACCCTTTTAAGCTCCTCAGTCCTCATAGATGTCACATTTCTCATAAGAAATATCCTCCTCCCGAAAGATCTGTAAATCAAGGATGCGTGCAGTCTCGTGCTTTTCTATGTTTTATTTGCTGCATTGAATAAAACAAGGGACAACTTTCAGCCTGTTTTAAGAAGTTGTATCAGTTGTTTCCATGACAAAGTTAAAGAGAACTGCACCCATAAATCCCAGGCAGCATGCATACAGCGTTCCCCCACACAGTCTTGAAAGAAACTGCAGAAATGTCCGAGGCTCACATGTTCAGCGAGAACTAAAAAATGCTCACGAGCCCAACAGGACTTGAGAAAGTGTCTACTGTTGGAACAGAACCAACTGGCCTCATTTAAAAGCTGCAAGGTTTGCATTCTATCAGCCATTAAAGCTTGTTTCTGATTCATTATTTCAGGCTGGCCAGTTGGCCAGAGCGATGTGTGTCAGAGGCTCTCAGCGATGTCCCTGGTGGCGGAAATGACCTTCCCATGAGCGGTTCTGAAATCTGGGCCCCCGGCTAAAGCCAGTTATTGCAGAAGAGCAGTGAATCCTGGACATCAGTGGCCTGTCTCCCCTCAGGCAAGACCATGCATATTAAATCAGCCAGCCAGCCCAGGGCGGGCCTTCCAAGTTGAAATTACAAATACACCCACGACCTAGGATGTCTACACAGTTAAAGGGCCATCTGTGCCGAGCCACTGAGATGAACGAAGGGGTCAAGGAAGCCATAGAAATCCTTAAGGGAAAGCAGGCCTTAGGCTGGAGTGGGGAAGACCGCACCACCGAGTTACGACATGCACTACTGGTGCGTTTTCATGATCCCGTGTAGATATGTAGCTGTTCACTCTCCGAAATGATGTTTCCACAGGAATTCCTGTTACTGTGTGTTAATGCCAGACCCCTGAGAGAACTGTAAAAGCCTCTCTGGAAAGCCTGGGACACTGACCATCTCAACGAGGTCACGGCTGCTCTGGCTTTCAGGCAGTTTCTGAAAGTGGGATCCGAGGACCCCTCGCCACGTCCAGCGCGTGGATCCCAGGCCCTGCCAGGACCTCACGGGCCAGAACGCGGGGGGGAGTGAGGCCGGGGCCCTACATGTCACAGGAAGTTCTAAGCCATCCTCCACTCGTTGGAGCTGTTGTTCTTCCCACTGCATAATTAAAAGGAAGAAAAAATAGAGCTAGCTCATCGCAAAAATTAGCCCTGGTGATGGTATGAAGTTATTCAAATGAAGTATCTATTCCTGCTTAGATATTTTTATGAAGCCCTCAAAGATGCTGCCTCTTATGAAACAACGAAACCATCTCATTTAATGCGGCTGCCGTTTGCCTCGCTGACAAAGGCACTTTTGGAAAAAAATAATGCGACGTAGGAAGAGTCCTCCTGCTGATCGCTATGCAAACAGTATGGCGTTGGGGCAGACTGGCCAGTGGACTCCCGGGACAGAGAGCGGGACAGGGACACCTGCCCGCATGGACACCGGCACCTGGCGCACGGGGACACATCAGTGCCCGGCCGACCCCAGTCACAGAGTGCAGCTGCCGGCTGACCGGCCCTCAACGTGAAAAGCAACACGGAGAAGAACTTACCTTTAAAACAGAGGGTAAGGAGGATCTCTCTTAACCAAGAAAAGTATTGCCTGTCTGACAAAACACAGACACCCCAGCACAGCTCTGCCGCCTGAAAACGAGCATGTGTGTGCAAGAAACCACATCAGCAGCAGGGCGAGAAGGCAGAGACGGGGCTCGTCAGCCTTCCTCACTGCCCAGCGCTGGTTCTCTGGAGCCTGAGAGGGCTCCTCTGCATCTACAGCAACTGTAAAAGCTGCAAAAACAGGCAGAAAAAGAGAAGGACACACACAAATCTTTCCCAGTGGGTCAGCCACCAGCCGGCAGGCCCAGTGGTGCTCACCGCCTAGGAACCCCAGGGCTGTGCAGTCAGCCTCCGGGAATCGTATTTGGGTGGATTCAAATGGACCACCCAACAACACCGAGTGTTTGTGAGATGAGTTGAAAGGGAAACTTTCACAGAATATGCGAGGGAGTGGAAAATAGCAAAATATATATATTTATTGATTTCAGAGAGGACATGGCAGGGAGAGAGACAGAAACATCAATGATGAGAGAGAATCATCGATCAGCTGCCTCCTGCACGCCCCCTACTGGGGACTGAACCTGTAACCTGGGCATGTGTCCTTGACAGGGAATTGAACTGTGACCTCCTCGGTCATAGGGTGATGCTCAACCACTGAGCCACACCAGCTGGGCTTCTTGCTTTTTAAATGAGTTATTTGCTCATTTTAGCATTTGCCTCTGGATATCCCGGCATGAGACTTTGTATGTTCAATGCTGCTCTTTGAAATTCCAGTGAATGGTCATCGATTTGATCATCACAGTAACGAGAAGGTTAAGGTACAATTTCATTTTATATCAACATCAATATAGCTACACGTGAAGTGAAACAACAAAGAAATGTTAACTCTGCCACCAAAGAAATAAATTTCGGTTATGACCTTTGGTTTATTTTTCAGAAAAGGTATTAGGTGTAATATTTTTGAGTCCACAACTTTCTTCTAGAAAACTGGCTTAAGAAAACGAAAATAATTTCGCAGCACTGCGATGGGATAGAAGGGGCAGAGCTAGAGAAAAACCCATGCACATGCGTACAGGTCAGGATACTCATCGATGGAGAGGAAAAGACTGGAAATAACCTTAAAAAATGGCAACCAACCGACCAACCAAAACCAAACCAAACCTGTGCCTTGCTTATTAAGATGATTGAGTCATTCTTTTCATGGGAACATTTGTTTCAAGAATGAGTTCATCTCAATAACATATCCCTTTCAACATTAACCATTTCCTTTTCCTGGCATTTATATGAATAGTCCTAGTTTTGGAGGTTTGAATGGTTACTTCTGGTTTTCTAGAGAGCAGGTGGCATTTTTTGCAAAGGGACCAATTACTCCCCCATGACAGTCAGTGTTTGCGGGCTGGACAGGAGACCATCCCTCAGGTCTATGCTATGCTCGCTCCCTCCATACGGGGGGTACTTGCGGATTCATTTGTCTGCTTGCTTGCTTCTATCACCTATTTTCCAAAACGGGTTTCAGGAGGCCCCCTGTGTATGAATCCACAACCTCCCACGCACACTCATCTCCGTTTCTGCTCTGCTAATCAGTCGGTATTAGGCCAACTAGCTCATAGAGTGAAATCACTTACTGCCCCTTTATTCCATTCCTAAAGAGAAGTAGTCCATTTCCCCAAACTCCCTCCTTGCTCGGATGATGTTTTCCTTTGATTCTATTTTTTGGCAGTGTTCAGTCCGTCTCTGTGAGGAGTCAGTTTTACATATCCTCTCAACTGTCAATCATTAGAGTGCAGCCACCTAGAACAAAGTGGAGGCAATTGAGTTGCTGACGGGGCTGGCGAGGGAAGCTAACTGTGGGACACTCATCTTTGCCCCGTTGGGTGTCCTGGGAGTAGACGAGTTTAAATGATAAGACTGTGAGGGAGAAAGGAAGAATTCTCTCACAGTGAATTCTTCATGACAGGCAGCTCCGAGTGCATGACAAATGCAGTTATGATTCTTGAAACTTGTCATCAGAGAATTGTTAGCAAGGTGGATGTAGGGGCCAGCATGTCAGTGAATAGTTCCCTTTCCTAGAAAAATTTAAGTGATGCCTGGGCAGTGTGGCTCAGTGGTTGAACGTTGACCCATACAGTTCGATTCCTAGCACATGCCCAGGTTGCTGGCTCAATCCCCAGTGTGGGGTGTGCAGGAGGCGGCCCATCGATGATTCTCTCTCATCATTGATGTTACCCTCTCTCTGTCCCTCTCCTTTCCTCTCTGAAATGAATAAAAGCATATTTTTAAATAAAGAGAAAAATTTAAGTTCCATTAGTGGATTTAAATTGCATTGACTTTTGCAGCCAATGATTGGGATCATGGAAGTTAATCACTTGATATGAAAGGAAATGGAAAACCTTCCTTTGGCTTCTGGTTGTTTCTCAGTGACAATGCTGCTTTATCCTGGGAGTGATGTGCTTATCACAGCATTTGAGACGTTTTAGTAAAGAAGCTATCACTTGAAAGATGTGCTTTGAGATTAGGATCTAGTTTTCTCATGGATTGGAGAGTGTAATTCTCAAAAAAAATTGCATAAAGATTGAATTCCTGCCATTGAGGCAGTTGCATGTGGGTTTGACATGATAAATGCTGGTTGGGGACAACACATTGATTTTCATTTTATGGTTGTAGTATGGAGGAGGGATGCTCTGCATATCCCTTTAATGAATTGTTTGTGTTTAAAGGATGTCTTTGGACCCTTCAAGCATAGGTGTGTGATGCTAGAATTTCATAGAACAGATGAGAATTGTTCCCAAATGTCTCAGCAAGCTAGGATGAGAACAGGATCCCACGCTGGGACCTGAATTTGCCTCGTGGAAGGTCTCATCTGAAAAGACACAGGGAAGCGGTCTTTCTTTGTTTGCTGTCGCACTCATTCCCCTTGAGGTCGCTGCTGAGCACAGTGCGTAAGAACTGCTTTGGTGCGAGGTGCTAAGTGTGCCTAGCAGTCCTGTGTGGGCTCCTCCTCTTGTTTGCAGTGCTTTCTATGTTTTGTCTCTTTGATGAACTCCTTGTTATCTATTAGTTTCCAGATGAAATATCACCTCCAGGGAGAGCTGTTTGCAGTCCTCAGTGGTTCCATTACCGCTTGGAGTTAACTGTTATGAGTACAGATCTTGGCCCTAGCCGGGCTGCTCAGTTGGTTAGAGTGTCATCCTGATGCACTAAGGTTGCGAGTTCAGTCTCCAATCAGGCACATGCAAGAAGCAACCAACCAATGCATAAAGAACTGAAACTACAAATTGAGCTCTCTCTATTTCCTTCCCTCGCTCCTTTCTACCCCCCTCCCTTCCTCTCTCCCTCCCCTCCTCTCTCTAAAATCAACCAAACCATAGATATCTACATTACCCACCCACAATGCGTTATAGTTGTTTATATGCCCGTCTCTTTTCTCCAGCAGATAGGGAGCTTTTCATGGGCAGAGGCAACACCTCAGTCACTATTGCAGTATCAGCTCCTTAGTTAGGACACAGCATATAGGAGGTTAGTTGGGAATGTCAACACAGTTTCCTCTGTCTACCTTTAAGTAGTTCACCTGTAATGGTCCCCCCACTGCTGGGCTTGGATTAGACCGTGATGGGGAAAAGGAAGCCAGCATGTCTGAAGATCTTAGTGGATGTGCTGGATATAATAAAGAGACTGATTAAATATCCACCAGATAAGTGAAAGGGTTATCCTCTCCACTGCACCAGTAAGTCAGTTTAAAAGGATTTTTATTATACTTTGAAAAGGCAATATCGAGAATCCTTCTTTATTAGCACCTAAATATGTTATAGACCCTGGTATAAGCATTTGTTGGTTTTCAGAGGTTTGTATGATGGGAAGGCTGTAGAAGGAAGATGACTAGAAAGGGATTCTAATCTTCTGTTCTTCTCTCTCTAATTTTCTAGATTCGTATCCCATACATGTTGGTAAAAAATAACTCTATCCCTTTATTAAAACTTCAGTGTCTTCATTTATATTTAGCGTGGTAGCGACGACATAAAATTGAAACCTGAGAGTTGTGAAGGATGTAAAACCATGTTTTAATAGAGAAATGAAATTGCTCCTTCAGAGAGCCTATAAAACCGGAAAGCATTCATTATAAATGTAATAAAAACTTATGAGTCCCGTTTTATTAAAACGACACCGAGCTTCCTGAAGGGGCCGGATCAGTGAGAGGTAAACCAGTGACACTTTATGTCCCGCCACACACTTTATGGGAGATAAGCTATCTCCCGAAATGGGGTTGGTGGTTTACAGGGTCCCCGTTGGACAACCATTCATGATCGAAGACTAGAATTTGTATTTCAGCCGGGTTTGCATCTTCTGATAATAAAGCAGCCAGATCAGGTTAATGGTAATAGTAAATTACTCCTCTCAGTTCCTTCAAGAAACAGGACAATAGCGGAAGACTAAGCTTATGCTTCTACTAATTGGTGTGTTACATCATCCTGCCGTCGTGTGAAATCCTTACTCAGGCCCAGTATACAGAGGGACGTCGCCACAGGACAGTGACTTCCCAGAGATTCCCATCGGCCTTTCTCTCTTTCAGGGGTGGTAATATACTTAACGCCTTAAAAATTACTCTCTTTCAGGCTTTGCTGCTTTTAGTGATGTTAACTTTTACATGTTCCATATTTGATTCTGTTTTACAGATCCCATGCACATTTTTCCATGTGATTGTCATCAATTATATTTGCAATCGTGTTTTTAAAGTACAAAAGGAAAGATGGTGAGGAGTCGGCCGGGCTGTCCAGGCCTCTTAGCTTTAGAATCTGAGAGCTTCCCCCCGAGGGCCCTGCGTATTTCAGTGAGAGCATGGAAGCATCTGAGTCCATGTCCCTCGGTCCTATTGATTGCTTCCGAAAATAAGGCAGGGTTTCGGGTACATGGAGCCTGAGTGAAAGTGGGCTTATTCCTGTCCCTTTCCTGAACCCACCCCACACGTGAATAATCAACACGGTTCATTTGCCCGTTCTCCCCGCCAACGCCTCCTGGAGTTTCCTGGAATTGGTGTTCATATATGACAAGTGTCTGTCTTCATTTTCAGCTGACCGCATGGTCCACTTCGGTTTGTTGAAGCCCAACTTTATATTTTTATCTGGGTTTACCTTTAAAAATGGGTGGCGATTTCTCCATCAGCTCAGTGACTGCGCTGCTGTGAGAACTCCCTTCCTGTGAGAGCCTGGGGCATGTGTAACTGGTTGCTTGTGGGGTCCAGGCCGGCTACTGGGCTTCCTCAGTCCCCCCAGGACTCCGCCGGCCTTGTAAGGGTGTCTCAGCGTGGCAGGAAGTCGTGTGAGTCCCAGAGAACCCGTGGAAGGCAGGGCAGCCTCGCTCATAGCAGTGGGAATTGGGAGCAGGCCGGATCAGCCGCACAGGGTCTGGTCACAGGGCCAGGTCACAGGGTCTGGTCACAGGGCCGGGTCACAGGGTCTGGTCACAGGGCCGGGTCACAGGGCCGGGTCACAGGGTCTGGTCACAGGGCCGGGTCACAGGGCCGGGTCACAGGGCCGGGTCACAGGGTCTGGTCACAAGGCCGGTCACAGGGCCGGGTCACAGGGTTCGGTCACAGGGCCGGGTCACAGGGCCGGGTCACAGGGTTCGGTCACAGGGCCGGGTCACAGGGTTCGGTCACAGGGCCGGGTCACAGGGCGGGTCACAGGGCTGGGTCACAGGGTCTGGTCACAGGGCCGGGTCACAGGGCCGGGTCAGTGTGTCACCCCCGTTCGTGGAAGCCTGGCACAGGCCTGAGAGCCAGGAGCGGGTTTGTCTGCACTGTGGAAGAGAGATGCCTAAAATGTGTTTTCAAGTCCAAACAAGTAAAATGCAGAACACAAACATGTGGGTGCGTTTATGTAGAGAGAAAACTTTATGGATACATGAGTAACAAACTTAAATACACGGAGAGATGCGCAAAGATTTCCAAGTGGCCGTTAGCAATGGTTCTTTTTGGGGAAAGAAACTGGGAAAAAGGAGAAGGACTTGCCTTTTCGTGTTCATTTTCTATTTCTCCGTAGTTCTGTGATTTTTCTTTTTGCTGCTTTCTCTGTCTCCCCCCACCTCTAATAAACATGAATTACTTTGAAAACGGAAAAGCTTTTTAGAAAAGTACCCATTTTGTTAGAAAACAAAGAATAGTAGACTATTCCCTTGGCATCCTCCATAACCTCTTCTGAATGAAAACTCGTAACCTTCTGATTTACAATAATTGTAAGAACGCTTGAGGGAAAACACCACAATTTCAGTTTTAAACCTCTCGCTTGCTTTTGTGGTTTGATTCTGGAGTGAAGAGCGGGGCCCGCTGTCTGCCCGGTGCCGTGGGAAAGTTATTGCCGTAGAGCATTTTGTTCTTTCGGGTGAACAAGGTCATCTTGTAGTTCATCCTAAAAGAATAATTATCTTGATTATTTAGTTCTCGCCAGGCCAGAATTAAACTTGACTTAGAAAGTGATATTTGATCGCACCTTGCAGCTTTCTATTTATATTGCCAAAGTAATTGATGGGTTTGGAGAGTCCTCGGTAAGCTTTTTATGAGTGTGTTGGTTTCATTTTATTTCGTACTTTTCTGATCGCTTCTAAGCGTTGAATCCGTCATGTTCTGGAAGGTACAGCGGTTTTGAGATCCTACTCACTTGTGGAAATGTTCTCAGAGGTGGTTGACATGAAAAGGAGACGAGATGTATAAAGCACCCTGAACAAGGGCATGGCCACCGATTAAACTCTCAGTGAAAATACTTGCATGTGTCTGTTTTTAAATATAAAAATCCATTCAGAATAACAATCTTTTTTTCTTTTTTTTTCTATTATTTTAAATTTTATTTGGGTGACATTAATCAACATGAATATATAGGTTAACATGTGTGGGTTACTAATTTACAAAATCTGTACGTAGGACCATGTGCCTGCCACCCAAAGTCAGATCTTCTCCTGTCACCTCATATTAGGACCCCTTTCAGAAGAACAATCTGAAACGATCTGAAAGCCGGGTGGCAGTGGTAGAGTGCTGCACTGACATTTCACGCTGGCTTTGCCTCTGGCTTCAGTGCGCACTGGCTTCTCCCACAGGCGGCTCTCACCTTCCTCCGGTGAGTCACCCTCGCTCTCGCAGCCAGAGGCCTTTATGAGTTCGTCTTCAGAGCCGCTGGTAAGGTGTGTCCTGAGATCATGGAAACTGGCGTCACTCAAAACAGAACGGAGCGATGAAAAAATTGTTCCTACTACCTTATTCCACCTTCCATAGGTATTGGGTGGTTTTAGGTTTTACTGGTTTTATGACTTTAAATTAAACTAAATGGTGTTAATCCAACAGATGTAGTAAGATCATTGTAATTCTGTGTACATATAAACGGAAGCCAACTGTCTATTACTGGATGCCCCTTTCATACACTTGACCATGGAAGTTCTAGTGGTGCTGATTACATCTTTAACAATGAACTTATTAAATTCCAGGCCAAACATTGGCGGTCCCGTGTGATTATAAAATAGTGTATTCTTTTTCAACAGTTCACTAAAATGCATCATTCAAAGCTTGTTATACCTACAAAAATATAAATAATACATTTCTGTGTATGGAATGCCACCTCTGAAAATAAGTTAAAATTTGTTTTACTGCAAGTTTTTGATAATTTAAGTGTTCAGCAAAATAACTTGGAAATTTGGCGTCTGCACGTGAAATACAGTCACAGAAGTTGATACCGACTGGAGCTAGGCAGGTACAGTCTGTGTAAGGGATTTTGTGGTTTGTAACATAAGGTGTGAATAATTCATAAAAGACATTTCATAAAGGCAATGTTTGTGTTTCAGGTGTTACTTTTTTATTTAGAAACAAATACCGATTAGCATTTTTCGGCTACATATGTGTTTTGGGATGTGAAGAGATAAGCACCGTCCACGTGCAAACATTTATTGAGTTGTTGCGGTGTGCCAGCCTTGTGCTGGGCATGAGGACAGTGATAAATAAGGGAAGATTCTCTCATTGATGGAGCTCATAACTATGAAGAGGGAAGGAGTGTTAAAAGCAAACACTTCGGATGTGAAGTAGCTAATGTTGTAAAGAGGAGGGATGGCTGGGCTGGGATCTCTGGAGCCCTTCTCCGAGGCTGTGCTCAAAACAGGAGACAGGCGAGTGAGCAAGAAGGGTAATGGTTATCAGAGGTAGATGGAAATTAGGTCCATGCCTGTTTCAGTACTGAAAGCATGCTGCATGGAGGCAGACAGTACTCAGTTCATGAAATGTTTAGTGCACAGCCACAAGGGCAGGTTCTAGCCATGAGGCCCTGGAGAGCTGCCAAGGTCTGGTGCCCGCCCTAAAGGGGCTCCCAGTGGCGCCGGGGAGTGCCGGGGCCGTCCCTGGGGCGGAGGTCCAGAGGATGCTGTGGGCCCCTGTGCCAGCCGAGCAGGCTAGGGTAGAACTGCTCAGTTCCAGAGAGGAAGGAAGTCATTGGGCCTCTCGAGTACAGAGTTAGAAATGGACTGACATGAAAGAGGAGAGAAATCAGTATTTTATTTATTTATTTAATTTTTTAAAATGAATATATTCTTAGTGATTTCAGAGAGGAAGGGAGAGGGAGAGAGAGATAGAAACATCAATGATGAAAGAGAATCATTGATTGGCTGCCTCCTGCATGTTCCAAACTGGGGATCAAGCCTGAAACCTGGGCATGTGCCCTGACTGGGAACCTCCTTGTTCATAGGTTGACACTCAACCACTAAGCCATGCCGCTGGGCAAGAAATCAGTAATCTTTTAGAAACAGATATGTGATATGGTCTTGAGCTAATGGGTAGGATACTGTATGTCCAAAGTGAGTGTCGGGAAGTAGTAGGTACAATTAAGTGGTATTAAGAGGAGTCGAAATGATGCCGTCTACAATCCTATTGGCTAACCCGCCTGGAGTCTCTTACCTAGTTCAGTTGATCACTATGTACTAGGAGACTTCCTGTCACTCCCGAGTCATTGCCCACGCAGAGGAGGCGGCTCCCCCACTCTGTCCCAGCGCCCTCTACTCAAGATCTCGGCCTCGAGGACATGCTGTGCTCAGGACCGTGAGGGACACGCCTCTTCTCCTTCATCTCCCAGGATTACTCTTGAGACGGACAAAACCGGGTGAAAGAAGGACTATCTTTTCTCCTAAGAAGGTTGGGAATGGCTGCTCAATGTTCTATTCTTTTTTAAAGAGCAGTTGTAAGTTTCCCATTACAACCCTTTACCACCGTTTTTCACCACTGAACACCCCTCCCCTCAATTTTAGTTTCACTACATCCTTATGTGCGGTCACCCACCCCGTCTTCCCTCACTCCTCCCGGAGGGGGAGAAAGGCGTTTAGACTTACATGAGGAGCAAACTTTCACTGTGCTCTCTCTGCTACTGTCCAACTTCCAACTTTCTTCCCGATTTTCATTTCTTCCCCTTAGCTCAGAAATAGGCTAAATTCTTCTTCTTAAAAAAAAAAAAAGGATAAGAGGAATTTCCTTACCCCAATTTCCCCTAATGCTTTCCCTTTTTCTCTCCTATCTTTAAACAGTTGTTTTGACTCCATATCTCCATTTATAGAGCATTTTCTATTAATGCTCCACCCACTGAGGTCTGCTTTCTGCCCAGACCAGCCACCCTCCTGACACAGAGCTCCCTGGGTGGCCATGGACCTCAGCCTGCCGAGCTCAGCCCTGTGGTGCTGGTTGCTGCCCAGGCGATGTGGTCACCATCCCCTGTGAGCGGCTCCCTGGCCCATCGCCGCCACGCCGTCTTCTAGCCTCTGGCCCTTGTTTTCAGCAGTTTCCTCTGCCTCCCCTCTGCTCTCAGCGATGGCTGCTCACTTGCGTTCTGTGTGTGATCCCCTCTTTTTACACTTTGCACTCTCGGGCCGTCCATCATGCACTTGCCTGATTAAACCACCCGCAGCCCCCAACCCCCATCCAGAGCTGCAGGCCCGAGGCCCCTGCGCTCCAGGCCCAGCGCCCTGCCTGGCGGGACCAGGCCCTGTCTGGCCTGACTGCACTGGCTCAGGCACCCACATCCTGAGACAGGCTCCCGCAGAGGAGGTGCCGGACTGGGCTGCAGACCTGGAGCATCTGGAAGGAGGGACAGGATCCATAGTGATTTGCCTTCAGGGCACTTGCTCTTAAGGGCGCACCAGAAGTCAGTCCCAGTCAAGGCCGTTGGTCTCCAAGGGTAAACATGCAGGTGGGGTGTGCGCGCGCCTGTGCACACACATGTGTATGTGTGTGCATGTGTGTTTGTGTATGTGCATGCGCTTGTGTGTTTGTGTGCGCATGTGCATGTGTGCTTGTGTGTGTATGTGTGTGCTTGTGTGTGTGTATGTGTATGTGTGTGTGTGCGTGTGTGTGTGTGTGTAAACAGTAGCATTTTACCCAGTTGTAGATCTCAGCTGTCTTTCTGGAAGAATTCTGCTGCCAGATGTGCCTGGAGGGATCCGATGAGTTTTACCTGCAGTGATGGACTGTCCTTGCTCCCCGAGGCAGAGAAGAACAGCTCACCTGTTTTCGCCTTGGTTTTCTCACCTGCAGTTCGGGGTAGGAATATTGCCAAGAATATTTTAAAAATTCAGAATGAAAACTAGCATGCTGTAGATGCAGTCATTTAACGGCATGAAGCTGAAAGCTGGGGAGCCAGGCCAGCCCTCGCGCCCCGAGGACTGCTCCGTCTCACCATCTCTGTCACGTCTGTCTGTCCTTTCACGTACGCGGTGGTCCATCCTCTGTGTTCTTAAGCCGGCTCTACACAGGACTTCTTATGTGACGTGACCAATAAGATGCAAGTCTACCATGTGACCTGTATATGTATGGCTCAGGCCAGGGCATTCACACTGGACTGCCACCGTTGTGTTGGCTGTTGTCATGTTTTTATTTGACAATTGAAGGGAAAAGAGGTCAGTGCCCTGACTCAATAGGCAGATGTTGCGGTTGTTAAACTTCTCGCGGCTCACTGGTTGAAAGCGCTGCCATCGGCGTGGAGAGCCTGGCTTCTGGAGCCAGGCTGTTTGAGGGAACCAAGGCCACAGAGCGTGTCACCTGCCCACGGCCCCACATCGTTAGTGACAGATGTGCTGTAAGGACCGGACCTTCAGTCACACTGAGGGAGTGTGGCTCCAGTGCCCAGTCTCTCAGCCACACGCCTACCCTGCTTTTCTCTTTGTTCTGTGGATGCATCTAAGAGGGAAGTATTTCCCCCGACCTGTGTTTTTGTTATGTAGTTCACACACTTTGCGGAAAACAAATAATTTTCACTTTTGGCGAGACTAGCTGTACATTTGATGATGCATGAAGGCGCTCCATCACCCAAATTTGGCGAAATGGTAAGGCTGGATTTAATGTTAAACTGAAGCCTGAAGGACTAGTACAATCAGAGAAAACCTTGTTTTTTCCTTCGATGTCATTGTTTACCTTGAACATGAAAAATAGAGCAAGTGGTTAGAAAGCTTGGAGGAATAAAAATAATAACCGCCGCGCTGCCCTGGAAAGAAAGGAAATGACAAAGCGCGCCCCTGCCAGCCCTGACCAGGGCTCTTAGCGTCGGCCAGACATTTAATTTAGTGGAAAAATGGTGTAAGAGGAGACTCTACAATGTACAGTACCGACAGTTTGTGTATTGTTATTATTTGATACAGCGACAGCTGGCCACTTTAATTTGCACTGGAAATCCAGCTGAAATGACCTTGTGAACATATACATCGGTGCCTCTCTAAGGTTGGTCTTGTGAACAAAATTGTTCATATTTGCACAGATACGTTAAAACTGAGCCACGAGAGCACAATTAGATGAGGAATGGCATCCTGTCCTCTTAGGAGGTAGAATGTGCCTTTTTGTCTCACCCCAGCCCCGCCCTGCTCCACCCTGGGGTGGCTTAGCGGTAAAGAACGCACCTTCAGCCTGGCTGGTGCGGCTCAGTTGGTTGGGCACCGGCCCGTGCACCCAGAGGTCACCGGTTCAACGCCCAGCCAGGGCATATATGGGAGGCGACCTGTCCATGTCTCTCTCTCTCCTTCTCTCCTCTCCTCTCTCCAAAAATCAAGTTAAAAAACACACCCATATCTTGGTGAGGATTTAAAACAAATCACTGTCAGCCAAGCCGGCTGGAGACCTGAGGAGCTGTGAGGAGCAGCCTGGCCTCTCCGAGCCGTCGCTGTGTGAAATGTGCCGCCCGGGTCTCTCGCCCTCAGTGCCACCCCCCGTTGGTGGCAGAAAGCCGCACCCGCAGTGCCCAGGGCTGCAGGTCTGGGCGAGCAGGGCGGGTGCAGCTTTGGGTTTGGATCACTTTCGCACCTGGGTTATCAGGAGGGGGGAGCCCCAGGAGGACCTGAGCGGAAAGCGCCGAAGCCGGGAAGGGCCGGGAGACTCCGCGGGGCTCCGCGTGGGGTGGTGGCCGTCATTACGGGGAGCTGGTCCCTCCCTGGCAGCACCTGCGGCCGGTCATGCTTGCCGTGAACAGAGGGGGTCCGGGGCAGCACGGGTGGGACTCAGTAGTTAGGAGGCCACGTTTCTGCTTTAGAGACGATTCCTGGGCTCCTTTGGCCCAGTTGCTGTGTGTGAGTGAAGCCTCTGATTTCCAGGGCTGGACTCCGTGGCCTGGGTTGGAGGACGGCCCGGGACCGCGGGAGGTCCTCTCGTTTTCTGAGTGGCCCCTCAGCTCCGGGCCTCGAGAGGCCACGGCCAGCGCCCTCCTGTGTGCTCCCCGAGCACAGGTTCTCCCATACCTCACACCACCATTGTCTCGGGGTAACTCTGATGTGGGTGGGATGGGTGGGGATAGTTACCCTGGTTCTCCTTGGGCTGGCTCGATACTCCTAAGCTCAGATCTTATGGCTTACACACACACACACACACACACACACGCACATGTACACATGCACACACACACGTACACATATGCACACACGTCCACACAGGCACAACACAGATATGCACATACACACATGTACACACACATGCACACATGCACACACGTACATGCACACACACACATGCACACACAAGTACTTAACTGCTTAGTTGTTTTAGAAATGCGACCTTGGAGGTGGTAGGCCTGGAACCGATAGGTTTTCTTAGCTGGCAGTTGTCACTTTTAGACCTCAGTCCTCGGGCCTCCTGGCGGCTGAGTCGTTCCTCCGGGTGTATTCCATTTCCAGCTGCTAAGTGCCAGGCACGGGCAGGGATCCCGGAAGGGCCAGGCCTGCCAGGTGTGGGAATGGCTTTCCCGCCTCAGCCATGCCGTGGCCGGGCTCGGCAGCACCGCTCAGCTCCACGCCACCGCAGAGCCGGCTGGGTCGTGGTGTCCGAGCTCCATCTTGGAGATCGGAAGGAAGCGAACACACCTTCTTAGGGCAGGTGGAGGCCCTGTGTCACAGGCTGGGCTCTGCCGTAGCTTCAGAGATTTCAAGAAGTTTCCCTTCTGGAGGGAGTGACGGGAGTCCTTGGGAAGTTTCTGTTCAGTGATGACATTCGCATGTAGCTGGGCAGCAAAACGACTTCAGAATGAAGCAGCCGGCCAAGAACGAGGCTTGTTGTTCTAACACATTCTTGTTGGCAGGCCAGCGAGCGCACGTCTGTATTCAGTGTCCTGGTTGGATTCAGAACTTCTCCATGATTGACGTATGATGCAGATTCTGTGCAGAGAGCACCATGGTGTCACTTTGGGTGGGGCTATAGGACAGTGGTTTTCTGTGCGCTCACTGAATACCCTAAGTTCAGGTCTTATGTCTCTCACACACGCGTTTTCGCATCTCTGGATAGTTCTGAGTGCTGGCGTGGCCGGTGGGTGGCAGTGTCGGGGGGTTTGCTGGAGGGAACCCCGGAAGTGACACTGCTGTTGGGGTTCCATTTGCTCGGCAACCTTCCCGCGGGGTGTTCTTTTGCCAGCCCTGCAGCGGGGGGCGGGGGGGGGGGCTGCCTCTCTGGTCCTCTCTGCTCCAGGTGCTCCCAGCGGTCTCTGTAGCAGCAGCGAGGCCAGCCGCCCTGCAGCAGGAGAAGCCACGGGCTGTGACCCCTGTCACCCCAGTGATCGCCAGGGTTGACTCTGCGGATCTGGCTGGCAGGCAGGCGTCCCTCCCGAAGCTGCGCATCGCGTGGAAGAGGGCGACCTTCCCGGGTGGGGGAGAGGACCTTCTCGGGTCAAGCTCCCACGTAGGAGTCGCTGACTCCCTGCTAGAACCCCCAGACACTCTCTCAGGGAGGGTTTTTTTTTTTTAAGGAATTTTATTTGTTTCTTTCTTCATTTATAATATATTTTTATTGATTTCAGAGAGGAAAGGAGAGGGGGGAGAGAGAGAGAGAGAGAGAGAGAGAGAGAGAGAGAGAGAGAGAGAAACATCAACGATGAGAGAGAATCATTGATAGGCTGCCTCCTACACGCACCCTACTGGGGATCGAGCCCACAACCCGGGCCTGTGCCCTTGACCGGAATCGAACCCGGGACCCTTCAGACCGCAGGCCAACGCTCTACCCACTGAGAAAACCAGCTCGGGCTCAAGGGGAGTCTTTTCAGTGCTCACAGGATGAATGGAGTGTGTCCTTGTTTAAGAGAACGTGGAGACATCGAATCTCTTCCATCTTCTCACTGACTTCACATCGTCAGTACCTATATATTATGGACCACTAAGTGTAATTTATTCTATGCAATATAACCTTTATAAATAGTGGTACCTCTGAGACTGTGTTATATGGGAATCAGCAGGCAAATGATTTTCAGGAAGGATTAGGGAACACAGAAGAGCGTTTCTGATGGCCTCGATTTGCTCTCTTTCCCCTCGATTACTTTTTGATTCCTAAGGCAGAGCCCTCATTTCCCTCAAGCAGACCCTGGAGTGCCGTTGGCTTCCTCGTGGCTCCTCACACGCCTGGTACACGTAGTGAACCATAGCCTGGGACAAATGCAATTCATCGAATATAAAATATGATAACTGCCATTTATGGGCACTTTCTGTTATCATAAATGAGCCACACACTTTATATTTTCCCTGTTATTGTGACAACCACGCAAAGGAGGTGCTATTGCTGCCATTTTGTAAATTCAGAGACCTCGACCGCGAGGAGGCAGCCACTCCCTCACGTTCTCCCAGACACGCCTGCCTCCCAAGCGGCAGAACTGGGCTTTGAAAAGCCATTCTCCATCCACCTCCAGGGTCCATGCTCTCTCCTTCGCTTCTAAACCTCTGTCTTGTTTCAGAGATGCCCGATGGAAGGAAGGTCCCTTTTAGCAGCAACAACCAAATCCTTGCAAATGAGAGGCCACGCTAAGGAGAAGGGATGGAAGCATAGCTGTCCAGGCTCGCACACCAGCTGCCGGCCATGAGCCTGAGGGCGCAGCGCTGCCTTGCCCCATCCAGCCTCAGATGCCTGTGAAAAACATGATTTCAGAGAGAGGAAGGGGAGAGGGAGAGAAGGACAGAAACATCCGTGAGAAAGAAACATTGATCAGCTGCCTCCTGCACGCCCCCCACTAGGGATTGAGCCCACAACCCCAGGCGTGTGCCCTGACAGTGAATGGAACGGTGACCTCCTGGTTCATGGGTCGATGCTCAACCACTGAGCCACGCCAGCCGGGCCATGTGGTCTTTGACCTTCATAAGTCCCTGGACACTTAGCAGAATCAGACCTGAAATGATGAGAGCGGCTCCCAATAAAATGCAGCCGCAGAAGCTATGGCCTCAGATATAAACTCTCTTTGAAAAGACTGTTTCCTTACTGAGCTTGCCAATTTCCATAATTACTCAGAGGCAATTAAGTACTTTAATGAGTTTGATCTTTGTGGAATTTCCAGCGTGTTTTTGTTTTGTAGTCAGAGCTAAATTTGAGTCTCTGACTCATCCCTTCCGAAGGCTCACATTAGCCCCCGTCGAAATGGCTGGCCTCCCTTCCAGCCTGGAGCTGTTCTCTTGGCATGATCTTAACAAACATTTTGTAAAATCTCCCTGTTTATACATTATTACTTATTTGAAATATCACATTGTCGGTCTGCAGGCAGCATGGGGTTAAGTAGAACAGAATGGCTTTTCTTCATTTTTGTGGTTTAGATGCAGCCACGAAATAAACATTTAAGATGCACTTTTAAATACTTAATAGGTCGTAGCATTTAACAGAAATGATGCTGTAAATTTCTGGTGTAAAATAATTGTTAATATAGGGGTTTATGGGACCTAACAAGGCACCGATCTAGGAAAAAACTGCCCGTCCTTGCCTGGAAGGTTTGGCATTCATGTCAGAGTGCAGTGGGGGGTTGATGTGCTTAGGGAATCGCCTGCGTCCACCTTTCAGTTTCTATAACCCCTAGGAGAATCCAACCCTTGAGAATAGGCCAGAGCTCTCTTGTCTTCCTTCTCATGTGCCTGCTTGTACGTCCAGTGGGCATATCTGTAGGGTCAGCCTTTTTCTTTCTTATTTGCAAGGGATCCGCCCTTAAAATCATGGCAGCCCTGATTCACACCACTCACCACCCTCTGCCTGGGCGCGCTTCTCCCCCAGGAACGTGACTCGCTTTTCATTTCCTCAGCCCGGTTTTCATCCCTGGGGATGCTCCATGCTTTCTTTTCCAGCTCTCGTTTTTCACACTTATTAGCTTCCCCTTTTCTTGTTCGCCTGACAAATAAACAGGCCCATTCTGTCATGAAGCCGGAGACTCCTCTGGCTGGAATGCGTCCCCGAGCTTGGGGGGCTGGACTCCTCCAGGCTGGGGGGCTGGGTGGGGCAGGAGCCGGTCTCCTCTGCCCCCGATTCCTTCCTCAGATCCCACAGGACCCCAGAGTGCTACTACCTGGGGCTGGTGGGACTGGAAACAGAGAGGGTTCCGTGTCTTTAGTGCCATCATTGCCCGGGAGAGGGGAATTCTTCCGGCCCGGAGTTCCGTGGGGCACGCTGAGCAGCTGAGTCCTGAGCACTTAAGAGTGATGGGTAGTAAACAGGATGGGCTGTTCTGAGGATGGGACGAAGGGGAAGAGGAAGAGTCTGCTTTTCCCATGGTAAGTCCACACCCATTTCCTGCCACCTACAGGAGGGACGCTTAAACATACCTTTTTGTTTGTTTTTACGCTTATTTCTTTTATTGAATATGCAATGGCTGGGCATATTGAAATTTATATTCTTAAAGCTTCTTTAAAACTATATTTTTATTGATTTCGGAGAGGAAGGGAGATGGAGAGGGAGATAGAAACATCAACAATATGAGAGAATCATTGATCGGCTGCCTCCTGCACGCCCCACACTGGGGATCAAGCCCACAACCCGGGCAAGTGCCCTGACCAGGAATTGAACCCTGACCTCTTGCCTCCTAGGTTGACACTCAACCACCGATCCATGCCTGCCGGGCCATTCTTAAAGCTTTTGAATCCAAATAATTTTATTCGTGACCTGTTCTATGTGTCAGCAATGTTTGAGCATATTGAAAGTGACAGATGAACTAGCGACAACATTGGTAGCTCTCGGTTTTAGCTGTAATAAGTGATCGGAAATGTGCAAGGCACAAGAAGGAACCCTCGGTGTGCCTGCCCTCGGGTTTGCCGTTAGCTTTGGAAGGACTGAGCCATGTGTCCTTATTGTTTGTGGCATAAGCTAGATTGGGTCAAGCTGGCCCTCTGTTTAGAGCCTCAGAAAACCTTCGCGTTCCTCCCGGGAGCCGCTTCAATACTGTCAGGTTCCACAGCGGGTTTTAGGGCAGCGGAGCCCTCCTTTGGGTTTGGACTCAGTGCCGTGCTGTCCGGTAGAAGCTGCATGGGGAGCCTTAGCCTGTGGGTGAAGCTGGGGCTCCCACAGACATTTGTATTAACTCCTCCCTATCTCCTTTTCCAGCCATCACTGTGCCCGCCTTTCGGGGGGTTTAAATACAGGATCCACACATTGATCACATCCAGTCATTGACACTTACCCTGTCTCAGGCAGTATTTAGATAATGATGAACAGACAGGCAAGGTGCCCACGGAGCCGACATTCCTGTAGCATAAATAAATAAGAAAACATCAGCACAGCGAAGAGGGGGACGCTGGTAGAGAAACAGTCATTAGAAGCATGTCTCATAGAACGTGTGTAGGGGAGATATTGTCCATCCTTACTTTGGAAAACCCGGAAGATACTGCTTTATTTATTATTCTCCAGCCGACCTCAGCCGGGGAAACTGGGCTCCGCGACCCTAAGACAGTCTTATTATGTGGGTCTTAACCGTATGTGCAAATTGTCTACCAGCAATAAAAATAATATGGTAATAAGGGCATTGGGTAATGTATACTCCTAATTATATTTAAATAGGTCTACATGTAGTGATAATAGTGCGAAGATAATACAGTCACAATGGCATAGTGGATAGTGTGGAGCTAATGGGATACTATTTGGTGGTGGTGGAAGCTAAATATGCTTTTCTCTTTTCAAATAGCATCAGCCAAGCACCATAATACATGTTACTTTAATGTGCTGGGTTTAACTTTAAAACATAACATTTTCCTATCCTGGAGATAGAGGAAGCTAATATACAATATGTTAAACATTTTTCTTTAATTTATAAGTGAGGCACATATTCTGTATAAAGTAGCCAAAATGAAGAAAGGAAATCAGAGGCATTGTCAATAGGTGTGCATAATTGAGGTGAAAATAATTAGTACATTTCATTTCAGCGCAATTTCATAATGTGGTTCTGTGATTCATGGGAAAGAGGTTCTCGCGAGAATGTAGCTATCTCTCGCTCGTTGGAAATGGTAGGTGGGAAGGAATCAGCATATTCATGCTAATGTCCCACTCATGGTATTAGGTGACCCCTTCTCTCATCTGATTGTCAGTGCGACCCCACTTTCACAGTAAAAGGAAGTGAAGACCCAGGCAAATGCATGTGGGGGGTTGGGGTGTGTGTGCACGATCTCTTATGAATGAACATGGGATTTTAGGTTTAAGTTTTAAAATTCAAAAGTAGGAATGGGCCGAAACCGGTTTGGCTCAGTGGATAGAGCGTCGGCCTGCGGACTGAGGGGTCCCAGGTTCGATTCCGGTCAAGGGCATGTACCTGGGTTGCAGGCACATCCCCAGTGGGGGATGAGCAGGAGGCGGCTGATCGATGTTTCTCTCTCATTGATGTTTCTGACTCTCTATCTCTCTCCCTTCCTCTCTGTAAAAAATCAATAAAATATATTTAAAAAAAAAAAGTAGGAACGGTTTTGATCCTACCGCTTGTTAAGGTAACATTTTTAATCTCTTAATGATGAGTGGTGGCTTCAAATGCAGGCTTTGTTTTATTTTATTATTTTATTTATGTTATGATGTTATGTTATTTTTGTGTCAGAAGCCAGGCATACCAGTGTTACCTCAGCTCCCCTGAGCCACCTGACAGGCATCGCCTGGCTCTGCTGGCTCCGCCCCGGGTGGTGAGGCAAGGTGGTCGTTGGGACAGGCTAAGTCAGGATGGGCAAGGCGCCGGCTGCTTCAGTACAAATTGTCCTTGACCCTCTGCTGTTTCTCATACTGCGTGAGCCAGACATGGAGGCAAGCAATTTCTAGGGAGCTGTGAGACATGAAGGCAGTAGTTTGTTTTGAGTTTTACTTATTTTTGATACATTTTTTTAAAAAAAGACCTTTTTCAGTCTAACAGAGCCGAGTCTTTGCTTTCATAAAGGGTAAAGGATCTTGATGGCACTAAGAAACCACTAAGTGACTACTGTATGTCTAGTATTTCACCAGGGGTGTTATCTAGCTGTGATTTGAAGGCTTTTCATTTTTTATTGGAAAGTCTAGCCCACTTAGAGGAATTATTTCAATACTAAGCTTTCAATATGCATACCTCCCCTGCCTTTATATTTCTCGGCAACCATTTACTGCACATGCATTGATTTCAAAATATCTTTCAGCTTCTTCCTCAGCAATTTGCATGTGTGCATCTGTGCCAACAATGAATTGCATTTGTTGACAGTCACACGCTTTATGGGGCTACGTTTTCCCCCCCTTCCCCCAATAATTGTTTTACTAGAGTCAATAGCAGGCTGGTTAATAGATATTCATACCGTAATAGAATTTTCTGAGGCAGGGAGAATGTAATAGTGAAATTTAAAAATAAGCTAACGATAGCCAATGGATTTAGGCTGTCTATTTCTTATATAAGTTCTGTGAACTTGGAAACCAGCTCTGTGTTTCTGCAATGGGTGAGGTGGGAGCTTCAAAAATAAAACATCAGATAAACATATAATGAGGCTGTAATTACAGCTGTGTGTACCCATGGGGCCATGCATTGGATCGGGAGTGAGAAGACAAGGTTTTGTCACTCTCCCGGGAGGAAGTCATTACACCCTGGTCTGCCTCAGTGTTCCCATCTGTGCTACCCACCCGCTTGTCCCATTGGTAAGTATCAATGAGGTTATGTGCAAGGACTGCGTTGGCGGGTTAAGTTGTGAGACAGGATTCTTCTAAGTGTATGTGCTCACAGCCAGTTCACTGGTGACTGTCACATTCCTGTAATGAGGCGGAGGCTGGGATCCCGAGATTTTCAAACCATCTTCTCACGTGAGTGAGCATGTGCATGTGCATGTGCGCGTACACGTGTGGTTTCCCTTTCTGATAGGAGGCCAGCGGGGAGAATTGAAGGGTGGCGGTCTGCACACCTGGATGCCCAGGGAAGGCTCGTGTTTGTGAGAAGTGCTGATTTTTAGGATTCACTGTAAGAGATGTTTAAGATTGTTACATTCATCTATTTAGCGTCACCCCGAGGTAGATATTTTTAGAATCGTTTGAAGCTTTGGAGATGCGAAGGTCATAACAGAGAAAGGCTGATTATTCCTTGCGGCTCTCTTAAACGCTGTAACAATCTCCTAAGCTCCTTTCTCCACTTTTGATCTACAATTTCACGATAGCAATGCTCCAAGACTGATAAACCTTTAACTCAGCGGTTCTCAACCTGTGGGTCGTGACCCCTTTGTCAGTCGAATGACCCTTTCACAGGGGTCGCCTAAGACCATCCTGCATATCAGATATTTACATTATGATTCATAACAGTAGCAACATTATAGTCATGAAGTAGCAACGAAAATAATTTTATGGTTGGGTCACAACATGAGGAACTGTATTAAAGGGCCAGAAGGTGAGAACCACTGCTTTAACTCTTGTTACTCCCATTTACTCTCTGGGTTACACCCACTCCTGGTTGTTCTCCTGGTTGTATGAGAAACATGACAAGAGGCGCATTATACCTGTCATCCCGCCGGGGCCTGGCAGACTCGCTCTGGTCCCTGCTCTCTGCCAGGGGGGCAGAGAGATTCCAGCTCACTACTGACCAACCATGAGGAAAGAAGGGTGTATAGCTCCCCCAAGCACCGTGGTGGTTCTGAGCAGACCCCACGCTCCCTCTGCTGTGATTGTGGTCTCTTGTGCAGACACAGACCTAGCGTTCTCAGCATCCCTAGGGCGCATCAGCTGAGTGTAGCTGGGTGGGTGTGAGAGGCCCGAATGGGGCCAGTGATCAGTGATTGGGCTACCTCAGCGTCCTTCTTGCCAAAGCAACGTTTGCTAACGTGGCAGGTGTGTCCCACAGACTGTGCAGATGGTAGCTCCGTTGCTCCCATGACAGCCACGAGATATGTTTGCTGTCATTCTGCAGGTGAGGCTGCTGAGGCAAAGAGTTCTATAACTTGTCACCTTGGTAGTCAGTTCCGGAGCCACACATTAAACTCGCCGGAGTCCAAGCTCTTAGCTCCTATGCGATGCTGCTCTTTCGTCATTTAGTCAAACTGTTGGGAGGGTGAAGTGATACTTCTCTTGGAAAGCAGGTGAGTTGTCTCCCGCGTCACCAGGGGGAAATGATGCCACACGCATGCCAGCCAGGGCGCAGGGGTGTCGCAGCCGAGAGATTGTGTGGACGAGGGAAACAGTTGAAATTTTTTGGGGGATATTGCTTGTGGGTGGGTGGCAATGGTGATCCTATTGTTCTTTCTGTGATTAAATAGCTGAAGAGTAAGGCAGTTAGGGTGAATTGTGTGTTGGTCCTACTAGATGCTGGGTGGACACTATCTCAATATAGGACCCAGATGGAAATTAACATAATGTCAATGTCACCAAGCAGCTCAGGGCCTGGGGTGAGCAATATGGCCTTTGGCAAGTTAATTTATGTGGGTATAAGACTCTTGGCCTATTAAATGAGGGGATTATTTTACTCATATTTTACTAGAGGCCCAGTGCACAAAATTCATGCACTTGGGGTCGGGGGAGAGGGGTCCTTCAGCCTAGCCTGTGCCCTCTTGCAGTCTGGGACCCCTTGGGGGATGTCCATCAGTCATCCCTCTCACAGTCCGGGGCCCCTTACTCCTTACCACCCACCTGCAGTGGAGGCGGGAGAGGCTCCCACCACCGCCACTGAGCTCGTCAGCTGTGAGCCTGGCTTCTGGCTGAGCAGCATTCCCCATGTGGAAGTGCACTGACCACCAGGGGGCAGCTCCTGCATTGAGCATTTGCCCCTGGTGGTCAGCGCATGTCATAACGACCAGTTGTTCCGCTGTTCAGTCAATTTGCATATTAGGGTTTTATTATATAGGATAATATGCTGTACTTATTGACTATGAGTTAACTATAAGATGATTGAATAGAATATAAAAATTAAGTCAATATAAACTAAAAAAGTAGAATATAAAAATTACCTTATGTAATCCTTATGCTTCTCAGTTATAGAATCTTTTTTTTCTTGATTTTCCTTTTAGCATCAGATATTAATTTTTATATGTTGATTCTTAAAATGTTATTCGTGTAGGAAGTTGACTTGGAAACATCTTTCAAAATCATTTTGTAAAAAATTAATCAGGAAAATGCAATATTTGACAAATAAGCGCGTATGCTGTCTAAAGAGAGACTGTGCTCTTAGATACCATCACCTCGCGAGCTACATTGAGGAGGACTGAGGTTGTAAAAGTCCCGCTGCTCTGGTCCGGGGAGCTCGCAGAGAATGCGCTCCTGCCGGGCGACCTCCGTCTCCCGCGGCCTTTATGACCTGAGCTCCCAGCGATGCTTTGCTGGGATTCCTCTGGCGTGTGCTGTTCCTCTGCGTGTAGCATCTGGTGCATAACAGGCCCCAGCAGGCACCTTCCCTCCTCGCCATCCGGAAAGCAGGAGCTGCTTTATTCACACAGACGATCAGTGAGGGGGTTCTTCCCACATTTCACCCCCCGCGCCCTGCCAGGTTGTCGTTGTCAGGTTGATTCTAATGAACATAATGACGTTGCCTTTGAAAAATACTTTGCCACTATCACATGTACGACTCCATATGGAAGCAATATGGACAGAGAGGAGAGATCACATCCGTGTAGATTAAGTTCGACATGGAATCCAGTATCAGTAATAAACAGCTGCTAAGATTCCTCTCTCCTTTCTGCAAAGAACTTGGAGTAGCGTGGACTGCGCTGGGGGACCAGCATGTGGTGCCTCCTGGTCTCATAAAACCCCCTTACATTTTATACCACTGGCTACATGATGTGTATCATTTCTTTATCTTCAAAATATGGTCTCAACGACAGTTGTGTTCACCACGCCGAAGAAATTCTTCTGGGCGTGGTTGGTGGGCGTGTGTTACTCTAGATTGACATCAGCACTGGTGGCCGTTAAGGCAGAGAACTGACCCGACGCCTGGGCCCTCGTTTCACTGAGCCCACAATGTGCCAGTCATTCTTCCCTTCACATCACTGATGTCTTGTTCCGTGGCCCACCCCCCACCTCACTTTGTTACTTGGCCCTTATCTTTTTAATTCTTGAGGTCATATTTTTTTTATTTTTTTATCTTTAATTTCTTTATTGGTTAAGGTATTACAAATGTGTCCTCACCCCCCCCCCCCATTAATGTATTTTCTAAGTTACATTTCCCTCTGCTTTTAGTGAAAGCTGCCTGATGTCTTCTGAAGCAGCGGGACGGTGACTGAATAGAAAACTTGTCCATGTTCCTCCCCGTCTAAGGAGCATCTTAAGACAGGTCCTCAGCAAATCGGGGCCTGCTCCGGACGCTGGTACGCGCCTTCAGGATCTGAGCCTTTTCCCCGGATTTTTTCTTATAAACATGAGGACTGTAGCCTTTAAACTCCTGAAGCCAGGGCAGTGTGTTCCCCGTAAAGGTTAGACTGACCGTGCTCCCTCCTGAGGCAGCGCCGCCGGGAGTCCTGGACCCGGAGGCGAGAGACTGCAGTGACTTATGCTCCCAGGTTGTGCCTTTGTGGTTCTCGCTGCCTCTCCAGGTTTTAAAGACAAATATTTAAATACTTGCTGTGCTATTTAAAACACGAGGAGACTCAAACCTCACTTCCCTGGAGATCGGGGATTCCCACGTCATTTCCTAAAGCAGAGAGAAGGCCTCTGTCTGCACAGCCCTCCGAGGGAAGCAGCCGCGGACACCGTGGCCGCCTGCGTTCCCGGTCATTTCTGGGAGGGACGATACTGACCATGCCTCCTGGGAAAATGTAACACGGCAATTTAAAATAACGCGAGCCATGTGGTCGTGTGTGTGTGTGTGTGTGTGTGTGTGTGTGTGTGTGTGTGTGTGTAAGGCAAACCTTTCTTTTCAGAAAAGGGTTGTCAAAGTGTCCATCTAAAAGGTTGATTGCATTCATTTCTTTACACTGAGATACCTTTTGCATTTTTATACCAATTCCAGAGGCAAAAATGGACCCGTGAAATAGTCAAACACATACTTGAAACTTCTTTTGCTTTCTTGGCACCGAAGCTACTCAGAACCGCCTAATTACAGGGCAAAATCCCTGTCCCTTTGGGTCCTGTGATGTGTGTCACATTCTGGCTTTAAGAATCTTTCCAAGTACAAGGAAACCGCCCTGGTCAACATGACACGCTAGGCGCAGCAGGGCCTCAGGCCTCAGTGAGTCGCCATGCCAGCAAAGGGGCGGGTTCAGAGAGGTGTCAGCGCTGGGGCGGTCTGCATTCTCTGCCGCTCTGTCTGCAGATAATTGCAACTTACCGGTCACTCCCCGAGCTGTCGGTTTCTCGGGAAGTGACCCACAGCCTCAGCTCTTACCTGTGCGGGAAACGGCCGTCTCCCGGCTCCCCTTCTGGCCTCAGTCTTTCTTCCAGCCACGGTGCCCGCCTTGCTGCACCTGCAGCTGCCTGGGCCGTGGCCCCTGCCAGGGCCGCCGGGACACTGCAGAGCAAACGGCTCTGTTGTCCGGTGGCCTTTCCCTCTGGCCAGTCCACCGGTCAGCATCCTGTCCGAGTTCCAGCTTTGGAAGTTGCCTTGGTTTGTCAGCTGAGTAGATGAGTCTCCTGGGGGTCGAAACTAACCCAGGTTGACAGAGAAAGAGGCCTTATTTTCTGCTTGAGGAAATGATTTGTAAAATGAGTTTTGTTTTGTTTTGACTTCCAACTGCTAATCCATAATATGTGACCGCATTTAGAATTTCTAAAAGTGCATTTATGAGACTCAGAGGAGTGAGTATCTAGATATTTAGCATACGCTTATTAAAGAAGATTAGAGCCTCAATTCAATTTCGGTCATGCTCATTTTATCGATAGGAATGCACTTAGGTGGATCTATAAAACATCTGGTGGAGAAAGGTTAGACCCGTCTCTGCTTTCAAATGAGATTTTTGTCTTGTTCCTGGGCTGACGAGTGTGAAGTGGAAGCTTACATTCTCCTCTAAAGAAACGTCTTTGTTCTTTAGTTTGAAAATCCTAGGAAACTGAAATAAACAATCCTGTCTGTTATGCATTGCCTGATGGCATATGTATGAGTGGGTCTTGGGGAAGATGTGTACAGTATGGCTTCTTACCTGTTTGGACACAGTATCTTAGCATGTTGGACAGCGCCCATGAATATGGCAGGGCCCTAAATAACTGCAGGCAGTGCCGTGTGAAAAATTAGCATTTTGGATGGAAGTTAAATTTGCATTTTATAACAGTGTTTCATTCTAAAATTATACTCAGCAATTGTAACAGCACATAACTACCTCTAAGCTTAATTGCCCCTACTCCCTGTGTGAGGGGAATGGTGTTTAGTCTTAATGGACTAAATGGATTATGTTGCACAATTAAAAATCCCTCATGCATTGTGTGGGGGCTGTCTGTCATTAGTGTTGGGTTATTTTGTATGCAACATTGTGTGGAGAGAAAGAGTGTGTGTGTATCTATCTATCCATCCATCTATCCATCATTAGACTACTTTAAAGAGTTGAAAATAATGGAATACATTTTCTTTGATGTGAAAAAAATGCAGTAATATATATACATTTCAGAGAGGAAGGGAGAGGGAGAGGGAGATGGAAACATCAATGATGAGAGAGAATCCTTGATGGGCTGCCTCCTGCACACCCGACACTGGGGATGAGCCTGCAACCCAGTCATGTGCCCTGACTGGGAATTGAATCGTGACCTCCTGGTTCATGGAGTGACTGAGCCACACTGGCTGGGTGAAAACATTTTTAAAAAATGAGAATATCCTATATGTGCAAAATTTGATATCATGATTTTGTCTTCTAAACTTCATTGCAAATGGGTTTCTCTTTTTAAGATGAAATGCTCTCCCATTGGGGAGTCTGAATTGTTGCAGTTTTTCTAGACAGGTGTTTATGGATATCATTAAGGCTAACACTGACACCTATACATTTATTTTATAGAAATAAAGATGTATACAAAGGTTTCTGTATATTGCATTTATTTCTAAATGGCAAGAAGTTAGAAATAACATAACTTCCACTTAAAAAAGTTATAGGTACAATGTAATGCTAAATAAAATGAAAAGGTAACCATAAATATATCCTGCATGATGTCAGTTTTATATGAGAAAAAACTTTGCACCAAATACATCTTCATTATTTAGTCTTAATATTGGCTATGTTTTCTCTCGGCCATGGGAGTGTGCTTAATATTTTTCTTGTTTGGAATTATTATAAATGTTTTTCAAATTTTGTTGAGAAGGGATCTGAGCTACTTCTGTAATCAGAGTAAGTCAAGGTCAGTGTGATTTCAGAGGCCAGAGGCCACAGCAGGGTGTGCGGTCTCTGGACTTGCATTTCCACCCCTGGCCGCTAGGGGGCCTCAGCCCTTGGCGGTGAGAGCAAGATTCCAGTCCAGTTTCTGGGAGTCTCTCAAAGCTCCTCCCTCATTGTTCACAAAGCACATTCCTGCCCTGCCCTCTAGGAGTTAGTCTTTCCGCACTGTGTGCCAGGTCCTCGGAGGGCTCAAGATCAGCATCTTATTTACATAAAAACAAACAAAAAAGTTAATGGCAAATAGCCAGTCTATATGTGTTTGTCTTCCAGGTAAATTAATGATGGCTGTACCCCAGAAAATTGTCACCATGCTGTGTTGTTCCCTTTGTAGGTGATACACAAGAAATTAGTGCCCACAGATAATCCTTGATATGATATTGTACATGATTATATACGTGGAGGCAGACAGAGACAGATCCGAGCGCAAGGCTGTCACTTGGACCAGGGTGGTCGGAAGAGAGCACAGGTCACTCATAAATGTCCATTTACTTATCAAAGTCCCAGGACTTCCCAGAGGGATAGAGCCAATGAGGAACAGGTCTGAACACCGTTCCTGTGAGAGGATCGTCCTCAGCCCCTGGGTTTCCTAGCAGGCCAGCAGGTCCCAGGCCCTTATCCCCCCTGGACAGCCAGCCAGAGCCCAACATCAGATCCCGCTTCCCTGGTACCGTAGGGCCCGTGTCGCCCTCCCGACAGGGAGGACACGGGCTGAGGGCTGCACTGCTGTGTGCGGACGTATTGCACAGACTCACCCTCAAAACAGACCAGGAGCAGGGAGGCCACGCTGTCCTGGCGGGCGGAGGGGCGGAGCTCTCGCCCGCACAGCTCTGAGGGTGCCTCTCCCTGGCAGACTTTTAATAACGACTCACTCAGTGGTTTTCCGCCCCAGCAGTCTCCCGTGTGAAATGCGAGCTGGAATTGCTACTAACGAGTTCACGGATAATCCCTAGTTCACAGCCATGAGGGCTGAGAGCACTGAGGCTCCACATGCCAGTTAAGATCCCCTTATGGAGGTACAGTAGCCTGCACTGGCCCACCCTCACCATTTCTCTCCTCTCTGAAGTTAATTCAAAAGTCAGGTCTGCCGACTTCAGTGATAAAAACCGTTTTGTTTTTCCATGTTAAGTGTGGGCTTTCTTGATTTTCGTTTTCTTATCGTATTTTAAAAACAAGTTTCTCTTGGCTGATGTGATGCTTATCATTTCTCCTAAACAACATATACATGGTGGATAATCATGCCTTTAATAGCCACCTCCCGTGATTTATGTTTCTCACGGAACTTTAAGAATCTAAGTGAGAAATAAGGAGCTAGCCTGTCAGTACAGGACAAGTCAGGAAGGATGAGGCGGTCGGGTTTTAGAAATATCCATTAAAGGTATTTTAGAGAAGTGTGCATTTCATTTTTAATACTTTTCAAGCCGACTATTGAACATAATAGTGTGGCACAACAGGGCAAATGCATGTAACGTTTAATAGGCGGAGAAACAAGATTAGGTCACGAATGAATCATTGTCCTGTGAAATGAGTGGGGAACCTTTTCCTTCCCACAAAAAGCAAGAGCAGTGATACGTGCGGCCTCGTTAGTCTGAGTCTGACTGGGAGGGTAATCTGATGAAACGTGAAGAGTCTCTGGAATGCAGTTTCTACTTCAAAGAACTCGAATGAGCATTGGGAAATGTGCATTTGTTTCTGCTCTAACTAGATTTGATATAGTGGGGTGTGCAGTTGGGAGGAAAGGTACTCAAAAGGCAGTAATTCATGCTGAATGGATAGAAGCAGTCATTCAATGAAAAATTGAATTTTTTTTAAAATATCTTTTTATTAATTTCAGAGAGGAAGAGAGAGGGAGAGGGAAAGACAGAAACATCAATGAGAGAGAATCATCAATCGGCTGCCTCCCGCACGCCCCCCACTGGGGATCGAGCCCCCAACCCGGGCATGTGCCCCTGACCGGAATCAAACTCGGGACCCTTAGGTCCGCAGGCTGATGCTCAATCCACAAAGCCAAGCCGGCCAGGGCGAAAAATGGGTTTCTATAGAGTCCCAGACTTGGTGACTTTTGGAAATTTGGGTGCTTATTGTGCAAGTACCAGAAAGAAAAATATATAGTTCTCCTTAAAAGGGGAGTACATTTGTTTTGTACTGGATGTGTGTTTGTTAAAAGTTTAAGCATTTTAAAAATATTTTATTGGTTTTTGGAGGGAGAGGACAGGAGAGGGAGAGAGAAAGATAAACATCGATGAGCTGCCTCCTGCGTGTCCCCTACTGGGGATTGAGCCTACAACCTGGGAATCAGATCAGCAACCTCTTGGTGCATGGCACAACACCCTACCCACTGAGCCACACCAGCCAAGGCAAAACTTTAAGCATTTTTATTTGCATTTTTATATTCTCTTTCATGTTTCTAAGAAGAGTGTAGTGGAGAGAAATAACATGGCTCCAAGTTTACAGTATCCCTTGGTAAAGCTGGGTCTGTACACAGACTGGCTAATTTCCAAATTTAGCAAGAGAGGCCAGGCATACATTGCAAATGAAGACATCCTTTAGCAGAGCAAGAAGTTACAAAGGCTCCGGGCCTGGAGGCTCAGTTGATTGCAGCATCGTCCCATGCACCGAAAGGTTGCCGGTTCAGTTCCCAGTCAGCCTGTGTGGGAAGCAGTAGATCAGCGTCTCTCTCTCTCTCTCTCTCTCTCTCTCTCTCTCTCTCTCTCTCTCTCTCTCTCTCTTGAAGAAACCAAGCCAGGTGTCCTGTACAAAGTCTCTCCCATGCTGGGTGCTGCTGATTCAGTCTCTGTAAGGCCATTGAGCCTGCTCTCTGTGTGCTCTATAATCCATGCAGGTGGGTGGTTGGATGTTTCTAGACATTGTAAAGATCTCAAGGGAAAAGAACGAAAATATCAGCTGGCTCATCCCAGGTGGGTATCACGGAACTGAGGCCATCTTTCTGTCCATTACTAAGTCCAACAAGTGCTGGCCGCGTCTTCCCCGCCAAGGGGCTCTGACCGGTGGCCCCGGCGTCTCACAGAGAGTAACACTCACGTTCTGTCTGCAGGTGCTTCTGAGCCCCCTGCCATGCAGGCCAGGCCGCCAGCCTGCTCAGGGCCGCCCCGGACAGTTCTCTCTCACTTCTTGGCCCTGGCACAGGCACAGGGCGGCTCCCAGAGGGGGAGCAGGCTTCCCTAAGGAGCAAATGCCACCTGTGCTCAAGTTTTCTGGACAGTCGCCACATACTAAGGGCAGGCGTGGCAGAGTTAAATGCAGCAAAGCGGCACAGAAACCCAAACACCAGTGAAAAGTGAAATCAGATTCTGACATTATCCGATTCCTGCTGAGCTCACGTGTGTGACCCCCGGAGCGTGAGACTCACCGGGGTGTCCGGGTGGTTTGAATAGAAAAGTTGGTCAGTCCTTTGTGCCGTAACATCCTCCAAAGCAAAGGAGCCTTGAACATAACGGGGTTCCTGCTTCTTCAGAGACATGCTTGAGGGTGACACAGATAGCCATCTATCGAGTTCTTTTGCTCATTCTGGTGCAAGTTACTTAAAATCACCTGTAGCTTACGGATTTAAATATGGAGAGCTGATTTCCGCCTTCACATTTCAGGAAGGAAGTTTTCATCTTTCACGTGCATCTTCCGCACCCGTGTTTTCCTGGAGTCATTTCCTAGTCATTTCACATCGCTTCTAAGCTGGGCTTCCACAGGCCGCTCTAAGGCAGGGGTGGGGACCCCTTTCTCTGCCAAGGGCCACTTGGCTATTGTAACATCCTCCGCAGGCCACCTCCAAACCAGCCTGCTCCATCTGGTCAAGCATTTCATGAGCTCACCCCTCATGCCTTGGCAGGGCCCGACCAAGTGGTTTCTCGGGCCTTAAACGGCCCGTGGGCCCGACGTTCCCCACCCCTGTTCTAAGTGGAAATGACATCCCAAGCTCCAAGTAGCGATTTACAAGACATTTTGGCTTCCGGGTACTTCATTGTACTTAGAAAGGATATACGGCTCTTAAACTTAAAAACAAAAAAAGGTGCATAGTTCTCATGGTCAGCATCAGGGTGGGATGAGTTGTGTTTCGCTTTCTGTCCATAACAACGAAGATGTCACCATCTACAAATCAAACCGGAGTGGGGCCTTTCAATGTCAACAAAAGCGGTGGGACCGTGACAGTTGTTCCTCTGATTGAGGGCACCGCCTTCTCCTGTTCTCAGGTGCAGGATACTGTTCCGGTTTCAGCCATGGAGGGGAAGCACTTTATATTCTAAATCGCAAGCTAATGAACGTTCTTTTCTCATTAACACACGCGACCTCTGTGGTTTTGCTCTCGCTGCCTGGCCCACTTTCTCAGTGTCTGTTAATGACATTGAAAACCTCTGTGTTATGTGAATTATTTTCTAAATGGATCCTTTCAAATTCACAATGGATGCTCATTACAGTGACCTGCTTGTCCTGCTCAGGAAAGAAAAATACCAGAATGAACCCTGCTTATTGTGCCTTTTCTGATTTCTTCAACATGTGTGTGAAATGACTGCGTTTATGGGGATCATGCAGGCAGCTTTGCCAAGCTTCTGATATTAGAGATAATACATGAGCTTCTTAATTCAAATAATAAGCTATTGGCTGTTCAAATGACAATTAGTAGAGCTGGAATGAGAAAGATGAAAAATAGCTGATAATTAAACTTAGAGGGCTCTGTCCTATTTTATGTTCTTAATTTATGGTAGATTAAATATTCGTGTATTGTTTTGCCTTCCTGGATACACAGATGGGTATGGAATTTGGGTTTGACTCCAAACCTATAATGTCTGTAGTAAATTCCTAGAAAATTATAATAAATGTGTTTCTAACTCTGCATATTAATTAATAGATTGAGTTCATTTTTAGCTTACTCAGGACAGATTGGTATCATGGCTGCACCTCTCTCCCTGTTCTTATCCTTTGATGTGACTAGTGTGGTGTTTACACTATACACAACCCAGGCATGTTTGAGGAAGCTCTCATTGACCAATCTAGGGAGTGATCATTTAGACCACTGACAAAAATCACTCCCTGATTAGCCAACTGAATAAGCAGATTTTTAAAAGCCGTAGAATTATCGAATATTAAATCCAGAGAGTGCTAGGGAGATCATCTAGTTCAATCCCATCAGAGAGAAAATTAAGACTGGGTGAGATGCAGGGATGTGTGACATGTATTTTGCCAGTTAGTTAGAAACCAGACTACACTTTAGTTTTCTTTATTTCATGTATTTGATCACCTTACCTTCTCCTATAACTCATGCCAATAAGCATGTATTTACTTTTTTAATTCAGGTCATAGAGAAAGCAGTGAAATTTACCCAATAGAGTAGATGCAGTCTGTTTTGGCTTGTAAGGAATTTGTCTCCACAAGTATGGACCGGAGTGTCTTTTATTCCCGAGTTTCTTGGATCACACCCATGTCTGTCAGTAAAGTGATTGGTGGGCCCCTGGATAGCATCAGGGTGCAGGCTGGTCAAGCTGGAACTACCAACCATGTGGTCAGAGTGTCGGGTGTTTGAGTCATGGAAGAGCCTGACCTCCAAGGAATTCAATCAGTTGTATTTTTTATCATACAACTGTCATGGCAAGTATAGCACTTTCCTGCGTTCTGAGAGTCATTCTAGAGAATTATAAACGGGATGGCGGTTATCAGAAGCCCCCCATTTGTTGCTATTTGGTTAGATATGCAGGTGACTTGGTTGGTGCCTCCTCTTCTGACGGGCTTCCGGGGCGAGTGCGGTCTTGGGGGAGGGGTGCTGAGCTCTTGTGGGGTCTGTGCTACTGGCCAGTGGTCAGCATCAGAATTGAAATATTGCAAAACGCTAGCTGGGGTTGGTGTCAGATTGAAGCATTGAAACATACATGTGGAGCAGCTCCCTAATACTCCGTGTGGCCTTTCCATTCATTCATTCATTCATTCATTCATTCTGGTTTCAAATGTTGGAATTTTATTTTATTTTTAAAAATTTAGTTTTGTTTTATTTTATTTCCATCACCATTTATCCTCCTCATACCTTCCCCCCGCCTCAGTCACCACACTGTTGTCCCTGTCCATGAGATCTTTCTCTTTTTTGTTCAGTCACTCCGTCCCTGTGACCTTTTTATTGACAGCTGATGTGGTACAGAGGAACTGCTCAAGCGTGAATATTCTCCCGTTGACCATGATTGTTCGTAGAGAACTAACCTGCAATTCCTGTTCCTTCTCCTTTGGGCAGTATTTTGCTTTCTCTAGCAAGGAACTTGTGCTCATAATCATGGACTGGAAAACTTAAGATATGCCAAAAGTAGTTTCCATATTTGAGAAGTATTCCCCTGGTTTCTATCCTGCTTATCACAAGGTTAAACAAAATTTTCTGAAGCCTTACTACTCAAAGTGTAGTTCTTCGGCAGTGATATTTGGTCAGATAACATCCGGGGGCTTGTTAGAAATTGAAGACTTCATCATAATCTCTGGTTTAACAAGCTCCCCGGAGGACTCATATGCACATTAAAGTTTGAGAAACTTTAATCTAAATTTTGGAGATGATGGGGTAGATTTATATTATACTAAAATCCAAGCCCTTTACTTGGGAAATAAAAAAGATGAAAGCTCTGGCTTATTTGTTGAGGTCATTTTTCTCAACAATCAGAACCCATTTGTAATGGACAAATTCTTCCACACCTACTCATTGTGATGATACTCTGCGTTTTATGACTTTTGGCATTTGTTAACATCTGTAATGTTTCAATAGTGCACACGGATATTAAACATCAATCTCTAGCTCCTTGTTCAATATGGTTGATTGAACAAATGCGTTTATCTTCTCTCCTTGAAATGTCACTGAAATACCAATAAGGAACAAAAAGAAAACCTCATCCCACAGTGATAAAGAGAGCGGGGGAAGCATAATGTATTAACTCTGAGATGTTAGCACATCATTTTAGTTGTGTAGAGAATCTGGGCATGAATTGTTTTAGGAACATAGAAAAATTAAGAAAGTAAAAAAAGAATAAGGCAGTGATAACCTGTAGGGAATACAATATTATACAGGAAACAAAATGGAGTGATAGTCATAGTATACATGTGGTTCTGCTGTAATTAATCATGATAATGTCTATGTCTATGTTGACTTAACAAAAAGTTGTGGTAAAATTTTATTTGAGGAACAATTGGGAGGACAAATGTGGAGGGGTGTGAGGGAACTACATTCTCATTCTCCATATTGTTATTTCTAGTAAGTACATCATATGTAAGACTGTAACATAAGTATTAGTTGTGTGGGTATGGAATGTGGTGTTTACACCAGAAAAAAAAATAGCTGAGTTACTGTGAGTTGTCTCTCTTTTGCTTTCTCCCAGCAGTGACCAGGCCAGAATTTTTGGGTGCTGAGTGTAGAGACCATTGGATTAACAGTCAGAAGATCTGAGGGCTAGTCCTATCCTACCACCAGCTAGCCTTGTATTTTTCAATTAAAGGCATACTATTCCATGTTTCTTACACGTTTCATCATCCAGGTATCTTCCTCTCTTTAAGCATAGTAGACGAGGAGAGACTCTCTCTAGCAGCTCTCTCCACAGTATTAATTTTTGCTCCGCTTTGTCACTCAGCCATTGACCCAAGTGGCTTGAGAATTACCCTTTCAGGAGAAGAATAGGCAATTTTTCTTCCCAAGAAGCCAACCAGCCTTGGTAACTTGGAGGATAGCATGGAGTTATCATTAGGATGAGTGGGGAGCAGCAGTTCCTTTAGGTAGATGGACATGTTTTCAATTCTCACACCCCATGACATTTGTGAGAATTCAGATATTTCCAGAATTGCCCAAAGCCATCTGGTCAAAGTGCTCGGCCTGTTGACATCATTAACCCCTGCCCGATTATATTTCTTTGCTTCTCTTCATTTATGCTCCAGACTTGTATTAAGTTTGTTAACAGTAAATATAGGCGGCTCCGTGGAGGATAGTACCTTTGAAAGGCACGGAGCTGTTGCTGTGGATTTCATGCAGGTCAGAACCCTGCAGATGGAGTGTGCAAGCCCATCACATCCAGTCTGGACTCACCGGGGCTCAGGAACACACGATCCTGTCCAAAAGGGCCACATTAGCCAGGTCATTGCCAGGTCATGTGCCGTGTGCCTTTGCCAGCCAGTCTTTTAAAGCACAGTAGAGGGAGCAGGTGATAGCAGACACGAGCCAACATTTAACGAGGCCAAAGAAGCAGGCACTTCACGTGGACAGGCTCTATCCCTCCCTCTCTCCCTGGCCCCAACGCCCCTTGTTGTCTGTTTCTTTGTTCTTTCCTTGCCTTTTAGTCTCTTGTATCTCACTTTTTGGGGGACTAACTTGCTCTATCTGTGTCTCTCCTCTTTCTTTTCTGCTCTTCCCCCCTTCCCCCCCCCCCCACCCACTCCTGTTCATTGCGCTCAAGAAAATAACGTAAGTAGGACGTTGAATTGGAATCGTAACCTGGGTTCAGGACATGAGACCGTAGAAAGCACCAAAATAGCGATAGGAGTGAAATTAGAGTTTCAGTTTTTGAAGAAGTTGTGACGCCAACAGTATAAGGCAATCTTGTCCAAGAATAGATTCTCCTCTAGCTGGGAAATTGTGAGGTGAACCACATTTTCGCAGGTGGAACACACCTTAATAAGTGTTCTCTTTTTCAGCTCAAAATAGGACTTTTCATTAGAATAAAAATGGTGGTTTTTTTTTTTCTATTTTAGAAAATGGAGACTTATTGCTGTTTTTATACAGAGAACAGGCACTATTTTATGTCGTCTGTGTCAAAAAGAACAGCTTTCTCGATGGAGATGACTAACCTGTGTCGGGCTCAGGTTACTCACCGTCACCTGGAGTTTTCTCAAGACACACCTGGGAGCTGCCCAGTTGCTCGCACATTCCTTCTCTTTCCTTCGCCGAGTTGTTCTACTGTAGATAGCTCTCACCTCGCACAGGCAGGGCGTCTTCCTGGTCCATCTTTGTAGAACAGGAAGCTCCTAACATTTTAATTTCTTGGTAAATACCATTGGACAAAGAAAGAGCAACCTGGCCCAGTCTCAGGCCATTGTTCTAGTTTATTAGAATCATTTAGGATTTGGCCTCTGGGTAATGGTGCCATGGAGATTCCCAGAGCAGTAAAATTGTGTCCTAATTTAGTCTTTCATTAGCTCAGTTCCAAAAAGTGTTCTGCACTGTACAGTGTAAATAGGGCAAAGACAAAAACGCAAGGTTTATCCCTTCTGCTGGTGAAACACTAGCCATCCAGTGGACATTATGTGTGTTTGTTCGCTCACTTATTCTCACAAAAGCCAAACAATATAAAATGAAGGGATCAATGGAGATCATTTTTAAAAATCATGTTCACTAACAAATATTTAGCAATCTGGTATTTTCTGCTGTCTTTGTGATACTTAAGGCATCATAATTTTAAAAACATACACATTTTTATTGATTTCAGAGAAGAAGGGAAGAGGGAGAGATAAAAACATCAATGATGAGAGAATCATGGATTGGTTGCCTCCTGCATACCCCTCACTGGGGATGATCCTGCAACCCAGGCATGTGCCCTGATTAGAATTGAATCTTGATCTCCTGGTTCATAGGTCGATGCTCAAGCACTGAGCCATGCTGGCCGGGCTGTCATAACTTTTAATATTTTAACATTTTTCTTTCCTAGAACAGGTGGTTCTCATTTGCCTTGAAAGGATTTTACAAGGAAGTTATATTGTTGGATGGCACACAAATGCTAAGCTGACCACCTATTTTCTGGCATTCTTCATTGGCAAAGCAGCTAATTATACTTTTCGGTTTGTAAGAACTGAGCATGACTTCACATGAATTAAACAAAAAAAAACAGTGGGAGTGTTTTTCAGTAAAATGTTATCTCTAATCTTTTTTTTTTTTTTTTAAGCCATGTCCCACTTTTCCCACTGGGCTACACTAATTTATTGTAAGTAGTTTGCAGGGTTTTATCTATAAGTTACACCTACTTGGAGCAAACAATGTCATTGTTTGTTTGTGGTTGGCTATTAGATTAACCAAAGAACTTGTATGCATATATGCATAACCCATAGACACAGACAATAGTGCAGTGAAGGCCTGGGGAGGGGGTAGGAGTGGGGTGGAGGAAGTGGTGGGGGACATCTGTAATACTTTCAATAATAAGGAAATGTTTGAAAAAATTTAAGATGGGTTCAGCAGTTATATAAGAAGCAGTGAATTGTATGGGGTGGACAAAGGTGGGTTTACATAATACAAATAAATAATACAACAATCAACACTAATAAAAGAGAAAAATGGTAATTGGCGTACGAGCTACCCTTTTCATTGGCTAATCAGGGCTATATGCAAATTAACTAAGATTGGCAGTTAACTGACAACTATGATTGGCAGTTAACTGACAACAAGATGGCGGTTAATTTGCATATGTAGGCACAATGCAGGGAGGCGAAAGGGAAAGCAGGAAGAAGCCCCCTGCCACTGACAGTGATCGGAAACCCAGGGGGGAGCTAAGAGCTGGGGGGCAGGGCAAAGGCGGCCCCAGGGCCGCCTTTGCCCTGCCCCCCAGCCATGATCGGAGAATCAGGTGCCTTTGCCGCCCTGGCCAGTGATAGCAGGAAGTAGGGGTGGAGCCAGCGATGGGAGCTGGGCACGGTCGAAGCTGGCAGTCCCGGGAGCTAGGGGTCCCTTGCCTGGGCCTAAAGCGGAGCCCACGATCGCGGGGCCGCTGCAGCTGCGGGTCCCCACTGCCCGGGCCGGACGCCTAGGCCAGAGGCATCAGGCCTGGGCAAGGGGCCGATCCTGCGATTGGAGGGTGATGGGGGTCAACGCCTGAGGCCTCCCAGTATGTGAGAGGGGGCAGGCTGGGCTGAGGGACACTCCCCCCCCCCCCCCACACCCAGTGCACGAATTTCGTGCACCGGGCCCCTAGTTAATAATAATACCAGATAAACTGTGCTTCGTGGACTCACAGCTGGTAGGCCTACTTTTGCCCACCATGTGTTGCCCGTGTCCTAAAAAGTAGCTGCCACAGCTGAATACTGAGGCACACTGTTTCTCCCCCCCTGTGGTCCTGTGGCCCCCGGGGCTCCTGTAGGGCCCGGAGAGTCAGTGCTGGCGGGATGCGTAGCCATGGGACAGGGCCAGCGCCTTCGGTTATTGTCTTTGCGAGAGAGTGTCGCCCTGGTTGAGCTGGTGCTAAGTAGACAGAAGCAGAGGAGAGCTGTGGCCAGAGGCTCTTGTTTCCTCTGCCAGAACAAAGGCCGCTGGTTACTCCAGGCTCCTGGCAGCATCCACATGCAGCAAATCTGTGGGAAACGCTAGACGACACCTTTTTGCACTGAGTACCTGTCTACAGAGGTGCAGGAGCGCATCTGTATTCCGGCTGCATTCCCTAGCGAGATGTTGAAAGTAATTTCTTAACTCAGTCATGTGAAAGGTCTCCCCAGAACTCCACACTGATTTCTGTCCTCTGGTAAAGCTGTTGGAATGCTACTTGCTTTTAAGAAGCTGAACTGCTTTTGACTTTGTTTTTCTCATTCAAAGCACTGAGGTGGTAATTTAATATCTTCACCCCTCAAATCAAATCATTCTTTCTTCCTCTCATTTGCTCGGCTTCTTGGCTTATCAAGCTTGATTACATGTGCCTTTTCTTACTTTGAGAAATGCGGCCTGAAAGTGTGAAATGGAAAAATTGATCTTCCTAAGTAAATGAAGCAATATGGCAGTGTTTTGGGTAAGTCTTGTTTTGCATGATGGAAAGTTGTAATTTTGGCTGATCATTTTTTTCCCATGATTAGGAAATGGTGAAATGAATCATTGGCAATAAATAAACACCAATTTAAAAACGTCTCTTCTTCAAACAAAAGGAAACATCTTTTCAAGGCATCTAAATGGCTCTTCCAGCGTGATGCTTAGTATACATTTGCTATAGCATGAATCCTTCTTGGGAATTGATTTTAATTTTGTTTGCATCTTTACCAAACCATTGTAAACGCTGCCAGAGAACGGAGATGGAGGAACTGTAACGCCCTGCCTTCCACAGTCTCTTGCCTTGAGAAGCTGCATTGAGCCACTGTAACTACTACATTCCAACCTGACCAGAACTATCTTTCCGTCCTAGATTTATTCCCTTCTCTCTGCTGGTAGCAGGTTGAGTTGTGTTCCCAGAAAGACATAGTCAGGTTCTAACCGAAATCCTGTGAAGGTGGCCTCGTTTTGAAATAGGGTCTTTACAGATGTAACCAAAATAAGATGAGGCCATATTAGCATTAGTCCAATGGATGGTGTCTTTAATTAGAGGAAGGTGGGGGGTGGGGGAGATCTGGGCATGGAGACACAGCGGTGTGGGAGGAAGGCTATATGGTACCTTCTTCTAGCAGCCCAGCAAACGAATACCCTGTCCCTTTCTTTAAATGGAACTCCAGGACACATTCCCAGCTAAAAACCATGCAATCTACCAATGGATTTTCTGGCATAGAAATTTATAAGGAGTTTATCTGAAAATCTGATTTTGTAATTTTAAGCAAGTTTTCTACTTCCTGAGAGGTGTTTAGTTATAGTACCTTTAAATACTTTATTCTAAGGGTTGGTTATATGGATTATGGCTACTAGAACTAACTCTGCTTTTGTCATTTTATTCCTGTCTACAAGTAGTGTTTTTATTTTTCTCCAGCTTCAGTGTATAAAATAAACCAAGTTGGTGGTCAGCTTAACTGTGCACCAAGTCCTCACTTTTCAAAGGAACACACAAAAGCAGCCACAATTGTGTTGCAAGGGGCCTTTTCTTTCTTTTTTTAGAATTGCATGACCTTTCTCTCCAGTACAATACTGATAAGCCCCCATACAAGGAGGACCTAGTTAGCAATGCCTTAGTCAGGGTGAAATGATATAATAGAAGTGGGGGTTGTAGAACTAAATGCGAATATCATTGTAGTTGTTCTGTTTAGATGTGTCCCCAAATGACCATTTGGGATAATCAATATAGTAAATATATCTATGACAACCATATTATAAAACAAAACCAAAAACAATCTTTTAATTATTTGTTATAATTTGTTTTGGGGAGTTAAAAAAAAAAAAGGAGAAAGTGAGAGAGACTGGGTCAAAGAAAATGTCATCGCACTATAATCCCTCTTCATTGTTTCCCATCTCCTGGAATGTCAACATTGGGATGAAGCCTGAGTTGCCACTTAATGGGGACATAAACAATGAGAATTATTTTCCTGATATTTGTAATGGCTGTGGGGACATGTTATTGGAATTTTCCCTATAGCAACATATGCTTTTAAACTTTTATTTTTTATTTTTTGCTTTATTGTTTACTGACATATCTCTTCTGATTTTTCATGTATAAGGCAAATCTATAGGATTTTAAGGATTTTCTTCATAGTTGTTGGGAGATCTTACAAGAATTGATAAAAGTAAATTGATTCTCTTTGTAAAATATGTTAACATTTTGTCAATACTAGATTACCTTCTTAAATTGAACTTGTATTTCTTGGGTGATCAATCTCTCTGTGTTTAAAGTAAAGGAAACATATAGTTACCCCTGTTTCTCTGTCTACAAATAGTTTATGGCAAGTAGACACGCTTCTTGATTTAAGCAGTGTGAAGATGGTATTTGGCTAGTTCCTATACGTAGTACAGAATAAATAATCAATTTGAATTAAGTTCTTATATCAGCATGTTGTGATAAGCAAAACATTTTAGACCAAGAAAATAAATCCATGATTTTCTGAGTTTTATGATTCTTTGAAAGTATGGATTGAACCTGGGACTCCATTAAGTAACATAGTTAAGACATATTTGTGAAAACAGTGATATACAACCAGAATGTCATTCGGTAGAATATAAGCCCCATAATGATGATAAGTATGTCCTGTCCTCTTCCTTTTTTTCCAGTGACTAAACAGCCGTACAGTAAATATTTGTTGAATGGAAACAAAAGATAGTTCAATGAGCAGAGTAAGGAATTACAATTGTAAGCTTATGCTTGCTGATGTGTAGTTCCATTTAACACTTTTTTAAATTTAAATAAAATAAAAAATTCAGAACTGAAGTCAGTATCAAAAACTGATCTATTTCCATTAAATGCATTTCTTTTTTTTTTCTGTTCAAAATGATCTGCATGTGATTGGTAGCAAATTACAGCCTGGCATCACTGACAATAACACATTTCTCTCCATATTGTTTTAATGCATTTTTATTCTTATTTTCAGAAAATTTGAATTTTATTTTGTAGTGTAAATTAGAAAATATATAATTTCTTAAAAATTTTTTTGTGTGAGAAAAAATGTTTTCTTCCCGACAAGTTGAGGAGATCATTTGGCATTCATGGTGCCTAACCTTTAGAGTTTTGTTATAGGTCAAGTTTGCTGGTACATCTATATGGTATCACTAAATTATAAGTTCTTTGCTTTGAGTACTTTAACCAGTTCTTAGCTGATTTTATGTGAGATTTAGAGGGTAACATAGGAAATATGAAATGCCATTCTTGTTATTGAAACAAATGTCTTTTCTCTCTTACTGGCAGTGTAGATTAAATTTTAATCTAGTAAATATCATCAGGTTTTGCTTTGAGCATCTATTTATTTGAGTATCTATTTATATGTATTTATTTGGCTGTAACAAAATACTTCATTCCAATGATCATTATTAGGTGTCTATTCAGTGCACTTATTTGTTAACAGTTTTTCTAAAAAGATGCAGCTTATAATGGAATCCAGACTTTATGCTAAGTTTTTTATAGTTCTTTATGCAGATGGATTTAAAGGACGCATACCAGATCCCTGAGAAACTCCTTGCTGACCTATGCAATACCTGCATCCTAATAGGTTATATTTCAACTCCTATATTTTGACAAATAGCCTGGCTCTAAAAAGCCCTGTCCGTGGTGCTGAAACATCTCATGATGTATGAGTGTGTCTTACTGATAAATTCTAATGTCAGCCACTGTGTGATAGCGATACATCAGGTTGTACAATTTATGTTTGGGAAACACATGGAATGAGCAAGTCTCCTATTTTTCTTGGGTTAAATTAACACAGTTTGTCCTTTCATTTCAAAGAGTTCATACCAATTACTTTCTACATAGTGAAAACCAGCTAGGGTTTAATTAGAAACTGTCAGTGCTACCACAGAGGCGGGTGCCTAGTATTAACCAATGAATGGATGTGACTGTAGGACTGGAAACATTTCCTCAACAGTGGCATGTTGATGCCACGCAGGAAGCTACTGTAAGAAAAGTTAAACATTTGATTACGAACAGGCACAGCAGCAATTAACATGGAAACCTGGTGGCTTTGTAGAGACAAGTGATTTGCCTATAAAAATATAGCTCATTATCTCAGGTGTTTTTTCATTGTTCCAAGATATTTCTTTTGTACACAAATACATTTATTTTGCAGGACTATGGGATTTTTTTGTTTGGAAATATGACTAAAACCCTAAAAGATATTGGCTTTTTTCCCCCAAGTAAAATTCATGCGGTTTCTACATAAGACTCTTAAAATAATTAGTTATGTTCTTGGCACTTCGATTCAGTGATTTTCAATTTTTTTTAAAGTTGTGTTTTTCTGGTGCTTAAATATAATCATAGAGAACTGCACTTGATTTTTTTTTTTTTACTTCTAAATTTGTCTGAGAAGCTTGTTTCATTAAGAAAACTGTCCTCTTAAATTTCTGTTGAACTCTGGGATTATCTGATTCATGCCATTTTATGTTGGGTTGAAGCAAGAAAAGGGGAGAATTTCATAAAATTGAACCTATAAACTTGTACTAATTCAGTAGATTTGAAAGGAAAAATCAACAATTTTAGTCTTGGAAAAGCCGAGTCTCCTAAAAATCTAAATTTCATTGTTATTCTGGGGAAAAACCATCTACTTTGATCATAACAGACTTTAAGTCAGCACCTATAAGGTCTGTTGCTGTGCACGTGTCTAAAGTCCTTCTTTGGGGATTATGTAGAACATGTTTCGTTGCGATGTTTGTAACACAGCACAATATTAGATTTTTTTTGCTTGTTATTGCAGTGAAGTGTATTAGGTACTCAGAATCACAGAGAGATTTGAAGATAACACCTAGATCATAAGTTCTGCCAAAATTTGGCAACGTTTTCTGCAAAGCAAGCATCTTAAAGTTGAGTTACTAGTAATTATTAAAATAAGACCTTCAGTTCCTCAGATATTGATTTACATTATGTGAACTTAATAATTAAACCCACTACAGAAGTTTCTTGTTAAGAAAAGAAAATCTTTCAGTTAATAGGGGATTTCTTTACGTCACTAGTTAAGAGGTTAATACAATGTTATGGTTGCCTTTCAATATTGATAAGGTGCCTCCTCAAATCCAGTTTTGTGCATTATAAAAATGTAGCACCAGAACGCAATAGGCATGTCTTACTCTCAGCCCTTCAGGTTTCATTATAGATAAAAACACTTTTCTAACATGTGGTCATTTCAATGATATCTGGTCAGATGACATTTCCCAGAAATTATTCTTTATTTAGAAACAAAAACAAGACAAAAGCAATTGATTTTAATCCAAAATGTATTTTTTTTCCCTTATAAAAGAGGCCCACATATTCACGGTGTCTACTCTACAGAATTGGTCCGTTTCATTACACCACATGTCAATTCAAGTGTATCTGGTCACGGCAAAAACTCGTGGCTAATAGGTGTAATACAACACAGTAGGAGGTATTGCTCAGTTCAGCTACTCTTATATACTTAAAAAAAATACAGAAACGTGTTTGTTTGTTTTTTGTTCACTGTAGTCCAGACAGAAAAGTTACATGAAAGTTCTAGAAAATGGACTTCTTTTATTTGGTTGCCACGGTACCCTGACGCCAGTGGATTAAGACGCTGGGCTGGTACATGTTCCCACTGGCCGAAGCAGCCTTGGTGAAGCTGGGCCTTCCTCCCCGGAAGCCCGGTTCCTCTGCCTTTCCATTCCCAAGCAGGACGACAGCCTGGGGCTTCCCTCCGAAGGAGTCTGGTTGGTGGTTCTCAGGATATATTTGTCGGCACCCCTATGGCAGTTGCCTTCACTTCCAGGGCTGCACTTTGTTCGTTGCCTGCTTCCCAGAGGTCGATGAGGGGCGGGTAAAGCTCGCTGAACGCGAAGGTTGGCTTCTGTAAGTAGTTCCTCGCATGGCCACGTCCAGCTTCCCCGTTCATGTTTCGTGAGAGGCAGCTGAAGAGACACAGCACACCGATAATCCCCAGGAAGCCCGCGAGGCCGGCCACGAAGGCCGGGCTGTGACTCCGTCCGTATGCTTCTCCATCGGGGCCCAGCCCTTTCGTGGTGACATTAACACACTGTTTCCTGGTTTTCTGGTCGATGGTGGGGCTGTCGATACAAATGTTATACTCGGTCGAGGGGTTCAGGCGAGACAGGTTGTACACCCTGACGCTGGACGGTAGGCGAGCGCTGTGGGTGGCACCGGACGTGTCTGCCTTGATGAAGGTTGTCCACGTCACGCTGGACCTGAGAATCTTGGAACTCGCTTTCCAGGACACCAGAACGGAATTGGCCCGCACATCTTCGATTTGAATGTTCAAGGACCCATTGTTATCCTGGGGGAACGAACCATCCACTTTGATCATGACGGACTTTAAGTCGGCGCCCACCAGATTCGTCGCCATGCATGTATATACGCCCCCGTCTGCAGGGACGATGCCACTTATGTCCAGGGTGCCCTCAGAGTGCACGTAGAACCTGTCCGTCAGAGTGTTAGGCACAAGCTTTTGACCGGAAGGTGTTATCCAGGAGATCTCGGGCTGCGGCTCGGCCATGGCTCTACAGTGTAAGGAAACGTAGCTCCCGGCTTCTAAGTCCAGGTTGGAGGGGAAGCTCTCAGGTGCGATGAGGGGGAGGCAGATTTCCATCATCTCCCGGAAATGCACCTGCCGGACGTTCTGGCCTTGGAATTCGGGCGGGTCCACGCAGAAGAGCGACTCGGGCTCCATAAACCGGATGCTGGTCTTGTTCATGTTGATCCAGCGGATGACGCAGTCGCACCGGATGGGGTTGCTGTGGATGCTGATCTCCTTGAGGCTGGGCAGGGCCTCGACGGTGCCCTGGTACAGGGCGCTGAGGGCGTTGCTGTTGAGCATGAGCGATTCCAGCCGGGGGAGCCTGAAGAACGCGTTGGGGTGGATGTACGACAGCCGGGGGTTGTTGGTCGCCTCTATCTTCCTTAAATCCGGCAAGTTATCCACGGCAAGGCCGTCGATGGAAACCAGCTCGGGCATGTTGTTAATCCCCAGCTCCTTCAGGTGGAGCATGTTGCTGAAGTCCCCCCTGCGAATCCTGTGGATGGGATTTTTATTGAGATCCAGGAATTTGAGGTTTGCCACTTTCTGCAGAGCCGCCCGGGGCACCTTCCGCAGCCTGTTGTCATAGAAAGAGATGCTCTCTAAGTTCTCAAGCCCAGCCAAGGCGTCGTCGGGTATCTCCGTGAGGTTGATGCCGGCTATCACCAGGCTGCGAAGATTGATAAGCGGCTCAAAGTTCATGTCTTTGATTCTGATGATTGGGTTTTCCCCAATCATCAGAATCTCCAGGTTGGGGAGAGCGTCAAACCACTTCCTGTCGATTGTCTGCAATCTGTTTGAATTGAGGTGCAGTCTAAGAAGATTGCGGAGGCCAATGAAGGCTCCGGGTGAGATGGCGGACAGCGAGTTATGATTGACATAGAGCTCCTGGAGGCTGCTCAGCCCGGACAGACATTTCTCCGGCAGCTCCGTGAGCTTGTTTTCCTCCAGGTACACGGACAGGAGCTGGGGCATCTTTCTGACGCTAATGTTGCTGACGGAGGATAGATTGTTTTGTGATAAGTCCAGGCCAGTGAGGTTCACTGGAAAGTCCGTGGAGTGTTCGATGTTGGCGATGTTGTTCGTCTGCAGGAGCAGGACCTGCGTGTCGGCAGGCAGCCTGGCTGGGAAGTGGAAGAGACCCACGTCGTTACAGTCCACGGTCCACGCATCCATGTACGTGGATCGGGGCGTAAACCACGGCCTGACCTCACATGTGCACGATGGTGGGCAATCCGCTTTCTTCTCTCCGGCGTGCACGAGCGTCGTGATTGCCAGGCCAAGCAGTACGTGCATCCCGAGTGGCATGTCCTTCATCTTAGCTTCCTCTGCGGAGATGTCCCGGGCCCTGGAGGATTCCACAGTCACTGCTGGTCGGTTCAGCGGGAGCTGACGGATGAGGAGGGTGGCTCATTTGTCAAACGATGAGCGCCGTGGAGCCGCAGGGCTTTCCTCCCCGGGACAAGGTGCCGGTGCCCCAGTCGCACGGTCCAGAAATGTCACACATGTTGGGGGAGAGAAAGTGGCAGTCGCTTCTCAGATAGGATGCTGAGGCACGTTCTGAAGAGGGAGCAGGGGTAGGTGGTCACGGGAAACGAAGCGATTCATTTATTTCGGAGGGTAAGATCCAAACCCCATGGCGGTTCAGTCTTTGCAGGAACAGCAGCGTGATGCTAACTGTAATAAAATAAAATACGAAAAAGAGAAAAGAATTAGCCCAAAGGAAAATAATACCCGTAATTAATATCCATTAAGTAATTACGGTGATCTCATCTATGACGTTCTTCGAGTTGACAGTTAATTCAATATGTTTCGGTGACATTAGCCTTGATAGTGATTGGCGCTGACACTGCACAGGCCGAGAAATGGAAACTTTAGAAGGGTGAAATTGCATTAAGCATAACAGACACGCTTCCCCAATATTTCCGTTATTTCTGATTTTTACTTGCTTATACCTTGTAATTTTGTTATTGTATTTGTCCTTCTCTTTGATGATTAGTGAATGGGAACAAAAGGAAATCTTTCAGTGTAGATGGTTTTTCCCCCTCTCTTACAGAGACAAAATTAAAAGGTTCTAGAGAAATGATACTGTTTAGTTACAAGCAAATGCATCAGCCTGTGGCCCTCAGGTGCCCAGGAGACAGCTGTACAAGGAGCTGGAGGTCCTCGCAGTTGGCAGGACTTCCCTTGTCATGCACCCCTCTCTCCAGCCTCCTTCGCATAAAGGGACTTGGAATTCTGCATATTTGGGAGAGATGAGGTCTAACTTGCCAGGGACGTACCTGTAGATTTTCATTTTTAAGTGAAATTCAGATTAATGTTTGGCTGTTTCATCTTCCCTTGAAAATAACTTAGATTCCATTAGTCACTGACAGGGAAAAGAGTAACTTTATTACAGCAATAAAACAAGCCCTTAGATATTCTTTTAAATGGACACCGATGTCTTTATCACATAAAAATAAGCAATGCAAAACCAAGTGGCAGTGTTGATATGGGCTGCATCTCAAGGTGGCTCACTACTCTCATATGTACACGCCATCAGGTGACTGCTGCCAGGGAGTGGCCGGCTGGGCGGGGCTGGACCAATCCTTGTGGGCGGGAGCTGTGCGGCCAGCACTCAGGGTCTGCTGAGGTATCAGACTGTGAATACCGTTCTTTCTTTTATCTCTGCCCAACAGTGATGTTCCTGATGCATCTTTGACCGACCCACCGATAAGACAGGGGCTTCAGGGACAGAGACAAATATATTTGGAGATGTGGTCTCTATGGAGAGAGAGAGAGACTCCTTTCTTTAGTAAAAAAATGATTGCCTTGTTTTTCAAGATTTGAAAACATTTGCAATTCAAAATCACACCTGATTTTCCTCTTATCCTTCATTTTAAGAGGTGTGATTTTATCCTGAAGTTCAGATAAGTACTAAGTTATTTTGAAATAAAAGTGTCTTTGCTTTTCCTTTTTCCTTCATCAGTTTGCTCATCTACATTTTCTTGAATGAACTTTCAGCTGTTCTTTTAAATTTTATTTTTCAATTACAGTTGACATTCAACACTGCTTTGTATTGGTTTCAGCTGTACCACGTAGTGGCGGACAGTCGCACACTTTACAGTTTCCCACCTGGCACCCCATAGTTATTACAATATTAGAGACTGTGTTCCTTATCTGTGCTTTACATCCTGCGACTGTTCTGTAACTACCAGTTAGTACTTCCAGATAACTTTTTATTTATTCATTTATTTTTTTAGTCCCCACCTGAGGATGTTATTCATTGATTCTAGAGCGATGTATATATTCATCTTTCTCACATAACTTAGGCGATTTGATCTGTTTCACTTCCTAATTTCAGTGTTTAGCTACTTTGGCTTGATAAATGTACTACTTTCCCAGAATGTGTTACCTGTATACTAAAGCCCAAAGGTTTAAGTTTGAGGCTAATATAAAGGAACATTAGACTTTAAAGAAAAGTCAATCTAATAGTATGACTGTAGTTCATCCCTTATTTATTCAGTCAGCATTTAAGGAGCACCTTCTGAGTCCCAGCTATTGTGTTGATAACTGGAGGACAAAAAGTTGACAGCCCGGCCGGCGTGGCTCAGTGGTTGAGCATCGACCTATGAACCAGGAGGTCATGGTTCTATGACTGGTCACGGTATCGAACCCTAGGAGGGGACTTGCAGGAGGCAGCCGATCAATGATTCTCTTTCATCATGATGTTTCTATCTCTCCCTCCTTCCTTTCTCTCTGAAATCAATTAAAAAAACAAAAAGCTGACTTAGACATGCGCTTTTCCCTTCGCTGGTGCTCCGTCTGCAGGGGGAACACGGGCAACTGCATGGTCACAGTTCTGTGTCGGGGCTGATGTGGGAGCACAGGGGCGGCCCCTGATGAAAATGAAAATAGAAGCCTGTGGCCTCTTTATTCCCAGCGGGGACAAAAGGCCTCGATGCAAAGGGCAGGACATGTTTCTGCGAGTTCCCGTGAATGGCTCAGGTGAGCGCTGAGCAAGCCTGACTCCTGCCAATGAAGGGGTTCGATAAACGCTCTTTGCCCAGAATCCTTGTCTGTGTCAAACTGCGCATTAGAGATGCTAACCATGAAACGTGTGTGTGCGCGCACGCGTGCAGGGCGGGGGTAGGGGGGTGGGGGTGGGGCTAACAGTGCTGCTTTTTATGCTGGAATTATTCTCCTGAGTGTTTCTGAAAGGTGTATCTGTCGAATTAGAAACTCTTTTCTGACCTAAGTGCGTCATTCATGTAGCCAGAGGCCAGAAACAAGCACATGCGAACGAGATTGATCCTGGAAGCTTTTGGAGATCAGGAGTGTTCTCACAGTGGTGAGCAAATTCCAATTTCACTTCCCCAGGTCGGCAGGAAGACATGGCCAGCGCGGGAGGCCCGCAGAGGGCATGGCGCCGTGCCTGTCTTCGTCGTAACATTGATTTCTCTCCTGTCTTTGGAGCTGATTACGATGCTCTCGCTGATGGACTATTTGGCATGGGTAGCTTGCAGGCTAGTCCAGCCTAATATCTTACGTGCTTTATGGGTTTCAAAGCCCTTTCTTATTCATCGTTTACTTTATACTGATATTGACCTTGTGAATGGGAGTGGGGAGGTGCTCTGGTTCCCACGTTTTAGGTAAGAGTGCGAGACCCACGTGCCTGAGGTCACATGGTTTATAAAGGACGGTGTAGGATTGGAGCCAGATTTTGTCTTCAGGGCTGGAGCTATTTCCAGACATCCGCATCGCACATGCATGTGGAGAAACGATGAAATAATTTTACCACAAAATAGGGTAGCCATTTTCCTTCTCCGCAGGGCTGGCATTTCCCTGGTCTTCAGCTTTTCCAGTTTAGAAAATTGGTTTTATTCATCTACTAACAGTGGCGAGCGTGTGTTCCCCACTAACCACACTCACAAGGGACAAAACCACGCCGCCCACGCATCGCAGGGAGATGAAGGGCAGGAGAGTACAAGTACCCGCATCTGCTGGTCAGTGCTTTTGCTCCATTAGGAAAAAGTACTTGGAAATGCAAACAATGAATGTGCAGTTTGCTCTTGAAGATAGAATCGGAGGCAGGGACATCAGATTAGAGTTCTCAACCATCAGAGTCATCAGAAATGAGAGCCTGGCACATCTGCCAAAGGAGAGAGTGTATTGTCACAGGGCTGGGCCTCGCGAGCCTGGGGGCCCCTGTGCCGGAAGCTGTGCCTGCATTCATTCTCGCCCACCCTCATCTGCGTGGTAATCATGTGTTTGTATTTCTCGTTTTCTCTTACTGGACATAACATGATTAGACATAGATTAGATTATTACCTCAATAGACATGCAGTTATTAGATTCTTAGTCCCTTACTCGATGATGAGATTTTTATTATTAGGGACTGTGTTCATCCCTCTTGTGATTTGATTATGTTAGTACATTTGCCTGGTTGATTAGCACCTCGCCCACTCCCTCCAGTGCACAGCTCATTAAACCAATGTGTGCTGGACAGTAACTCACAAACGTGTCTTTCTCTAATTCATGTTGAATGACAACATATGGAATAGTGATTAAGATGACTTTTTCTTCTTAAGTCATTAACAATAAGAAGCACATTTAAAAAAGGTTAGAAAAGATATGCCTCAGACATTTACGGAATCTTTTTCTTGTTGCCTGATTGTTAAAACGTGGGAATATCACAGTCACGCTGCACAGTGTCACCTGCCAACCCGACCTGTTTACATTACAGGCACCGTTCACAAGCCGAGCGGTCCTTCAGGGGCACCCTCGCGCCCCACGAGAGAGCAGCTTCTGCTGTGGCCACCGAAGGGTTTGGGCAGAATAACAGTGACAATGGTGGCATTCATTTTAGAAGGACAGACTTCAGTCTGTGTTTATAGACATCTATACAACATTGTTTAAACATAAAAATAATTATATCATTAAACATAAATTGACCAGCTTACTCCCATTTTTGCCTGTGGGGAATTTTAATGCCCTCAGCCCTCTCACTTTTATTCTCTCTCTCCTCCAACTTCACCTCTCCTACAGTCCCCTCTTTAAGTACATTGGAAAATAATAATGAACTCCTTGAAAAATGTTTTCCAGCTTAGAAACTTGAATTACATAATTATGGATATATTTATAGAATTGCCCATACTCCATCCATTTGCTGGTGTGTTTTTTCCTCTTCTAAAATAAGAGTAGGAAAATTGTACTTCAAAAAAGTCAGTATTTCAATCCGCGTTTTAAAGGCTCTAGAACTCTCGCTTGGGAAGATGGTCAGGAGCTTAGCACAGGAGCGCTCTGGAGCATAGGAGGCCTTCCATAAATATGATGTTTGGATGGATGGTTGAATGGGCGGATGTCAAGTAGGTAATTTGTGGGTAAATATATATTGCTTTTCTTCCTTAAAATATGGTAAACAAACCATACACAAGTAAATGTTACCAGCAGTGGATACATCTTCTTTAAACGATTCCCTGTTTTGAGGGTGAGTATTCATATATGTGGTCATAGTCTTAGGAGCTAGGACCCAACTCATCACTAACTCTTGTTCTCTTCAGTGGTTTCTTTTTTATGTAAAACTGTTTTAGAAGGTAGGTGTGTGTGTATGTGTGTGTTTTAACCTTCTTTTAGTTTTAAAGGCAACAGAATCCTTCCTATATTAAAGCAAAATGAGTTGTACTTGAATATTATTCAAGTTCAGGAGATGATGTTAATGACATGCCTCCGGGAATGAAAACTGACATCTCTCTGCAGTGTGTTCTGTAAAGGCTCTTAAAGGGTTGGAGTGAGTGACGCACAAGTTCAGAGCGGCCCGTTTGTTGTCCATTTATTCGTCCATCCAGCCTTTTGATAGACATTTGCCTCGGGCCCACTGCCTCCCTCACTGTGCTTTCATTTCTAACCTCTTTAGTTCAGAAGATTTTTAAAAATTGAAAGATTAGAAATTAGTCCTTAATTGAGGCTTTTTTTGTGGGTTGATTCAGAAGACTTTTTTTTTTTTTAAATTAAAACGTTTTAAGATGTGTAATTTTCCTAATGCATGTGTCCTTCTGTGCTTTATGAGTGTTTTTCTTCACAGTATCTTTGATTTTTCTTATTGGCTCCCCCATGTAGATTTTGCCTGAGGGAGAGTCAAAGACCAGAAATGTTTTCTCTGTTTTAAATTATAAGTATAGGACATATAGAATTATAGTCTAGCCAGCAGCCTGGCCAGTTTAGGCCATTAAAAGAAAGTGATTTTAAGAATTCTCATACATATGTACATTATATATATATATATATATATATATATATATATATATATATACACACACACACACACACACACACACACACACACACACACTCACTCTCTAGAGGCCTGGTGCACAAAATTCATGCACAGGTAGGTCCCCTAGGCCTGACTGGTGATCAGGGCCGATCTGTGGCATGACTAGCAGGGCGATCAGGGGGGCCCCTGCTGGCACCCGCCTTGGTTGGCCTGGGGCCTGCGGGCTGGGGGCAGCTCCTGCATTGTGCCTCTGTCCCCTTGTGGTCAGTGCATGTCATAGCAACCGGTTGTTTCACTGGCTGTTCCGCCATTTGGTCGATTTGCATATTAGGCTTTTATTATACAGGATATATATATATATATATATATATATATATATATATATATATATATATATATATATGATTAAAATATATTATTTAATCCTCATGGGAAGATATGTTTATTGATTTGAGAGAGAGAGAGAGACATCAATGTGAGAGAGAAACATTGATCAATTGCCTCCCCTACATGCTGGACCAGGTATCAAACCTGCAACCTAGGTATGTGCCCTGACCAGGAATGGAACCCACCACCTTTTGGTGTATGGGATGGTGCTCCAACCATGTCACCTGCCCAGGGCTTGTGATATCTTTAAAACTTGTGAACACTTGTAACTTGTGATTTCTTTAATCTAAATACAGAAATTGTTTCTGGAGAAGTGGAAACTTAGGACTAAGGCTTTTTGTTTGAGAAAAAGACCTTCCTTCTTTAGCTTCCTTTGTTTTTCATCGCTTATAAAACGCTGATTGGACCCCCTACTTTTTGGCAGGCACTGTTGTAGACCCTGGAAAGGCAGCGGTGAATACGATGAGCTGTCTACTCACCAAGCTCTCAGTTATGGGAGGGGGAAACAGCAGAGTCTGAGGCACAGTCGCGTTGCCTCACAGTAAGAGAACTGTATGGCACCGCTCTGTGGAGGTGCAGAGGAGGAAACCCTAGTCTGTCCAGAGGATTCTGTGTTGTTTTATGATGCATGTGAAAACCAACTGCAGTATGCTGGGAGAACACGTGGGCCAGAAGATGTAAAATCCACCGTGTCTCAGATGCCGTTTTACAATGCCAAAGCTTAAGAACAAAGCGTGGCTTCTTCCCTGGACCTCATTATGTGCATTAGAAAGACCACGGAGTCTGAAGAACAGAAACATTTGATACTTGACTTAAGTTAAAAAACTAGTGAAGACAGGCAGTTGCCATGGCTACATTAAAACCCAGTTGTTTTCTTCTTCTACAGCAACTTGCCAGCTAAGTTGGTTTGTATAAAGAGTTTACATTCTATTCTCCCATTATCTGGCCTCATGTTCCTGTATTGTAAGACTCAATCTTCAATTCTGGTTGAAGGCCCCACATCCCAAAGGTATTGAGTTACACTAAATGATTTCTAGAAGAAGCTATTCCCCCCCGCCCCCGCTTGGGAACTATCTATTTTCCAGTTTTTCTAAACGAATTAATTGTTTGAGTTTGTATGTCAACTTTCAGGGAGTGGATGATGGTAACTGCATAGAATCGTTTAATGAACGCTGTCTTAATATGTTCATCAGTTATAGACATGCGATAAAGGGGGAGACAGTCTGCTTTTCGTTATGACACATGGACCGGGTTTACCAGACGGTTCTGGCATTGTGGGCAGGACGCCTCGCACTCTGTGCATCAGGTTAACGAACATTAAACTTTAAAATGTGGTTATACGATAACTAAGGTTTCTTTACATTCTGAATATGGCACTACTCTGCAAACATGAAAGGTTTTAAAAAGGTGTCAATAAAACGCCTGTGGGTAAACGGACTTCCCCTGATTTTAGCCTTTGTATTTATATTCACAACTGGAGTCCTATGTCATTAACACATTAAGATCTGTGAATTTTAGTCATGATGGGGCTTTTAAATGCTCTCAGATTAATTAACTGTGTTTTCCTATTTCATTTTATGTTTATATCTGCACAGTAGTCAATGAAGAAGAGGGTTACTTTAGTCATCAAATTAAGGCAAACTAACCACTGGGGATGTAAATTGCCTAAAGTAGGCCCCTTGATGGAATAAATGAAGCAAAAATGAGTTGTCAGTAATTATTAATACTGGCACTTGAACAATATATCCATTATGATACTTTTTTGCTAAACTGAAAACTGTGGATTTTTTATAATATTCAAGTTTGAACCACCTGAATAAATTTGGTGTAAAAGAAAATTGGCATATTTTTGGTGTCATAGAAATTTTTAGCTGGAATGGGCATACAGATCCATGGGTTCTCAACCTCATTTCAATTGTGAAATCTTTTGTTCAAATGCGGTCTTAACCGAGATTCACAGTAAGTCAAACACAGGAAAGAAAAATCTTTTCTGGTTAGTGCCCCTGCTGACAGCCTCTGATCCTGAAGGGGTTTCCTAGACCTCAGCCTCTGAACCATCCATCTGTTCCCATGGCCTCTTAGAAATGAGGTAATGGAGGCCCTCGGAGGTCAAATGACTCATGCTAAGTGGTTCCCTGGTTCATTCTGGAGGAGTGTTGAAAAGTTGGGAAGCCTTAGGCATTCTTTCTAATGCAAATTTCCCAGCATCATCTCAGTCCCTAGGCTGCCAAGGTTGGGTCTATTTTTCTTGGCCTTGACTGAAATCAATAGGCCTCCCTCCTTTCAAGGTGTGGAAGGATCGTTACACACTCGCTGCCTAGGGGATGGGGCAGAAAAGAAGAAATGCTCTGGAAGAGGATGGGTGTGGGAGGAGCCGCTAATCATACATCAACAGCAAACATGTCCCATGTGCCCCTGGGCTCAGGCCTACATGAATTCTCCCAGGCAGTCCTCACGCCAGCTCTTTTTGCAGACATCGTTACAGGTTGGCTTGCCAGTTCACTGATCCTCAGATGTGGATTCACATCCCTTCATCATACCTCGAAAGCCCAGACTTAACCACTGTTAAATTAATTAAACAAGGAGACCCTTGCACTGAGGTGGCTCTGCAGTCAGAGGTGACCCCAAACCTAAGCCTGGGAATGGCTCAAGGTGCCAAAAACACAAACTGAAGGACAATTCGTCCCAAACAGCCAACTGGGCTTTACGCTACAGCCGTCAACAATCCCTTTTCTTTGCTTCTACACTTTCTCTGTAAAGTCCCCCACAGCCCCTGGCAGTAGGCCTCCTAACCACTGGTTGGACACTGCCCTATTCAAATCAATTGTTGCTCAAATTAAATATTTAATATGTCTCAGTATTGCCTACCACTGAGCTCTACTTCCTCTCAAGTGTTGGTTAACATAGCATCGCTCGTCTTAGATCTTTTCAGAAATGAGTGTCCCCCATGGCGACAGGGCAGCTGTTGTCTGTCTCCTTCTCTGAGGAGGAGTCTCACTCTGTGAGAGTTAGAGGGCAGCCCTGTGATGGGGAAGGGGATGAGGAAATGAAAGCCTGTTTTCTAGGCCTGCGTTTGCTGCGATTCAGATAAATCACGTTGCTCCAGTCTTAGGTCCCCACAACACCTGGGGTTTGGATAAAATTTTCACTGTTGTTTCCAAATGGACTGTTTATGTTCTAGAGGATCCCGTAGCGATTTCTTACAGCGTCACCATTGTAAAGAAGTCTGTTTATTAGAGCAAAGTTTTGTTTGTTGTCACGCAGCATGGATGCACCAACATGCATGTAACGTGTGCCCATTGATTTAATGGACACCATCTTTGAGAATGATTGCCTTAGATTCTGACATTTTCAGATGCTCCGATCAGATAGTTTGAGATCCTCAAACTGGTGAAGAGTCTCTCTTATCACGATGCTAGGAAAACCATAGGTAAAAACACAAAAAGAGGGAAGCTTTGATATTATTTTGTGTCCTTGTCATGTTCAAGGCCTGATATTTGAACAGCGATCATTAGGGAAGAGTTTAACGAGTTGCTGTTTCCACCCTCATGAAACTAAGCGGGCTCCCTTAGATTAAAAGGCAGTTCTTGCAATGACTGTTTTACAATAAAACAGGCTCAGGGCTGTTTCTTTAAAAGATCATTTCCAATGTGGCCCACCAAGCCTCAGGCGCGTGGACGGCAGCTGGCCATGGCGCGGCCACGTCCGGGAGGGTCATTTGCAGCACAGAGATCCCTCTTTCCAATGTTTTTAGAGCTCCGGGCATGGAATCCGGGGCTCGGGAGTGTTCCCTGTTGGGCTGTGGTTCCTGTGTTCTTGTAAATTACCAGCTTGTTGTGGTAGTCATTTCTCATTATGAAAAGAATTCTGATTTGTATTTATCTTTAATGATCGCTTTTGCTCAGCGGAGCACTTCATTAATAGCATTATATGTGAGGACGGGTTTTGTACATGAGCAGTAGAACAAACGCTCTTTTAAGGCAGAACCTGTCTCTCTGCGCTCGCATTCACTCCAGGAGAAGCGCTCCGTGTCCGGGAACTCTGACTTACAGTGCAGCCGACCGGTGTTCCACTCAGCGTGGCGTGCGAGCCAGTGGGGTTTGATCGCCTGACTTGCCCTTTTAGCTTCTTTTCTATCATTTCCTTGTTATGTAGCTTTTCTGTGGAGCCAAGTATAGGCATCTGTGGGGGGGAGGGGCACTCATTTATGCATTATTTTTAACAGTCGCTCATCTGGGATTGAAGTGTAATCATCTTACTTTCCAAACTGGGAAGCGGAATCGTGGACCGCCTGCTCCATGTTGTGAACAGTAGGTCTCCCTCTGGGTGGTTAACCACACACCCGCAGCGGGGCCGCACATGAATGCAGGGCAGGAGACAGGAGAAGACCTATCGCCGTTGGTGGCTTCACTTTCAGAAGGAGAGGTCCCTTCAGGCTCAATAATTGCATAACTTTTGTAGTAACCTCCAAGCAATAAGGTCCAAATTGCTTCAGTCTACTGCCCTGTGCAAACATAGTATAACCTTACGGACAGAACTTACCAAGAGAGTTCATGGTACTTTCAGGTTGAATCATGTTGATTCACCTGTTTTACATGTGTGACAAACAATGGCATATAGACAGGGGCACTAAGTTTATTAGAATCAGAAGAAGTCTATAGAAGGATTCTTAGAACCTGTACAGATGTATAGAGAATTTGGGGATATTTTTTGTATTTGTATATCAGGGGACAATTTCTTTGTGTTTTATGGGAAAAATATTCTCTTGGCAAAATGTGTGCATGTGCGTGTGTGTGTACTCAAATCCTTTAGCTCCGCTCAGAAAACTCTCCATGTGATTGACTAAACTTATCTACTAAAGTTTCCTATTTTGTTACAATTTTTATTTCTATTTGTAGATGTTTTGGGTAATTGATTTACTTCTGCATCAATCTGTATTTTAAAATATCACACAGGTGAAGACGAAGAGTCTTCCTAAAACGTGCTTTCCTCTTGCCCCGGGTACTTTTGATTTCTAGAAGCTCATTCATGTCACCAGTTTCTGTTTACTGGGAGCTAGGGCTGTGGTCTGTTTGGCAAGCGACTCCATCCTTTTAGCTTCCTTTCCAGCTCCGTGGGGAGCGTTGCTCTAGCAAACTCCCTGTTTGAGCAACAGGAGAAACACTCGTCTGGTGCCTTGCAGTTCAGTAGGTTGGGCATGCACGTCTCCCAGGGACCCTCCTCACTAAGTTACCTCACGTTCCAGGTGAAAGCATGTGGGGTAGTGACCCCGCTAGCTCCCGCCGTGTTAAATCCTGCTCTTCTTCATCGGAAGACAGCCAAGAACCCTGAGCTCAGCCTCTGAAGTCTCCGTTCTTGGTCCAGCTCCCCAGTGGAGTGAGAAAGGAGGTGATTCCAGGTAGAGTCACCCCAGGCACATGTGTGCTGCGCTGTGCTGCCTGCTCCTGCCAGCAGGGCTCTCCCTGAGGGCTTATACCCGGGAGGGCACCTCAGGCATCTGCACCACAAACCCCCCAACAGTTGGTTCTGTGTTGGCGGCCACAAGGCAGTGCTTTCCTGCCAGTCTCGGAGGGATGGTTTCGTAGCAGAGAGCTGGGCAGAAGCGTGGCTGCAGATACTCCCGCTGTGATTCCCATCACGTTTGTCCCCCGTGCTGGACTCCGTTTGGAACAGAAAGCCACTGGTTTATCCAGACGACGAGGAAGGCCATGGACAGGAGTCCAGTGAAGTCGGCAGGAAACGAAGGAGATTGTAGCTCCAGGATTCTTACAGAACACGCAGGCTTACATGTCAGGGAGTTGCCCTCCGACAAGAAGCCGCCTTCAGGGCCTCTGCCGTAGTTCCGTTTCTGTTCTGCACATAATAAAATAGCGATTTTCATGCTGTTCTACAGAGCAGCATGAATATCAGTTTTATATTTTTACTGAGGTTCATGAAAATCACATTTTGAAAGGAATCGAAATGAAATGAGCTCCTATGGTCCGAGAATGAAAGAATCCATTGTAGGGACACATTTCGGGTGTGCCCTGGGTTAGCGCGTGCCTGCCATGTGCCAGGGATGGGTGACGCTTTTCTGTTACTGTTTCGGAGGGGGCGATGGTTGAGGTCTGGTCTGGGTTTTTAACTCCTTATAAAGAGCTAAATAAGGATTGTTTGCTCACTGATATTTGGAAAGTGTCGCTCTCCTTCGTGCTCTATGAGTTCCCCTTATGCTCCCAATAGTCGGCCTGAAACAACATTCCAGGGGCTGTTAGAAACATGTTTTAAGTAGAACAAAACCTCCATGGGAAGCTTGCAAACACCTTTCTGAATTAGGGCCGTGAGCTGCATTCCAGACCTCTGACCCCATTACCAGTGACCTTTCTGTTAGCTGTGCTACATGGAGCCTGTTAGCTACATGGGTACTTCACTGTCCCTTTACTGGTTGTTCTTAAAGGACCTCCAGGTCCAAGCCAATGTCTTACTTCAAAAGTATACACAATGCTGCACAATTAAATAACTTCCTTTAAAAACGTAATTCAGACATTAAAGTTAATGGCTCATCACATAGATGGCACCGGACATATTAGGTTGTATTGAAATTATTTCAGTCATTTGTTCTTTAATCTGGCTTTTGATTTTCCTACTTGGTGGTACCTGATTTGTAGGTCACCTTACTGAGAGTACCGCTTTCAGTCACTGTCCTGTTCTGTTTTCCTTATACAGCAGTCAGGACCACCAGAAATTAGTTATTTTGTGTACTGCTTCTCTCACCACCCCGTAGAATAGTAGCTTTGTTAAGGCAGTTTCATTTGTGTCCATTGCTGTGTCTGCAGTGCCTAGCTACATTAGTCCTGGGTAGTTACCAAAATACCAACTACATGTTTTTAAGTATAAATTCCCCAAATATCACGATAAAATACTTACTGTACATGACACTCAGGTGTGACCTTGGTTTTGCCAATGGATGCTGAGTCCTGACAACTGTTTATATGAGTGGACTATTGAAGGATAATATAAAACTGGCAACCTGAGAAGTGTGTGTGTGTGTGTGTGTGTGTGTGTGTGTGTGTTTAATTTGGGAGACTACAAAACTAACAAATCAAGTTGTAAATACTAGCATGTTTAACAAGGTTTAGTGAGGTGGAGATTGCTTAACGCTTAAAAGTCCCTCTAATCCAAATACTCGCATAGTAACATCTTCAATCAGTCTGTTGTAGGAACTAATGAAGATAGCATTTTATAAAGATAGCTTTTTGGCATATGATAGGTTTTTCCAATTGAATTTTATAGATTGTGTCTTCATTAGTACTATGCTTAGTGAGGGTGGAAGGTGCACAGATTATGTTCTTACATCTTGTGGTATTTCTATTTGGAGAACATAGGAAACCGTGTAAAATTGGTCATAATATGTTCTTAATATCTGGAGTTGCGAATGACTTTAAAAAATAATGTAAAATGCTATGATGACAACAAAAAGAATAACGATAAGCACGGCGATAATTGAAAAAAGGCCCCTAGAACCGAGGTCGGCGCACTGCGGCTCTCGAGCCACATGCGGCTCTTTGGCCCCTTGAGTGAGGCTCTTCCACAAAATACCACGTGCGGGCGCGTGTACAGTGCGTTGAAACTTCATGGCCCATGCGCAGAAGTTGGTTTTCGGCCTGGGCGAGTCTATTTTGAAGAAGTACTGATGATATTTGGCTCTGTTGACTAATGAGTTTGCCGACCACGGCCCTAGGACATTGGTTGGGTGTGGCCGGAGGCCAGATGTTACTTATGCCCATCATAGTGAGGGAAGGGAAGCAGTCTCTAGGTCAATATCTGTGAGGTTTGTGTCTCTGCTGAAGCCTGGATTGGACGAATCTGTGCTTACAAAAGGCAGTGTGTTTCTCTAAATAATTTAGGGCATAAAAACACCCTTGTTAAACAATTCATATAAACTTTGTTAAGTAAAGAATTGACACAAACCGAAACAGCACCTGCTGTCAGTTAAGGTTGGGCAGACGTGGTTGGTACCAAGTTTCAGCAGAAGCACCCAGAACCCATGCAGAGCGAATGGAGTGAGTAAAATGTCCTTAAAAATCTGTGTAATAGGTTCTATTTATATACACTGAATATTAGATTCTATAACAATATCAGCAGGATTATAAGTATTTAGTACAACTCAGAGCATTGCAATGGACAGTGTTGCAGATAAATCATTGGAAGTTCATTACTATCCAGTGAGATTATTGCTCACCAATAACAAATCCATGGCATTTAGTGAGAGCATCAAACACATTTACTGGCTCTCATATTTGAGATTATTATATCGTAGTGCCCCAGTTAAACAGGAGGGTTTTAAAAGTTTCTTTCAAAGTCAGATATGAAATGCTTGTTAGGCATGCACAGTACCTGTTCATTTACTGCTTCACGTCTGGCTGCCTTTTCTTGAACATGCTTATTGAGTTTTTAATGAACAGAAATGGCTTTCATGCCAATTTACAAAAACAAGCCATGCATTTGTGTGACATGCATGCATGTGTGTGTGTGAGTGTGAGTGTGTGTGTGTGTGTGTGTGTGTGTGTGTGTGTGTGTGTGTGTGTGAGAGAGAGAGAAAGAGAGAGAGGGAGAGACAAAGGACCTAGAATGTGGAGACAAAGGACCTAGAATGTGGAGACTGCCCATGTTCCCCTGTGACTGATCAGTGGAAGGAAACTCTTTATAACAGATGTGGAAAGGAAGTTCCTACCTGCTGGAGGGCTGGCACTGTAACATAGGACAATTTTACGTGTCTGTGTCGCTAGACTTTTGAAGAAGACACTCTCCTTATTCTGAGTCCAAGAAAAGAAGGAAGATATGGGGGGGGGGGGAGGCGGGCTAGGAGGGAGGGAGAAAGATGGAATGGAAGGAAGGAGGGGACAGGAGGAAACTTTCTAGAGAGAGAAAGACTTCCCCCTTTCTAGAGAGAGAAGCTCCAAGTACTGTCTATTCATGAGCATCTGCAAGTCACACTGAAGCTTAACTGTGTCTTCTCTGGTTTAATAGAAACTTTGATTGTTTCCGAGGATTTACACCCAGAGTGATTGTTTTTGCATTTCAATGTAGTAAGAAGTAGATTGAATAAATGCATAACATATTAGAACTGCCATTAAGCAAATGATTCTATGTGGGCCCGTTGAATGAATGTTTTCATTTTTCCTTCTGAGCAAAACACAAATTTCTCCAATTATTTCTAAATTGATTGTTCTCTACTGCTGCCCAAGGAAAAGGGGGGGAATCTATCTGAGTGTTCGTTCCGTTTCCTTAGTGTGATTCGAGGGTGGAGCCGCAGAAGACGCACACGGCATGCAGTCAGACGCTTTCCCTCCACAGCCTGTCAGGGACGCCTCTGTTCGCATCCTGGGTACGTAGGGTTTTCACACACTCAGACTTCAGTTCCTGTTACCTTGTTGCTTATGTTGTAAATCCTGTTGTCTTTTAGCAGCCCTGCCTCACCAGTCCTTTCCCCGGTTGAGTCCCTGCCTCTAGGTAGTGCGCCCCTGCTTAGGCATGGGGTGGAGACAGCCAGCAAGGTTTGCAGGTGGCGGTGGGGAAGACATATCTGACGCGCGTTTTCTGAGTGGGCTGTTTTCTCAGAGAGCTTCCTACACATCACAGAGCTTCCGTAGCGTGGAGACTTCTATCGTGTCAGGGCCCAATAATGGAGCTCTTTCAAGAACAGGGACCTCCCCATCAGACCCGTGTCTGGAGGGTTTAAGGAGCTGTCAAGCTGGCCGTCGAACAAGGAGAGCAATGACCCGAGCTGACCTGGTTGTTTCCAGGGCCTCACATGTCCTACACATTGACCTCCCTTCTTTGAAGTCCTGGACGGGACGTACGTCGGTAGGAGAGGAACATCCTCCCCATTTGATTCAGTGTGGACGTGTGTTGCTGGCTCCACGGTGCACAGACATTGGTAGCAAGATGCGCTCCAGCGCCTTGCACAGCGTCCTGGTGAGCAGCTCCTGTGGGTGCCGCTGCGATTAAGAACACGCTTCCAAGGAACGGCGCGGTCCCCGTTTGTCCCCGGCTCCTGTTTCCAGCCCACGAAGGCGAACTGCCCTGGCTGATGCTTTAAGGGTTGAGCTTTCCATTGACCCATGAACCAGGAGGTCACGGTTTGATTCCAGGTCAGGGCACATGGCCTGGGTTGCAGGCTCCATCCCCAGCAGGGAGTGTGCAGGAGGTAGCCAATCAATGATTTTTTTCTCATCATTACTATTTCTCTCTCCCCCCCCTCCCTCGCTCTCTCCCTCTCCCTTCCTCTCTGAATCAATAAAAATATGTTTTTGAAAAAGAGTTGAGCTCTCAGTGAACTTGGGGGTGTCCCTCACGGGTGGGATACATACATTGGTGAGCAAAACTGGCTGGAAGAGCTGTCGATGATAAGAGTGGGGATGCCGTACAAGACGAGAGCCCTGATGCACTCACGTGACTCAGGCAATTTGTATCCATCTCTCTTCTATTTCCATGGATTTTTCTACCCATTTGTCTAAATTGGTAGTATACATAATAAAAATGCAAATGACAGCACGAGAACCCATTTTTAAAGCTAAGAAAAAATACCCACTGTCAGGAGATTGGTTCTCTCCGGGTGGGGAGGAGCAGTAAAAAAAAGTGCTGTATTTGTGCCTCTTAGGAGGCACTTTGAGGGTGTTTTTCTGGTTTCTCCCAGCAAGCGAAACAGCACGTGGCCGTTGCCACAGCAACCCATTTTTGTGATTTGCAGAATCAGGGTGCAAACCAGATGTAAATTGTCAGGCGGTAAATTTCTGTTGTCGTAGGAGATGGTAACACACGCAGTTTCATTTGGCCAATTTGTATACTTTTGAGGTATTTTGTCCTCCTCTGCTCCTTCCCGCAGGCTGGCCGGAATTAGGGTTGCAGTCTGCGGCTCCATCGTCTGCCGTTTATACCTGAGCTTAACTGGAAAAACCAGCTGTCAGACTCACGGAAGGTTGTTGTTGCAGACAGCAAGGTTACTGCACACCCTGTGCCATTTCTCAGCACATGGACCCAGGGTTTCTTTGGTTCATCTCAGGGGAGGGAACCAAATTAATTGTTTACGGGCACTTTTAGTACCTGTGTTCAGTCTATGGAGACGAGCACATTTCTGTCTCCATGGTCCTTTGCTGTGGAGGTAGAAGGCGCTCTGTCCCAGAGCCTCGGGCGTCCAAGGTCATGCTTCTCCCTGCGTGCCAGCAAGGGGGCCCCAGTTTGTACCCAACTCGCCTCTAAACCTGCAGTACCCGCAGGTCCTCTTTCCTTCTGCATCTTCCTCCCGGGACTGAGACTCTCTGTCCTGTCCCCTCCGCCTGCCTCCCTCCCTCCCTGGGCCCCGCAGTCAGGCCTCTCCCCTGCTGAAGAAATCTGCCCGGATTCCAGGACTAGAGCCTGGGGTTGGTGGACAGACTTTTGTTTTGTTTTGTTTTGTTTTGTTACTCCTCACCTGAGGATAGTTTCCCATTGATTTTTAGAGAGAGTGGAAGGGTGGGGGAGAGACAGAGAGAGACAAACATCCACGTGAGAGAGACATGGATTGGCTGCCCTCCCGCACACGCCCAGACTAAGGCTGGGGATGGAGCCTGCAAGCGGGGTACATGCCCTTGACGGGAATCGAATCCAGGACGCTTCAGTCCCTATGGCCAACGCTCTACCCACTCCGAACCTGCTGGGGCTGGAGTGCATACTTTTCATCCGACAAGTGTCACAACTCACAGTTCCTGAGCACATCCAGGCCTCCTCCCGCCCGGGGCATTTCCTCTCCCCACTAAGCACCCTCCTCTCCCTCAATTTGAACAGATTTCTTCAGCATTTGCTTCAAAACTCTCAAAATACACCAAGTCTAGGTAGGGGGGTTAATGACGAGATGCTCCTGTCCCTTAGCACTACTTGAAACCACCACTGGCCACCAGACGGAGGAGTTCATGTGTGACACCCCTTCTCCTTGTGAAAGGCTGTCAGCACCCACCCGCGGAGTGATGGTGTCAGTTACTAAGCGGACGGATACGGACACTCACAGTCCACAAGCTCTGAGCACTAGCGACGGGTGTGAGGACGCTTCTAGAACCAAGGGCGGCGCTCGGTGGAGCTAAAGCAGGTGACCAAAGGCTGTGTCTCACGGTCTAGGTCCAGGGAAACACCGCATGGCGGCCGGCAGACACACATGTTTGTGGGACAGCAGGGCCCAGGGTGCGGGATGGGGAGATAGAACCGCATGACTCTGTCTCTTCTCTTCCTGGAGTTTTATCGTTTCCAATTGTGCAAAACTCGCTCAAGCTGTGAGAAGTGGAGATGTGTATGTGCAGGAAGGAGAGAGGGGAGGGAGGGAAGGAGGGAGGGAGGGATCTTTCAACCATCGGAGACATTCTCTAGCAAATGTGGCTTTCAAAGAGGCTGCCTGATCGTAGGCCCAAACCCAGGTCAGGGTGGTGTGTGTTATGTTGGGGGGCTGGAATGAAAATGTAGTCTTTCCCCCAAACCCATGTTACAGGGTTACCCCTTCCCTGCGCCCACTGGGCTCCCACCGAACCCAGGGGTTGTTCAGGGCCAAGGCCAGTGCTTCATCCCCTCCTGCTCTCTGGCACGCTCTGCACGGGGTTCGGAGAGGCAGCCTTGTGGCCGGGGGACCAGCGATGGACCTGGTTCTCTCTCTTCCTCCAGCATCGATCCCTCATCTGTTACAAGGCGGGCGATAAGCTTACCTCAGAGGGACCCCAGCCGTGAGATAAAGCAAGGCATTTCAAGCTCTTAATACAAAAAGGAAATGTTCTCAAGATTTCGCTGGAATTGTAGAAGGTGATCGCTCATTGTTCATCACTATCAAATTAATAACAGTCATGACATGCTTACAATTTACTAGACTTTGTGGAGCCTTGAACTTAGTTGGGAGGTGCAGACATGAGAAGAGGAGAAATAGCAGAGCAGAACAGAGCTACTTGCATGGTATTTCACTCTGATTTCCACAGGTGGTTGGAGAGTTTTGCTGGACTAATGGATTTTTTTCTGGTAATTTCTATGAAAATAACTTAAAATGCACTCTAGTGTTTGTCTCCTCAGTTTATGGCGTATCTTAGAAGAAGAAAAACAATTGGAAACCAGGTACAAGTTAGTGTGGCTAGACTTCATTGAAATATGTATAAACTGAACTATTCACAGCTGGCAAATGTTTGTACAAAAGAGTCCAGCATCTTTGTGGGGTGTGGATGCAGGTGTGCATGCGTATTGTGTTAAGTTGGCATTGGACGAGATAGAGTGGTAGGCATCCATTTGTTATCTATAAATCTACACACATGCTAGGACCCGTCTTTGAGATGATAGAATAGGGCAGTTGTCATTTCTTGCGCTATGGTGACGTTTGGGGGAAACCTGGTACAATGTCATTGAAACATTCCGCATCAGTTCTCCCAAGAAGGATTTTTTAAAGGAGAGAAAAATGAGTGCCCTCCCTGTGAGTCGTTATGATAAATGGGCTCTTGATGGTCCTAAAGAAGATCATGTGAGAGTCAGCAATTTTGAATTTTTATTTTAGTGTCTCAGGGCCTTGAGTGCTCATTATTCTATACTGTGCATTCTTCTGGGAAAAACTTACAACAAGGCTTTAATAAAATAAGTATGCAGTGAGATTTATAATTTCAAACGTCGTAATTATTTTGTGTTCGTTAGAAAGCTTCCTATGTCCCCAGCAAAGAGGATTGGGGCAGAGTGGCCTGGAGCCTCTTAAATCAGGTGGAATGGCCAAACAGGAGCATCGATTTCCAATGGGACAGCACGAGATCTGGACCCTTCTGGTCCTATTTTGGATAAATATGAAACTCGCTTTTGGTATGGTGGCCATTTTTTATCAAAATATGATTTTATGGATTTCAGAGAGAGGAAAGGAGAGGGGGAGAGAGAGAGAGAGAGAGAAAGAGAGAGAGAGAGAGAGAGAGAGAGAGAGAGAGAGAGAGAGAGAGACATCAATGTGAGAGAAGCATTGATTGGCTGCCTCCTGCATGCACCTCAACCAGGAATAGAACCCATAACCGGGCGTGTTCCCTGACCGGGAATGGAGCCAGCAGCCCTGGTGCAGGGGACGGCACCCAACCAACTTAGCCTCGTGGGCCAGCCAGTGGTCACTTCCTAATTTGTAGGTTTCCATGCAATACTTCCTATCTCCCTCTCTCTATCTCTCTGTTTCTCTCTCTCTTTCATTTGCCTGATTTAAAAATGAAACAAAACAACTCTTCAGCAGCAGTTACTTTAGGGCACACATTCAAAACCCCAGTTTCGAGAAATTCACATGCTTGGAGCCCAGCAGAAGCAACGCGTTGCTGTCGACAACATGCCAGGCCAAGGGGCATCTTAACAGCCGGGACGCTCTGCACGGGCCCCCAAGACCTCAGCAGCCAGGAGGCCCTACACACACGGGCCGTGGCAGGGAGGCCCTGCCCGCTTCTCCGGGAGGCTGGGCGTGGGAGCCTTTGGTCAGAAAGGCTTGGGCAGGGGCACCCGGTCCTGTCGTTCTGAAGCGCTCGCAGCGCGGTCAGCGTGCTGGGAAATAACCGTGGGCAGGTGTGGCATCACCCAGTTTCTGGTTCCAGTTACGCGCTGAAGAAGGGAGGTCACTTTTGCGCGAGTGACTGGAGGTCTGGAAACCTCTCCGTTGCACGATTCTGGTCTGGCCATTCCAACTCCTCACAACAGCCCACGCACGAAGCCAAGCAGCAGCCAGTGCAGAAGTCACTCATTAGTGAGGCCGGTGGGAGTGGCCCCAGGGGAGTCCACAGGGAGTGTGGGATGGAGTTTGAAAATAGGGGTTTCTGTGGACACTCCTTCTAAGGGTACCTCATCTGAGAGCCAAGAGCCCACTGTGGGTGGTGGACCTGTGTAGACGGGGCCAGGGACGGGGCCACCCTTACCACAGCCTCACAAACAGCCGCTCAGCATCCACGTGGATGTCTCAGCCAGATCCCTCATTTAGCCACGCCCTCGTTCCGATCTTCTTTTGGGGAAACACAACTCAGTACCCTTACTGTAACATTCAAGCAGTTGTTTGTCACAAATAAGTAATTTTCCCTAACGCCAAAACACAACGGCTGATGACGGACAAGGAAGAAGGACTTGAATTTTTAACCACTAGGTCAGAAACTTTGTGCCACCCAAGCAAATGTCATGTAGATCATCACAGATACAGCTTAATAAACTGTGTTTTCATGTTCAATATATGTATATACTAATACACACACACACACACACACACACACACATACAACTTAGACAATGGATATGTTTAGTAAAACTTTTGGGACATAGTGCCTTCAAAAATCTTGGTAGAATGGCACCTGTTAAGATGAGAAAATTAAGATAGACAGATGATAGATAGATATAGATTTAGTTCTATTTGCTGTGTTATACATACATCACTCCTGTCAGTATTTCAAGTGTCTGTTCATTAATTATGGAAGCACCATGGTTACTAGTTAAATAACCGTGATGTGGTATATCTAAATGGTGGGTATATCTATGATATGGTATATCTAACTGAATGGGGTATTATTTTAGGTTATCTTTCCTTTCAAAAGACATTTATGGAAATCTCTATGAAGTTCGGAGTCAGACATTGGTTTATAATTAGACATAATTATGTCCGAAGGGAAGCCCTTAGCCTAAGTGCGGTTAAGGACTCAGCACCTCATTGCCTTCAGGGAGTGTGGCTAGGAGTGGAGGGAGGAGGTAGCGGCTGGGGCGGGCTGGGGCAGATTGGAACTTACAGGTGTTCACCCTCTTTCCTCGGTGCATAAAACATAGGAAATGCCAATGAGTTTCACATATTTCCCAAATATGGTGAGTGGCTTTCAGGGGTGACGGATAGGGCGGAAACGTTTTTTTGTACATGCTCAATTTGCAAGATATTAATGGTAGAGAAACTTCTCTTATTTCATCCCTGATTTCTGTTCCCTCAAGAGCAATAGGATCTGAGATGTTCCTAAGTCCATCTGGAATTCAACCACGATCGCTTTTCTGCACACTGTACCTCTGAATCTTCACAGATGAATGAGAAGTTTAAGTAGCAGGTCCGTGGCTCATCATTTATTGTAGATTAATTGAATTCTGTGAAGTGATCACTGTATTATGAATGGATCGCAATCGGGGTGCCCCGTGTGGTCACCCTGGGGAGTCTGGTGAATTATTACGTAGCTTTCTGGTCTTGGCTGAGGAGCTTACAACTGTAGAAAGAGCCTGTTGTTGGATGTTTCTGCCTAAAAAGTTAAATGCTTCCCAAAGGAGAAGTGTGTGCTAACTCTAAGAAATACGTGATGTGGGAGGCACAGTGGCATGGTTTCAGCAGAATGGGCTTTGGAGTCCGACCTTCCGGGTTCAGGTCAGGATCTGCCATGGGGAGTTGGGCAGATGCTCCCATTCCGTCTCCCTGCCCTCAGGGAGCTGCGATGTTAGATGGCGCGATGTGTGTGAGCACTTAACCAGGGTCCAGGCTGTGATGCATAACTGTTGGTCATGAACTTCTTTTTCTCTTCCTCTTCATCCTCCTCCTCCCCCTCCCCCTCCCCTCCCCTCCCCCTCCCCCTCCCCTCCTCCTCCTCCTTGTTGTATGTGACTATAAGAAGTAGCAGGAAAAAAAAACAATCTAAAAGTTTAACTTGAAATTATACGTATTCTTCTTTATTCCTTGCATGTGCTGAGTTAACACAGACACTTTAATCACCTTCAACTTGAATTTTACTTTTCAGTTGCCTAATGATTTACAATTTAAAAAACAACCACCACCTTCAATCTGAAAAGAGAAGGTATATGGATACCCACTCTCTAAACCCCACTCAGCAACATCCCGGCCTTCATGTTACATTCGGCGTTTGGCATGTAGGACAGTCCATGTGGAGGCCGTCCTGAGAGCTGTTTGAGGGGGTCACCCGGGGAGGGACACTGGGGTCCTCACCCAGCCGGGGTGGGACCTGGGGCGGAAGTTTGAGTCTGCTCAGCACGGTCAGTGGGAGCAGGGCTTACAGCTCCATCATTTAAGGTTGCTGAGCCCGGAGCTTATTAATACTCAGCAGGGTTGATGGATTGTCTTGAAACTTAATGATCCTACGAGCAGTGAAATACCCAGACTCCCTGTAATTCCTTGTTTAAAGGAGCATCACGAGGAAAGAAAGGGCCCACAGGGGGGAAGTGCACCCACAGAGGGACTGTAAGGTCTCAGGTAGGGAAATGAGGCCTACGAGCTGCCCCTTGCTTTTCCCCTTGTGCGGTTACTGCATAAGTAAGTCATCTCTCTTCTCTTGGAAACAACTAGAAAGGAAGAGACAAGTGGAGCCTACAAAGAGATGATGTCCCGGGATGAGCACAGTGATGAGTGGGGTGAGTGCATTTTGATGGAGATCCTGGCTCCCGGGAGGCCGTGTGGACTGGCCCGGCAGGCAGCACCCACAAGAGGCAGGGCCACCCTGTGCAAAGGCTTCTTAGGAGCCACCCCCAGGTTCCTCCTCCTCCGCTGCCTGGAATTAGTTGAAACAGGTTGCTTTTTTTTCTGTGAGCCTGGTTTGCCTCCTTGTTAAGCCGGGTTAAGAAGATTCCTACTTCATATGCTCCTTCGGAGGAGTCGATGAGAAAATGCATGGGACCGTGTGCTCAGCTCAAGGTCCGGCACAGCAAATGCTCGTATGTAAGACGAAACTGCTGATGTTATGCTCATTCCCTTGGCCGGTGAAGGGCGGGCTACGAGGGATCACGTGACCTGAACTCTTAAGGTCTCTGCTGACAGTAGTGCATGGCATCCAACATTTCATTCTTCATCCCTGTGACCCCTTGGTCCAGCAGCAGGCGCTGTGGCGCAGGTTAGAATGTAAACGGAAGGTGAGGCTCTGATATTTACATGGGATTTGCTTGCTCAGAACCGGAAATGGCAGTTTGGTAAATGCCTCCCTGATTTCACGGTTAGCCGAGCACCACCTCTGACACACGGAGCAGCTGCGGTGTTTGTGCAAAAGACGCCTGGGCGGTAAGGCCCAGTGAGAGGAACAGACAGTCCGTGTTTCCCAAGCGAATGGGCCCGGCCGCTCACAGAAGGCGATGACGTGCGGGGGGAAGACAGTCCACGCTCATCTTACGGGGACATTTCCTGTGCTTTTCACTCAGGACTTCGCAGGAAAAGAGCTCCCGGGTTCCGGAAGTGCTCAGAACATACTCGTTTTTCACATGGCGAGAGCCTTGGCGGTCGCTTCCCATCGGATTGTGCTTTCTCTTAAATGACCCAGCAGCGAGCCCCAGGCTCAGTCCCACATGTCTTCCCCTCACTGTCTGGTCCTCAGGGCCCTAGACCTGGGCAGTGTGAGGCCAATGACCGTGGCCTTCGGAGAAATCAGAATGTGGTCTGTCTCTAGAGGTACCTGGGAATCACTAAGCTTTCTATACGGACCACTGCGGTCCATGTGCCCTTTGCAGAATATGCTGAGTTTGGTGTTTCTGAGGGACCGGTTTCTGATGAGAACAGAATGAAATGGAGAGCCCGAGGCCCTGCCAGCGAACAGTGAGACCAGGATGTCCTGGGCGTCAGGACAGCGATGAGGAGACTACCCTAATGACTAAAGGCCCAGAGGAACTGTGTCTCTGAAAATGCACAGCTGTTTCTAACATTTTATGAGGTTTTACTTATTTTTTTCTTAACAAAAGTAAACTGTGAATTAGCTGACAATGTCACCTAAATGCCTTGACCTATCGGTGTTACGAGACTGAGAACGAGCATGCAGCCAGGTTTACACCAGCGGAATGAATCTGCTAAAATGTTTGCCTTTGGTTTTTTATAGTCATCGTATTAATTTTGTAATTAGTTAGAGAAAATTTCTCAGAAGCACAAATCAGTCCTGTCTACCGCAACGAAAATGAGGCCTAAGTATCTCCTGCAGGTCAAATGCCCATAGTGTTGATGTCGTTGCTAAGTGTGGCCGGTTCCGAGTCTTCCTGAATGAAGGCCATTGGTGGCCCTGGCCCATGAGCAGGCTCGGTCCCGGGAGTGGCTGCTTTGTGAGGTCAGGAATCATCTGCCCTCCCCCTATTCCTCGGGGAATTAAATTCCAGGGTTTCAGGCCTCTGGCATGTGTAGAAAATGCTGCCTGTTGATGCTAAGCCTTTGACCTTTAACCGGTGGTTCAGTGGGTCTTGGGGGTGGGGGTCTGGGCCTTTAAATGCGGACCTGGAACAATGGTGGTGTCTACCCTGCTGCCTAAACAGCGTGGCCGGTCCCTGTGGGAGTAAAGCTTGAGGCGGCAGCCGGAAGGACATGTGTCTGAGGACAGTATGCTCTGGAAAGACGAAGGCCTCCCCTAGCAGGGCTCTCCGGAAACGGGAACAGATTTACGGGCGCGGAGGCCTTTGTAGGTCATTTTCTCCCCAGGACTGACAAGCCGGGAGGGAGATGCCCAGGAGAGGGCCTTAGGCTGGCACTTCATTTATGGGCGGGACTTCAGGTGACTGAGGACTTGGCTCAGCACCTCCCGGCCGCCTGGAGTGAGCCCGGGTTGTCTCCTGGCCCCATCTTGCCCATCTTTCGGGAGACCTTTGCCGAGTATCTGTTTATCGGAGTGCGAATGCTGTCAGACAAACATATGGGTGAGGAGGTAGGAGAACACGCAGTCATTCTCTCCAAGAATAGATGGTGGTTGTGTCTGTCATGTTTAACGCGGGCACGTCATTCGCCGGGGGTTAAATTAAGAAGTGCAGATTTTTCTTGTGAAAACCTACCCACATGGAGTGTGTATGGCATGAAGGAAGTGCTGGGAGTTGGGGAAAAGGGACTGGATCTTCACTCACAGGCTCCCAAAGAGCCAGGCAGTGCCACGGTCAGTGCCGTGCCCGGCATTGGAGTCAGGGGGCCTCATGCCCCCCATGTCAGCCCTCTAACCCCGAGCCTCCTTCTCCAGTCTCCAAACACAGGTGACTGTCACCATACCCCCCACCAGGTGGTGGTGAGAAGCAAATGTCATTGTTGAAAAAGTCCATGTGAACGATATGGTCCCACGCCCTGGCCAGGTGGGGTCAGTGGTTAGAGCGCCACCCATGGACGGGAGGGTCAGGGGTTCGATTCCTGGTCAAGGACACGTACCCTGGTTGCAGGTTCCCCAGCCCCAGTAGGAGCATGTGCAGGAGGCAGCCAATCACTATCTCTCTCTCTCTCTCACATTGATGTGTCTCTCTCTCCCCCTCCTCCCTCCCTTCCACTCTCTCTCTAGAAATTAATGGGGAAAATACCCTCGGGTGAGGATAAATCACACACAGAACGGTATAGCTCCCAATAGGCATTCACAATGACGCTGTTAATTTTTGTACCCTCTTTCCTTCCCCCAAGTTTTTGCGTCAGTTAATTACTATCATCTTAAGCAAAATTTGGGGAGCACTTTTAAAAACAGGGAGACATTTGCCAGTGAGAAAAAATAGGGCTGAGAAATTAAGGAGGTGCCTACAAAGGCTGTCCCTCCACATTTGGAAATGAAAGGGCAGGGTGGGGTGGGGCAGAGAGAGGGAGGGGGACGCCATCCCTAGGTCGCAATGAGTGTGAGCGCGGGTCCTGAGGATGGACCTTGTGTATGAAGAGGGCACAGTGGGTGCCTTCAAACATCACAGCGGACCCCCCTCATCAGTCATGGTGTGGGGGGTCGTCAGAGCCCTGGACGGACTTGCAGTAGATGGTCAGTAGCTGAATCTCTGTGGGTTACTGACAGCAGGATTTTTAAAAAATATATTTTATTGATTTTTTTACAGAGAGGAAGGGAGAGGGATAGAGAGTTAGAAACATCAATGAGAGAGAAACATCGATCAGCTGCCTCCTGTACACCTCCTACAGGGGACGTGCCCGCAACCAAGGTACATGCCCCTGACCAGAATCGAACCTGGGACCCTTCAGTCCTCAGGCCAATGCTCTATCCACTGAGCCAAACCGGTTCGGGCTGATAGCAGTATTATTACTCAGGTGTTTTAAGAACAGGACAAAGCTCTCATTACAGAATATATCCAAAAGATGAATTACAGGTGTGTGTGATTTGGATGTTATATACTCAACAAATCTGGAAAGACATTTCCTATGTATTTTATTTTATTTTGGTACATATCATTTCGCTTCCCCCATCTTTAAAAAAACAAACGAAACAAAAACTATCTTTGAAAAACTGAGTAGGCAGAGTTTTAGTGGGGTGCACTCTAAAGCGTCCTGCCCAGGCCTCCAAGATAAAGCTGTGTATTTGGGGCAAGGATGGTAAAGGCTCTGGGCCTCGGTTTCCCACCTGTGAAATGGGCTCTCAGACTGCCCACGCGAGGCCCCCTTCAACACCAACATCCCGTTATTCAATGAAAACACCTTCCCCTTCATCGCTCCCTACGCTGAAGCTGTGTAATGTGCTCTTATGAATTACAGCTTTAAAAATATAGCCCTCCGTCATCACGGCCTAAAGATAAACATCACAGTGAATGGTTACATGCAAACCTGACAATTATGCAAAAATAGTGGATGGCTTGGCGGGTGCCATGCTGCTCCCCTGAGATTCGAGATGAGCCTGTGTGCCCTTTGCTGACTGCATGGAACGGCCTCTACACGGCGCCTGCTGAGACCTTCTCGACCCTCCCAACAGGTTCAAGAGAACATTGCCATCCGCCTGGGGCTTTCCCTGCCCTCTGGCACCACCTACTTGCTCTGTATTAGAATTTGATTTCCCTGTACATTTCGGCTGAAGGGGTGACTGTGATCCTGCTCTACTTCCTGGAGGCCTCAGCAGACCTCACTGTATCAGAGGGAGGCGGGAGGGGCTCCCTGGCCCCATGTGGGATGCATGTCCCGTGGCTGCAGGCGGTGCTGCCCTGGTCTCGCTGCACGGCCAGTGTCGGAGCCTCACCTGTGACAGCGCTCACAGCTCCTCCAGTGCCTGGCCGCACCGCCACCCCGGGTTGCACAGGTGGCTGCACCTCAGAACCAGGCCTCCCGGGAGCACTATAGGGCTGCAGGCCCGCCCAGTGCTTCCCCAGACTGGCTGGAGCTCTCACAGTTTCAGTGATTCTCTGGGGGCACCCTTCCCCAGGCTGCAGGGAGGGCCCATTTCTCCCAGGCTGTTAGCGTCTGTGCATGATCTCGTTCCCATTCCCCAGCACACACCTCGTCTCCGACCATCTTCAGGGGCTGCCAGTTCAGTCATAATGTTTACCGTACAGAAGCGTTACTTTCTAACTCAGTACTAAGCCTTTCCGATCAACTTATTTAGTTTGCAATAAATACCACAATGCCACATCACCTAGGAATTTCACGCCAGAAAAAAAATTAGGGTGAGGGTAAGGGAAAGTTAAACATCAAACTCATTTGTGGTTAAAGGAGGGGGTGGGGCGCAGTAGGTGTAAAAAAGACCAAAGAAAGAACAAAATACAGTCAGTGAATCCTAAGCCGACCGCCTTTCCCTTCCATCCCTACGTTGCCGGATTAGGAAGCTGGTCACACTGTCTGTTGAGCCATTAACAGCAACAGCCAGGACCAAACAAAAAATCCAAGTCCCACCCACTCGTCCGTATTCTAACTCAGCATGTTGCCTGTGACTAGGCACTCCCTGAAGAGATGGCCCTTTAAGCTTGTCTTGCTGAAAGCTATTATTTATGGCAAAGCCACGCGACAGGGGGGTGGGCCAAGGTTACGTCTTCCGGGCATGCTCACCTGTCCATCACCTGGCCTGGGTGGGTGTGGATCAGCTCACCAGGCTCCGGGCACACACCAGGTGACAGCCCCGGGGCCTGGACCCAGCGTTTCTCAGACTCCAGCGGACACACTGTGGACCTCTGTAATCCACAGGCTATGGATGTGGCTTTCCCTGGGTTAGGGGTCGAGTCTGCTGTTCTGGGGGGCGTCGATTGCCATTTCATAATGGGCCGGGCAGGGTCTCAGAGTGTGTGTTTGGGACTAAAAGTTTCCAGGACAAAGCTCCGAGACACCCCGTCAGTGCTGCAGTGCTGCGTCTGCACCAGGCCGCCCGCCTGGGGAGGGCCTGTCTCCCTCGCCAGTCCTCTGGGTCCGCAGCACTTGGGGGGACGGCAGCAGAGCCAGTGCACACGGCTTCCCTGGGCCAGAGGCAGCAAGTCCTCCTGTGCCTCCTGTGGATGATGTGTGCCTGAGGCAGAGCGAGCCTGCACCGCCCGCCCAGCTCAGCGCGTTCATGCTCATCTGTCACCGAGAGAGGAACCCTGGCCTTAAACTCGCTCATTCCGCGCTCAGCTCGGGAAACTGGGGAAATGGAAGCCGCTGGCACCCTGTCAGGCCTGCTTACCGCCGCCGTTAACAAAGGTCACCGCAATTAATTGTCTCCTTACATTACATATTGTACGCCAGCCGGTGTGTTTTTTTGACACATTTACCGGAAAGTGGCAGGATCTAAGTGGCTGGTTATTATCGGTTGGTTTTTCGGGCTCCTCTCAAAAACCGGGGAGCCAATGACAACTCTGAAAGCGCAGCTGCAGGAAAAACATCTCCTGCGGTTTGAAGGAAGCGACCTAATGAACTGGGGGCGAGAGGGGCGAGAGGGGGGGCGGCCAGGCTCCTGTCTGCAGGGCCGTAAGGGGGCGGTGAGCACCCGCGATCGGCGCCTCTCTCTGAAAGCCGGTTCCTTTTACGAGCCTGGAAGTACCCATTCGCCCCAGGAATCACGCTCCATGGAAGCGCATGGTTTCGGGAGAGTAAGTCTGTGTTTGCCTCTGAAGCTCAGGAGGAGCCATGTCCGTCACAGGACCCGGCCCGTGTTCTAGGGGACACTTCCAGGCCTCCCTCCCTCATTTTCTCACGATCCCCCTTCTCCCCGGTCAGGGGGGCTCTGCGCCTGTCGCCAAGCCTGCCTTCCCTGGAGCCGAGGCCGGAAACAAGGACATATTGTTAAAAACGAGTCCACGGGGAACTCGGCCGCCCAGCGCAGTCCCAGCAGAGGGAGCGCAGCCGCGCCGGAGCTCGCCGGCCTCGGAAACGGAACTGGACCGGCGTTCCAGCCGCCGCGGGGCTGCTCCCCCAGAAGGGAACAGCCCCCAGAAGGGAACGGGACTCCCGCTGCCCCCTCCCCAGCGAGGGCCTGGTACGGGGCAGCCATTTACTGATCCCTCGGGCAGCCTGGCAGGCAGGCAGGCACTGGGACCCCTTCCCCACTCGGCTCCGTGGTGCCAGCCCCGGACTTCCAGCAGCCGCTGCCTCCATCCGCATCCCCCAGCGAAAGCGAGGAAAATGCCCCGTTTGGGGGATGGGCGCGAACCACAGAATGGTGTGTGCTCCGCTTTTCCTCGCAAAGAATGCGAAGAAGGGGGAAGCCCGCCGGCTCCCTGCCCCCCCTCTCCTCTCTCCTCTGTCCCCGCTCCCTCCTCGCTCTCCCTGCCTCCCTCGCCCCAGCCCTGCCCGCCTCTTGCACTGGCTGCCTCCGAGGGGTTCCGCTGGGAGACCTGCGGGAGCAGCCAGCACAGGGCCAGGCAGGCTCGGCGCCCGCCCCGGGCTTCTGCGTCTCCATTTCTGCCCAAAAGTCAAAGAGAAGGGAAAAAGGCTCTTAGAATTGCGACCGGAAGAAAACATCACAGCAGAATGGACCGCGGAGTGAACGCACCCGCGGAGCCCGGAGCCAGCAGCGGCGCGAACCCCGAAAGGCGCGCGTGAAACTTACCTGGCGCCGCGGCCCTGCCCGCGCAGCCCCCGTCCCCGCGTGTGCTCGCCGGCCTCGGGCGGGAATCACATGGTGGTGCGGGGAGAGGTGCGGGTGTAGCGGCGTCTCCGCCGCACGGGCTGGAGGTGTGCGCGCCCCCGGCTCCCTCCGCGGGCTCCGAGGGGGAGGGCGGCGGCGGCTCGGCCCCTCCGGGCAGCGCCCTCAGCGCGCAGGCTGGGGCTCACCGTCCAGGGCGGGCAGCGCCCGGGCGCCCGCGCGCCGGCCCCGCGTGCCCATGGCGGCTAGTGGCGCATCGCTCACCCCATCAGCTGTCACACCGACTGGGCACCGCCCGCTCCGCGCCCCTTAATAACCGAGCGCCCTCCGCTCCCGGGAGGAGCCAATCGCTCGGGCGGCCGGGAGGGAGCGCTCGCAGCTGCGCCCGTCTGGTTGGCTGAAGCGACCTGTCTGTCCTGTGCCTCCGCTGCTTAGGATACAAATAAATGAAACAGGTTTGCACATTTCCCCAGGACCGGCCCCCTCCCTCCCTGCCTCCCTCCCTCTCTTCTTTCTATCCTTCCTTTTTTTTTTTTTTGAGGGGGAGGAATTTTTGGACAAGTTTCCCCATTTTTTTAGGTTATCAGGCTTTCAGAGAAACTGTTTTCTCCCTGAAAATAGCAGGGCGCACTCCTTAGGAGAATTTCCCAAATGTTAAGAACACCGGGGCGGGGGCGGGGCAGGAGGGGGCGGGGGGGGGGCCCTCAGAGCCTCCCACTCCGCCGCCCGTGGAGCTCACCAGGGCCCCATCATGCAGGAAGGGCTGCCTGCAACTGTGAGTGGCATTTGCGTCGCTATAGGTCCTACTTAAGTGGGCATATTGCTTGCTGTTCAGTAACATTTTTCTTTGAAGCAATGGCATTTCTTATCTGGATTGACAGATTTTTAAAATAACGCACACATTCTTTGCTTCTCTTTATAACTCACAAACATTGGCATATGAAGGGGGTGTTTTGAAAAATATGTATTTCCAATTACATTCACTTACTTCTCCTTATGGGATGCAAGTAATCTGCCAGCCGCATCCGCGTGGGTGCATGTGTTGGTGGTGGTGGTGGTGTGTGTGTGTGTGTGTGTGTGTGTGTGTGTGTGTGTGTGTGTGTGTGTGTGTGTTGGGGCGCATGTTTTACTCTTCGGGGGCAGTGTTTCAACTGTAACATATTAAATACTCAAGAAAGCAATTTTTCTTCATTCTTAGACCTATTGACTCTGATGTACATTTTCCTGGAAAATATACAATGTGCACTACATAAGGAAAACATTTTTTGAGTTATCAGAAATTGGGAAAAGAAACCCAGAAAAGCATAGCCGTGTATATTTCTGAAAGAACACCTGTGAGTAAATAGACAGCAATTTTTTAAAATGCGTGTTTTATAACCTCAATTAGTAATTAGTATAGTAGAGAAACATGTTATTGAGAAGAACAGAACATAGGATTAATTTATCAACAGGTCAAAAATAGGCTAAATACATGATCCAGCCCTAGTTTTGAGAGACTGCCCTCTAGTGGAGTAAAAAGGAGTGACATGTTCATATTAGATTTTCTGGGGGGAAAGAAAAGCTTTGCCATCTAATTGCTCCTCAAGTGTTTATTGAAATGACATAGACCAGTCGCTTGCGGGTAGAGTATCATAATACAGGAAATTAAAAAAACAACATAGTTTTGTTTCTGACAGCTAAATATTTTTGCCCTGTGGTTTTCTTTAAAAAGTTCCCAAATGCTTTATATTTTCCTTATTGAAAAATGTGTTCAAATAGTTTCTAAACTTTGGAATAGAAATAAATTCAAGAGAAAAGTAGCGTCTTGATTAATCTAATAATACTTATTCCAGACAGTGTAAGCTTTTATTTTTTACTTGACACTGTAGGTTTTACTCTGTAAATGTTAGGGGTCTGTGGTCGAATGCTGGGATGTGGCCATGGAGTGTCCACATATAGTTCAATGTCCTTGTGATGAAAGAAATCATCATTCTTACTCCCCCACTTTTACTCTTTCCAGCTCCCACTTCTTGCATATTTCAAATCATTTCAACACTGGCAGGATTTTATTTCCACGTATGAAATAATTATATAGAAATTGTGATAATTATTTGAAAAAAGTTTTCATTTTCTGCCATTGGGTCCTTAAGCAGTTCATTCTGGTTGATTGGTGTTGACTGTGTAATTGGCAAACCGGTAATCAAAGCAGTTATATGCGCTCCCGTAATGAAGGTAAATGGTGATAATCAGACAGAGAGACGAGTAAACTACTTTCTTGGCTTATAAATGAAACCAACAATCATACCTAATATTTAAAATTTCAGTCTCTTTTGGAAATCAAAGAAAATATCTAAGTTTTAACTTAGTGAGAGTTGAATATTTTAAATGCTCCCTAATGCCATATCGTAGGAAGTTGTTTTATCTAAATGGCTACCTTTTTGGCATATGGGGATGCGATTGCTTTTCTTGCAATTGTCTTTGTGTTATAGACATATACTAGTATATGATAAATTCAAAAGACTTCATATTCATTTTTATAAGTTAAACATCATGGACTGTTAGAAGTGAGGTTGCAGTGTGAGAGAGGTTTTTTGATTATGGTTTCCTTCTTTGGCTACCAGAGCCTCTGCAGCGCAGTGGAAATCGGTGTTTCAGGTGATTTTCAATGATCCTTCAGGTCTGTCAGTTACTGGAAATATGAAAAGTGACTCTCCAAAAAGATCCGTTAAAAACTCTCTGAGTTATCACATCTTAACGAAGCACCACATGAAGACATTCCATTGTGACTGAATGTGGTTTTCAGGGCTTTTGAATTTGTACCGTTGTAAATGGTCATCGAACTAAAACCGCAGAACCTTCAAACCCTCGTGTCCCGAGTCCTAAAAGGTCAGGAGACCCAGGTGCACAGCTGGTGGAGGGAGCGGGCCCAAGAGCCGACATCCTCCATGACTTTTCCCACCACAGCACCCCTCACCTGCCGGGTCACGGAGAGATCCCCGCTTTCACTTCTGTTCTTCCCGCCCCCTTTTTTCTTACTTTCTCGAGCTTTTTCTTTAGCATCTATTAACACTTTAGGGAAGATCACCCTTGGAAACGCACGGTAACACATGGATGTCCCCATCAGCTGCCTTGTTGCTAGTCGGCAGGGTTTCCTGAATGAGTTCAGTTCTAATTACAAGGTATGAAATAATGTTAAATGAAATAATGATAAAGCACAAGTGAATAGTCACAGTCTTTCAATGCCGTGGAAAGAGTTCTGCCTTCATTATCAGATAAGAAAATGAAGGGGTGCAATGAGCACGGATTCATTGATTCATGGTGGCAGTTACTAACTTGTGAAGGTGGTGGTTATAGGGTGGAACCCTGGGCAATGTGTATTGTTGTTGGGGAAGTGGTCTGGGTAGTGGGCGGGAATATGGGTTCCGTGGACAGACCGCCTGCCTTGCCGTCCTGGCTTTGGGACCCTGAGCAAGGACTTAGCGTCTCTGGGACCCAGCCTCGTCGCAGGATCGCTGTGAGGATGAAAGTGCTGACTGTGTGCGTGAGCTTAGACACGTGTCTGGAACATAGTGAGCTGGAGCGAGTGCTGCCATCACCGGTATTGCCATTATCATCATTGTCGCTGTCATCACCGCCATCTCGTCACCATCATGGGTCCAGCCTTCCCGTTGTTGGGAAGGCCCCTTCTACCTCCTGCACCAAGCCCCTGCCTCCCGCCTGTCTGCCCATCCTCAACAAGTCCTTTCCTTCAACAGCTCCTTCCCTCAAGGAATCGCCTCTGACCCTCTAACAAGATGTTATCTCTCATTTGACCCAAAAGAGCATTCTTTATCTTCTCTATCACGAATCATTTCTAAGTGCATTATACTTATTTTTATAATTTGAATCATTTCCCTTTTTAACTGATAAGATTCCCCTGGAGGGAATCTATTTCTTTTTTTTTAAATATGTTTTTATTGATTTTAGAGAGAGAGGAAAGGAGAGGGAGAGAGAGATAGAAACAACAATGATGAGAGAGAATTATTGATTGGCTGCATTCTACATACCCCCTACTGGGGTTCGAGGCCACAACCCTGGGCATGTGCGCTGACTGGGAATCGAACCGGTAACCTCTTGGTTCATAGGTCAACACTCAACCACCGAGCCACACCAGCTGGGCTATTTCTTATTCATCTTCAAGCTCCATAGCACATAAAAACACGGAGAAAACAACATTTGTTGAGTACTAACCGTGTATGTTCTAAAAGTTATTTGCTCTTCGCAAGAGCTTTCTAAGATAAATGTTTTGATCCCTACTTGACTATGTAGAAACATTGGTTGAGAGAAGTTAGGTTACTTGCCCAGTGTCCCCCAAACTATTAAATAATGGGGCAAAACCTCGAACCCAGTTCTGTCTGCTTACAGAACCCAGGATTTTTTTTTTTTTTTTTAGGGCACAAGGCACTCAATATTCATTTGTAAAATAAATGAAAGCTTGATTGATGACCGAGCCAACCAGTTCGATGTAGTCAGCAAGAAGGGATGCTAAAATAAAAGGCTGTCTCAGAGGAGTGGATGCGATGCATGAGACCGTGGGCACTGGGGTTACGCTCACTCTGTGTTAACGGCAGAGTGTATATCGCGGTGGAGTTGACACACAGAGCTCGGAGGAGGTGCGGCGCCTGGCGGGAGGATGCCCTGAGGCGACTCTGTCCTGTGCAGCACCTTATGCGCCGTCTGGGGTATGTTGTGCTGTGGCTCCTCTTTGCCTTGGTGTGGGCTCCTTTGGAAGGTGGGCTAATGAAAGGTATCGTTTCCGTCTGAGCAAAAGACCGAGGCCGCGGTTTCTGAGCGAGGGAAAGCAACCCTTCCTTGTCAGTAAAATACTGAGGCTTCTATTTACATTGCACCGTCCAGAAGCTCAAGGGCCCTCTGACTTTTCATGAATATTTTATGTCACTTTGGCTTGACTTCCGCTGGGCGGGAGAACAAGGGTGGCTGTTATCACTCCCGTCGCTTGTCATCCTTCCTTGGCGGAGAGCAGGGGAGGCCCGAGCTGAGGTTCTCTGCCTGGTCTTTAGTGACTGTGCACCGAGCCCCTCCTTAGCGTGGGGAGGGGTGGTCAGCCACTCACTACACCTAGCGAGGGCGGCAGGACAGATGGGCGTTCTCATGCTCATAACCCGCCCTGATGCCACGGCCGGATTTTCAGCTTCCAGTCTTAAAATTATCTTCACTCCATCTTGGCGTCCTCCTCCCTTCTGGTAGGACTCTATTTTGGGGCGGGTGCTCAAATGTGTGGTCTCTGGACTATCTTGGGAAATGAGCTGACGAGGTGGTTAGGTAGAAGTAATTCTGGGCACGTGCTAGGTACTCAGTACAGATTTATTTCTGAGAGCTACTGCCCCGTTCACGATCACTCTGGATTCTTCATTTGGGCCTGACTCTCCTGGGACTCGGCCTCTCCACCAGCTGGTTTCTGTCTCAGGGGGCCGGGAAGGGGACAGGAGTTCTGCGTGGACGCTCAAACCACGTCAGTGTGCATGGAGACATGTGCAGGCTTTGCTGGAGAGGAGTCACGCGTTGCCTGTCGGTGGCATTGACTGACCTGTTTCTCTTGTGGGAGACCTGTTCCCTGCCAAGAGAGGCGGGGATTGCTGCTCCGCCCCTAGGCCCATAATGCAGAGTAACTGACAGGAATGTGACTGAGTAAATGGGTGAATGAACTTGGACGAGAGGTTCGATGGGCAAAGTCATAGCACGTTTAGGAACAGCAGCACCGAGCCTTCACGTCTACAGCTGTGGAGCTGGAGGCTCCAGTCAGTGAGGCCAAGGCGGCGCTTTGGCTCCTGGGTGAGACGTTAGCCATAAGCCGTGGCTGGCGCCGCTCCTGTTCGCACGGAGAGGCCTGGTGCCCGTGGGAGCCCCGAGGAGCCCATCCCGATTCCTGGGGGAAAGCGCTCACAGCGACACGTCACCGATGGGGCGCACATGCTGCTGGTAGCGAGTTGGTATTGTTATCTTTGCCGTTAAATTTATTATAGCTGTTGTTCAGGAAAATACAAACGATTTTCCTTGAGCGAGATCCGAAGATACCGTGGAATCGATCAGAATTTGAAATCCATATCGCCAGGCAAATGCAGAAATCATGCATGCTGAAATGAGAAATTCCTTGAATAATCACACACGGCATGTGGTGCATGTTCAGTGCAGGCGGTGTGGCAAGCACGCCAGGCACACGGGTGTGTTTCTCCAGTTCTCTGAGGCGGTGGGCATGCCCCCCTCTTCTCAGAAGAGGAAGCTGAGGTTCAGAGAGGTGGCTAACGGGGCATCACAGAAGGGCAGGCCCAGTGTCCACACTCTCGAAACCACGTTTCCTTCCTGCGCATGTCCCGAGGCCCTCCTCCTCCGCTTCATGCCTGCTCACTAGCACGACGCTGCTCCCCAGCACACCCACAGGAGAGCGCGAACAGTGATTCCGCTGTGCCTCACTTTTCTCACTTACGATCTTGGCCCCTACTCCTGCCTTCCTAATTGGATGGTTTCAACCCAGTGTGAGGTGTCTGTGGATGCTTATCCTCAAAGGCACGCATTAGCTCAACACAGACGGCCTTTTTTTTTATTTTCTCGTTGGTTTTTATCCGTTGCCTGTATTCGCCTGCCTTTTGGAGGCAGTAGTGAAGATGAATGACACGTGCATGACTCTGTTAGAGACATCTCTCTAATGCTGCGTTGCCCAGAAAATAAAGATGCAAATGTCTAACTAGATAACACACATAAAACTTCAGCATTGCTACGCAGAGAGCTACTTTACTATTTTATTTTTTATATATTTGAGACTATAAAAAGCCAAAATGCACACTTTCCTAACAAAAGACTTTCAAAGCTGTATCCAAGATAATTGCTCCACAGAAAACTGGGAAATCAAGGCTCTTCAGGCAGAGACAGAAAAAGAGCAAGACGAGCTCAGGTGCTGAAGGCAAGGAAATGCTTGAGATGCATTCCTAGGAGAGCATCGCGTGTCTTTTGTGAACGCCCCTCGCTTCCTTTCTGTCCCATAGACCTGATGCAGGAAATGAGTGCGTTAACCCTCACCATTAAGAGCGCTTCTCGCGTCCTTAACCTTTGGGAAAGGGTATGTTTTAGCGCCATGGTGCAATGCACACTGGGGCTTTGGGGGTCCCCCCAGCAAGGGAGGGGGGATACTTCCCGGGAGGCTTGTGTGGGCTGCAGGGCGGTGGGGAGGCGTTCACACAGCCCCCATGACTAGGGGGCGGCTCGCTGGTCTGCACATCTGAGTAGCTGTCTCATTGGAAGTCTGTGCTCAACCTCGAGGACTGCATGACGGAGCCGAGAAAGGAGGGAGGGGAGCAGACAGGCCGCAGATGCCAGGCAGCACTCAGCGCGTCCTGCGGCAACAGCGTGCTGGGGCAGGAGGCGTGTTTACTGTCCCCGCATTCTCAGTTCTTCTGGTGCCATCAGCGCACATTCCTCTGCCTGGCACAGTGAAAAGCGCAGGGCAGATGCCTCTCCGGCCGGTTCCTGACCCTGATGCCAGCCCTTGGCGGGTCTGCAGGGAGCGCCATAGCCCAGAGCCATAAGCTGCGGGTTCTCTGTTCATCTGGGCTCGCCGCCTCGTGCTGGGTGACGGAGTGGTGCCGGCTGTCTCTGTGCGGTGACACAGCCACGTCCAGACGAAGACCTCGGAATCTGCAGCCTCCGATCTGCCACCAGTGCTTCAGAATGGCTGCACCGCAGGCTGGTGCTCAGCCATCTTCAGGGAGCATCCGGTTCAGAGTCGGAGTGCAGAAGCTCTGCTTCCAGAACGTTCCTTCTAGCTCCTGCCAGCCGACAGCAAAGACAGTAGCTCCCACCTGGTTGGCGCGGCTCAGTGGTTGAGTGTGGACCTATGGACCACTCAACCACTGAGCCGGGAGGTCACGGCTCCATTCCCGGCCAAGGCACATGCCTGGGTTGCGGGCTCCATCCCCAGTGTGGGGCGTGCAGGAGGCAGCTGATCCATGATTCTCTCTCATCACTGATGTTTCTCTCTCTCCCTCTCCCTTCCTCTCTGAAGTCAATAAAAATATATTTTTTAAAATGAAAGAAACAAAGTAGCTCCCACCGAAAAGCCAGATGATCTTCCTCTCCCTGCCGCCCTCCCCAAGGTCCCTTGCAGCTCAGATATTTTATGATATTTTAAAGTTCCAACAAAGAATAGTCAGAATTACCAGGTAGAATCCAGGAAGTGTTTCCTGCACACAGATTATGAGCTTTGACCTGTCCTAGGCCCTAAGGATAGGCGAGGAGATGGAGAGGGAGAAATGACCCGCCAGCAGTGCACACATGTTCTTACCCGGAACAGTTTATCATATTTCCCTACAAACAGCCCCTCCAGTGTGGCTCAATGGTTGAGCATCAACCCATGAACCAAGAGGTCACAGGTTCGATTCCCGGTCAGGGCACATGCCTGGGTTGCAGGCTCGGTCCCCAGTAGCGAGCATGCAGGAGGCAGCCGATCTATGTGTGATTCTCTCTCATTGATGTTTCTCTCTCTCTATCCCTCTCCCTTCCTCTGTCTCTAAAATAATCAATAAAAACATTAAAAAAAATTTCCTACAAAGAAACCAAAGGTTAATAGTTAAAGTAAGTTGGTGTACAGACCATTACAAATAAGTATTTATCTTCCTGAGTGACAAGTTCAAAATTGGTAACACAACCAAGGAAACAGGTATGTCTATTTGAGCAAAAGACAGTTGGCAGAAGGTACCTCTCAGAGGAGGTGGTAGGATCCCACACATCTGAGATGCCTAACAGGGGACCCAAAATAGCAGTAAAAGCGATGCCACAGGGAATCATCTTGTACCGGCAAGCAATCAGACCTGAAAAGCAAGTGGGATTTCTCCTTTCTGTTTGCCATGTTTTTAACAGGAAAATGGCAATCAAGAGAGAATATAGCTGAGAACAATCTCAGATCTGTACCAGCACACAGGCTTGAGCAAAAATAAACTAATCTCAGAAGCACAAATTTAAAAATGGAGGTGTTAATTTTTTGGGGGGGTGGGGGTGGGGGTGTCCAAACTTGTAGAAATATTGCAAACAGTTCCTTACTACTTCCACAGTTAATTACATTTTGGTGTTCTCTCTCTTTTCCTTCTACCCTTCTAGGTTCTTCTGGCTGAACTAATGATAAAATTGACATAAGAAATTAGCAGGATAAAATGACCTAATTTATTATGTGTGTACAGATGGGGGTCCATGAGAACATGAAACCTGAAGACCTGAGAAGGTGTCCCGCAGTGAAGGCTCATATGCCGTCTTCAGCTGAGGAGAGAAGTGCTGGGGAGGAGGGGGCTGTGATTGGGGACTTCAAAGGGGAGGGAAAAGCAAATGTTCTGAGTCATTGTTTGCTGGGCCATCTTCAACGATGGGAGACGGAGAGGAGTTGGGTCAGCTTGGCCTGGCGAGGTCCCTCTCTGTCCGTCGCTCCTGGTTCCTGTGACACTGTGGTTGCTGAGGACAAGTGCTCCCCTCTGCAGCAGGTCCTCCACCTGAATTGTTTTAGGCAGCGAGGGGAAGGTCAACGGTTTCTCCCGAGTCTTTCATTTCTTAGAAATGACTAGCGTAAAACCACCAGTATCCCAAAGATGCATATTTTGGGGTGTTTATCTCTGCTCCTCCTCACATATATGTATGTGGCATGTAGGTGACTGTATATGTATGTATGTATGCATGTACACATGTCATTAGCACTTTTGTCGCTATCATTATTGCTGACATACTTGAAAATAAGTTGCAGCTATGAAGACCCTGTAGCCCTCCGTCCTTTTTAAGTTGTTTTTCTTTGACATAATCACAGTGAAGTGATCACGTTCAGGATTTTTAACGTCAGTTCAGTGCTATTGTCTAACATGTAGTCCATGTTTAAATTTCACTGATTGCTCTAGTAACATTTTTTATAGCCATTGCTTTGTCCTAACTAATAACCCAGGACCATGCATCGCCTTTGCTTGTCATGTGTCTTCAGACTCTCTTCGTTGTTCATGACACTGACATTTCTTGCATTTTGTGGACTGTCCTTTATCGGGGCCTTTGTAATGTTTCCTTACGATTGGATGGAGGTTTAGATTTTGAAAAGGTTGCAGTGTAGGTACCTCCTATCAGGAGGCACATACTATCAGTTTGCTACAGTTTTAGCGACATCAACGTGGCTCCCTTAGCAAAGGTGGTTCCTGCCAGGTTTCTTCACCGTAGCATTCACTATTATTCATTAATGTATTTTGTGTAAATATTCTATTTTCATCAACTTTTATACAGTAGTTTTAGTATCCAGAGATGATTCTAGCCCGAATCAAGTACTATTGTGATGCTGCAAAATGGTTATTTGTCACGCTGTCATTTCTTGTGCAATTATTGGTTGGCATCCTGCTGTGAGGCATAGATTTCTCTTCTCTTTGTGTTTAGTAGCAGGAGGACAAATGGATTTCTTTTCCCCACAGTGAGCTATTAGCTATTGCCATCACTATTCCTTGTGATTATTACATTGTCCGAGATCTGGCAGTGGGTAGGTCTCCTTTTAGAATAATCTTTCTCTCATTTGTCATGACCCCACCATTTTTTTTATGGGCACTTATAATCAACTTGGTTTTGAGAAGTCTGCTATAAACTTAAAAAAGAAAAAGAACTGAAATTCACATGAAACGTGAAGTTAATCATTTGAAAGTGTGCAGTGCACAATCCAGTGGCATCGAGGACATTCACAGTGTGTGCAGCTGCCCCGTGTCACCTCCCGTCAGCCATTTCCGCTCCCCTGGGGAAGCCCTGGGCCCGTCGCAGCCAGGCCTCGTGCTCCCTGCCCTGCGGCTCCCGGCAACCGCCAGTCTGCTCTCTGTCCCTGTGGACTCCCCTCTTCAGGGGACTTCATATAAATGGAACCGCACATTATGTGATATTTTGTGTCTGGGTTTTTTTTCACCTGGCAAAATGTTTTCTAGATTCATCCACATTGCAGCCTATACCCATGCTTATTCTTTTCGTATGACTGGGTAACTTTCCATTGTAGGGAGACACTACATTTTTCTTATCCACCCACCCACTTAAGGACATGTGAGCTGTTTTCAGCTTTCGGCTCTTGTGACTAATGCTGCTGTGGACATTCACGGACAAGTATTTGTGTGAAAATCTATTTTCACTGTTGGGGGCTGTATACCTAGGAGTGGGATTGCTGGGTTATATGATCATTCTATGTTTAACCCTTTGAGGAATCACCAAACCGTTTTCTGTGGCTGTACTAGTTTACATCCCCACCAGCTGGAGATGAGGGTTTCAATCCTCTACACCCTTGTCAACACTTATTATTTTCCTTTTTTTTATTCTCACAATTTCAATGGGTATGAGTCAGCATCTTATAGTTTTAATTTGCATTTTTAATGTCTAACTATAGTAGACATCTTTCCATGTGCCTGTTGGCCATTTGTGTATCTTTAGAGAGAATCTATATATTCAAGTCCTTTGCCCATTTTTTTTTGAAGTAGGTTTTATGTTGTTGTTGAATTGTAAGGGTTCTTTATCTGTTATAAACTTTTAGTAATACATAACATCACATTACTTGAAAACTACAAACCATATATATTTGTAAAGTCCTGCTTTTTTTCTGAATCAAATTTAAGTCAAGAGAATTGAATTAACAGTAGTGTCAAGAAAAATAACGAACAAGAAATCCTTTTGCTTACTTAAATGAAGTTTGAAGCTATGTCTCTATATATGATCAAGAAATGTAGGTCTGTTCTACTCCAAGTTCACTGGGTTCAGTGGAAATTTCATGTGCTATCACTGCTGCCCAGGGCGCCTTCACCATGGGACAGAGCCTTTGAGGACTGCCTAGTGAATCGGTAGTCCAAACTCAACAGGGAAATCACTTTACACTCAGTTAGGATTTTCCTGCTGAGACTCAATTTGGCAGCCTGGTAAAGTCTAATTTGCTAAAACAACTAAACCTGGCTAAGTTTTTACCAATCTTCCTTATTTTCTTGATCAAAAATTCTCCCACCACTAGTTACTTTTTAGACAGATACCGTTGTTATTTAACCCCCAAAAATAAAATCTCTCTGTAGCCGTTATCTTCATGGGTAATTACTTCCCTGTTCTTCATCAACTGAATATGGCTCGCTACTTGCCAAGACCTCAGGGGTGCAGCCTGGGAGCGCTCCTTGAAACTCGGGTGGGCTGTTTTGCAGCAAATGGATTGCTGACATTCCTGTGAGGAGTTATTCTTCACATTATTCTTCTTCTTCACATTCTTCTTCTTCTTCACATTATCATGCAACATTATTCACAGCCTTCAGAATGTGGTGGCACTCAGTACTGCTGCCAGTGGAACTTCCGGCTCTTCGCGATTCAAAGAGCCTTGAGTTGGGGTGGCGAACATTGTACAGGTGATGAAGTATAGAATTGTACTCCTGAAACCTGTATAATTCTATTAGCCAAACCAAAAAACAAAAACAAAAACAAAAACAGCTTCTTTGGTTTTTACACTTTGGCAGGCGTTTCTCTCACTGTGGTTTTACATCGAATCCTATATTTTTGACAAACATGTGAACCACTTTTGCTAAAAAGTGTTTTCCTTTCCCCTCTACTAGTAAATCTGTGTTGTGAGGTTCTGGAGACTGTCTTTATCGACTCTGCTGGGTCACACATGGCCTCTCTGTGGAGAAGGACGGGGCGGGGGCGCGGGGGATGCATCCCGGGTGTGGAACGTCAGCGTGGCTGGACCAGGACTGAAATGTGACTTGTTCCACAACATGTTTGCAAACAGTGGGAGAACCTTTGGTCCTGGAAACTGGTTCAGAGCACATTCTGGAGAGAGAGAGCCTGAGATGGTGCGGCCGTCTTCCCACCTTCCCTGTCTCTCCAGGGAGGAGACCAGTTCCGGATGGTCCCGTCCCCCGTGGGCATCTGGGCCCTCAGTGCTTCCTGGGTGGGGAATCAATGAGAAGGACAGCACAGCGCCCCAGGGACCCCTGCTGTGTATATATCAACGTGTCTAGATCCAAATGCCGCGTGACATTCGTCAGTATCATCATCAGTGTCCATTACAGCTGTTAACTTCCAAGTGCCATTCAGACACATTAAAAACATTCTGCCTACACACATGGGATGTTCTAGTTTTAAGAAATGCTAGATATTGTCCACGTTAACGTTCTAATTTTATAGATGAAAACCTCAGGTCCAGTGCTCTTTATAGTCTATCGTTACAGATTAGTTCCTTATTATTCCTAACTAGACCAAATGTCTGCGTTCGAAGGACAGGTGACAGTCATCTACCCAATAAACATTTCATCCACTGCGCTTGCCCACTCAGACGTTGCTAATCGATCAACGTGCTCTTTCCCACCAAGCACAAAGCCGCCTTCTTGCATGTGCCCAGCACTCATCACCAGGGAACAGGAGTTGGTGCAAAGGAAGGAATCTATTTGCCTTCCCAGATCTAGTTCAGTTTCCTGAAGTCAAAGAAGAGGAAATCAAAGAAAAAGAACAGTGGGGTTATTTGCATAGAACGCAAAAAAAAAAAAATCACTTGCTGAGTGGCCCCCCTGCCTCTTGGTAGGGCATCCACTCGAGAGTGCATCCTCACGCCCCGCCTCTCCTCTTAGCTGAGCACCCGCCGGGTGCGGAGTGTAAAGCCACTCTCTCAAGGAATCCCTCTCTTCTTGTGACTGGCAGACAGATGGCTGATCAGTCCATTAATTCAGTGAACGAAAGAGCCAGAGGGAGTTGAGTTAGACTTCTGAGATGCCTTTTCCAAAATTAGAATGACCTCCTGGCTTGTTCTGGGGAGTTTAAAACTCAGAGAATAGACAGGGTATCTTTCAACATTGCTCTTCTCTAGATTACATTTTAGTTGGAAACTAAAGGGAATTTTTAATTGCTTTCGACAGCACTAAGTTTTTTCTCTCTGTTGCCTAAAGTTGGAATGTGTGCTATTTTTAACCTAAAACCAACACTAACTTTGGAAGATAATAATTTATTGATGTTTTTCCTCCAAAACATTTTTTTTTGTTTAACTACAAAACCTTTGCTAAATTTTAGAACCTACACCTTGTGCCTTCTGTCCAATTTTTATACCCCTCCCGAATTAGAAGGCAGTGCTGTCTTACAAAATATCCATAAAATGAAAAATTAAGGCTCATATTGACTTCATGAAAATCTGAAGATCAATCACTCTTTTTCTTAGGGCTTTTTGCATATTAATTTAAATCAGCTTGGAAGTGTGAAAAATTCTTTCATACAGAATACATTTCTCTCTGCCAAAGTTATTGTGAAATGTTCCTTTTCCTCAATGAAGAATGCTGCCCGTCAGTCACAAACATACTTGCAAGATTATTAGTGACCCATGAGATCAGCGGGGCCATCTGAGCTCCCACACACGTCTTCTCTGACCCTGCGCTCTCTCTGGTCTCGTTGTATGTGTGTATGTCTGTGTATGCAGGTCAGTATGTAGACTTATATTGATACACTGGTTTCTTTACCCCATAGACCAGCCGTGGGCAAACTATGGCCTGCGGGCCGGATCCGGCCCGTTTGAAATGAATAAAACTAAAAAAAAAAAAAGACCGTACCCTTTTATGTAATGATGTTTACTTTGAATTTATATTAGTTCACACAAACACTCCATCCATGCTTTTGTTCCGGCCCTCCGGTCCAGTTTAAGAACCCATTGTGGCCCTCGAGTCAAAAAGTTTGCCCGTACCCTTTTCTGTAATGATGTTTACTTTGAATTTATATTAGTTCACACAAACACTCCATCCATGCTTTTGTTCCGGCCCTCCGGTCCAGTTTAAGAACCCATTGTGGCCCTCGAGTCAAAAAGTTTGCCCACCCCTGCCATAGACTGACCTGAACAATGGGTACATGATTTTATGCATTTATTTATTTATTGCTTCACACTTTAAATGCTGTGGTGTCATACTGGTTTAACTCAGGGGTTACCGAGCAGTAGGGCAGTCTGAAGGATGTTCTATCTTTCACTTTCTCCCCCTGTCCCCCAATCTCTTGCTGAAACCCTTCTGTAGAGACCATGAAGGTGCAAGTCCCTGGGCATGCCGATTTCTCTTGCCCTCCCTTCTTAACCTCCTTGTCAATTTTTCTCCTTCCTGTAGCAATGGAAAGAACATATGCTCTGCCACTAGACATGCCTGAGTTCAAATCTCACTTTTACTCTCACTGTGTGGCTTTAGCAAGTCACGGTTACCCTTCTGAGCCTCTGTTTTCTCATCTGCAGAATGACCCAGTGCTTTCTGTCTGCGGGGCTCCCGACAGGGGGTTCTCAGAGCCCCCCTCGGGTTTGATCATTTGCTGGCTGGACTCACATAAGTGACTGAACGCTGTAATGCTCACGGTTACGGTTTAGTGTAGGGAAAGGATACGGATTAGAAATGATCAATGAGAGAAACGCAGAGGGCAGGGCCGAGGAAAGCACCAACTGCGAAGTTTCTCTCATCCTGTCCTGTGGGGTCGGGACACATTCTTTTCCTGGCATCAGCGTGCGGCCATCTCCCTGTGGCCTTGCCCACCAGCGAAGCTCTCCTGAGCCTTGGCATTGCGTGTGTAGTGGGACTCAGTGGCCTAGGCAGGGTTGATGGATTGATTGACTGGCTGATTGATTACCCATGTGTTGATCTCAATCTAGGTCGACTGAGACTTTGTGACCTGAAGTCCCCACTGTAAGTCCCATGATTGGTCTTTCTGGCAGGGCCAGCCCCTGCCCTAAATCATACAGTTAGACTATGCATCATAACCCAGGGCTCCCAGGTGGTCAAAACATGCCGAACATTTCAAGGGCATAGAGATTACTTCCTGGAAGCTGAGGGCAAAGGCCAGACCTCATTCTGGGCAAGGTTAGGCTCTTTGCTACACAGTGAAAAAGAATGGAGAGGAACCTGGTTGGGCAAAAGTTAGCTATTGGCCCATTTTCTTTTAAGAATTACTTCAAAAATTAACGGACATAACCAATGTGGAAGGCACTGCCCTTCTGCAGTACAGGGAGCCCTGTCTATTTAAAATGTTGTCTTCCTAAGCACGCTCTTCAATCTTTCTTTTACTTCAAACCCAACATAGGTTCCTGTGACTTCTCCTTTGGTTTTTTTAGTTAATGATTTTCATATTTTAAAATCTCATTCATTTATTTATTTATGTGTTCATTAAGTATTTTTGAGAGCTCACATTATCCCAATATAGATATGGCTCCTGCCCTCATGGAATTCATTTATGGCCTACTATGGGAGACACACAAAAATAAAACCACATGCACGTACATGTACACACACGTGCATACGTACACTTACACGCAAACAAAAAATAGGACCAGCTCTAAAAGTATAGACAATACTTTAAGGAGAGGAGAGGGTGCCGCATGAGAGACCCCACTGCATGGGGTGGAGAGAATACAAAAGCAGAGACGCTAAGGCTGGTGAGGAGCCAGCACGGAGGTGGTTTGTAGTGTTGAGAGAATAGTCCACGAGGAGGGATAGTATTTCCTGAGGCAGAGTTTGATGTGAAGAGTAAGTGGAAGAATATTCACGAGGCCAGAGCAGGTGGGAGTGAAGGCTGTGAAGGGAGAACAGACTGTAATGCAAGGGTCACTAGGAGGCCTTCACGCACATAACTGAACCACCCCGCTTACACGCTCAAACGCTGCATTGGCTGCGCTGTGGAGAGTCCATGTGGTTCGTAGGCTGCACAGGGCCAGGAGCAAACTGGAACCTGAAAGCCCTCTGATGGAGTGAGGAGGGGAGGGCCTGGGAGTGGCGGTGGCATGAGAAGCGCCTGTGGATCTGAGATGTGTGTGGAGGTTGTTTATTTATTTATTTATGTATTTATTTTTAATATATTTGTATTGATTTCAGAGAGAAGGGAGAGGGAGAGATAGAAACATCAATGAGGAGAGAGAATCATTGATCGGCTGCCTCTTGAACCTTCCCTACTGGGGATGGAGCCCACAGCCCGGGCATGTGCCCGACTGGAATCGAACCATGACCTCCTGGTTCATGGGTTGACGCTCAACCCCTGAGCCATGCCAGCGGGGGGAGGAGTGGAACTGTTGAGTATTATTTTATTTTGTAGATTCATGTTATCAGATTTCCCTGAAAGGTCAGAAAATAATAAGGTACACGAGAAAAAATAATGTGATTTCTTCTATAAAAGCTGTAGGAATGCAAAACCCAGAGCGTTTTTAAACCTGAGCCGAGGCTGCTGCCTGCAAAGGCAGTTAAGATGAATGACTGGCTTCCATTGTCCTGCAGAGCTGTCAGCCATGGGCGTGGGTATAAAGGTCAGGTTCGTCTTGATAGCCAATGAATATTTATTTTTTTAAAAATGTGCTTTTTTGGCGTCCTTGGCTTGATTGCCTCGCTGTTTACAGAAATAAATCAGCGCAACCCTGGCCCATGGCACACGCCGTGTTCTGGCCGCCGAAGGGAAGGTGGCAGCGTTCCCATGAGCTCACTAACGAGACGGCGTTGGCTACCCGCACAGGCCTGGGTTCTGGCAGGACCGGCTCTTGCTTTCCCAATTAGGCGTTTAATCTTAAATCGCTGGCTGTCTGCTGCGGCGCGAGCACTGTATTTACATGTGTGCCCCCGTGAAAGGCTCCGTCCTCCTGGCAGCAGACGGCTGCACCTGCAGACACCGGGGTTGCCAGCGGGAGCAAGAGCTAAGCGGCCCGGGAGAGCTGCTGGGGCTCCTGCCCAGACGGAGAGGCTGCTCGTGCCTGCCCCTTGGTAGCGGCTGCACCCATGGCAGTGTCTGTGCAGATGGGTGAGCGGCCCCTCGTGCCTGCCCCTTGGTAGCGGCTGCACCCATGGCAGTGTCTGTGCAGATGGGTGAGCGGCCCCTCGTGCCTGCCCCTTGGTAGCGGCTGCACCCATGGCAGTGTCTGTGCAGATGGGTGAGCGGCCCCTCGTGCCTGCCCCTTGGTAGCGGCTGCACCCATGGCAGTGTCTGTGCAGATGGGTGAGCGGCCCCTCGTGCCTGCCCCTTGGTAGCGGCTGCACCCATGGCAGTGTCTGTGCAGATGGGTGAGCGGCCCCTCGTGCCTGCCCCTTGGTAGCGGCTGCACCCATGGCAGTGTCTGTGCAGATGGGTGAGTGCAGGGGAATGGCAGCTCATGCCTGCCCCTTGGTAGTGGCTACACCCATGGCAGTGTCTGTGCAGATGGGTGAGCGGCCCCTCGTGCCTGCCCCTTGGTAGGGGCTGCACCCATGGCAGTGTCTGTGCAGATGGGAGAGTGCGGCTCTCGGAGCTGTTACTGAGAGCAGCCCTGTTCTAGCTTCTGTTCTAGCCCCGGGAGGGCAGAGGCGAAGAGGACGGCGCCTTCTCTCATGCGGCCTCTGGCCTGCAGGGAGCGAGGTCTGTAAGCAAGGAGCCACCTCGGGTCTGAGGCGCAGTCCCGGGACTATGGGGGGGTAAGGGGCTGTGGCGAGAAAGCAGCCTCAAGCTCCCTGGGACCAGCACAGAGGGCTCAGTCTTGTATGTGAACGTCTCCACTCAAATGCTCCACGCAGCACGCGGCCTTCCACCCCAGCGAGTGACCAGCTTGGTCGGGCGAAGGCACTGCCTCTTCCCCGCACTGCGAGTTGTGCGGAGGGACTAGGAAGGACCATGGGGAAGGCATCAGGTGAGAGAAGAGAATGAATGTCTTAAAGGAAACTCGAGATGACGACTCCAGTTATGGGTCCTGTTTCTAGGGTTTCATTTGTTTTGAAGCAGGGGTTTGGCGTGGGGCTTACGCTCCTGCGGGTCACATGTTGAAGGGGGGGGTTTCCTGGGGCTGAGGGTGTCTGGGAGGGCGGGGAAGGTGCAGCGATCGGGGCTATCCGCGGGGGTCTGCATGCGGGTGGATGTGCGGGGTCGCCAGGCTCCTGACATGAGAGCGGCGGGTGAGAAGGCGACGTGGCCAGTGGCACTGGGTCCACTCGCTCCTTGGCCCCGGGAGGCCTCGCTTCAGAGACACCGGGAACTTGATTTAAAAACACAGAGAACAGAGAGCACCAGGCTCACCGTCACTGAGATGTTACCTGTGGCTCCGTCCCGAGCTCACATTCAATGGAACGGACTGTGTCCTCCGCACACGACAACCACTTCTTGGTTTAAGCTTGTTTCTACAGGAGCTGTTTGCCTGTTATAGCTGAGGTGTGAACATTTCAAATGGGCAGCCAGTGCATGGCAGCAGTAAGGCTGGCACACACAGTAGGATTTTGTAGAGTCACGGTGTCATTTCTTTAGAGACAGTTTATTCATTGTCTCTATTGAAACTCATAACTGGAAACCACCCGAGGTGGCAGCTTCGGTGGGAAAGGCGGTGGCTCTCTCTTCCGGTGCCCACGGTTCCCTGGCTGCGTGCAGGAATTAAGGGAGACATCGTGTGTTTAGGGCCATTCGAGGCGTTATAATTCTCAGTTGACCAAATTCTGCCCTTTGCAGAAATGGGAACATCACTTACCTCAGGCCTCGATATTGTGAGGGTGAGAGATCCGCCCAAGAGCCTGTAGAACAAAGTTTAAATAACATTTTATTCAGAACAAGTACAATGTGCACACATGGCGCACGCATGTGCGTGAGTGAGCGTGTGTATCCGTATGCACTCTCATGGATACGAATGTCTCGCAGTGGCCACGTGTTTTGCATTAAGGAAGGGCCTTTTAACGGTGATTATTTGCTTGTTTTCTTTCCACTGTGGAGGGGTCAGAGGCGCATTTCCTCTGTTGAGAGCTCCGGGTCACACTGAGGGAGCAGCTGCTGCTGGGAGTCCTGACGGAGGGTAAACCTAACGCCCAGGATCCCGAGGGCACAGTGAGCAGATTAAAGGTCCTGTTGCCACTGACATGTCGCTTCACCCACAAGCTTGACTTCTTCAGGCCCACTTGCTAGCATGTGGCTTCCTAGGAATGGCGCCTATTGTTAAACCCGCCTCAGAATGAACACCCACAGGGTATCCACCAGGGGATCCCTTTCGTGCTGTTATTTCATGAATTCCTTCATTTCTCTTCTGTGAGACTGGTTCCCACGTTGGGTTGTAATGAGTGAGAATGGCAGTCAAGCAGATGATTCCTTTAAAGCCGGCTTGGACCCACCCTTTTCTTCTCTGAGGATGAGTGGCTCCGGGAGTGTAAGTCCCTCCACCTTCTGGGGATGAAAGAGGCAGGTGAGTGCTGCCTTCCTGACCCGTCACCTGTCCCGGGGAAGCACTGGGCTGCGGGCCAGGTAGAGGCCCTGAGAGTGCAGGGAAGGGGCAGCGGGATGCATGGGAGAATGCTGTTCAGTTAGTTGCCGTCACTGTAAGCGAAGATGCCCCACCCTCCAGGAACTGAGAAAAGTCAAAACAACAGAATGATTAAAAAATCTAAGACAGAGATTAAAAACAACAACAACTGAGATCTCTGTGTAGATGAGTCTTTAAATGCTTACATATTAAAACTACCACATAGAATTCTTTGTAAGCACAATATTAAAAATACGTTTGCACAAAGTGGATGGTGGGTTTAAAAAGCTTAGTGCACCGATCTGCTGCTTTCCCTAGTGACTTTCTAGTATTTTTTTTCTTTCATTGCATATTACCACTTCGCCGATTCTCCTCTTAGTAATGATTCCTATAAATCGAATTTCTCTTTGAAAATGATTTGTGTATTTTCCTGAGTATTTTTATACTGACAGTAGGCAGCCTTGCGTTTATAGAGACAGTTTTCCGTAAGGGATTCAAAGGACTTTGGAAGTGTTTTCTGATGAAAATAAGAGGAGACATGAGTCTTCCGAATCTAAGGTCTAGGGTTTCTTTGTCCTGCGTTCCATTTGCTGGACCTCTTTGCTCGGGAAGGTTCCCTGGAGGATTTCTCAGGCTCCCCCGGGAACTCTTCCGTGGTCTCAGAACAAAGTAACTTAGTGACTTAGAAAAGCAAAGCATGATTTTAGGGAAAATGCTGACAAAATAGAAAGAGTCACATGCTAGCCTCTCTGCCTTTGTGTTTGGAGTGAAGATGCATAAAAATGCTTAAACCACTAAAAAACAAACAAACAAAAAAACTGTCCCTATCTTTCCTTGGTAGAATGCTGAGTATTTTCCTTCTGCTTCCCATTGTTTTCCAATAACTCTTAGTCAGCGTTTGCATTTGTTAATGTCTCTCCCCGGAATCAGCTCACTCGGCTTTCCAGGTGAGAGGCCCGGTCACTCGGGCAACCTGAACGTATGCTGTGCTTTTCAGTTAACCAGTTCTGAGGTCTGTTAGTGACAGCCCGAGGCTACCACTGCTGGGTGTTTTCAGGATAAAAATCTAATGTGCTTTTGAAAGGATATAGTTCCTGTTTGGCACAAATGTGGTTGGTTGAACCAAAACATCTATTTCCGAGACTTGCATTGGGTGGGAGGCAGTAATGGGGCTCCACATTGCGTCACCTGTAAAACAGCTGAAGCCACAGAAATCCACAGCAGGAGGTTTGCGCATGTGGTGACGTCACGCTGAGAGACTGACAACCTGCAGGGGAAGGGCAGAAACAGGGTTTTCACCTTAAACCAGGCTCTCTGACATTGACTTTCCTAAGAGAGGGAAAGCGTCAGCAGGAGGAGGTGGAAGAGGGTGGGATAGTATTTTCAGCCATTGGTATCGCGTGGACACTCACCTTGCTTGTCTTCTGTATTAGCCACAACAACCCTTTCATTAGACTTTATTATCCCTGCTTTGGAGATGGGAGCACTGAGCATGCGAGGTTAATTTCATTTCTCCCAAAGTGTTACAAGGCAGAGTAATAATTGGGAGTATGGTGGATTTGGCTTCCAAACATGCAGGGGTTTCACTGCCTCCGCAGCCTCAGTGTCTGTGTGGGAAAAGCAGCTGGGGACTAGAAGAGGTTTGTGTGAATGAGCAACCCAGGGATATCCAGCAAGTGCCTGGTGATTGCTTATGATATGCTTCATTCCTAGAAGCGGAACGGTTGGGGCATAATCGTTTCTGCTTTAATAGCATGATTAGAATAGAATAACCCTCAGAATCGGGGAGTGTGCCCCTCCCCGTCCTCCTGAAGGGGTTCAGACCAGGCTTCCCTCAGATGAGTCACTTCAGCCCGTGAATGATTTAGAGCAGAAGGCAATCGAGACCCTGTGGGCTCAGGAGAAACTTTTACCGCTCCCTGAGAGAACTTAAACTGGGGATGTTGCCTATAATAAGAGTTATCACCAGGAACAACATTTTATGACCTCTCTATGTGGCAGGGCAAACATCTAATTACTGAACATCTGCTCTTCTTATCATCCTGCAAATTACCCTCCTTCCCTTTGAAGCATGGTGGCTCTTATCTTATTCCTTGGTTCAGGATGCCGTATATACCTCATCTTATCTTTCTGTCTTCGAACCTCCCATGTATGTGGAATTTCTGACTCCCTCATGTATGTGGGGTTCCTGTATGTACATATGTAATTATATTTGGTTATTTTCTCATGTTAACCTATCTCATCTCAATGTATTTATTAGACCAGCCAAAAGAACCTAGAAGGGTAGAGTAAAATTTTTTCCTCCCCATCGCTATCTATCTTCCTCACACTTGGTCCAGAGGAAAGTCAAAATTCAAACCTTTGACCAAGGAGAGATTAGTTATGTTTCTTAGATTTCTAGGTGGGATGCCAGACCACAGTGCCCATTGTGCTCCCAAAAGGCATATTCCAGTGACTCTTTTAATTCCCACCTTTCCCTCCTGGAAAAGGGTGGGAGTCACAGCACAGCAATAAATTTTCCACATGGATCTAGTCTTTCTAATTTTCGCTTTTATCCCTTTACATCCTTGAATTGGATGTTCAGCTGCAAAACTGTTTGTTTTTTTGACTGCTTTCATTGCAGTCTGCAAAAGAGGGCTCGCATTTCCTTGTGCTTCAGAATTTGTTTTGGAAGTACTTTATTTTGGAAACACTTGGAGAACTTTTGTTCTCAACATTTTGGGGCTTCAGATGAACTGAGACAAAGAGACCCAATTTAATACCCTGTTGTTAGATGCTATTTTACAGAGGAAAAACCCAAATAATACAGAACTTAGGTGGATCAAAGGGAACGGATACTCCAAGGTAATGATCAAGTTCTCACTAAGAGGGATTGGATTATCAAAAATGTTACAGAAACTAAAAAGTCACTTTACTATGTACTGAAGTCACAATATTCCACAACACTTTAGAAGTATTATAAAAATGAATGCTGTGAGTTTTAAATACAGCAGTTTCTTTGGTGTTGTGATTTTAAAAGATGCCCTGGAGATATTTGACTATCAGATACAATGGTGTATACTTAAGTTGGTCTCTGCTAGTGGTAGGGAACTTGCCAATGTAACAACTCTGGGTCCACTTTATAGGCATTTTTTCTTAGATTTCAAACTGATGTACATAGTCGTTGGATATTTCTGAATCTTTTATGTGGACAAGGACCAACTTTGTGTCCCTTATGGTACTTTAGAATGGTGCTTTGCAGAAGACAAGATGCTCAGGAAATAGCGACTGTTCAAGTACATGTATATCTGGTCACTTTTCCCTAATGTCCTGCTGTTGAATACAAGTGGGCTTTGCACAGTCATCATGAAACACAAGGGTATTATTCCTCAGAGAGCGTGCTTTAATCACTGGAGCGTTTGACCATGTAGATTGCACCGCTGTGTATGTTTTAAAATGTCATTTTGCTTATTGATTTCTTCAACAAATATACTGACAGTAGTGGTGGTGCAGATCTCCCCAAAGCACCTGTCAGTAGTAAGGGCTAGCATGTTAGGTACCATAATCACAGCGCAATGTGTATGTCGGCGGGAGCACAGAGAGAGGAGGTGACCCGACTGGCTGATGATGGAGGTCAGGAACAACGCCACAGAGAAGTGATATGTAAATCAGTGCTGGAAGGATAAGAAGAGGCATTCCTAGCAGAGATAACAGCATGTGTCTAGCTCAGAGATAGCAAACAGTAACGTGTAACAAATTGTCCTCTACCACTTCCTGTCTGACAAGCCTGATGACTTGACAGCTGCTTTCACCTCTGCGAGCCTTAGTTTCCTTATCTTTAACATAATATTTATCTCATATTAGAGAATTAGCTCAGGATACACAACAAGCACTGGGCCCAATGCCTAGTACTCAGTGCTCAATACATGCAGGCAGTGGCTAAAGATTCCAACACCAGGCTTGGCAAGTGTAATTATTATCCTTGTTGTCGTTTCATCCTTTGTTCGTTTTCTCTGGTCTACATAGACTTAACTTTATCATTAAGATAAAATAGGACCCTGTAAGATTATTCTAATTCCTAATCCGAGTTTGGGGCATTGAGCAAGCGATGCTTTGCAATAACAGGGTGCTGAGAGGCAGCAGGAACTGGAGTTGTTCAGTGACTCCGGAAAATTAAACTGTGATCCAACTTCCTCTTCTCCTAAAAATCACATTGTTCTGCTTTACCATGTGATCGAACGTGTTCCCAGCGTCCAGGGATCAGGAGGAAACGTTTGGAGGCCGTTACTCTGCCTGCCACCCCCCTGTTTGCCGACCATCTAGTACGTTTCATTCGCCTCCAACGAGTCTCCTGGGCCCTGCAGTGTCCTCCTGGCTGCCTTTCCAGGCTGCGGACCCGGAGGCTGGCCGACCACGGCCTCAGCTCCTTGGCGGTGGGTTTTCTGTGCCTGCAGCCGCTGTGGACGAGCCCACAGGGTACCGTTCCCATCGAAGCGGGCCGCTAATGCTTTTTGCAATGGAGATGTCTGTGCAGGTGGAAGGGCTAGGCGGGTTATGCTGAGATGTCGCTTTATTTTTTTTAACACGGCCATTTCTCTAAAAATTTCCTTTCTCATATTTTTTATTTTTTATTTTTTGTGCTTTGAGTTTCTCACAGAGGCACGGCCTTAAAGTGTGAAACCAGTGTCATCGTGGCTGGAAATCTTGCCCAAATTATCTTCTAAGATACATCCTTGTCAGTCCCCTTGCTCAGCTAGGAAGGAGAGCGACGTTGGGTTGTTTTCGGGATTTTCGCTGGGCAGACTGGTTATTAACGCGCCTCTCTGCTGTGACCTGGCTGCCCAGCGCCGCGACTCTTCATGTCTTGGAAACAAGCAGATTCTCAAACTCATTGCTGCTCCTTTGAAATGTTGTCTCAGACAAGCAGACGTTTATCGACAATATACAGTTCAGAAATTTTTCCAGATACTCTTAAGATCTACTCATAGATTATGAAGGACCACAGAGAGATGGAGGCCAGAAACACATGCATTGGCATTCGCCTCTCCTAGATCGCTGATTTCACTGAATTCTATACTCTTACGACAAAGTTGGCTTACATTTTAGGGGGGAAATCTGTTATTCATTGTGGAGAAGTTTCTCTTGATCCCAGTGTCCCCAATTTTCATTGTGTTGAGCTTTAATTCTATTTTATGGGGCTGAGGAGTTCTCTCCTCATAAAACATACATTTCAGTTGGGGGGATAGACCTCAAATAGCCAAGGAAGTGAATGAGGTAATAGCACTCAGAAATGTTCTGGGGGAAAATAAAACTGCATTATATGACTGTAAGAGAAAGGGAGAGGGAGAGAGAGAGAGACCTTTAAAATGATTATCATTCATTATTTCTCTTAACACACACATATAATTTGTTGATGGTATAAAAAAGTATCAAATTTGATCAATTGTTGGGTGTTTGTTTCTCAAGCATACTGTTTAGCCTTTATGATATCTATCCGAATTTGTTGTTGTTTTGTCACTCATGGAGGAATTTTAAATAGCTAAGAAGTATGACATGAATAGATTGATGGACAGTTGGTCTGGTTTGTGTATGAAGAAACCCAAAGTCACAGCGTGTTTACGGTATAAGGTTCCAAGTCCCTGGAGGTCAGGGCTGCATTGGCTTAATTTTCTCCCTTCTCCGCATCCCATCCTGTGTGAGGTGAGATGGTAATGCTGCTTTTTAGGGTCATGGTGGGGAGATTTCCAGACAGATCCGAAGCATCTAGGGAACAGTGAGTGCTCTCTGCTGAGAAGGGCTCAGAGAACACAACTGCTTGACGTCATATCTTTTGATAGATACTGAAATGCAACCTGGTGAATGTCTCAGCGTTTTGTAATTTTTATCATAGGCTCAGTACTTCTTGGATTATGAACTTCCTTATACATCTCCCTCAACCCCCCTCCTGACAAAACAGCTAAATAATTAGTCTTTCTCTTCTAGTTGCATGTAGAGCGATGATCTCCATTTAACATTCCTGCCCACCACTGTTCTTTTGTCTCATGTCTTCTAATTAAAAGCATTGTGCCCTGGGCTGCGGTCTTGTCTGGTACGTAGGAACTAGCACTTCTCCATTGCACCTCTGCAGAGATGTCATGAAGCCACAGGTGTAATTATTTCTGTTTTGGATTACAAAGACTGCTCTATCTAGGTCACACAACAATGCCGGCATTTCCCAGTATTGAAACGCAACTTTGTTCTGTTCTCTTTGTTCTCTCTTTTTAAAAGTAGCTAATTTTAACCCATAGTACTTACAAGGGAATGAATTCCTACCTAAAGAAAAATCGCAAATTTAGCTAAGATAGAGAATAGAAAATTCTGCAAGACTGAAGTGGCAGATGTCAAATTTGCATCTTCTTTAATGTGTATGGATTTTCCTACAGGCATTTTTGGGTACTTTATAAATAAACTGTTAAGATGTTAGTGTTGGGAGAAGGAGGAGGGGCAAGAAAGGAGCACCCTTAAGTAACCATGAAATCCCAGGCTTCTTGGGGAGTTCATTCTAATTCCACATTTCTGTGCCATATTAGTTTTTACCAATTTCTTGCTGCTTTTAAGAAATCAACTTGTTGAATGTGTTTAGTTCACAAGAGACCTTTAAGAAAGGATCTTATAGAAGTATTCTTTTTAAATATATATTTATTGATTTCAGAGAGGAAGGGAGAGAGAGAGAGAGATAGAAACATTAGTGATGAGAGAGAATCATTGATTGGCTGCCTCCTGCACACCCCACACTGAGGATCGAGAGCCCGAAACCTGGGCTTGTGCCCTGACTGGGAATCGAACCGTGACTTCCTGGTTCATAGGTTGATGCTCAACCACTGAGCCACGCCAGCCAGGCTAGGAGTATTTGTGTTTTGTTTCATAATTTGAAAGCTAAAGGAGGAAATACTAGAATGCCTTTGGCTTTTCCCCCAGGTTGGGAAGTCAGTTACTGTGAAGAATTACTGAAATGTGTATGGATGGGGGGGCAGGGCAGCAGTGTGGTACATGGTGTTTCTCAGGCAAGTAGGTCAATCGGAGCAACTACAGAAATAGGAATTTGACTTCCTTTGCCTTGTTTCCTTTGAAATTTATTTTTTATTCAAGAAATATGGACTGCACTTGGGTTACTAGTATATGTCAGGTCTCTGCTAGGTGCTGAGTATGGTGAACGGACAGGTCTCCGCCCATTCAGGAGGCGTGGCCATCTCCTGCTTCCCGTTTCCTGTCTTTGGAAGGCCATGGATGGGGGAGACACATTGTCGTGGACTGGAGGCCGTGGGGGAAAAGTTCAGATCAGTGCGTGTCTTTAAAATCCCGAAATCCCAATTTAGAGGTCAGCCCTCTGCTAAATGGGCAGACCACGCCCTGTCCGTGGTCCTCGCTGGGATCCCAGGAGGAGAGCTAAGCAGAGGAGGCGCCTGCCTGGCCGGCCTCGCTCCCTGCGGCTCCCGGCAGGAGCCTCCCGTGGAGCTCGTTCACATGATGGTGCCGTGGGTTGGCCCTTGCAGGAGACGGGCTGTTTAAACGTTGCATGTGATGGCCGGGTGGATAATCAGGGCCCGAGGCTTCACAAGGGCAAGAGGACGCAGGGAAGGTGCAAGGGGCAGTTTAAGGATCCTAGAGTATGTCTTAGTTCATTTAACACACACTTTATTTAGCACGTACAGGCCCCGTTCTAAGCTCATTTCGCCCTCGTAGCAGCCCTGTGAGGTACATTATTCTTCTTCGTATCTGTTTGACAGAGAAGGAAACGGACTTGCTCAGGATTGTACAATCAGTGGACCTGGACTCAAAGTCGGGCATTCGGACCCCAGCATCTGCACGCTGCATGTGGCCTGCACGAGACTGGCTCAGGTCTGGAACTGGGTGTGAGACCGCAGGTGCCTGTGCCCGCGGGGTGTATGGATCTGAAGCTTAAGGCAGAAGCCTGGACAGGGGGCTGATCAGAATGCAGAGAGGCGGTGGTTGAGGCCGTGAGAGTAGATAGGACCCCCTCAGGGAGTGGGAATAGAATGAGGAAGGGGTGGTCTCAGGCAGAGGGCCTGGGGCTGGCGACACTCAGTGGCTGATGAACCAAAGCCACCAGCAAAGTTGAGTGAAGGTGGAGAGATCCGGGGAAGGGAGCCTTAGGGGCCAAGGAAGACAGCGCTTGGCGTGAGTTGACCTTCCCAGGTGCGAGGGGTGAGGGAAGGCCAACAGGAGAGGGCCGCTGCCGGGTGGTTAGGGCCGCTGTCGGTGGTTAGGGCCGCTGTCGGGTGGTTAGGGCCGCTGTCGGGTGGTTAGGGCTGCTGTCAAGTGGTTAGGGCCACTGTCGGGTGGTTAGGGCTGCTGCCGGGTGGTTAGGGCTGCTGTCGGGGTGGTTAGGGCTGCTGTCGGGGTGGTTAGGGCCGCTGTCGGGTGGTTAGGGCTGCTGCCGGGTGGTTAGGGCTGCTGTCGGGGTGGTTAGGGCCGCTGTCGGGTGGTTAGGGCTGCTGCCGGGTGGTTAGGGCTGCTGTCGGGGTGGTTAGGGCCGCTGTCGGGTGGTTAGGGCTGCTGCCGAGTGGTTAGGGCTGCTGTCGGGGTGGTGAGGAACGCCGCTACCTTTGCCAGAGGTGAGTTTACGGAGAAGACAGGACAAGCGGGCACACAGGTGACAGGAGCACAAGTACATGCTCAGACCTTTTACTTAAACACACTTCTTACTCGTTTTGGAAACAATTCAATGGATGTCAAGGCCGCCTTTTTTTTTTTTTTTCCTATAAGCTTATTCTTTTGACCACCACCCAGCTTAGCTTAGCAGATTTTTACCTGGCAGGCACTTCGTCATCAGGGGATATCAAAAATTGATGAGCCCCAGGAAAACAATCATTTGAATTTCCCCAGGTGGTGCAGGGCCGTCGGAATTAGCCACCAGTCCTGAGGCAGCATGACCTTCTGGAAGGTGTATCGCGCCATCGTGAGCCAGGAATCTCAATTCAGAGCAGCCGGGTTGTAGGATGGCTGGGGCGCTCGTCATCGAACTGCCCGCTTGACTGAGCGATTTCACTGCTTCCCTTCAGTGCGGTGTTTGAGCCACGGAACGGCATCAGCCTGAATGTGTGATATGTTTTGATGTAACTAAAACTTGATCTATCACACAGGACTTTATTACTCCAGTTAAAGTCTTCTTAATCTCTTTCACGTGTCGCTCTTAAAGAATATGTCCTCAAACGTGGGAGTGCTCGTGGGCTTTTGAAGTATGGGGGGAGCGTTTTAGATGAGAGGGTATTTCAGGATAGAGACTCAAATGTCAGGCACGTTAGGACAAACACCGTCTTCAGTGCAATTGTTTGGTGGAACACATTCATGAATCTCGGGGGAGGAAAATTCCTGAAATGGGTTGTTTGCTTGAATAAGAGGGAAAACTAAAGCTGTTTGAATGAAGTTTTCAAAGCCACTGTTGTCATCCCTCCCCATATCCTGGTGTTTCCCAACTTGTGAAATACTGTTGCTCACCCGGGGAACTCCCGGAACCATGGAAGGAATTTAGTTGAATATCAAATTCTTTTCAAATAAATCACTTTAGGAAGTGGCCATCTAGTGGGTGGCCATACCTTTCACAGGCCAGCCTGGGTGGCAGAGCCGGGCTTACGTGCTGCTGGCGTGGGATGGTCGCCAGCAACATCCATGGGAGGTGGGCAATCATTCCTTAGCGATCATGTGCGCCCACCCTGCTGCCTCCAACCAGCAGGCGGCTTCAGCGAGTTGGAAAAGAAAATGGCTTCCACTCCCTCCCTCCTGTTCCCCCCTCCTTCCCTTTTATCGCTAGTTACTGACTAGGGGAGAATCCCAGCAGCAACGAAACTGGCAATGCCGTGCGCTCTTTTTCTATTGCTCTTCCAAACGACTCTCCCCTAATCGATTGCTTATCTTTTAATTTTGCCACCCAGGAATTCGGAGTAATTATACTTAGGTTTTGTAAAAGTAAGAATCTTTGGATCCACATTCTCTTTCTTTGCATATTAGATTCTGTATGTATAAAAAAGATAACGGTTTTTTGGATGGGTACAACTCTTCCCTTAATTTAGGATACGGTATTACAACTACCACTGATGATGAGAAAAATGCTTTAATTTCAAATCAGGGTTCTTCATTGCGACATTTGCTAGCTGCGATGTAGTTGATGTTTTAGCAACCTCATACCTACCTATGGGAGAGAGTTTTCCAGAGATGGACAGATTTTTTTAGGCACGGATATTAGGTATGTGCCCACATCAAGACAATGTTTTTACTTCTTCATAAAATATAGTGCAACCCAGGTGCATGACCTTGACCGGGAATCAAACCCACAACCCTTCCGTTGGCAGGCCAAAGCTCTAACCACCGAGAACACTGGCCGGGCATGAACACGGGATTCTTAAGAGTCATGCTCCATTCTAGATGCGGGAGTTTGAGGTCAGCTCAGCTTCTCAAATAAGGCAGCACCTCATGACTTGGTGAAGGCAATCAGCTCACAGCACAATAGCCTAATGGTGACAAAATGCTGACTCTTTTTTACGTGTCACTCTGTACAATATTTCCTTTTCAGGCTGGGTGAGCCTGCAGGGCTGCTAGTGAAGAGCCAGAGGTTTGCTCAGCGGCCCTGATTGCTTATTTTTGGCCTTGACATTCTGTTCCCTCGCATATTTACTCTGTTGCAGCATATTCTATCACTTGAAAACATTAATGAAAGGAAATGTTTCCTTTTACCGCGAACATGGTGATTTCTTATCACATTAGGGAGAAGTTTATAATCTTAATGGATGCATTAGGAAAATGTTGTACCAATTTTTGAACATGTTAAGCCCCTTATTCATCTCTCCCAAACTATAGAAAGTCTAAAATTACCTGCTTTGTAAAATACCCTGAATAATAATACCCTATTCTGTGGATACAATACCCTGAAATATACCCTTCAGCGTGCTATGCCTGGGCAGCTTTTTAATCAAGCAGTGGTATTAATAAGAGAGAAGTGTGACATAAATAACATTTTGGACTGCTTCTGGCAGTGCTGATGACTACACGAATCCTTTATTTACCCCCCACTGGACAGTCTTTGGTTAATCACTCAATTTCCAGTGGGGCAGAGTGCGATGGAGGGAAAGGCCAGGAGAATGAAGAGTCCCCGGGGCATCCTGGTGCTGATGATCTAGTTCAGTGCCTGGAGATAAACTCCGAGTGTCAGAAGCCAGGTGTGCCTTGTCCTGTGAGTTCCTCTGAGAGGACTGAGGCATCTGTTGACTCAGAATATGCCAGTGAGAAGGGCCCTGGCAACACTCTTCCAGAAGCGGGTAAGCCGGGGCCACCAAAGTGAAGGTGACTTACCTGGATGCACCTGTAAGCCCACCTGCATTTCGTACAGCTGGCACCGGGGTTTCATTCATGGTGTTTTCTCACTGTCTTTAGGGGTCTGATTTATGCATCATGGGGAAGTTTCTGGAAAATTGTTAATCTTGAGCTTAAAGGAAATAGCATTATAAACAGCAGTGAACTAGATCTGGAGATTTTTGTTTCTTGTGTTAGCCGTAAGGTTTCTGTAGCTCTAAAATTCCATATTTCTTGACTTACATTGGTACAAAAGAGGGAATAATATGAACAAATAATAGTGAAAAGTAGTAGTAACAATAATGACGAAAAGTTCCAGAACTTCTATGTGCTAGGCTCTGCTTTAAGCCCTTGGCATCGATTAGCTCACCTAATCCTCACAATAACCTCTGAGGTAAGTACTGTTATTCCCATTTAACAGGGGAGGGAACTGAGGTCCGGAGAGATAACTTGCCCAATATCAAGCCTGAATATTATAAGATAATATACATGTGGAATGACCCGCCCAATCAGTGTCAGGTGGCTCCATTTAGGAGAGGAAGTACTATGCTCAGGAATAGAGACAGTTAAGAAGGGCTTCTCAAAAAAAAAAAAAAAAAAAAAAAAAAAAGGACAACCTGGTAATTCCGTATGTTACATGATGGTGTCCACTATTTCCGTGGCTTGCCCATCACTGATTAGAGGAGTATTCAATAAACTGAGTGTCCAGCCATAGCTATGTCCATGCTTATTAAATATGACTGCTAGAATTTATATATGTCAGCATCTATGTATACAGTTAGACTGAGACAAGAAATATGGTTATACAGTCACACGTGTGTTTGACTTTTTGCTTGTAGCCTGTCGTCCTGGTGGAAGCAGCCACCGTTCATCGCCAACTCTTTGGTTCAAGGACTCACTGTAACTCAGCAACCCCATCTCTGGCAGCCAACTACCGATTCATGTTGCTCTGTATTTTCCCGTAGGGTTGTGTGTTGTCTTCTGTTTCTTTAGAAAGTTTTATTTAGCTTTTCTACTTCAGTTGATTATGTGGGAAGATGTGAACAGGGTTAAACGATGACACCTTTTCATTCCTCTTCTGGTCTTTTCCTTTTAGGCACCTGCCAGTATTTTTGGTCTAAGTGTGCAGAAGACGGAGAACAAGGTCCTTGTAGTAGTTCTAGTTAAACTCTCCATTTTTAAATATATATTTTTGTTGACTTTTTTGAGAGAGAAGGAGAGAGCAAAAGAGACAGACAGACAGATATGTGAGACAGAAATATCAATCTGCATGCACCCCAACTGAGGATTGAGCCTGCAACCTGGGTATGTGCCCTGACCTGGAGTTGAACCAGCGACCTGTTGGTGCACTAGACGATGCTCAACCAATTGAGCCACCCCGGCCAGGGCTCCCCTACCCCTGCTTTGTAGGCGAGGGGATGCCCTTCTGATGCAGGACTGAAGTAAATCCTAAAGTCAAGTGGTGTAAGTTGTTCCACTTTGTCCTTTTCACAGTGTTTGGGCGACTCTAAGGCCGTTGTCCATCCGTATAAACGTCAGCGTCCCCTTGTCCGTCTCTGCCAGGGCTTTCACTTCTGGCGTCTTCATTCCGTGCTTTGATCTGCATTTCCATCCGGTGTCCTCTTCCCTTCTCCTGAAGAATTTTTTAAACACTTCTTGTAGCACAGGTCTGAGATGGAAAGGAAGTCATGAGAAAAAACTAAGACAGCGTCCTTCATAAATACGCTGTAAACAGACTTCAACAAAATGTTAGCGAATCAAATCCATCAATCTATAAAAAAGATAATGTATTATGAACTGAGTAGGTTTTACTCAGGAATGCAAAGGTGGTGTCAAACAACGTAATGTTTTCCACCAAATTAATAGACTGAAAAAGAAGAAGCCGGTGACGTTCAGCACGCTGGCGGTTTTTGTCCACTTCTTTTCTTCCCGTTAGATGACGGGGAAAGTATAGAAAGGGCTGATTTTTTTTTTGTTTTTTAAGTAATTGCCTCAACGTTCGAAGTTCCTTTCAGTGATCAGATGCAGTAGGTTTCCTCCCGCCCTCCTGGCCTCCCCGTCACTGCCCGGTGGCTGCTGTGGGGAGCGGTGCTGGCGGGCCTGCCAGGCTGCTGTGGGGAGCGGTGCTGGCGGGCCGGCCGGGCGCGGGGTGCTGACGGGGGCTCCTCACTGTGCCGCAGGGTGACTGCCTCGCGGGCCTCTGTCCATGGCCCGTGAACCGGGACCAGGGGTCTTGCCAGAAGTCACTCGCATGCTGTTGGCATTTTTCAAAGCTGTTCTTCTCTGACTAACCACAGTTTCCTTAAAGATCAGAAATATTGGGGCCACTCAAGTTGTTCCAGAAATGTCTCTCTGGATTGAAGTGGCTAAAATTATAGCTGGCGTGGGAAGTGAGGAGTAACAAATTCCAATACCTTATTTTATAAACATAACAGTCTTTTTATTTTCTCCTAACACATTAGTTTTAACTTATATATGTGTTTGGTTTCGTGGCAAAAGAGTCCTCAGGTGTTTGGCCATGACCATGGCCTCCAGGTACTTCACCTACACCCTTTGGTTCTCGGGACCAAACGTGTCTTTGAGGAGATGAGTCCTGCCTGGCCAGAGCCCCACTACGGAGCCAGGCGGCTCCAGCTCCTCAGCCCCTTATTGGGAGTTTGATCCAAATCTGTCACTTGCCCTCTTCACATTTCACCTTTGAAATGGAGAGGGCACCTCCCCAGGGGCCCCACCTCTCAAGATGGCATTGCAAGTGGGGCGACCAGGTCTGCTCCCAGCTCAGCTGGCCCCGGGGAGCAGGGAGCTGGGAGCACAGGTCTTGCCCTGAGTGGCCCTGGGCACGCCCTGAACTGTGCGCCCCGGAAGTTGTTAAGCTCTGTTCCTGCACCAGGTCCTGCACGGAACTGATCAGTGTCCGTGAGCTTTCAGTCTGTGGGAGGCTCGTGTAATGAGTGACATCGGGGCCACTGGAGCTGCTCAGCCGAATCACATTTACTCTCTTGAAAATAACTCCATCTGAACGGTTTCTTCAACAGCTTTGAAACTGTGATTTTTCAGAAGACTGTTTAATAAAAGCTGTTTACTACAACTTCCTACATGAAATACTTTGGAAATTTATTTAAACATTGCCTTTGAATACTGAAGAGCAGTTGTTACTTTTGATAAAGATTAAATAATTTAAATTGATGCACTAAGTATCCTAGTCCATCAGGTACCTCTCAGACTTTCTTAAGAGGAAGTTTCAGATTCCAGTGACATTTGAAGATTTTATGTGACAGCTTAGTTTTTACAGGACTGCTCATAACTTTTTGTTTCCTATTTCAAACCCAATCATTTTAGATTGCACATTTATGTCGATGATCCTTTTTTAATACATAGCCTTTTCCTTAGCAAATATTGTGATAATAAGAGAAAAAAGAGAGAGAGCAAGGAAAACCATGAATAGTAACTACAAGCTTCGTATGTTAGCAGCATCCAGCACTTATTATAGAAACAAGCTCTCACATAATGAGGCCCGTATTGAAATACAACAGAGTTTATTATTTTTTTCCAGACTCTCCTTTTGATGGTATATTTAGTAAGCAGTTTCACAGACAGTTGTCCCATATTCATTACAAATAAATTACATAGTTTTTCTATTGCATGAAAATTTCATCACAGCCTTTTGCTATCATCTTTGTTTAAAAAGAAGATGAATATTAAGTATATTCTGCAGTGATGGCAGACAGTGAATTCCCTGTGCTGACTGCTAAATCTCATTTGTATGATGTGTAGAGAGAGGGGGAGGGAGAGGCTGTGGTAGGGGACAAGGGAGAAGGCACATGGCGGGCGAGGTATTTGTGGTTTATCCCTGACCGCTCCTTCAGCATGAGTGGGTCTGATGGGGAAGGTTATGGCTACTGGACTCGACAGTGGGAATCCATGGTACCGAGCTTTGGCTAAGGTTACAGAAAAGTCTCGTTTTCAATGCTGAACCTGGTGACTTATTTGCAAACATTAATAAAGACTAGTTTTACCCTTAAAGGTTGTTCAGATGCCTGTAAAAGGAACGGAATAGCAGAGGCTGGTTAACAGTTGTACTATTCTTCTTTTTAAAATTTGTCTGCTGTCTGTTTTTGAGATTTTAAAAATTTTAAGCATATGAATCTTTAAGTTATAAGAAATTAATTCCCTGCAATGCACATGACTTATTTGGCTCCATATATTCAAACCTAATAGACAAATATCTGCTTCATTTTACTTTTGCCTTTTATTATTAAAAAAATGATTTCCCCCTAGTCTGTCTTTCTAAGTTGTCAGGCTTTTGTGATTAAAAATAAAAATAATAATAATACAGCTTTAGTCTGTGAACTTAGATTTTTTCCTATTCTGAATTTCTGCCCCATGAAGTATGAAGTCAGAACTTTAATTTTTGGGGTCCTTCCTGTACATATATCATCACAGTTTGTGTCTGAGACCTGTGTGACCCACAGAGAAACAGCATTAGCCTCCCACACATGGGAGATGCTCCAACCTGTCTGCAGGTTATCACTTGAAGATGGAACTTACCATGGTGTCATTTTAGCAAACACTTCAATTGTGCCTGTGTTGCTGGTGAAAATGGGCTCTTGCCATGTTGTGAGAAAGGAATTTCAAAGGGCGCGGGCATGGGAGGGGTTTAAGCAGGGTGGCAAGACTTACTGCTACTATGGGTGGAGGAAAATAACCCGCCCTGGGGAGCAAGCAGGCCGTCATTCCAACTGTCCCACCTGCCTCCTAGGTTTTCCCAGGCTTGTGCTGGGCCCTCCCCACAACCAGTCCCTTTCTTGGACTTTCAGGGGTCCGTGCCCTTATCCAGTCTGATTCTTTCCCCAGACTGGGCCCCGCCTCTTTATGGTTGCCATTTTGGCTCCTAGTACACGTACCCCAACATTTTTTTAAATACATTGTTATTGATTTCAGAGAGGAAGGGAGAGGGTGAGAGATAGAAACATCAATGATGAGAGAGAATCAGTGACAGGCTGCCTCCTGCACGCCCCCTACTGGGGATCAAGCCCGCAAACTGGGCATGTGTCCTGACCCAGAATTGAACCCGTGACCCTCCTGGTTCATAGGCTGACACTCAACCACTGAGCCACACAGACCGGGCCATGCTGCGGAGCTGTGCTGCTGTCCTCCCTCCCCCTGTCCCTCTACACACGGTTACTAGGAGGAGGCATTCTATTTTAGCCTTTTCAGCTTGTGGCACTTTCTCTGTGAAATTCAGTGAACGAAATATGTTCAGATATTTACACAGAGCCAAACAAATGATTCCGACATACTTTATAAACTATAAACACCACCAGTATCATTTCAGCGTGAGGGCAGCCAGCAGAAGTTGCCTCCTTTTCTCTGTGTATCTGTGTAGACCCACAAGTGAGTTCAGAAAGCTCAGAGCCCAGCACAGACTGGCCACCCACCGGGTCATCGTTTGCTGCCCCCAGCTCTGTTCCTACCGCCCATCAATCCTAGTTGTGAGCTGTGGCGGGAGTCCAAGTAGATTTTATACAAGAGACCAGCCATTGTCGACCCTTTTCATCATTTGGCACACATGAACTGATCATTAAAATTCTGTGGCACACCCCAAAATACATTTTTGGCCGATCTGACGCGCAGAAGAAAGGTATAATTTTGATCCATTCACACTGGACAGCTATTGTTGTGTTGGCTGTGGTCATTTTTGCATGTAGCAATCGAAGGGAAAAGAGGTCAGTGTCCCTGCCTAAATAGCCAGGTGTTGCGTGTTTTAAAAACTCCTGCAGCGCACGGGTGAACATCGCTGCACTGGGCCGATACATGGAGCGGCTGACCTGTGGTGAGCCAGCGGCTGGAGACAGCTAATGACGCTGTGCTCATCACAGTGTCTTCCAGTGGGAGAGAGCACCGAGGGACGGGAAACCCAAACCAGCTTACACAGCAAGAGAAAGGCAAGTTATGCTAGAAAAGTGCGCCTCCTTTCGTCACATCTTCCATGAGGCGATAGCAAGCTCATCAGCATCTCTGATGTAGACGGACAAAACCTAAGAGAAAGTAAAAAACATACTTTATATCCCAGACATCAGAGCACAGGCCTACATAACCGCTTAATCCTTTCTTTTTATTTTAGCAGAAAGACTAAGAGCCCTGCTACCAAGAACCCTGACTGAAGGGTTGAAGGGCAGTGTGGGAATAAATATTGAAATATATTTAAAACGGTGCTGCTTTCTCTGAGAAAAATTGATGCTGTTTCTTTTATTTACTTGAATGCATGCTTGTTGTAAACACCTGAAAATTAAATTGAAATGCACCTAATCCGTGCTTTTCTGACCTACTTGATTCAGTGTCTTCAAGTACATTTGTGTTGGAATTTAGAGCTATTTATATGTAAATGCAAAGTCTTCAGTAATTGGCCCAGAGAGAGCCCCAGAGAAGCCCAGTAAACTAATCTCAGTGTGAGCTTTCCCCTCTGTTATACATTCATAATGGCACCTGAGGGCCAGCAGCGTGATCCGATGTCAGCATCGCTCTCCCGGCCAGTGAGGGGATGGGGGGGGGCGGGGGGGAGAGGAGCTTTGTTTACGGCAGTAAATGGTGAGATTTTTCTGTGACACGCCATCTGAGACAGAGCCACCAGGTGTTGTAGGAGCAGAAAGATATTAACTTCTAGCTGCTTGGGATAAGCATTCAGATCATTTGTGCTGGGTAGAATGAAAGTAAAATTGTTCAATTCTGGCTGTGATAGGCTTTGTTTTATTGAATTTCATTTTTTTTTAAATGTGCTATTTGAGACTTTGGTACTAATGGCACCCAAACAGTTTTTCTGTTTTTGCCTTCTTTTTTTCTTTTTTTTTTTTTTTGGAAAATATTAGCAAAATATTATCTGGGTGCAAGGACATTTAATTCTGTGTTAAATACTCTGGAAATTTATATGCCTACTAGAGGCCCAGTGCACAAAATCCGTGCATGAGAAGGGTCCCTAGGCCTGGCTGGCGATCAGGGCCGATCTGTGGGGCGACCGGTGGGGCGATCAGGGGAGGGGGGGCGTCTGCTGGCATCCGCCTTGGTTGGCCTGGTGCTGCCTGTTTGCTGGCCCCATCCCAGTGGCACCCGCCTTGGCTGGCCTGGGGCCTGCGGGCTGGGAGCAGCTCCTGCGTTGAGCGTCTGTCCCGGGGTGGTCAGTGTGCATGATAGTGACCGGTCGTTCTGCTGGTTGGTCAATTTGCATATTAGGCTTTTATTATATAGGATTTTAAATCATGGAATGTTTAAACTCTAAGAGGTCTGTGGAAAAGATACCTGAATCTCAAAATCTATTCTGGAGCAAGCAATGATAAGAAAAATTAATATTAAATTAGTTAAAATGAGATTTATTATTCATGCCTCAGTCAAGCAAGCCATCCACGTTTATCTATCCATTCATCCATTTCTTCAGTAAATATGCCCTCCTCGGCTGAAGCCCTGGGCGGGCTGCTGGGGGTGGGGTAGTAAGCTGGGGCCTCACATTGCCCTCAGGGAGCGTTAGATCTGCAACCAGACTGCACTGTTGAATGAACGCTGCAGTGCACGTTTAGCTATTCCCATGTTCAAGAACTGCACAGTCTGAACATTTTCCCTCTCTATGTTCAGAGTTTAAGCACAACTTGTTTTCGACAGAAATCATTCTACTCTGTGACCCATAGATGGATAGTGTTGGGAATAATTTTTATGATTTTAGGATCGTGGTTTTGGCTATTATACTGACTTATAATTTAATACCGAAATAATCTAGGCGGCTGAATTATTACACTTGATTTTGATTTGTGTTTCTTTTCTCACCACTAGATGGTCGGGTGTTGTCTTCTTGCCAGTAGGTCTGATTCTGTGACAGCACCTTCCTCCCCCACCCTCCTATCTTTCTGGTCTCTGTGGGTCTGGATACAGGCTCAGCAGGGTTACTAAAGCCATTGCACTTATTTTTAAACATAACAGCCCCTTCATAAAGTAAGATGGCTTCTCCTGTGAATAATACGCATCTTCCAGCTAAATTTATTGTCGCTGCCAACAGGTCCTCTCGGATTATCTTCTGGGCCCTGTTTTTAACGGATGGAACGGTATTTAGCTCTAGTTTCAGCACTTCAGGAAATCAAGTCAGAATGGAAGTAATAATAATTCAGTGTTAATCAGTGAGCATATGTGTCAGTGTCTGTGGCAGCGCACCGTGACATCCTCAGACAACACATGGCATGTCATCAGGCCCTGCTCCACACGTCGTGTCCCCCTGCCCAGAGCAGCACCTCCGCAGGGTCTCGGGGCCCCCGGAGCCCGGTCACAGTCCCTCTGCTGCATCACGTGGGGGTCTTCCAGGGAGGGCGCGACCGGTTGGCACACGGCTGCAAAGGCCGGGCGTCTGGTGTCTGGTTCATACTCAGAAATGAGTTGCATTTGCTTTGGGCATTTGCTGTCTCTCTCATTTGATTTCACAACATGTTCCCAGTTTCAAAAAAAGCGTTAAAAATGAATGAAATTCACTTTTGATCAGGGTTCCAGGATGGTTTTTGTTAAGGCCACCTCAGGTCTGTTACAGGGGGTCGGGGAAAGAAGCAGCCGATTTGGTGACTGATTGGATGAGCTGACAGGAGTCTGCGACCCCTTTGCTTCTGCCTCCAGCCCTGTAGTGAGAGGATCCACAGACCATTCTTGAGGAGAGCCGGGGTGTTCATGGAGGGCACATCAGCATTCCTCTCTCTCTCCTGCTCCCCCCAACACTCCCAGGGACATTACAGGTCCCCAGCAGCAGCAGCAAATCCCTGCAAGGCCTAAGGGAGTGAGGTGTCTCAGAACCTCTGGGTAGAGTGTAAAAGTCTCGCCCCTCCACTCCCTCCGGGGAACCTATTCCTCTCCACAGCCCAGGTCGAAAAACAGTTTACAGATTGACTCGTGACAATGAGCGTCCTATGAACCAGGAGGTCACGGTTCGATTCCCAGTCAAGGCACATGCCTGGGTGGTGGGCTCTATCCCCAGCGGGGGGCATGCAGGAGGCAGCTGATCGATGATTCTCTCTCATCCCTGATGTTTCTATCTCTCTCCCTCTCCTTTCCTGAAATAAAATTTAAAAAACAGTTTTTTTAAAAGAAAGAAAATGATGGCAACATAAACCAAGCTTTCTTGTTCCTTTGTTGTGTTGATGGGACACTCATTCTAAGGATGCCGTTCTGATCCTGACATTATGGGGCTTGAGAGGGGCATTTATGCTCTGCCCAGCCTCCCTCCCTCCCTTTCACCGTAGCCTAAGGAATTTTCAAAGCTCAGCCCACAGGCTTAGGTAGAATATGGGACCCGGGAAGTGGCTCTGTCTTCAGACCAGGTTTGCTCATGTGGGAGGAGGGTAGCATGAAACCCAGCACGGGTTTAGGAAACGGTGTTGATCGATTAGGGTGACCAAACAATCACATTGTGAAGAATATTGATTATGTATACCCTGCTTGCTTTCAGGTGGAATTTTCTGAGCCTTATGAACAAACAAGTATTTGCTAAATATAAGAGAAAAGGCAGTGAGAAGAGGGAGAAGAGAAGGAAGGAAGGTGGGTGAGGTTGTGGGAAGAGCTTCCGGGGCCTGAGGAAGGGGCCGACCTCTCCCCTACGTGCTTCTTGGTGGTTTCCTGGTGTAAATAACAGTGTGGAGCGGACCCACAATCTCCCATGAGCCGCATCTCAACAGTGCGGTCCCTGCTAAGTGATTTATTAGTGACTTTAATGCTGTAGAGTTATTAATTAGGTTGTGGTTTTCATCATAGCACCTGAGTGTTTTGGAGATTAAAGTTGGATGAGAAAGAACTTGATCTGTTTTAGTGAGTACAGGTTGTCATATTTCTCAAAACGAGCACTCAATTTAAGAACCACCTCATGACATATCGTTTTAGATTCCTTTGAGAATAATTTGAATGATGTCAGTCACCATGTTAAAATTACTTCCATAACTTCTTCTAGTAAGTACACCTTAGGAAATGGATGCTTCATAACATTGTTTTAAAATTGTTCTCACATGACTTTTCCTACGTTGGAAATAGAAATGAAATCTTGCCTTTTCTCTTCCCAAGCATATATGTTTACATTTTTGTGTCTGTCTGTAATATGTGCTGAGCTCTGAGAATTTATGCCAAAGACAAAGGTGCAATTTTCTCCCGAAAGTCCGCCAAAGGTTGCATGTTCCAATATGATATAGAAATAGAGACTCTTACTGATTTCAAAAGGTTGAACTGATTTTTTTTAAAGCATTGCCTGCTCTATGCAAGATACTGTGCTAGGCAAGATGAGAATTCAAAAGTATAAGCAACACTAAGGGTGGCTATTACAAGTTTATTGTCCAGTAAGAGGCTCTAACAGTGTAATGCTCCGTGGAAAATCTCCAGTTTAGTTTGCAGGGAATGATGCAGACGGTAACTCCCTGGGTGCGGGAATCCGCGTCTGTCTGTTCACGCCGAAGCTCAGGGGTCCAGACGGAGACCCGGGGCCCTGGCGGCCCCACGGGAGGGTGTGTGGAGCACGTGGAGGGACTGCACAGGGGCCGGCTCCGCGCCTTCTTGTTAAAGCAGCGCCCGTGACCGGGAAGGCTGCCTGGGTAGGTGGCATTCGGCTCCCACGGCCACATGCGCCAGTGTCCCCACGCTGTGGCGGTGGGGCAGGAACTCGGGGCAGGAAGGTCACTGCGTTTCCTTCCAGTGGATCCCTGGCCTCCGGGGTTATTTCCAGGAATGATGCCCGCAAGCAGCCAGGCCCGGAGCCCGGCCAACAGGTATGTCCAAAGGCAGCTGTGGTTTCCTGGCGGCTCTGCCCACGACGGGGCCTCCCTCTCCCTCAGGGCCTCCCTCTCCCACGGGGTTGGGTCTGCCCTTCCTCTGGCCCCACTTCAACCCGCCTTTTCTTCCCCAAGGTCATTTTCAAAGGGAGACCGAGGGCCCCACCCGGAGCGAGCGAGAGGAGCTGAGACCCTCTCCTCCTTCAGTTTGACTCATTGGTTTTTTGAAAAGGAGGTGGGTGCCCCCTTGCTGCCTGCCCCCCAATTCCCTGATGCCTCCCTTGGGCCAGCAGACCTGCATGGGCAGGCGTGGCTTCCCTCCCCAGGGCCCTCTCTGGTTTCGGACTTGGCCCACCTCCAGGCCCTCATCCTGCAGCCCGGACTCCCCTTAGCTGGGGGAGGGCGGCCATGGAGTTGGGTGGAGAAAGGACACCCCAGGAAAGGCCGCAGGAGGAGCTGTGCCCACGGCGCCCCTCCCCCTGCCCAGGTCCCTGCTCCATGCCCCCAGGTCCTCCTGTGTGCTGTGCAGGGCTCTTTACCCCCCTCCCCCCCCCCCCACACACACTCTCTCTCCATGTCCAGCAAGTGTGCACACCTGACTGGGATGCTCAGGACACGGGTATGGGGGCTCAGTCCTGAGGGCAGGGTCATCTGCGCAGATTCAGGCACCAAGCACCCAGCCGCCAGGGGGCACTGTCACCGAGGGGTGCTCACCCCCCGCTGGCCTGAGCTTGGTCACAGATCAGTGGACCTTTCGTCTGAAGGAACCACGTGTGTTTATTGGGAAGACGGGGTCACATGTATGTCAGTGTAGCCTGTGTAGGTTTTTTCAAATCAGTGCCACTGAGCGATGGATATTTGTAAAGAACTCTGATCCTTGTGAGAAATATGCACTGTTCTTTGTTGTTGACACTATTGGCTGCCTCCCGTCTCTCCCTCCCCCTGTGGACACGCTAAGTTTTCCTGGTTAAGGAGTCGTGGACTCTGAAGCCACACCATGTGGTTCACATTTCGGGGCCTCCATCGACCGGCTGTGTGGAATCAGGCAAGTTGGCTCACCCCCCTGAGCCTCAGCCTCCCTTCCTGCGGACGGGGAGCAATGATGGCCTGTCTGGGGGGGTTGCTGGGGCTGTTGAGGGTTGAAGCAGTGGGTGCAGAGCGCTCAGAGCAGTGGCGGGGCCGTAGGAAGTGCTGCGTAAGTGTTGGTCGTACTGGGAATGCTTCCCGGCTTAAGGTCTTAACCATGGGGCAGCCTGGCTTCCTAGTAAATTCCTCGTTTGAACAAGAGGAAGCGTTTCTTGGCTTTAGAAACGGCCCTGCGCTCCAGGGCCCTCCCAGCACACATGCTTCACGCCTTTAGCAAAGACTGTGAGAGCCTCTGCGCGTCCCCTGGGCAGTTTGCAGCCGGTGTCCACGCCGGTTCCTCGGAGCTGCTGACACCGTGCCCGTTAATACTGGGACCCACCGCGCTGCCTGGTGCTTGTCATGAACCCAGGCCGACTCTGCAGCCACGGAGATCGTCTTGCAACCTTTTCAAATAATGTGCTTGTAGGAAACTGTTAGGTTTTCCTATTTATTCAAATTAGAGCTCAAATAATAGAATAATGGTGCTGCCTTAAAATTGAAGAACAGCAAAGCAAATGCAGGCAGTCGAAGGACAGCAGTAGCTTCGTGTGACTGATGTTCCATGTTAGAGCCTAAATGCACTACAGATAACCAAGTCTTCATGTTCCAAGGAGACGAGCAGTCTGTCCAAAAGGTATGGTTAGCTGGGTTGGTTGCTTTGGACAAACAAGTCTTTGTAACTCAGGATGACATCGTGTTGTGGAGCCAGGAGCCTCTCTCTCTGCCCAGTGGGTGTCTTCTCTGACCTTGTTTCTGTAGGGCCTGTTCTGGTGGTCCCTGCTCTGCCTCTCTACCCTCCAGGGGCTGGTCTAATCCTGCCTGAGCCTGGGTGCAGCACCCAGGGGGAGGGGATGAGTTGGGTCTACTGGAGGGAGAGAACCTGAGCACAGACCGAAGGTCAAAGCCAGAGAGGCCTCCACCTGTCCCTGCGACGGGTAAAGAAGGGATTGTACCCAACATAACGGCAAGTTAAAGTAACGGAATGGGGGAGTTTAAAGAAAGGCCAATAAAAGGAAGAAGATCTCAGACGATTTCTGAAACCAGGGGTAGGGTGGTGAAGCCAGCTGTTTGTTTGTTTGTTTTTGTTTTTTGTTTTGGTTTGGGTTTTTTTCTCACTGATCTGTGCTCTTTGGGTTTATAAACACAAGATTGTAATACGTACAACCAACCCTCTTTCCACTGACGCACATAATACTTCCTGTTAGAAGTAAGAGGTGTTTTATTATCTGGACTTTTGAGGTTACTGGAAAATAAGTACTAGCCGTAGAGTTAACATAAGCAAGTCTATTTAGAAAATGCAATTGGAAGTTCTATTGATTATAATTATAATGAAATGTCTATTGAGATGAAGTGATTGCCATCCTCTCAGTGGAATTTCGACTTTATTCTTCTGCTCAAAACGTCATTAAGGTGTAAACATAATATATCTTCAAATCGCTTCTGTTATTGCAAGACGCTTCCAAATCGCTGAGCTTGAGTTTCCCATTTGAGGGGGGAAAGAGGACAAGTAAGCATTCTGGGAAGGAGTCGTCTTCACACTCCATTCCTATCCGAGTTTAACCCGAAGAGACATGAGGCTTTAGTGCAAATTGCAGTTTCAGTTTTAGATGGTGGGGTAAGATGTCAAAGCACCTTATTCAAGCTGACTGAGCTGTAGGGTTGTGTTTGCAACATGTACTGAATCTCAGGCAAGGGAATTTCATATTTTGTCCTTGAAATTCTCTGGCATTTTCCATTGTTTTGAGTTATTAATGCTGCATTCAAGTTTGTTGCCTTAGAATTCCTAGGGAGTTGAATGCACTGGCTCAGAGGAAATAATTAAGATATCTAAAAGCACTACTTCGCAATATTTCTCAGGGTTTGAAGGGGGAGCTGAATAGTGTGGGATTGCTTAACAACATGTGACAGCAAAGAGAGGCTATCCCAGAGAGCGCAAGTGTGTCAATCACTAAACATCAAAAAGCCTTTTTTAAAAATGGTACAGTTCAACATTTTAAAATATATTCGTAGACTTGTATGACCATCACTGATACTTTACTCCAGAACATTTCATCACCACCATCCCCAAGTAGCTATCGTTTTAATTTGCCTCCAACCTCCTCAGCCCTGAGCAGCTAGTAGCCTACTTGCTGTCTCTATAGCTTTGCCTGCTGTGGACACTCCACAGCAAATAGAACCATGCAATAGGCGGTCTTTTTTTGTGCTTAACCATTTTAAGTGTAGAGGTTGATCAGTGTTAAGTATGTGCACATCGTGTGAAACCATTTCCGGAACTTTCCATCTTGCAAAACCGAAACTCCATGCCCATTAAACAGCAGCTCCCTTTGCCCCTCCCCCAAGCCCTTACTGACCACTACTTTGTGTCCATGAATTTTGACTACTTTAGGCACCTGTTACAGTTGGAATCATACACACTTTGTCTCTTTGTGCCTTCCTTATTTCACTTACCGTAATGTCCTCAAGGTCCATCCATGCTATAGCTATGACAGGATCTCCTTCCTTTTTGAGGTTAATATTTCATTGTACGTATGTACCACAGTTTGTGTATCTACTCACCTGTCAGTGGACACGTGGGGTTCTTCTGCCTCTTGGCTTTTGTGAGTAATGCTGCTGTGAACATGGGGGTAAATATCTATTCAAGACCCTGCTTTCAATGATTTTGGATATAGACTCAGGAGTGGGATCACTGGATCGTATAGTAATTCTATTTTTAATTTTTGATCGACCTCTATACTATTTTTCATAGCAATTGCACCATATTACAACCCCGCCCATAGCACACAAGGGTTCCAATTTCTCCATATGCTCAACAACACTCGCTGTTTTCTCTGTGTGCTATTGTAGCCATCTTAGCAGGTGTGCAGTGGCAGCTCACCGTGGCTTAGCTCTGCATCTCGGATGGTCAGTGATACTGAACATCTTTTCACGTACTTGTTGGCCATTTGTATGCAATCATCGGTGCAATGTCCATTCAGGTCCTTTGCTCATTTTAAAATTTGGTTATTATTGTTGAGTTGTAGGAATTCTTTTAAAATGCTAGACGTTAGCCACTTATCAGATACATCTCTAGGCGGTATTTCTTCTGATTACATAGGCTGCCTTTTCTCTCTCTCTTGCTTGGGTGCGTGTCTGCACACGTTTTGAAGTTCGATGTGATCCCATTGTCTGTTTTTGCTCGTGTTGCCTGTGCTTTTGGTGTCATATTCAAGCCCTTTACAAGTGCATACATAGAGTAAACTTTCGATTATAAGGACTAACAAAGGTTAACAATTCAAACAAAGATTAACCCAGGAGTCATTTATATTTACACTTAAAGTGCCCCTTACATGTATATCTGACTGTGCGTGTGGCTGCAGTTCTGAGAGGTATTGCCAGCACCGTGATGAAGACTGGCCGTGAATGTCTGCCTCAGAAACGCGGGAAGTACATCTCGTTTTCCTGGCCTGACCCCTCCCCCTCCTTGAGATTATTCAGGGAAGTAAACCTGATGGGTTGATTTAAAAAGAAAATAAGCAAGCAGGCTACGTTGGGTTTAATCTGTTGAGATGTAAGCTAACCTTGGATAAAAGATGTGCCTAATGAAGATTTAACAGTTACAGAGGCTTATGCTGCTACTTTCTAATAAAGTGAATTTTCCCCACTTGTTGGCAGAGGGCGTGTATGTGAGTTCGGATGTGAGAGGGGTGTTTGGAGGGATGCGTGTCCCGCACCCAAAGCTTGTTCTCCCTTCTCTGTTTCTTTTTCTGTGTGAATGGCCTCCTGTTTCCACCTTTGCTGGACCAGGAGTGTGGACACCACTCCTCAGTACCATCCCCTCACATCTGACCTTGAGTCAGTCACCTCCACGTCCAAGGCCACTCCCTTCACCTGGCCGCGCTCCCTGTGCTGGACGTGGCGCTCTGCCCGAGGGCCCCACAGCAGGTCCTCGTGGATCTGCCCGCCCTGCCTGGCCTGTGCAGACGCCGGCATCGTTCTAAATACAGTATGCTCATGTCTGTCTCTCGCCTAGGAGTCTCCGCTGCCCTTGGGCTAACACTGAACTCCTTAGCATGGCTCACCAGGGCTTCTGTGACCTCGCCTGTCATCACCTACTTACCCCTCTTACAGCCTTTATCTAGGAGTCTTCTGGCTGCCTCTCCAGGTGCCTGTGTCCCTCAGGGACTGTGAGGTCACAGGTCAGGAACTGAGTCAACCTTGCCCACCAGTCTGACCCTGGTGCCCACCTGGCGCAGCAGACAGCCCGGTGGGCGTGGAGTGAAGAGCGCGCTGAATGCACTGGAGCCCCGGTGTGTGTACTGATGCGGGGCCCACCTCTGCCTGCCGCAGTGTTCGCAAGGGGACTGAGTGTGCCCGCCTGTGCCTGCCGCAGTGTTCACACGGGGACTGAGTGTGCCCGCCTGTGCCTGCCGCAGTGCTCGCACGGGGACTGAGTGTGCCCGCCTGTGCCTGCCGCAGTGTTCGCACGGGGACTGAGTGTGCCCGCCTGTGCCTGCCGCAGTGCTCGCACGGGGACTGAGTGTGCCCGCCTGTGCCTGCCGCCGTGTTCGCACGGGGACTGAGTGTGCCCGCCTCTGCCTGCCGCCGTGTTCGCACGGGGACTGAGTGTGCCCACGGTCTCCTGCCTTCTGAGGAGGCTTGAGCGGGTTCTGAGGAAATAAGATGCGGGGAACACTCTAGGCTTCCGTGTCCTCAGCAGCAGATGCGGGCGGGAGGCCTTTGCAGATAACCCTGTCACCTTAAGGCCAGGCTCCAGGCTTTAGCACCGTGTCCCCCCGACACCTGAGCGCATGTGCTCCTGGGTCATCCGTGCCCTGGTCTGGAGGCGTCTCAGTGAATGTACTCCCTGTGAATGGAGGGACTCGCTACCATGATCAACCTGATCAGTGGCCCGGAAGGAAACAGAAGCAGCGTCCCAGGAAGGAAGCGAAGACCTGTCCTCACATTGCTCACTGCTCACCTGCAATACCTGTTGCATGAAGACGGATGGAAGACCGAGCGATGCCTGGAAAACCTTTCATTTGGTGTTAACAGAACATTTCCAGTTGAAGTAGCAGGTCTTTGAAAATATGTCAGAAATGAGATAGGGCTCAGAAAACTAAGCAGAGGGCGCTGCTAGGATGCCTGGGCTCCGGTCCGCTCGAAGACGTGCTCTTTGCTTCGCTGTGGAGTTTGTGAGGATATTTGTGTCAGGAGCCTGCAGGTACCGCTGATAGAGTCCCCCCCACAGGCGTTCAATTAGGACTCAGCTGTAGATCAGCCGACGGCTGGTGGGCGGGGAGGGGCAGGGGCACAGGGTTCGTGCGGTAGTTTCCTGAGTAAGTGAAGGCGTGCTTTAAAAACAAGCCTTGCCTTGAAGCAGTGCCTGGACACAGCCAGGTGCAGGGCCTCTGTGTCATTCTCTTCTGCGTGTCTCCAAAGCTTAGTATTACTTCCCAGCTGCGAATCGGGGTGCTTGTCCTTTCTCCGGGGGGGGGGGGGTTGGAAGGCGGGGGAAGCAGTGCCCAGGGGAATGCCTGGCATTGCCAGAATTCAAAACCAAGCAAGGAGGAAGTGATCATATGGGCAAGTCGACCTGTGAACCAGAGGTCACGATTCGATTCCCGGTCAGGCACATGCCCAGGTGGTGGGCTCGATTCCCAGGGTGGGGCATGCAGGAGGCAGCTGATCAATGATTTTCTCTCATCATTGATGAACCTTCCTTCCTCTTGAAATCAATAAAAAACAAACCAACAACAACAACAAAACTGTTGCTCTTGAAAGAAATCGAAAAGCAGAGAAACATGCTCTCCCTGCATGGCGTCCGGCGAAGCTGTGGGCTTAATGCCTTTCTCCTGCGGGACTGACTATTAACATGGTGGGAAGACGTGCTTTTGCTTGAGGGGATTCAACTGGTCGATTTTTAAATCACTTTTAGTGTTAAAAGTCTCTGATCCTATGAAAAGAAAAGCCCATTATACCACGCAGAGGCCGAATCGCAGGATGCAAAGGCCATCCTTTCCTCCATCATCCTTGGTCCTTGCAAATCCATCGTTGTTCTCTTTTTCCCACACACAGTCAAGAGGTGTCCTTAGAATCTTCTTCAAGCCCATTACCACTACTGTTTGATTGGTTTTGGCATTCAAGATCAAATTTATATGTCGTCATTTGTATATGTTTATAGGATGAGAGCAAAATTAAGTCTTTCCTAAGCCCCAGGTTCACCTACAATGTGGGCATGGCTCCCAGGCCCAGACCTGGATGGTCCCCTGGAGAGGTGGTGGTCGGGACAGGGTGAGGGTGGAAGGACTGGAGCAGCTCATTTTCCATTGGTTACACTTGACCAAGGAAGGGGTCTATGACTTTTAAAAAATTGAAAGAAAAAAGAAAGCCACTGGCCTAGCTGAAATTAATTTCTATTGGCTACCTCATATTACACTGTTCACCAAGCAGTTAATCCTAAAGCTCGAAAGAATGATTGTGGCGGACAGTTTTCAGCATTTTAGCAACTAAGAAGCAAGAGAAGCAAGCCCTTTTCAAAGAATACACTCCATTTCTTTCCCTCCACTGCATGGCGGTCTTCAAAATCAAACCCAAAGGAAGGAATTCGAGTTCCTTTGTAACTTTAATTACAGGAGACCACACTTGCCCTGAACAGACAGTAACTTGGCAATTCACAATTAGGACTCTTTACAAGGATGTCAGTAAGTGATGAACTGTGTTGACTGATTATCTGCTTAATTGTGGCTGCAAAGTCAGGACTCAGGTTGCATGTGATCAGTAGAGGCTGGGGTAGTTATTACATAGACTAGAGGCCTGGTGCAGGAATTCGTGCACTGGTGGGGTCTGGCTGGCTCGCCCCAATTGGGGCCAATCGGGCTGGGCTGGCAGGGGGAGGGGCTACGGCGGTTGGTGGGCTGGCCCCACTCCCAATTGGCTGGCCAATCTCCCTCAGCCCCTTCCCCCTGCTGGCCCCGCCCCCTGGTTCAACTCCCGATTGAACTTCTGGTCAAGGGGACAATTTTCATATTAGCCTTTTATTATATAGAATGGGCGATGTATATGCTGGCTTCTAGTAGGTTCCCAAACTAGATCTCAGGACAGCATGCTTCTGTGTGCCTGTGTTGGTTCTCTCTGTGTGATTTGGGTCTCACTTAGCTTTACATGTGAGTCAAAACAAACAGCTCATTGATTTCCAAGAACTGCATTCTGAAGCAGGAGGAGAGACCAAGGGTCGGGTTTGCTAATGAGACACTCTGAGTCGGGTTTCCTTTTTCAGCCCACAGGTGAGGGAGCGTCATGATGGGATGATTTTGACCGGGTGCATGTCTTCCAACCATTCTGGGTCAGCCTACATACAGTAACACAGGTGGGGCTCCCAGTATAACCACCAACCTGGAAAGCAGGAAACTGAAACACATGGGGACAGTCACATGACGGGACTATTGGCCCACGTTCTCTGAATCTGGAAATATTGAATCCACACACCCAAGCCTTCTGATGACAGAAGTACCTGCCTGAAGGTGGGCTCCTGAGTCATTCGTGACTAGTCGTTGCTGTACCATAGATTGGATCTTATTGCCGCCTGGAACTGTGATTAGATTGAGCCACCCTGATTTAATAGCTTTGATGCAATAATTGAGGATATTTTTGTTTTTCTCTGCACTTGTACCCTGAGATTTTCAAAATCCAACTTTGTTTGTATTCCCAAATGCCCAGTTGCTTTATTAATGGATTTATTGTGAGGAGGTAAGGAGACAAACCACCCATGTCGCATAAACTGGGAGGATAACAGGAAGCACAGGCTTCCTGCAGGGCCAGGCGTGCTCGGTGTCTCAGTTGCCTCTGGGCAGATTTCCTGGGCCACGGTGTTGCTTTTGCTCTGGGGGTCATGGTTTGTTTCTCAGAAGATCTTAGAACACGCCTTTCGCAAGGAGATGGGAGTGGAAACCAGAGAGCGTAATAGCCATTATATTAACTAGCAATGATCTGATCTGGACTCAGCGGACAGCCCTCACCTAGGTGCTTGATGAGAATTAGTTTAGCTTCATGGCCGCCCTGTGAGCTCGGGAGGTCACTTCCTGTCTTACAGAAGCTCAGACAGCTTGCATAGTCACTGAGGTGGAACACGGTAACCCCGAACCTGGAGACCTAAGCTGTCGGCCCCCAGAGCCCAGTCTCCACGGAGGTGCCCTGGCTGCACTTCTCTCTCTGCGTCCTGGCCTTTCACTCCAAGAATCCATGATGTTTGGCAGTGATTCCTCACTTTCTTTCTAAAATGCATCAGTATGTGCTGGTGAGAAAACACAAAATGTTATCTCTCAATTTCTTAAATACACATTTTTCTGACAATCTGTTTTAAGTAGAATTTCCATTTATAAAATGAGAGGTGTGGTCAGTGGAGTCAGGGGAAAGAGAACTTGATTTGCAAAGAATGACATCGAATTATGCCAATGTCTTTTCCTTATTCTACCAAATTTGGTGTTTATTTTGTTATTTGTACTTAACTGTAAATCTGAGATTTACAAAATGAAGAACACTGACATTTTAATTTTTATTTGCACGGTACTTTGTAGTTTATAAAAGCAAATGATTTTGGTATGACTTCTGGCCTTATCTGAGCAATATTTTGATGATATTATGGTCAAATAAGTCATATTTGGGTGTGGTCCATTCGGTAGCTGTTAGCTAGAGTTCTGTACCTCTAACTGTTTACTTCTGTCCTACCAACATGAAAATAGATTGCATGCCTGTTTTTCTCAGTGACTTCGTGGGAAAAGAGTCTCAGCCCATGGCCTGCCTGGCGTGGCTCAGTGGTTGAGAGTTGACCTATGAACCAGGAGGTCAAGGTTCATTCCCAGTCAAGGCACATGCCGGGGTTGCAGGCTTCATCCCCAGTAGGGGGTGTGCAGGAGGCAGCTGATCAATGATTCTCTCTCATCATTGATGTTTCTATCTCTCCTCTTCCTCTATGAAATCAATTAAAAAAACACAAACTTTTAAAAAAATTAGTCTTAGCACATTATAAATTGGGAATTACAGTTTTAACTTAGTCTGCCACTAATGCTCACTGCTAACTGTTCATATTTGAACTTAGACTGACACTCAATTAGCATATGTATCGTTTTAGTAATGAAGGATTCTGACAAATTAATTGTGAGATTCTAATAAATTTTTTTTGAGTCATGTGAGATATAATTACCTTCCAAAGTTCATAATAGTCGTTATTCAAATACTTACTTATAATGAAAAGAGATCTCCTTTTTGGATATAAAGCAGCCGATTTTAACCTGCCCTTTCAAATTTTCTTTAATATCTCTAAAACTAACCTGTCAAAGCATTATTTAAGGACATACTGTATTTATTGAATAGTTTTGTATTTTATCGCACTTTCATACTTGATTGAATACAATAATCTAAGGTATGAGAAATATGTAAGTTGAAGTTATGCTTCAGTGGATTTTAATTATTTTGGGGCCCTCACAGAAGATTGGCTTAAAAAGATGTTTGAAATAATTACACATTGCATTATTTCATTTTATAGGAACAAAATAATGTTTCGCACAATAACAACCACCAGGTGTTTTGGCAGCTGTGTCAGAGACTAAAAAATGGTGTTTTTCGCAAAACCTCTGTGTCACTGGAGCCCTTACACTCGGATTCTACGGCAAAGGTTCACTCGTGTTTTATTGGTCCTGCTAGGTCCACGCATTGCCTCCAGTTGTGACATTGGTTCATGGATTGGCCAATGAATGTCATTGTCTACGCCAAGCATCTATGACCAGTTCTTGTTCAGTGCACCTGCCACTGACTTCGGTCTTTTTAGTTCTTTTATGATCTTTTTTGAGCATTTGCAAAACAAGCGGGAGGGTGTCCAAATATTGGTGAGAAGGTCCATATTTTCAGCGTGCCACGGGGGAGTCACCCATCTGTTTTTCTATGAGTACTTACTAACTGGGAGATTGTAAATAGTTTGTAATAAAAGGTATTTTAAAAAGAGAGCCACTTTCATCCAAATATATTATCACCTCGTTGCCTTTGTGTTTTATCGTCTCCCAGTGACCCCTTGAAATTTGTACCTGTAAAGGCAAGAGCTGTTATCATGGCCAAGCTGAGATTAAATGTAAAAGATTAGTTAGAGGCAGTCGACTGGGGATAGTGTGCTTGCTTTCCATCCCTCATGCAATCTGTAAAAGGGATAAACCTTTAACCAAGGAGGGGCATTCTGGGCTGATAGTCAGCAAGGTTCCTAGCGGGGTCTTGGTGAGAAGCAGCGATCAACGGGGATTCGTTGAGAGTCCCTCCAGCCTCCTCCCGTTTTGCTCTCAGAACAGTCTAACCAGCTATCGGTTAAAGTGGGGGCACGGACAGAAGCAGACTCCCCTGTGAAGACGCTGAGAGGATGAACTTGGGAGAGCTCAGGCTCCCACGTCGACATTGACATTGCAGAGCAAGTCAGTTAGGCTCCTCCTATTGAGTCACATGCGAAGGTTCGAAGCTTTGTTAAATCTGCCAGCGGGCTGGCTCCCTGCTCTTCTTCCTTGACCTACAAGTTCCCAAGTTTAACCCTTTGCCTTGGAGTCCCTCCCCCGTGACGCCCTGCGCCATGCGGATGTCTCCGTCAGAACTGCCACTGGGGGAAAGCCCTTCTTACACCGCAGCAGTGACACCCGCATCAACCACTTCTTTCTCCCAACCCAGCAATAGGAAGCGCAAGATCAACTCGACAAAGGAGAGAGCTGATCCCAGATGACAGTTCAGGGAACATGAGTATCTTATTGTTTATTCATCTGACACATGCAGAAAGATCTGAGAGCATACTGTATCCACAAAGTAGGACGTAGGGATCCTGTGAGAAAGGAGGTATGAGAGTCCAGCCCCAGTGGCTCAGTCGGTTGAGTGTAGGCCCAGGCACCAGGAGGTCACCGGTTCAATACCCCGTCAGGGCACATGCCCAGGTTGCAGGCTCGATTTCCAATAGGGCTTATGCAGGAGGCAGCTGATCAATGATTCTCTGTCATTGATATTTCTATCTCTCATAAAAAGGGGGGGGGAGCATTAGAGAACTACAGAGACCTCTTAGAAAATAAAAATATCGTCGTCAAAATCAAATCAATCAAATTAGAAATCACGGAGAAAATAGAGGAACACTGATAGACAAAAAGTGTCAGAAATAAACCTGTAAGGCATAGATGCCATGAGGGACAATATCAATCTCAAAAAAGGCATGGAAAGTAAAAAAATAAGGACAATGAGAAAATAGAAACCTGAAGAAGGAGCTGTGTCATTGGAGTGCGCCCACACAACCAGCCGCCCCAAGACACGGACTCTCGGGAACCCCAAGGGTAAGCGTGAGCTCGTCAAAGGTTCAAGAGGAGAAAACGACACCTCAGACTAGAACCTGGAGCAGATTCACATCTGACTCCGGGGCGCAGGCTGGATACCGGGAGGTGGAGCGTTGTTTTCAGGGGAAAATCTCCTTTGCAGTTGGAAGTGGTGTTTGCCTGCTCTCCTGTAGTGGGGGCTGAAGACGGGTTCAGGTGGCTCAGAACTCAGAACCTTCCTCCATCTACAGCGACTCCGGGGGTGGATGAAAAATGCGGCGAGCTCTTCCCCGTCCTGCCCGCAGAGAGGTGTCATCCTGGTCCGCTCCCCGAACCGAACCGCGTGGGCTTCCTGTGAAGTCACCCTGTGCCAGTGCCTGAGGCAGTGGTCAGCTGCCACTTCCTGTCATTCCAGAACTCTGTGGGACCCCTGACCCGTCATGCGAGGGGCCCAGCTCCCCCGCGGCCGCCTTCGGGACGTGGCCCCACTTGGGCACTCCAGGTGACAGTCCCCGCTGGGCCGAGCGGTCCCGCCAAGGGGATGTGAGCGCTGTCATGTTGGAATGAGCACACTTTCATAGGAACAATCTAAACACACGAATTTGAAAGAGTGGGGTGTATATTGCTGAGCCGGCACACTTGGCCGCTGAGCTCCCCTCTCCCATCTCCAGGGCACGTCAGAAAGGCGTGTTTTACCCACAGGGGCCTGCACGTGTGAAGGACTTTGCAGGTTCTGAGAGTGTCACACACGCATCAGGTTCTAATTCCCTGCTTCTGCACACTGGCTGCCACACGTAATCGCTATGGAGACAGGCTAAGGCTTGGGGGACATTTCGGCAAAGCTACCTGTCTGGCAAAGGTTCTATGTCTAGAATATATACTACTTAGCCGGACAAAGGGGTGAACTACCGAAGCATGTAGCAAATTGGATGGACCTTAAAGGGATTATGCTGAGTGGAAAAAATATTAATAAAAAGGAAATTTGGTTATGATTACATTTATATCACATTTCTGAAACTGCTAAATTATAGAGATGGAGAATGGATTAGGTGTTGCCAGGTTCATGGAGATGTGAGAGTAGGAGGGAGAGTGGTGGGTGGCTGTTAAAGGGTAGCATGAGCCCTAGCCGGTTTGGCTCAGTGGATAGAGCATTGGCCCATGGACTAAAGGGTTCTGGGTTTGATTCTGGTCAAGGGCACGTACCTTGGTTGCAGGCTCAATCCCCGGCCCCAGTCAGGGTGTGTATGCGAGGCAACTGATTGATTTGTCTGTCTCACATCGATATTTCTCTGTCTTTCCTGCCCTTCCTTCCACTCTCTAAAAATCAATGGAAAAATATCCTTGGGTGAGGACTAACAAAAAAATAAAATAAAAATAGAGGGTAGCATGAGGGCTCCTTGTGATCAAGCTGTTCTGTATCTTAACTATGGTGACAGTCACATGAATGTACATAGAAGGTCGAATTACATAGAACTCAATATACCCGCCAACACACAGTGCATGCAGGCCTCGTGAGATCTCAGTCAGCTCAGTGGATTCTGTGAGCGTGGCCCTGGGGCTGTGACGTGGTACTGTAGTTATGCAAGAGGTTTCCATCAGGGTCACCGAACGAAGGGCCCACAGCGGCTCTCTGTATTATATTTTACACCTGCAGGGGAATCTACAGTTATCTAAAGATTTACAAATCAGAGAGAGGCCTGTGTGTTTTGTAGCCCACTCAGAGAAAAGGGCTCTGAAAGATGCCACTGCGGAAGGAGGGACAGGGTGCTGGTTCTCTCTTCCGGTCCCAGAGTCAGTGATCGGGAGGCAGGGCTATTTCCCTGCAGTGGTGGGAAAGCTAACGTTTGTTGAGTACTTACTATGTGCACACCACCCGCTACTTCACACCCTTGATTGGACGATGGCTCATGCCGCCCTGTGTTGGCTGACACCTGTGCACACTCCGGCTGTACTATCCACTGAGCCCCCCTTGCCTTCTGTGCTGCAGCTGTTACTGTCCTCTTCTCACTCCTAAAATATGCTGCACCCTCTCCCACCACAGATCATCTCTTTGCCTAGACGCCCCCCCCCCCTTGCTGACCCCTGGTTAAGCCTTTCCATCCTTCAGGTCCAGCTGTGATATCACCTCTTCAGGGAAGCCTTCCCTGATTTCCCAAACTAGGTCAGGTGCCCTCTAACACCCTCCTACAGTATTTTGACGTCTAGCACATGTCAGAGATGCAGTCGTATGCTTGTCTGTGTCATTATTTGGTCTTAATTTTGCGGTATAATAACCTGGCGTTTGGAGACGTTTTATGGATTGCCCACAGTCACACACCTGCTGCAGGTGTGGAGTGGAGTCTGAGCCCAGGTCTGCCTGATGCTGGAGCCCATGCTTTTACATTACAGCATCTGAGGCATCCTGTATGTGTTCTGTCTGGAAGGAATTCTTCCTTCAGGATTGTATAAATGCTGCGATTTGTGGGAAATGACCTAACTATAGCGTTATATCTCCTTATGGTTATAACATTTCTGGTGGGTTATAGGTAGGTAGGAAACACCCATACAGCTTGTGATTCATTTGGCGAAGGATACAAAGACCAGCTGAAGCTAGGGGTGTGTAGCATATTTCAGCCTGGCTTCCCTTTACCCAGGGTCCCTTGTGGGGTCACCGATTCTTAGACACCTGAACCAGGAAGAATTAAAATATAAAATCTATGCACCTGTGTTTTTGTAGCCCACTCAGAAAAAGAGGTCTTAGAGATGCCTCCATGTCAAGGACTGTTTAAGGATGTTGGAATCTCCTTGTCATTGGACCAAACTCAAGAACAGTGCACCTGCTTGTCTCGGGCAAGAAATAGAGTAATTCCGCTCTGTTTCTGATCCTTTTTTTGTCCTCTTGCTGAACAGCATCTGGGAAAAACAGTTTTTTCCCAACTGCTCTTTATCACACACACAGATATGACCAGTCATCTATAATAATAAAAGTGTAATGTGCTAATTAGCCTGGACAACCAAACGACCTTCCGGACATCATTCCGGACGTCATCCCAGATGTAGCCGCAGTGGTCGGGGCCGAGGCAGAAGTGGTTAGGGGTGACCAGGCAGGCAGGCAGGCAGGAGAGCAGTTAGGGGCGATCAGGCAGGCAGGCGAGCAGTTAGGGGTGATGAGGCAGGCAGGCAGAGTGGTTAGGGGCAATGAGACAGGCAGGCAGAGTAGTTAGGGTGATCAGGCAGGCAGGTAGGCAAGCGGTTAGGAGCCAGTGGTCCTGGATTGTGAGAGGGATGTCCAACTGCTGGTTTAGGCCCGAGGGATTGGGCCTAAACCAGCAGTTGGACATCCCCTGAGGGGTCCCAGATTGTGAGAGGGTGCAGGCCGGGCTGAAGCCCCCCACTCCTCATCCCCTCCCCCTGCACAAATTGCATGCACCAGGCCTCTAGTTAGATAATGATAAAGATGGCTCCATGGGGTTCAGCCATTCACTCATGGTTTTTCCTTATTGTGGAAGTTATCACCCGATCTAGCACCTGTACAATCTGTTCTAATTCCTTCCCTGTATCCCTCCACGTCTCCTCTTCAAGGGACCTCATGATGCTCGACTCCAGGCCAGTCGGCGCCGGCTTCGCACCATCTGTTCCTAGACCTAATTTCCAAGGTCTAAGTCCTGGAGTGAGCCGGTGATTGACGTTCCTGCCGGTTTCCCTTCTCTCTGCTGTGCTTTCCCAAATATCCCCCTTGCTTCCTAATAGAAATGGGGTGCTTGTTGCTCTCTAATTTCCTATCCGCCGTGAATGCGCTGTGGCTGTGGGCCTTTGGCTGGGAAGATTTATTTTCTTATTAAAGCCACACTGAAAATATGTCCCTCCATGGTCTGCACCATGTTTCTTTCTGTGTAATACCGATGAACCCTTTCTCCTGGCATTTCTCAGGAGTGTTACTCCTGAACTCCTGGTCCACAGTGTCTGTGAGCCACGCATGTCATCGCTGCTCACAAGTGGGACAGGTGTTGGCGAGACTGTCTATTTATGGGATAACCTGTTGTATTGGCTACTTGAACAGAAACAAATTCCAAAGGCTCAAACAAGGCCAGGTAGAAATGTATTTCCCTCATACCGACATCCAGTGACAGGTGGCCGGGGAAAGGGGGTGGGCAGGGCTCTGCACCAAGAGGTTGTTCAGGAACCAGACTCCTTGTTGGTCCCTAGCTCCTGGGGTGCTTCTGGCATTGGTGAGGTCAAAGATGGGAAGTGAGGGAGGGGTGGGGGGGTGGCCCACTCCCTCCTTTTAAAGGTGGCTGTAATAAAGGAGGGACTTCTGCCTTTTGCAACAGGGTGGTTGGACCTGGAGATTATGATGCTAAGTGAAATAAGCCAGTCAGAGAAGGACAAACACTTTATGATCTCACATATACTAGTAGGTAGACTCTAATGAACAAAATAGAGGCATGAGCACATGGAACATCTGACAGCTGTCAGAGGGGAGAGAGGCAGGGACTGGATGAAAGAAGGTGAAGGGATTAGCCAAAGAACATAAATGCATAACCCATGGACACAGACAACAGTGAGGGGAGGGCCAGAGGGAGGGGGGGTGGAGGTGGGCAAGGGGGAGAATGGGGACATCTGTAATACTGTCAACAATAAAAACCAAGTTAAAAAAATAAAAGCACAGTCTGGGAGCTCTACACGAGGTTTCTTCTCCCCCCCCACTGTCCCAAATGTGGGCATGTGGTCACACTCCGCCGGAAGGGGGCTAGGAAGGCAGTGTTTAGCCGGGGACCAGTTGTTTCTGTTGCTAAAAGAAGGTGTGAGAGTGGGCATTTAGGGACAACCTCCCTCATTTTGTTTTTAGGCTCTTGGGGGCGGGGGAGAACCCGAGGACAGGTCAAAGGTAGGCTGGCTCCTGTGGCGTGTGCCAGTGAAGAGAGGGCAGGGAACCGACTTGGCCCTGAGCGGAGACGGACGGGGTGCGTCCGTACAAAGCCGGGCGTGTGATTTGTCTATAGAACTAATGACTTGGCTGAAGGATAATAGTGACAGTTTAAGGAATGGGTGGCCCCTCAGGGCCATTCCCCAGCATAAAGGCTTGAGGCAGGCACCAGCGATGGAGGGGAAGTGGGCAAGGAGAGACCTTTTCTTTTTATTCCAGAAAGGCCCAGCGAGAGCTCGCTCTGAGTGTGCGGAGTGGCCAGGGCAGAGCCAGGACAGACAGGAGAGCTGCTGGGGAGGCGGACGGCACAGCAGACAGGCAGCGCCGATGCCGGGTGTTGAGCACATGCCAACAAGAACGTCTCAGGGAGAGAAGCAGGAGAGCGGAGAGCGGAGCGTGCTGTTGGGCGGTGGTTTCCTTTGCTTTCCTGTGGCAGGCAGAGGGGGAGAAGAGAGGAAGGTGTCCTTGTCTTTTGACTGTGTTAGTCTGAGTTGTCTACTCAGTGTCCAGGTGGCTGTGATCATGAGAATGTCAGGCTGCTGGGTGGGGAGTGAGGAGGCCTGGAGAACACGGAGGGACAGATTTCAGATCTTGGTGTCACTTTTATGGATCTAATATTTGAAGGCATGACAATGCCAAGGCCAAGAGAGAAAACAGCCAACTTCGGGGAGGAGTGTTCATTGGGGAAGAGCAAGAAGAGCTACAAAAGGAGCTAAAAGAAAAAGCAGGGGTCTTCATGAACGTTGATACGATTTCCGTGAAGGAGAGGAGCGGCCGGGGGGAGTTTCTAGAGGAAACAAGGGTGAGGAGAATCGCCCAGTGGGTTCCTCCCGGGGAAATCCTTGCATGTTTACAAGCCTGGTTTTCGTAGAGGGATGGACACAGAGGGAGGAGAGGCCGGTGCGGTGAGGATGGATGATCTCTCCTTTTCCTGCTCGTTTCAGCCATTGAGATGGCACATCCCTGTCCATTGTGTGAGCTGCAAGGAACAGGCATAGGATGGAAGGGTGGAGGGCAGGAAAGTCTCAGGGAAAGCTGGTCTTTTCTCTCCAAGGTTTTGGACATGATGCTGTAACACTCCTTCTTTCTCAAGCAGTTGCATTACTCTCCCTGTGACTTTAAAATAAATACTCACTTTTGTTTTTACATAAGATCAGGTTGAGAACTCAGTCAGTGCACGTGGGTTATTCTTTTCTATATTCGGTATCCCCTTGGATGCAGTGGACTCTCGTGAGAGAAATGATCTTTTCCCTCCTAAGTGATTAGGAGTTGGAGTCCAGCCAAGTTATTTTAACTGCAGGGGCTGAGATGAGTGGCCTACAAGAACAACATGGATTTATTTGCCAAGAAGTTGGCAATTTGAATAAGCATTAAATATGGCAGTATTTCTGAATATATTCTTAATTAGAGTGATATAGATATTGGCTAAGAGTTTTGATCCATTGGGTGAACTCTCCATGTGAACGGATGCTTGAGTGATCTGATTAAGCTTCCTAATGAATCGGCTGTCTATTATGACGCTTTTGCCAAGACATTAAGAAACTCAGTGAAGTTAAAAAAAAAAAAAAGATACATCTTTATTTGAATTTCAAATATGGCTTTAATTCTGTTTGGAAAATTAAACTAGATTGTGATTATGATTTATCTCACTTTGGAGGGCTGATCACATTATTGATGTATTCTCGTTATACTTCTTTGTTTAATATTGATGGACTTCATATTTTATGCCTGGGTGCTTGACCTGGGTAGCCAGTGAATAATCATTATGCATGTTCTTTAATAACTCGGCAATGATAGACATAGTTGGATATTTAAGTTACTGAAACCACTGGAAATATTCATTTCAGTAGTCATGTTGCTAAAATCTGTGGCTACTGTAATGTCCAATGAATATATATTTATCTAGTGTTTACCATGTCTAATACATGATGCCGGGGGACACAGGTAATGTACAGGTGAGGACAACCCTCCTTGCCCTCAGTAGACGTACAGTCTCTTGGGGGAGTAAAATAAATTCACATGTAATTGTATCGTATAGTATAATTTATGTAATGAAAAATATATAAAGTATGATCAAAGTCTTTTATTTTATTTTTTAAAATATATTTTTATTGACTTCAGAAAGGAAGGGAGAGAGATAGAAACATCAATGATGAGAGAGAATCATTGATCAGCTGCCTCCTGCACACCCCCTCCTGGGGATCAAACCTGCAACTGAGTTGTGTGCCCTTGACCAGAATCGAACCTGGGACCCTTCAGTCCATAGGCCAAAGCTCTGTCCACTGAGCCAAACCGACTAGGGCTGATAAAAGTTTTTTTAAAAAGCAGAGAGCTCAGAAACAGTGACTGTTTCATCAAAGAGAGGATGTGTAAGAAAAGGCTCGGCTGGCAGATAGGATGACGGGAAAGAAGCAGAGTGAAGAGCAAAGAGGAGGTCAGCATGACCCGAAGCTAGGATGGAAGGGCCACCAATGCAGCAGGCAAGCCCGAAGGGGACAGGGAGGCGCTGCTGCGGAGACATCCCTGTCTGTAGTAATAGGAAGCCGTTGTGCTGGTTATTGTTGGAGCCGTGTATTCCCCATGCACCCAGCAGACACCGGCACTGAGTGCCGTTCACAAATTGGACAAGGTTAGTCCTTCGGTCTGTGTCTGGGGGAAGGAACGGCCCATCGCAGGAGGATCAGGAGGGCCCTGCAGACCTGGGCTTCCATTCAGAGGCCGACGTGAGAAGTTGGAATGTGATCCTATGGTGACAAGGACACACGGACAAGATTGAAAAAACATGCTCATCAGAAAACTTCCAGCTTCGCTTCTGTTACTGGACCATGCCACTTAAAAAAAAATATTTCTTTTATTGATTTTTAGAGAGAGAGGAAGGGAAAGTGATAGGGAGGAAAGGAAAGAGATAGAGAGATGGAGGCATCAATAAGAGAGAAACATCGAAACAGGGATGTCTTCTGCACGCCCCCCACTGAGGATCAAGCCTGCAACCTGGGCATGTGCCCAGACTGGGAATGGAACCGTGACCTCTTGGTTCATGGGTCAGCGCTCAACCACTGAGCCCCACCACACCAGCGGGGCTATGCCGCCTTTAGTAAGTTATAGAATATTCAGTGTGATGAGGGCAAAACTGAATTATATTGTGAGTAACACAACGAGGCTGTATTGCGATTTCCAGTGTTGAATATGTTGGCCTGTTGCACATAAACGTTTAGAACAAGCCGCACTCCAAGGAGTCAGGTGTTGGCCCTTCTCTGTTGTTACTATGCTGAGAAGCTCCTAGGATGGACGTGGCCTGGCCTCTCTCAACCCCCGAGAGGCTTTGTCGGGGCCTTAACATTTGCATAATGCTATGTGCGGAGCACTATCATTCACTAATCTTTTGTGGACTCTGCATGGACCATCCTAAATGTTGTGGTTTGAAATATCAGTATTATGTAAACAGGTCATAGAATGTATGCTAATCCACTGTCACTTATGAAATTTACTTTTAATTATAACACATGCATTTTCATCTTTTTGCATGAAAAGTACAAGCTTTTCTTTTCCAGGAGAGAAAAAAGAAAGAGCATGAAAATGCGCTACTAAAAAGGTGACACGTCTGAACGGGTTCATTCTTGGCCAGAATGTGCCGTTGTTAGGAGTGAATCACCCAGGACAGTCGGGTCCGGTCTCATGGGTCTAGCTTCCTGTATGTCACATGACTGGAGACCGACAGAGGTTTTCAAGAGGAAATGAAGTCCAGGCTTATGTTTCTAGAAGCCAATCTGGACAGCAGGGTGGCCACATGCAGAAAGGCACGGGCCTCAGGGAGGTTGGTTTTGTGTATGCGGTAACCCAGCCACAGGATAATAAAGGCTTCTATTGGGAAAGTAGCAGAGGAAAGGTGCCGGGGTCCAACCCCAGCGGGTCCAGGGGTCCCCAAAGGCGTGGACGGAGTCGGCGAAGAAGGAATGACACGGAGACAGCGTTCAGTTGATCAGCAACCTAGCCAGGATCTCTAGCCCGGATCTCCAGCCAAGTTCTGGTCTGGATCTCCAGAGAGGTTCTGCTTCGGATCTCCAGCGAGGTTCTGTAGCCATGTTCCTCGCTAGGTTCTCCAGCCAGGTTCAGTGTCCAGGTTCCAGTCAGGTTCTCCTGCCAATCTCTGTAGTCAGGTTCAGTCCAGGATCCCTTGCCATGTTCTCCCGCTAGGCTCTGTCTCTAGGCTCCGAGGCCAGTCCCTCTCCAGGATCCTCCGGCATGCTCTCTCCAGCAAAGTTCTTCTGTCTCTAGGCTCCGTGTAGGTTCTGTCTTCTTGATTCTGTTCTAAGTTCTGAGTCTTGCTGTCTTGTTACATCTGTATTTATACCAGTTGATTCAATCCTATCAATCTCAATTACAAAGGTTAGGGCGTTTCTTATCTCCATTCCAGGGAGTAAAGATTATGTAGCTTAAGCATGATTAAGTTAAAGTGATTAATTACCCGCCTGGCACTTAGTTGAGGGGTTTTATTCCCTCCCTAACTTCAGGGGAAAATCCCTACCTGGGGAAACAACCTTTCTCAGAGAGGAGACCTTGGTTAAAACACAGAGTGCCAAGAAGGTGAGCAAACATATTAAGAACAGTATGCCATATATGCCAGGTCCCTTGAAACAGCAAGCATGGACCGGCTCCCGGCAGAAAGGAAGCTTTTTAAGGCAGAAATCCAAGCCAGTTGGTCTGACCCCAATGCCTCTGATCCTTCTACTGTTCCAGCTTAGCTTATTACCTGCTCATGTCCTAGAGGTAGATAGAAAACTGATGGAGTCATCTTGAAAAGGGACATTTTTGATGCTGGTTTGATGTGTATTTTTCTTACTCTGCTATTGCCATTTGGGTTAAGGTTTTTGGTTTTTTTTTGGTTTTTTGGTTTTTTTTGCTATTTCAGAGGGATTTATAGCCTGGCTGGTGTGGCTCAGTGGTTGAACATCTACCTATGAACCAGGAGGTCACAGTTCGATTCCCATTCAGGGCACATGCCTGGGTTGCTGGCTCGAACCCCAGTGTAGGGTGTGCAGGAGGCAGCTGATCAATGGTCTTTCTTATCATTGATGTTTCTATCTCCCTCTCCCTCTCCCATCCTCTCTGAAATCAACAAAAATATATTTTAAAAAACACTATAAAAGAGGACATAAGGAAGGCCAAGAAACATATGAAAACATGCAAATCAAAATGACAGTGAGGTACCATCTCACACCTGTCAGACTGGCTATCATCAACAATCAACAAATGACAAGTGCTGGTGAGGATGCGGAGAAAAAGGAACCCTGTGCACTGCTGGTGGGAATGCAGACTGGTGCAGCCACTGTGGAGAACAGTATGGAGTTACCTCAGAAGACTAAAAATGGAACTCCCATTTGACCCAGTGATCCCACTACTAGGAATATATCCCAAGAAACCAGAAACGCCAATTAGAAAGGATATATGCACCCCTATGTTCATAGCAGCACAATTCACCATAGCTAAGATTTGGAAACAGCCTAAGTGCCCATCAGCAGATGAGTGGATTAGAAAACTGTGGTACATATACACAATGGAATACTATGCTGTGGTAAAAAAAAAAAAGGAACTCTTGCCTTTTGCAACAGCATGGATGGAACTGGAGAGCATTATGCTAAGTGAAATAAGCCAGTCAGAGAAAGATAAATACCACATGATCTCACTCATTTGTGGATTATAGAGAACAACATAGACTGATGAAAAGGGACAGACCCAAAGACTGAGAAACAGCGATCAGGCTATCAATCCCCAGAAGGAAAGTAGGGGAGGGCGGGGGTAAGGGGAAGAGATCAACAGAAGGACTTGTATACATGTATATAAGCCAAACCAATGGACATGGACAACGGGGGGATGGGAGCATGAGTTTGTGTGTGGGGGGGAGGTTGGGGGTTAATGGGGGGGATGAGGACACATTTGTAATACCTTAATTAATAATAATAAAAAAAAATGGAACTCCCATTTGACCCAGTGATCCCACTTCTAGGAATATATCCCAAGAAACTAGAAACACCAATCAGAAAGGATATATGCACCCCTATGTTCATAGCAGCACAATTCACCATAGCTAAGATCTGGAAACAGCCTAAGTGCCCATCAGCAGATGAGTGGATTAAAAAACTGTGGTACATCTACACAATGGAATACTTCGTTTTGGTAAAAAAGGGAAGGAACTCCTACCATTTGCAACAGTGTGGATGGAACTGGAGAGCATTATGCTAAGTGAAATAAGCCAGTCAAAGAAAGATAAATATCACATGATCTCACTCACTTTTGGAATACAGTGAACAACATAAACTGATGAGCAAAAACAGATCCAGAGACAGAGAAGCATCGATCAGACCGTCAAACCTCAGAGGGAAGGTAGGGGAGGGTGGGGGTAAGGGAGAGAGATCAACCAAAGGCCTTGTATACATGCATATAAGCCTAAGCAATGGACACAGACACCAGGGGGGTGAGGGCATGAGCGGGGGTGGGGGGGAAGGGGGGGAATAGGACACATATGTAATACCTTAATCAATAAATAAAAGAAAAATAAAAACACTACATGGTTTAAATACTAAACTCTTAGTGACGAACTAAACAACAGGGAGGGGAGCACTTACCCAGTTCTCCCCTTGGTGCTGCCTGGATGTGCACAGGCCTAGGTCCTTAGGAGGATGGATGCTCAACCAGTATCCACTCCCATCCTAGGCGGCTGGACAGCCTGCCTCTCTGCTGCCTGGCCAGGGCTTTATCGTAACCCTCCTTTCATACTTTGCATTTCACCTCTAGTCCTTTATACGATTTGAACAAAACAGGTAGAATCCAATAAGTGTTAATTATGCCTGGAGGACTGAGCGAGATTGCAGTGGCCGCTATGCAAAGCCTTTCCTACGTGACTTTGGGGGAGGTGTTGCACCTCTAGATTCTGGTAATTAAATTTCTAAATGAAGATGGGGAAGGGAACAGTATGTGGAGGCAGCAATTTCTGAAATCAACTTTGAGAAAATGTTTAAGTTTACTGCAAAAAAGTCATGTTTATTATCAATCTGCCAACTGCTGTCTGTGTCCATGAGTTTTTTCTTTTCTTAATCTCTCCACCTCTTTCCCCCAGCCCCGCAGCCCTCCTCCCCTCAGGCAGCTGTCGGCCTGTTCTCTATTTATCAGTCTGGTTCTATTTTGTTTGTCAGTTTATTTTGTCCATTGGATTCTGCATAGGAGTGACATCAGTGGTACTTGTTTTCTCTGAGTGGCTTATGTCACTTAGCATAACCAATGTCACCCAGTAAATTCAATTAAAAAAGATTGTATCAACCGTTATTTTTAGAAAGGAGGTCAGAGATTTGTTGATGTGTCTTTACCTTGACAATGAGGCTCTTAGAAATCCAGGGTCAAGTAATTTGCTTCCTTAAGTTCCTCTCAGTATTTAGTTGTTGTTGCTTTTTTGTTTGTTTCAGGTGGAATAACTATAAAAAGCTTCTGTGATGGCAGAATTTGTCAATTTATTTATATTTTAAAATAAAACAAAATTATTCATGTGGAATTCATCAGATGTTTCCACTTCAATGCGGATTTTTTGACTGATAATTGCATGCTTCTAAACAGAATCAAAATTATGAATGTGTGATGTTTAATGATGATAAGCATAACTTTAAAGCTAGAGTCCTAAATGGAGCGGGGAGGATGTTAGGAGGTTAGAGTTAATGACTTTTAATCTATGGGTGTTTATTTGGGGGTATTATGGGATCATAGTTACTGGTTCTATTATATGACTTTTCAAATTAGGTGAGAAAAACTACCATTTCCACAAAAGACTTAAATTGCAAAAATCCTACATCATGTCTTTTCAAATACGCATTGGTTTGCACAGAGCAGACCTGCCCAGTGACAGCAGCTCTTTTTCAATAATTCCTGGAGCCCAGAAATTTGCTTCAGTTTTGACCCTGGGGGACCCCCTCCAGGGATCAGAGAGTGGCTAGGTCTTCATGTCTATGTGGCCCTAGGATTGTCTACTGAGGCGGCTGACAGAGGTGCAAATTGTGATGTTCTGTGTATCACTCCCCCTTACGTAAGCGCGCATGCCGTCGGAACTCAGCTAAAAGTACTTGACTTTGAGTAACTCGCGATCCAGTGAGGGCTAGCATGTCACCCCGGATAGGGAGTTCCACATCCGTGGCTTCTTCATGGAAACATGTACCTGATTCCGTTTTGTACATTTGCCTCAGTGACGCACTAGGGTCTAGCTTTTGGAGGAAGTAGCTCAAATGGATCTGTGATATTTTCAAAACTGTGGCAAATACGCGGGGAGAACCCCCGTGTTGCTTCAGGTTTTCTAGTAGAACCCGAAGCCAGAGGCAAGTATTAACAATTGTGGATAGTGACCCATGGCCAATCCTCACTGGGACAATAAAAATGCCTTTGATTTTTAAAAAAAAAATCTTTTTTGTTGAAAGTAGTACATATGTCTCCTTCCTCCCCCCATTGACCTCTTCTAGCCCACCCCCTCCTGCCCCAGGCCTTCACCACCCCATTGTCTGTGTCCATGGGTTAGGCATGTATTCATACGTGTTCTTGGGGAAAAAAATGTCTTTGGGAAAGATCTTGTCATGTGTGTTTGACCTTCAGTGCCCCTCTATCTGTTCTTTAATTAATTCCTCTGTATTTATTTAGTTCCCCATTTCTTTTTCCAAGAAACAAGAGAACAACGGGTAAGAGAAGGTACTTTTACTCCAGACACTAGCACAGTTGTTGGGACTCCCCTATGTGACAGGTGGCAGGTGCTTTTCTGGGTGGTGCTGTCTCCACCGAGCAGACACAAGGGAGGCGGCCGAAGTGGCAGAGAACCGGGTGTGAGGCTAAAAGTTAGTGAAAAGGTAGTGAGACAACCCTCAATGTTTACTTTAAACATTTTGTGGTGCCCCGGAGAGTAGTTATAATTGTTGATTTTGGCAGGCCCAGCCTTAATAGTAAGCTTAGCAAGGTTTTCCTCAGTGGTGTAGAAAGCATGACCAATTGGTTTGATTTGCCAAATACAGACCTAACTGTAGGCAAGAATTGTTAATTACCCACATAATTTTAACAGTGTGACTGCTGCCAAACCCAATAATTCAATTCTCTCAAAGCCCTAATTTGGGTTAGTATCTCATTGACCACCAGTATTGATAGAATTAATGAGATAATCACAAATCTTTCACTTTTAATTTGTGTTAGGTGCCCTGCAACTTCTCATTCTTTGAGGAGTTAAGAACTGGAGAAAAACTTGCTTTAACAAACTATTAAATTTTGAGAAAAGCAGATTAGAAAACATTGTATACTATTTCATTTTTAAAAAAATAAGTATGTATACAGATTTTTAAAAAGAAGAAAAGATAATTACCAAAATGTTCCTAGAAGTTATTTCTGGATGATGGGAACAAGGGTGATTTTGAAAAAGAAAACAACAACAACAAAAAATCAAATATTAAGAAGCCCAAAACACCCAGGACGTCTTTGGAGACATGTGCAGTGATAGGCAGACAGGTGGTCCATGCGCCATGGAGACATTAGCATATGCTCTGTGGATGGATATAGATATCCATATTGTACCTATGTCTTTGCCTCTTATGAAGCTCGAGAGGAATAACTTATTAGACCAAATGGTTGACCCAACTCATGACCATCTCTAAATGTAATACCAAGTATTGACCTTCAAAATATCAATAATCGTGGGAGGAGATTTGACTTTGGATGGTAAACACACCATGGAATATACAGATGATATATCATAGATTTGTACAGTCCAAGCCTATATACTAATTCAATTAGCCAATGTCACCCCAGTACATTTAATTTAAAAAAATTATAAATAGCAGCAAACTTCCTTAAATTCCTTTATGGATCTTTTCATTAATTATTAATTTAAATTGCTATTAAGAATTATCATTTAAAATTATATTTATATATTTCTAATTATTTTTTGCAAAGACACACAAATGTTAAAAGAAAATGTTTTGGATTTAGCAAAATTTTGGATTTTTCTTTTTTTAACAGAGGGCTTTGTGTTTTTGATATATTTCTTAGATCTATCAAGGTATTTTGACATCAAAGAGTCAGGAGTGTTCTCTGTGAACTTTGTATAAATGTTAATCTATTCAAACTGGGATTAACGAATTTTCTTCTTTCTCACATGAATATATGGAATACTTAGTGTAGATGATAACCTTATTTTAAATAGGATGTGTTTCTGTTGATAACAGTGAGGTTTGTTTATCTCATATCAAAATTTACCATGGATAAACAACTTTTTAGAAAGAATAAAAATAGTGTGAGGCTGCCACCATTAATTTCTCTTTGGTGTTACTTACACATTTTATATATTGGTTTTTAAACTGAAATCCCACTGCAAATAATAACGGCCACCATGAGAAATCATAATACAGTTTCTGAGTAACAGATGGAGAATCTGATACCCCCAGTGCTGGTCTCAGTTCTAACAATCTGATTTGTGCTTTGGGGAAAATATTCATTTGTCTATGGTATACCTTTAGTATTGTAAAATATACCCAATATTTCGCTTTTTAAAAATATTTAAAATTCCCTAATTAAATTAGTTTGAGCATTTTAAAATATTCAGAATAAATGCCTAGAAAATGTACTAATAAGTGGCATAGCTATTATACTAAGGAGAAAACACTGAAACAATGAATGTGAGTCTGAAAAATGAACAGATGTCTCACTGGTCACCTCCCTAGGGCTCACTCTGAGCTTCTCCAGGGCTTTGGATTTCTGGTTGTGCTGGTTTTCAAGGATGTTCTCTTGGAAAGAACTGAGAAGTTATGTGTTTTTCCAAGTTTCCATTGATGTTTTTAAATTAGAGTCTAAGAAATATACCGAGTGATTGCTACCAGGCTGATACATCATTTTGGATATTCATGAAACAATGACTAATATCAGTCATGAAAAAGAGAATTAAGGAAGGGAACTCAGACATGTGCAACAACGTGGGATAACCTTGAGTACACCACGCTAAGTGAAATAGGCTGGACACAGAAGAACAAATAGCCTATGATTCTTCATATACGAGCTACCTAGTTGCGACATATTGGTGTGTTTCTCATGATCTAATGATCATTAAATACTCATTAGTTGTTTAAGCACCAGTGACTGAAATAGGACTGGGTGCAATGAGAAGGTTAAGACACTCACTGCTTTCACATGTATGTCTCCTCGTGGAGACAGGAATAGTCTATAAATAAACTTCCCACAGGAAGCAGATGGGAACTTCTTAAATGTCACGTGATATCAATGCTCTAAGAATTCAAGAGAAGTAAGAAGATTCACACTCTACCTTTCGGCTTTGTGGCTAGCTTTTCACAACCAGACATTCACTGCTTCTACCATACCTTCAAAACCCATTTTCACTTTGACCTCAAAGTTATTTTCTTGTTCTGGTTTGGTGTTTTAGGTGTAATATGACTCTATACAACCAGGCTTAATGAAACTAAAAGTAGGTGGAAACACTGAAGCTCCCTAGGAAAAAACCAATGCACTATTCATTGACATACCTGAAATTTACACCGAAAGCTTTACTTTTTTGCATTTGGTAAGATTTCTAATGAAGCCAGTGTGTCACTGTAGCTGTGCTCACGTGTGTCTGCCTCAAGGGACCACTGGGCACCGAAGCTGCAGCCAGAAATGAAGAGGCTCTCCTGGAAGCTGCCATGGCACCGGGTCAGTGCATCACTTCAGCGGCCTCCAGCAAAGGGTCCTGGAAACTAGCTTTTTGGATCCAGATGGTTGTTTAGGTGGCACTTGAGAAACTGCATTCTCCAAAGCTAAGGTTAAGGTGATAAAGTGGCTGAGCCTTTCAGCACTTAAAGGAAGGCGGAGGGGAAACGAAATAGCCATTCAAACAGCAAATAATTAATTGAGTGTCTTTGTTAACAGGAGGAGGTCAAGTACACATGGCCACAGCAGTGATACAGTCTGCATTCCAAACAGCTGAGTCTTTGCCTTGGAAGTGATTAGAATGGATTGTTGGGAACTAATTAAAATGTGCTTTTAATTTAGAAGGGTGCTGATGTAGTTTGAAAGATACTTGAAGAGATTCAAGTGTGGTCATTCCCCTTACTTTCTGTTCTGTGCTCCATGTCCTTGTCTTTTCTTTTAAATCTGTTAAAGCATGTGCAATAATTCTACAGTAGGATATTGATTGTCTGATTAGATTAGTGTAGCTATGAGTATATAGACTTTTGAGTATTAAAAGTTCATCAAAAGGAGGTATGACTTTTCCAGAAATACTTGAATTAGCTACTTCTTACTCATAGAACTCCTCTGAACATTGCAGCTAAATCTCTAGCCTGGAATTATACGTACTTAGGGGACTGTAATAGTAAAAGATGGGATGTTCAGGAAGTTTTCCTCCTTTGTTTAATACAAAGCAATGTAACGGGAAATAACTGTGCTGAAAACAGAGGGCCCAAAGCAAACTGGCATATGTTCTCATTGGAAGATGGTATCTGAGACGCATGAGTGTCCAACATATACAGGGTGGTATCGGAGAAAATTTTTGGACAAAAGAATTGGGAAAGACCAGGGATAGGTCTTGGATTGCGCTCTAGAGAATTGGACAGGGGTGTCTGTGTGCCAGTGGCCAGCTGGGGGGAACGGCTGGGCCCGGCCAGGCAAGCAGATGACGCCATGTGCTGGGGGAGGAAGGGCCTGCTGGGAGACCTAGAGATAAACGGGTTCCTTTAAGAACAGAAGTTAGACATGCCCTTTCATCTTCGTATTTTTTAGTTGAAAGTGTTGATCAACTATCATGGTAGCATGTATCGTCGTATGAACTGCGGGAGATGAAATGCCTGGGAAAGGTTTCGGATGTCTTAGCAGCCGCGCTGTGGACATGGCACTCACGCTGAGCGGGTGACGCTGCCGTTCCCAGAGGGGAGCTGTGGCAGGTGGATTGCACATCCCCAGCCTCAAGGGTTTTGTTTCTGGAGAGAATGTTCGGAGACCATTCGGTCTGCTATCGGGGGCATCAAGTTGACATTTTCAGGGGAGCCAATTGTATGGAGTTGTTGGGGCCTAAGAACTTTCCTGCAAAACACAGGTTCTGTGCTTCCCAATCTAACCAGCTCAGGGGGTTTGAGCAGAACGGGCCGTATTACACTTCTAACCTCCACTGTCAATGTTCAGTGGAGATTGAGCACTTTAGAGAAATCATGCTAGTTTCCATGTGGAATTTCACCTAGAGAGAGTGCTTAGACCAAAGACATGACTCTATTGGGCCTGTCACAGGATAAAAATGGCAACATTTCCATCAAGGTAGGGAGTGAAATTTAAGAATACTGCCTGGCTGGTGTGGCTCAGCGGTTGAGAGTCAACCTATGAAACAGGAGGTCACAGTTCAATTCCAGGTCAGGACATGTGCCTGGGTTTTGGTCTTGGTCCCCCATAGGGGGCGTGCAGGAGGCAGCTGATCAATGATTCTCTCTCATCATGGATGTTTCTATCTCCCTCTCCCTTCCTCTCTGAAATAAAATATATATATATATGTTTTTTTAAAAAAGAAGAATATTAAGTATCATAAATCTTACACCTATGCTGGACTATTCCCTCCCCACAACCACGCTTGTTGTTCTGCCAAATCAAACTGAGTCCTGCCGTGCGGAGACCACCCCAGGCCTCTGCCCAAGTCTCCCAGAGCTCCCGCCTAATTAAATCATCTGCAGGAAATGGAACAGTTAAAACCCAGGCTCCAGAAATAAATGCTGCGAAACAATGCTCACTCCGGAAACACTCAAATGACAAATGTAAATGCAAATGTTGGTATCATGGGGCAGGGATGCGCTGTCCCTACAGTACGGTGAAATCCTTCACTTGTTATTCTTCACGTCCTGGGATCTGCAAGTGGCTGGGCCGCTCCCAATGTAAATCCGCAACAATTTCCATGTCACTTCCACGGATTTCAAAGGACCGCATCCAGCAGCCTAATGATTAAAGTACAGATTTTTGAGCAGTAATGGGATTAATGTTAGTAATAGCTTCTTTTCATTTTGAATCATTTGATTAGATCCAAGTTTAATATTACATTAAAATTTATAGATATATCTGAGTAGTAATTCATAAGACTTTAATTATATAGATAGCTCACTTTGCATATTCTATTTTGCTTCTTCGTGATCTTAAAATATAGATTAATTTAGAAATCTAAACGAGTTTTCAAGTATCTCAAAAGCTTACAGACTGTTGGCATAGAACAGTGGTTCTCAACCTGTGGGTCGCGACCCCTTTGGAGGTCGAACGACCCTTTCACAGGGGTCGCCTAAGACCATCGGAACACACATATATAATTACATATTGTTTTTGTGGTTAATCACTATGCGTTAATTATGTTCAATTTGTAACAATGAAAATACATCCTGCATATCAGATATTTACATTACGATTCATAACAGTAGAAAAGATTACAGTTATGAAGTAGCAACGACAATAATTTTATGGTTGGGGGTCACCACAACATGAGGAACTATATTAAAGGGTCGTGGCATTAGGAAGGTTGAGAACCACTGGCATAGAATATTGTTTTATGCCGATAAGGCTTGCTTTTCCTGTGGTTTCATGAGCATCAATATCGCACCAACATTCAGTGGGGGAGCTGGTCATTAGTTCAGGCCTCACCCCTCCCGGGGAGGTTTCTTCTCAGGGAATGTCACATGACACCAACAGCTGCCACCTGCTAAGGGGCTTCCCAGGACTGAACCCAAATGCAGACAGCCCCCTCTGAGCCCCCCCTTCCTTTTGTTCTAGGACCTTCCTGATTTTTCCCAGTGCAACTGCACGTACATTCTCTCCAATGACAGAGGTGAAGTCGTGGTACACATCAGATAATCTCACTTGCATTTTCGATCTATACATTCGGTTGATTTTTCCACATCATTAACATTTTTTATAACATCATTTTTAATGACTTGGAAATATTATGTGGATGGACTATAATTTAGTTAACCAAGCTATTCTTGTTGAATTAATTTATTTTATTTTTTAAAACAGATGACATCCAAGTAGATGAAATTATGTATAAGTTCATAATCATTTCATTTGGATAAATTCCAAAATGTGTAATTGTTATGTTAAAAAGAATATAAAATCTTGACATACTTACAGAAAGGCATTTAGGCACTATACAGTTTATATTTATATTAGCCATGTCCCTAAATCCTCAACAACAAACTGTGCTGTTATTATTATTTCTTTGTCAATATAATAGGAAAATATAAATACTCCATTGTTTTAATATGAATTCTTTGGTGATCACTGAGGTTGAATATCATAGGTTTCTGGTTGTCTATGGAGACACATGGGAGGGAACTTTCTAAAAACAGCCCAGCTCAGAGGACTAGTCTTCTCTCATCCGGGGAGCGCCCTCACTCTAACTGCACACGAGTGACATTACATGTAGAGGAATAGAATGTGTAGTCAATTCAGTGAAGAGGAGAGTTCAGTCAAACACTCTGATCAAATTTGCTTTTAAAATAAAAAATAAATGTAGTGAAAAATTGTGAGATGAATTGTCATAAGTTGATGCAAATGGTTGAGGTGACTTCATTTTCTCTGCAAGATGTAACGTAAATCACTACTCTTATTGACACTTTTTCTTTCCTTTGATGAAGTATTACAATTTGAATATATTTAACCTTTTTAGTTTTAGTTTTTGTGCATTTACCTTTTTTTCAAAAAATATTCAATTCAATTCAAATGACACTTGAACTGAAAATATTTTTTAAAATATTTTTTTATTGATTTTTTTTTAGAGACAGGAAGGGAGAGGGGCAGAGAGATGGAAACATTGTTGAGCTGCCTCCTCCATGCCTCACACTGGGGATCAAGCCTGAAACCCAGGCATGTGCCCTGACCAGCAATCGAACCACTGGCGACCTCTTGGTTCATGGGTAGATGCTCAACCACTGAGCCACACTGGCTGGGCTGGAAATATTTTTATCCCTGATTTTCAAATACATATTCAGTGATCACTTACATGAAACAGGCCCATTCAGTCAAGAGGTTTTAAGTCTTATTGGTAGGAAATGGGACATATTAAGATTGAGTTACCCATTGCCATGTAACAGATGATCCCACCAATCTTAGCAGCTTAAAACAAACCTTATCTCACATATTATATCTATTTTAAATAGATTTTTATTGATTTCAAAGAGGAAGGGAGAGGGAGAGAGAGAGAGATAGAAACATCAATAATGAGAGATAATCATTGACTGGCTGCCTCCCTGTACGCCCTCTACTAGGGATCAAGCCTGCAACCCGGGCATGTACCCAGAATGGGAACCGAACCCTGACCTCCTGGTTCATAGGGCGACACTCAACCACTGAGCCATGCCAGTGGGGCTCACACATTTTCTCAGGATCAGGAAGCCAGAGCCAGCTGAGCAGGTGGGGTGCCTGGCTCAGGTCTCTCATCGGGTGACAGTGAAGCTATAGCCAAGCTGCACCCTGAAGACTTGACTGGGGCTGAGGGATGTACCTCCAAGTCCCTTCACATGATGGTTGGCAGACCTCACTTATGCCCTTGGGAAGGGCTGCTGGGCACAGCTTCTCCCAGAATGAGAGAGACCACAGATAGAGTGAAGGGGAGGGGAGAGAGGGAAGGAGGCAGGAAGAGAGGGAGGGGTATTCATTTCGATAAAGGCTGTTACTTCAAGTAATTATTTACCATAAGCTATTGGTCACAGCTTAAATAAATGATGTCTGTGTTAAGCATATCAGACCCTAGCCATTTCTTTGAGCTGTCAGTAGCCTTGTTTTAGCACTCTGAATGACATAATCTTTAAGTGCCTAAACCTAAATATAGTTTAAGAGAATTTCCTAATTCCTTATTTTTTCTCAAAAAATACCTCCCATCCTCCATGTTTTCTTGAGGATTTAAATCAGAATCCTCTGTTAATTTTAAACGGAATGAAGACATTGAAATACAGAAATGTCTGATCATATTTTTTTTTATGCATGAGTCCCCTTTCCTTCAGGAACTTAGCTTTCGTAATGAAATTCTTTATCCCTCTTTTCTTTAATTTTGGTGAAATTTCAGCATGACTTCCCCTCCAGAGAATCACATAGATAGTCACTCCGTCTCACTTGGGACCGAAGTAGGATCGAGGGCATGGATTCAGGATTCAGGATTCTGTAATGCCTTCAGTGTAGCCTATGTTGTGGTCGAATTTCTTTTTGTGTTCTTAAAGCAACAGAGCCACAACTGACCATATAACCTTCTCTTATTCCAGGTCCCCTAAGAACCCAGGACAGAAAATCATCAAGAGAGTGATTGCCCTTGAAGGAGATATTATAAAGTAAGTACTGAAAACTGTCGGTATGAGTTAAAGTTATAAATAGCTACATTTTTGTTGAGTGTGAAACCACATTACATGGGAAGTACATGTCAAAGAGGACCGAAGCTTTGGAGACATTCCAGATGAGGTGGCCCATTCAACCATTTCGGGATGTAAGACAGACACAAACGTACTGGTCACATTGCTGTCCTTTACCCGGGAGGCATGGGAGAAATGCACAGCCATGAAACTCACATTAACCATGTTTTCTAAAATGATCATGAGATCATTGTCTTCAGATATTAGAATTATCGTGATTGTTTTAGATGGTGATGTCAAGGTTCATTTTAGAAACATTTAAGAACATTTTATTATTTTAGAAGCAAATACAGAGACTAAGGGGAGCTTTTGTTATAGTGGAGATGGGGAGGACATGGGGAAAGACATGAAACAAGTTCTGAATCACTCACAAAATAGTAGCTCTAGAAAACAGCTCGCCATCAGGTGTGGTAACAGCGTGTAGTAATGTCTTATTTATGCTACATGCTGCCAAATGCAGAACAACGTTTGAGAGTCAACAAGTAAGTTGATGTGGTGTGACACATAGCATTTGGTTCTTACTTTAAATAAGTGTAGCCAGGTGTGCACAATGTCACAGTGTGGGCGTCCAAACGCTCAGGAAACTATATTCAGAAAGTGTTCCGATCCTGTCTTTTCAAAAAGCCGGGTCCTAAAGCATCCGTGTTGGTGACCGTACAGATTGGAGCCTCAGTAAAATGAACGTTGGTGGGTTTGGGAGCAGAGCCCCAATGTGTGTGCTTATCTATAGCACGAACAGCAATAATCAATGCATCCAAGTACATTCAATTCAAAAAAACATTAGCCAGAATAAAAATTAGGGGAAGCCAAAAAAAAAAAAAAAAGCCAATGAAAGAGATATTTACATTGACCCATTAGTTCCACCAAAATATTTTTCATAGTTATTTGCTTTTTTATTATAAATCTGCTATGACTCATATGTAGAGAAGCACTGTTTTTAGGAAAGCAGACAAAGTCCCAAAGTGCACCCCTCAATGTGAGTGACGCATCGGTACTTGTCTCTGGGCCGCCTGTATTTCTGCCTCACGGGCTTGCCAGCCGCTCAGACATGAAGCCAGGCCTGTCCCCTCTCACCTGGAGAAACCCACTCTGTGGACCTGGCGACCTAGAGGGCTCCCGTGTCCTTGGCGACCTTAGTGAAGATAGCGGATCGCCTTTGCAGGGGAACCCCGTAATATATTGCCGAAAAGAGGACACATTTGAGGGTGGATATGAATAGTCCACAGACTTGGGGCGGCCAGGTCAGCCTGCTGCAAAGGGTCACCCATCAGGGAGACGTGACCCACTTTATAAATCACTTCCCGTGGCCCTCCTGGTTCAGGAGAGCTCCGAGATGGGGTCCTGGAAACCAGAACCGCCTGCTGGCCCCACTGGGCAGAGGAGTAGGTGGAGGAGCACCAGCATTTCAGAGAAGCACACCCAGCTCACAGCACAGGCATCGCCTTGTGGGGAGGACTCCCCTCACAGGCGTGGACATGGCCGGAGGCATGAGGAGGACTCCCCTCACAGGCGTGGACATGGCCGGGGGTGCGGAGAGGACTCCCCTCACAGGCGTGGACATGGCCGGGGGCACAGGGGAGGACTCCCCTCACAGGCATGGACATGGCCGGGGGCACAGGGGAGGACTCCCCTCACAGGCGTGGACATGGCCGGAGGCATGAGGAGGACTCCCCTCACAGGCGTGGACATGGCCGGGGGTGCGGAGAGGACTCCCCTCACAGGCGTGGACATGGCCGGGGGCACAGGGGAGGACTCCCCTCACAGGCATGGACGTGGCCGGGGCGCAGGCAGAGCCTCAGGCGCTCCTCTCCTCGGGGACTGGTCAAGTGAGGGTCCTTCAAGTCCAGTGGTATCTTGTAAAATGCCCAAACACCCTAATTGATTGAAAATCACTCCCTTGTATTAGCAAAAAACAATCCATCGAATCACTAGACATTAAACCTTTTAAAGCTGTTGGTTTTAAATGTGCTATTGAAGATACGGAAATCAATATTAGCCAATCACAGATACTTGGATCACATCATGTTCCGGCAGATGAAGCTTTACGTGAAGAAAAACAGAACCAAACTGAGCTTTCCCCAGTGTGACCGGAACGATGCTTGTCGAGGAGCCTCCCTGTCATGGCCGCTGCGGGGGCTGTGAGGCCGGAAGCCTGGTGTCTGTGGGGCTGTGTGGAGGCCGTGACTGACGTAGGGCATCGGGCAGGGCAGGAGCTAGGAGTGCATGCTGTCCTAGAGGGAAGGACAGCATGCAAATGTGTGTCCCGGGCCTTGAAAAAGATGGGTGCAGAGAACGTTCTAGACCACGGATGCCGATGGGAGCTGACAGTGACGGCTCAGAGGACCTGTGGCTGTTCGTGCGCCAGCCTTGGCTGGTGGGGACTGGGGCGGAGGTTGGCAGGAGTCCCTGAGGCCCTTCAGCCTGGTTTCATGTGAACCCTGCGTTTTTCCGCAGCACGTGGCGTGGCGCTGTGGAGTGTTTAAGGCCTGGCCAGGGCTGTCACTGAGGAAGGGCCAGAGCAGTGACGTAAGCGCCCAGGGTCTGTCCCACAGTGTAGGCACACCAACTCAGAGGCTTTGGTGAAAAAGCATCCATTTCCCTGTGCTGTCAATCAGAGAAATCATTAGTATCGTCTGGGCATCCTTAGCTGTTCTTGCTAAAGAACGATAATTATTTTTTACTAAATAATTACAGATGGGTAGGGAACCCATGCCTTTTTGCAAATATTCCTTTTATGTAGTCATAGGTGATTACTTATCACTCTACTGTTATAGCAGTGAATAAAAATGGAATTGCTAATAAAACTCTCCGTCTTAGCAGTAGGTATTTCTTACTAAACATCAGAGAGATAGTCACCCCGAATTTATATGCAGAAATAAATGTTAATCTCAATTTTTTTAAAGTCCAAATTATTCCTATCATAAACGGAGTGATGCGGGAGGTTTCCAGAGGCACTGCCCGTGACGCAGTGCGTACACTGTGACTCGGGAGATGCAGCCGGTGCTGGGATCCCCGGGCCATTGAGATGGAGCTGCTCTTTCCAATAATGGTGACGCCTGTGACTGTGTGTGTCTCCCCCCCCGCCCCCCCCCCCGCCCCAAGCAGCTTCTTTGGTTTCACTTTCTACCTTAGCCGACCTGTCTAATGAATGGGATTCCTCTTTAGATACATGAATCTTCCATATTCATTCATTCATTCATTCATTCATTCATTCATTCATTCATGCACATCATTCACTTACTCATTGGTGTGGTCGTCGAGGTCACGAACACTGACTATGAATCCAGACCGCCCTGAGGCGGATCCCAGCTTTGCCACGTGGAATGTTACTTTACCAAATTACTTCACCCTCTCAACCTAGTTTTCCTCACTTGGAAAATGCAAATTATCATAGCACATTCTCCACAGAGTTTTCTTGAGAGTTCCATGAAGTAATGGGTATAATTTGGTTAGCATGGTGCCTAGCCTATAAGTATGTGTTCAGTGAATATCAGATTTCATTGTTAGTCATTACCGTGACTTAATCATTATATATTGAGTGTTTACTATGTACTAGACCACTGTGCTGGGTCCGGGATTATAAGCATGACAAGCTGCAGATAGTTCTTGTCTTTGGTGCTTACAGTCGGGTGGAGAAACAGGACAGGTGACCAAGAAATGGAACAGCACCGAAGCCCAGCCAGGGTGGGTGTGCCTGCAGCCCCTGGGGCTCAGGTAGAGGAGCATCAGTCCACCTGAGGGGGGCGGGGCTGGGGCGGAGAGAACTTCCGGGTTGACATTTGAGATGAGAAGAAAATCTACAGCCTCCCCTTAACCAGGACAGTGTGGCTCAGTGTGGACAATCACACAGTCCCGGAGCACCTGACGTGAAAAGGAGCGGGCCCCAGGGTGCCAGGGAGGGGGGGGGGGGAGACTTCTAATGGATGTGTCAGAGTAGGAGACCAAGAGGATTGAAACATATTTACCGAATGGCAGTTTTTTCTTTGAATATTCCACAAAGAAAAAAACTAACACATACTTGAGCTATATCTGTAAGGATTTATGTTTCCCAATGTGTAAGTTATGCAGGTATTGCTAACTGGCCCACTAGGCAGGTGTTTGAAAATATGGCAAGTCCAGAATTGCTTATTTAGTGCCGAAATACTAAGTGACAGTCCCATGGAGGTGCTGTCGGGTGGCGATGATACCGAGACAAAACCATCTATAGGAAACGGAAAGCAAGAGCATGAGAATGGATATTAACACAATGTCTCGTTATGTAATATTCTCATTTAAGCTCACTATATCTGCGAGGAAGTGTTAGAACCGTCATGCCCAACTGGGCGCTTCAGGCAGGAAACCCATTGGCTTAGCTTCATTAGGAAAAGAACTCTGTAGGGGGGCCCCAGCAGGTCTCTCTGGTCCACGCCTCCTTGCTTCTCTCTAAAGGGGTCATTCTGCCCCACCGGTGTGGCTCAGTGGTTGAGCCTTGACCCATGAACCATGAACCAGGAGGTTATGCTTTGATTCCTGGTCAGGGCACATGCATGGGTTGCAGGTTAGATCCCCAGTAGGAGGCAGCAGATCGATGATTCTCTCTCATCATTGTTTCTCTCTCTCTCCCTCTCCCTTCCTCTCTTTGAAATCAATAAAAACATTTAAAAAATAATTAAATGAAAGGCAGTATTGTTTGTAACTGTGATGCCTTTGGCTAAGCTCCTTTTCCGTCTTCTTGGCTGGCTTTGGGGCTAAACTCTTCAGTTCTGCGTGAGCCGCAGCCCTGACAGACCATGTGCAGAGCTCCTTGGGGTCCATTCCCGCAGGAGCGTCACGCGTTGGGGGGGCTGGTGTAGCGGTATTTTTGGCTGCTGCCTTAATCACATGTCTGAGTCGCAGAACTTTCTGAAGTTGTGAACTCCGAGTAAAAGTATGAGAAATGCTAACTTTCGGTGTTCCTTTGAACTAAATATTTATTTTTTTCTCTGCTCACAGTCATGCACATCTGTCAAATATTTTGAAAAGACATAAGTATAATTATCGCGGTAGGAAGCTGAAAAGGTTGTCTTAAAATACCATTTTAACTAAACTCAAAAAACATGTTAGGAAGATTCAAGAGTCGTTCTAACCTGAATAATTACTAAATAATTAAGGAGCAGATAGCGCTTCTATTTCTGTGTGATTTTAGTTGACCTTGTTTAAACTTAAAATTGACCACAGTTTCTCTTTTAAAATGTTTGGAGTGAGAATTTCTTGCAGGGAGCAGGTGTGTTTAAAGCATTGATTTAATTAGCTGTGGATGCTTTTAGAGTTTTATAAAAAATTTTGTATGGCTTTTTTTAGATGGCTAAGGAACATGGCATGATAGAGTGTTCCCCTTGGAGCAAGACGAGAAGTGGCTCAGTCTGTGCTCTGGTCTTTATACGCTGTGTGATCTTGAGCACTCTGAGTTTTTTTTTCTTTTCCAATTTCTCTATTTGCAGGGTTCTTTTAAAGACAAAATTAGAAAAAATAATATATGTTCCAGCCCTTTGTAAACTTTAGCACACCATCAACGTTTAGTGCAGTGCTAACTAATTTTCTACGTGAAGTCATGGACATACCTTGGTGAGCACAGGGCCAGCCCAGCGCTTAGCAGAACGCCCCGCCCACTTTAGAGTACTGATTGCTTGGTTCTCATTTTAATGATTTGGTTATATAGTGGGGCCTTGACTTACGAGTTTAATTCGTTCTGAGACCGAGCTCGTTAAGGAGTTTGTTAACTCAAATTACTCTGTCAACTCAATGCAAAAAATCTGCGGAGAGACAGCTGGTATCTCAAAAAACTCGTTCGTCGCGACACTCGTAAGTCAAGGCCCCACTGTACTGCTCAGTTAAGACATAGGTCGTATTTTATGAACCCTAAAGTTGGAAGGAAAACACTTTTTATTTAAAAACATGTTTAATCTTTATCATTGGGAGCATTACAGATGTCTCCCATTTCCCCCATTGGCCCCCTCTGCCCAGTCCCCGCCCCTCCCCCCGGCCTTCTCCACACTGTCGCCTGTGTCCGTGGGTTATGCATCTATGCGGGAAGCTCTAGGTTATTCTCTCTTAAAACCTGCCGTGCCCGTGCTCCCACGCGGGCTCCCATGTCTTTGGGGCCCTGTCTGCTTCCTCCTGCACAGTCACCCCAAGTGAGATCTCCTCGCGCAGTTCTTTCTGATGTTGGTCCCTCCTGCGGGCTGCGGCAGCTGAGGACACAGCGTGGCTGTGCAGGCCGCCCTGTCTCTGTCACAAGTACTCGGGTCAGATGAAAGCAGCTGGTAAATGCATGCTCCCACCAAACTTTATTTAAAAATCACAGGTCAGCGTTCGTACTAGATTTTGCTCACGGCCCGTGGTTTGCCAATCCTTGGTCTATATTATCTTCCCTTATTCCCTTATTCCCCTGGAGTCAGTTGGGACTACCGAACTCCCTTCTCGTCCTGGCCAGTAGTTTACAGGGGAGAGAGGACTTAGCCTCAGAGCCGAGGGCTCTCTGGCTGTGTCCCGGCTGAAGCAGAGGCCGTGGGGAGGGCAATGGCTGAGCAGAGACCTTGGCTGAGCAGCTGGAAGCCACGTGGGTGCGTCTGGACAGTGAAGACCGTGGTCTTGAGCTGGATGGGAAGAGCTGCTCCACTCGGCGGCACATGCTCGCTGGGGAGCCCCGCGAGGCGGTAAAGAGCAGAGTAAATTTCATTGCCCGATGGTTTCTCTTAATACAAAGGAACAGCCCTGCACTTGGGGAAACTCAGACCACCTCCACCCCACGCTCCTGGAGCTCCGCTCATCACCCCGGCCTCAGACCTCCAGTTACCTTGTGGCTGAATTTTTTAGCTCCACCTGCTTGTGTGGGACCAAACTGAGAGATCCTCCCTTCCCCCAACTGGTGGGCGGAGTATGACGTAACCTGCAGCCCAGAAATACCTGAGTGACTAACCATGTACCTTATATGGACTAGACATTGAACCACCAATCCACACCTGCCAAATCCAGTGGTTGGCAAACTGCAGCTCGGCACACCATGGCTCGCGAGCCGCATGAGGCTCTTTGGCCCCTTGAGTGTGGCTCTTCCACAAAATACCGACTTCTGTGCATGGGCCACGAAGTTTCGATCGCACTGTAGGTGCGCGCCTACACGTCGTATTTTGTGGAAGAGCCACACTCAAGGGGCCAAAGAGCCTCATGTGGCTCGTGAGCCGTGGTTTGTCAACCACGGCCCTGAGCTCTTGTTCCTATATGGACCATACATTAAGCCACCAATCAGTGCGCGCCGAGTACACTAAGCCCCCCATTCCTTCCCATCCCTCCCCTCAAATGACATGCTCACCTCTGCAAGGGTTGCTGTTCTCTTGCGAGACAGCCCGGCAGGTCTTTCTCCTAATAAAGCCTGTAGTCCTGGTTTTCAGCTCCCAACTGGTCTCTCACAAACCAGTAGTACAGAGAAGAAGGAGCTAATATCCTATAGCGGATACATGTTTTTCTAAAGTAATCTAGTTGCTCACTTCATTTTGTTATGGAAAGTATTCAAATGTAATCTAACCTATTCTGACAGATACCTATGTACATATTAGTATCTTAGGCACCTGCAGCAATTATTCCCATATTTAAAATGTTGGTTTTGACACTAAAGTCTGTGTTTGCAGTTTTGCAACATTGGAAAATGTTTGTTGACAACAGTATTCATTATAAATTGTTCATTAAAAAAAAACCTGTCATCCTAGTGTTTTCTCCCTGCACAGTGAACCTGCATGAGCTTCTAAATGGTTTATGCTAGCAGAACTAATAAGATTTTGAGATTGATCATCCTTGTAGTTGTGATTCAAATGAGAATTTGAATGAAAATAATTAATATTTTTCATTAGTAAGGGCTGACAGTTATTTTCTTTCAAAAGAGGAAACTGATGGAAGTCGTGTATTGGGGGTGGAGGTTGTGTTCTGTGTGATGGAAGTTGTGTACTTGGGGTGTGGAGGTTGTGTTCTGTGTGATGGAGGCCGTGTATTTGGGGGTGGAGGTTGTGTTCTGTGTGATGGAAGTTGTGTACTTGGGGTGTGGAGGTTGTGTTCTGTGTGATGGAGGCCGTGTATTTGGGGTGTGGAGGTTGTGTTCTGTGTGATGGAGGCCGTGTACTTGGGGTGTGGAGGTTGTGTTCTGTGTGATGGAGGCCGTGTATTTGGGGTGTGGAGGTTGTGTTCTGTGTGATGGAGGCCGTGTATTTGGGGTGTGGAGGTTGTGTTCTGTGTGATGGAGGCCGTGTATTTGGGGTGTGGAGGTTGTGTTCTGTGTGATGGAAGTTGTGTACTTGGGGTGTGGAGGTTGTGTTCTGTGTGATGGAGGCCGTGTATTTGGGGTGTGGAGGTTGTGTTCTGTGTGATGGAAGTTGTGTACTTGGGGTGTGGAGGTTGTGTTCTGTGTGATGGAGGCCGTGTATTTGGGGTGTGGAGGTTGTGTTCTGTGTGATGGAAGTTGTGTACTTGGGGTGTGGAGGTTGTGTTCTGTGTGATGGAGGCCGTGTATTTGGGGTGTGGAGGTTGTGTTCTGTGTGATGGAAGTTGTGTACTTGGGGTGTGGAGGTTGTGTTCTGTGTGATGGAGGCCGTGTATTTGGGGTGTGGAGGTTGTGTTCTGTGTGATGGAAGTTGTGTACTTGGGGTGTGGAGGTTGTGTTCTGTGTGATGGAGGCCGTGTATTTGGGGTGTGGAGGTTGTGTTCTGTGTGATGGAAGTTGTGTACTTGGGGTGTGGAGGTTGTGTTCTGTGTGATGGAGGCCGTGTATTTGGGGTGTGGAGGTTGTGTTCTGTGTGATCGAGGCCGTGTATTTGGGGTGTGGAGGTTGTGTTCTGTGTGATGGAAGCCGTGTATTTGGGGTGTGGAGGTTGTGTTCTGTGTGATGGAGGCCGTGTATTTGGGGGTGGAGGTTGTGTTCTGTGTGATGGAAGTTGTGTACTTGGGGTGTGATGAGTAGGAGCAGGTCATTAGCTTCAGGTTTCTGCAACTGGACACCTGGGAACCAAGGAGATGTCTCTGCTTATTACACAAATAAATTCTGCTCCCTGGGCTGTGAGAGCGGACTGCGCTGTGCAGCCCGAGCAGGAGCAGCGGAGGTAAACGCAGGCCCTCGCCGCTGCCCCTCTGGGTGTGTGGATATTTCCCGGGAACATTTCTGGAGTCTGGATTTCAATTTTACAAACATCAGAAAGGAAATGCCCGTTTAATCTTTCACTGTAACATGAAGAGGAGCAAGTGATACATCGTGGGATGGAGTTTCGGAGGAGAGAAAGCCAAGCTGAAAGATTTTCTATTTGAGATGAAAGTGTCATAAGCAGTACATTTTACAAAAGCCTGGAATTGGATAATGGAAGAGGAAATGAATGAATGGATTCGGATTTAGCATCTGTATGGGAAAGTAAGGTGACCATTAATGGATTTCTGAGGCTGTCTTTGGGGGATTATGTAAATCAAACCTGATTGTAAATCTAACCCAACTATCACTGAAATCAGGAAAATGCTTTCTGCAGGCGGAAATTGAAATGACTCTCGACTTTATCATGTTCCTGAGCTCTGATCATCTCACAGGAGTTTCCAAAACCAAGCTTTCTTTCAAAATTAAAACTTGCAACATCCTTAGCAATAAAGTGGAGGAAGTCAAGGAAAATGTGATAATGAAACTTATAGGAAAGTTTCCAGCTGCTGTATGAACATGCCACTGCGTGGAGCCAGGAGGAACTTGTACACAGCGTTACTCTGATGGCGTCTCGCCCGCAGGAGCACCGGGTCTCAGCCACACTGAGCTGCCGGGTCCTGGTTGCTGGGCACCTGCTCACCTCCAGCTGCCGCCACAGGGAGCACCTTCCTTTAGCCCTGCTCCCTGTGCCTGTGCTTGGCCGATGCCTACTCAGCGCTTCCGTCTCTAGGAATGTCCTGGGGGAGGAGTACCGGGGCTCCCTGCAGCACTGTGTGCAGCAGCCAAAGACCAAAGCCCTCTAACGGTGCCTCAGTGTAGCTGCGGACACGTGGTGCATCCATAGACTCAAACACTAGGGAGCAACGCAGAGGAAAGGGGGAGATGTGTGTGCACGCGCGCGCGCACACACACACTCACACACACTCACACTCTTGTATAGAAGTATGTGTGCTCTCAGATCACACACACAATCACACTCATATAGGAGTGTGTGTACTCTCAGATCACACACACACTCACACACACACTCACACTCTTGTATAGGAGTATGTGTGCTCTCAGATCTCACATTCACACTCTTGTATAGGAGTATGTGTGCTCTCAGATCACACACACACATACACACACACACATACACACTCACACACACACACTCACTCTTGTATAGGAGCGTGCGTGCTATCAGATCCTGGCCACCCATCACTGTCCCACCCGTCATTTCTGGGACTTCTCTCCCACACTCTGCCACCTGAGCTGGTGGAAGTGCTGAGTAAGGAGTAAGGGGGTGACCTGTGCCCTTAGAGAGGGAATGAGAGGGCTGGAGGGTCAGGGTGTGAGGGAGATTCCCCACTATCTTCCCTTTAATATTGTAGGGTTTTACACTCAGGAAAGAATAACTCGCCTCCCCATTGTTCCCCGTTATGCCCCCTCTTCCTCCTCCCCTCCCCCTCTTCCTCCTCCTCCACCCTCCCTCCCTTCCTCCTTCTCCTCTTCCTCCTCCTCTTTCCCCTCATCCTCCCCCTTCTCCTCCTCCTCCTCTTCCTTTCTCTCTCTCTCTCACACATAATATACACAGACACGTATTATATGTATAGATATATACACACACATGCACACAAATGTGTGTGTGTGTAAACCAAAGATTCAAACCTCCTGTGGCTGGGATTAGCCCCTTTGGGCTCCTGCTGTCCTGTGCTCACTCTCTCCTAGTAGTTACCTCTCCCGGAGGCGGGGGGGGCGGGCAGCTTTTCATGTTCACTTTCTTCCCCTGTCCCCCCCCCCCCCCCCCCGGCTACACCCATCCACACGCACAGCACTCACTGTGGGCTAGAGACACACTGTTCCAGATTTTCAGACTCCTCCATGTTTTCCTGTATCTGCTCCGTGTCATCCTGAGCGTGCCAGGCGCTTCTTCACCCCCACCCATTCAGCACCGCCGTGTCCTTCCCCTGGAGGGATCAGTCGGGGCGTCTCCTCGGTATCCCCAGTGCTTTCGTGACCCCCCAGGAGTCCAGCTGTGCCGGAGCCCCTGGTGCAGGCCTCTCTGAGGTCCCTGGGCTCAAGGGCAGCTCTCCTTTCTGGAGCCCAGCCTCTAGCGCAGCCGTGGGCAAACTACGGCCCGCGGGCCCGATCCGGCTGTTTGAAATGAATAAAACTAAAAAAAAAAAAAAAAAGACCATACCCTTTTATGTAATGATGTTTACTTTGAATTTATATTAGTTCACACAAACACTCCATCCATGCTTTTGTTCCGGCCCTCCGGTCCAGTTTAAGAACCCATTGTGGCCCTCGAGTCAAAAAGTTTGCCCACCCCTGCTCTAGCGCAGCCCCTCATGGGACCTCGAGCATTGCTCAGCGTGGATCTGTCCAGGGTGATGACTGCAGAGAGCTCCGTGCATATGTATAAAACTTTGTTCCGAACACCACTCTGGGAGATGATTCTGTTTGTTCTGGAAATAGTTGAACGCAGACCAGCTGTATCAACCCCGACTCCTTATCTTAAAAAGCACACGCTCTCCAGTGGGCTGAGCGGCAGTGTCTCCCGTCGCTGAAGGTTCAGGAAAGCCCGGGGTGAGGAACACCAGCCTCAGCCCTCTGGTTCCTTTGCTCTCTCGGCAGAAAAATGCTGCCGGGCTGTCCCTGCGCAGCAGCGGGATGAGAACACGCCTGTCGATTGCAGAACAGTTTGCAAGGGCCCTGCCTCAGTCAGCCAGGCTGACTCCTCTGATAACCAGCGGCCCCCACACCCCATGGAGCGTGCCCCCCCACTCTGCTGTGGGTGCGGATGGGGTACAGGAGCCTCCGCTCCATCACTTCCCAATCGGGCCTCAGGCTGGCGGGGGAGTAATAGCCACAGGGAGCAGGAGAGCAAGCCTGGTGGGGCCACGGGTGGGTCTTACAGCTTTGATTTGGAAGGAGCGCATATAATTTCCCCTCACCTGGCGTTGGCCAAGACAAGGCAGATGGCAAGACCGACAGCAATGGGCATGTGCAACCCTCCCTCGGGGATAGGAAGCACATATTTTCTACAAAAATACACTTAGCAAAGTCTCTCCTAGTGCTCTTCTGGTGAAAATGAGTTGATTTTGGCTCTTGCACCGATGTGCATATTCAGTGCATATTCAGCACACAAACAGCACAACGGTGGGGAGAAGGGCTAACTTAGTGACTCTCTTTCCAGGGGTTGACTATTGGAAAGGCCTAAAAATACAAAGGATATGTCCCTGCACAATGGTCAGGCCTGCTTGCTGGGGAGAAAGCCGTGGAGTCGGGATAGCACAAAATTAACTGCATTAGCTGACGCCTGAATGGATTTTGTATTATTATTTTAAAAATCTTACATGTAAAAGTGTACTATGGGAGGATTCATTACATCTGTTTGCCCTTTAGCTCTTGTCATTTCAGATATTTATGGTATCTATCTCTCTATCTAACTTATATACATAATAGAGGCCTGGTGCACAAATTTGAGCACGGGTGTGGTCTGTAGGCCGGGCCTACGATCAGGGCCAAGCCGATCAGGGCCTGTCCGCTGTGGGGAGGGATGGGAGAGGGACTGCAGGCCAATCGGGGCCTGTTGGCTGTGGGAGAGGGATGGGTTGTGGGAGATTGGCTGCCGTCCCTGAGGAGGGAGCCAGCCCTCAGCCCCCTTGGGAAAGGGGCCGTGTCTGCTGCCACTCACCCCAGTTCCCCATCCCAGCCCAGGGCCCGAAGGCCCCGGCAGGGTAGGGAGAGGAGGCGACGGTCACTGGGGTGGGGTATCAAAGGAACAGATGCTGATGCCAGCTCCCCACCACTATGTAGTTCTCCGCCTCCCCGCCCCACCTTCCCTCGCTCTTTCCCTCGCTGCTGTGCCACAACTGCGGTGGGCAGGCGGTTGGCTGTGGGAGCATGCTGACCACCAGGGGCAGCTCCTGTGTTAAGCGTCTGCCTCCTGGTGATCAGTGCGCATCATAGTGACTGGTCGACTGGTCATTCCCGTCATTCCAGTCGTTCAGTCCCAACGGTCCCTTAGGCTTTTATATATATATAGGTGTGCAATTATTTAATGAGTAGCTATTTCCATGGGTGATGATGAAGTGGGAGCATTGAACAAAATAGCTGGTGTCCCTGATCACTCACACCCTTTGGGAGCTGGGTATGTGCAATAGCACCCAGAAGTACAGAACCCGCTCAGCCCTGTGCTTCTATCGTGCTTTCTAGCCTCCTGCCTATTGATCTGATTTTCTCCTTCCTGTTTGTTCTTCCATGTGGCTGTCATTTTATTCTCAGAGAAAAGAAATGTGCCCGAGCCCCGTGCGGGTCTTAGGCTCCCGGCTTGGGAATGGCTTTCTTGTCTGCGCACAGGACACGAGCTGCAGATGCCCTGTGCTGTCAGTGTTCCTCTGCTGGTAGATTACTTCTCATCCATCGCCGTTTACATATATATTCATTAGGATCAGATTCTAAGAAGGGATTACGTATTTCAAGGAAGGAAAGTCATGCTGGTGTTTCTAAAGTGTACACAGCTGTTGAACTTTAATTAAACAGGTTTGTAGGAGAGGGGACTGGAGACCAAGCTCATAAAACCAGACAGATACATGCTTTGCAAATGAAGAAAGCTAATTAAGCCAAGCATCGCAGCTTAATATTAATTTTTAAAACACTTCCAGTGTATTTGTTGTAAATCTTGACACTGCTATTGTGTGTTGGTTTTATTTTTGATTTTTGTTTTTTAGTTGTTTATGGGTTAATCTGCAAGCTAAGACCAGCATTTGAATGCAAAGGATTCCTAGTCATTTAGAAAATTGTCAGATCTTGCCACGTTATGTTCATATGTATTGTGAGAAACTTAACTCTTGAAGGAAATGTAAGTCAGGAATGAAGATCACTGGTGTATTTATACTTTGGAAATAGAATGTGTTATATAAGCCACAAACATAATCTAAAGCCACCCACTGTGTTTTTTTTAATAAAGTATTTGATTACCAGACGATTGTGTACACAAAGCCAGACTGAGAAACACACTTCACGTTCAGCTGTGTTTTTGAGCTTGTTCTTAAGTCTTTTAACCAAGTTAGGATTTTAAAAAAAATGATTAAAGGATAGCTATGCCATTTTAACAAAAATGCACTCATCATTATGTTCTCACAATCCTGTGAAGCAGGAGGAATAAAACCCCAATAAATTAGACTTTGTTGCCACATTGCTGGACCCTAGGAAGCTTGCCGATGCGCCCAGTTATTGAATGCGTCCTTGATTTTCCTTTGTTCCGTTGTGCACGGGCTCTGTGAGGGAAAGCTTTAAAGATTTGGATCTCACCTTCTCAGTAGGGAAGACCTGGAGGGAGAGCTTTAAAAGCAGAAAGGTGTTTAAATTAAGCCTGCTGAGCACGGATGCAGTCAATAGAATCAGATTGTGACTTAGTGAAATGATTCACAAGGTTCAACCTCTGGTTCCTCATTCAGGAATCAGAATCCCGCTCCTTTCTCCAAATAGAGCTGTAACCCATGCATTAAGCACCGACTCCCTGCTCTAATGCACTGTGTCATGGTAAAAAGTTCACCCTTTACTCAGCCATAACTGGAAACATCTCTTTTGCTTGTGTCAAGCAAAAGGGTCACAGCACTGTTCGTTCGGGAGACCAGCAAAGAACAAGGAGCTGTGTGAGACCCCCGTAGTTTCCGCAGACAGTCACAGTAGCTGCAGATAAGTGGGGACTCAGAAGCAGATTATGCTGAGCGACGAAGACTGTGCAGCCACGTTGTCTCACGAGGTTCGGCTGAAAGGATAGACTGTGCAGCCAGGATATGTCATCCCCAGAGTATCCCTGAGAAGGGCTCTTTCTCCCAGGGGGACGCTGGGGAGAGTGAAATGTTTCTTTCTGCTGGACCTTTGGAGAAACGCCCGAAGCTCTCCTCTGAGAGATGCATCCACCGAAAAGGGGCCTTTACTTAGGTCCCGATTTCCACGTGAAGGACAGTAGGATCACTGGCCATGCAGAACGTGAGTCTCCACGGTGTGGGTCTCCTCTGTCTTGCCGATGGATGGAGACCGTGATGACTGGTCCCCTGTGCACTCTGTCAGGCCTCCGTCCTTCCTGCTGCCGCTGTCAGCAGGCGAGGTGCTCACGTGAAAACACCACTCACACGCATATTCTCCATCAAGACTTTCTAAGTGTCTTGATGTTTATCTCCAGAGCTATGTGGTTTTCTGAATACCATGCCGTGTTTTTTCTTTCTCCTGAACCTGAGGCATTTCCTGGGAGTCAGGTGGGTCAGTCCAGATGTTGGGCTCCCACGGGAAGCCTGCTGAGGCGGCCTGCACTTCTAAAGAGGCTTGTTGTCTTTGCTTCATTGCGAACGTAGCGTAGGGTGAGCTGCACGCGTATAACTTCAGAGATCGAGTTGGTCACACGTGGAGAAACTGAGACCCGGGAGCTGGGGGAATGGCCCTGGCCTATGTAGCTAGCTCACGAGCTCAACCTCTGCCCCCGGGTGCACCCTTGCTCACGCTGCATCAAAGGATGCTCAGTGGAAACCTATCCCGCTGTCCTTTGTTCCATTGGGTGGATGAGTAGTTGGACGAGGTCTCTGAAGACCTTCCTTACTTCCGAGAGCCTGTAGCTTTGCGATCTCTAAGAAACAGCCACCAACGAAGTATATATGACATGCTATTTCTCTTTGTCCGTGTTATTACATAAACATTTGTTCGTTTCTAATGTTGCGAATGATTCCCCCACTGTGATGTTTCTGAAACAAGAGCTCCCTTAAAGAGAGGCTTGGGGCCCGTGAGTGATGGACTTACAGTTTGTACCCCTGTAGGGACCGCCTGCGTCCATGAGGTCAGCGTCGCGTTGGCCCCTCAGAATGCAGCGGGGCATGCGCCTCTGCTGTGTGTCTGCGGGAGTTCGCCACGGCCTTCCCTGTGTGAGATCCCTGTGGCTGTCCTTCGGCGTTGGGAGTCCTATTGTTGCCGGAATGAGTTCGGAGAGATGGCCACATTGTATTTCAACTGAACAACCGTGTTGTACCCTAATGCCTGCTTGCATGGCTGCACATAGTAGGGATGCTTTTTTAGGGGCAGATACCATTGTCTTCCTCCAATGGGGACGGAGTAGAAGTCATGTACCTTTTTCCAGCTGAAGGGCCAAGAAGGTTTGCTCACTGCTTCATAGTGTTGGCAACATTGCTTCCCAGGTGGCCCGGGAAACCATGGGGTCCCAGAGCACGAGGAGTCTCGGTGCGTTACTTTTTGACCCTCACACACTAGCTTTATGATTTGGGGACCACTTGCTTTCTTCCTGCAGTTCTGCATGAGATCAGGGTTGTTTAAAACCTGACCAAACACAGAAGCTCTGTAAAAAGCACAGAATCCTGGAAATTACCTCAACTCAACTGAAATGGGAACACTAGGAATAGAGCCCGTAACTGTACAATTTTTAAAAGCTTACCTGGGACACTTTAAAGAAACAAAAAAGGCTGTGTCCCAAGCAAGACCAATTGAATATGCATGGATGTAGGTGCCCACTGCCTATCCCACACTCCCAAGGTCCCCAGGTGGCTCTCATCTGCGGACCAGGTTGAAACCACTGCTTTAGACTTTCTTCTGTCTCTAGGGTTCAGCAGTTTTTGCTTTAAGCTTTGCTCTTCAGGAGCAAATAAAAGAACCCCTGCCTGTCGTTTGTATGTTCGTGAGTGAAGTGGTCTGGTGACCTCTGTGTCAGTTCCTGCATCGCTGGACTGGAAGCTTGCCTGTCGTGGTGTGGGGAGACTTTCTGATAGATTCCAGGAAACTGCTTTGCATAGAAAATGATCTAAAGTGCAGATCTCCATCCATTCTGTCTTACTGTGGGCTATCTCATCTTCTGGGAGAGCTGCATATTACATTTGAGGATATTCTTCTCCTTGGGTGGCCATTAGAAAAAAAAATCAATTTTCTTTTTAATCAAAACTCCATCGATGGCTTACCTTGTTGAAATGTGCAAGCCATAATTGGCATACATATATGAATTAGTTGTGGAGGGACTGTTTGGATTTCTTGTTGTTTCATTTAAAGGAAAGTGTTTATGGGAAGGGTATTTTTAGAAAAGATACGTGTTATTATTTCCAAGTCAGCCTGTCTCAGAAAACGCCATCACAGAGCTCTTATCCACTATCCTTTAACTGTATTGCTTTTATTATGAAATGTCTGCCCACCCAACTACACTGAATTCCTTAGCCAGGAAGTGTTTGGGGGCCATTGTTTCATGCCCTTCCCTCTCAGCTGGCACCTAGCACAGTGCTGACCATGGTTGGTAGATTGGTGTGCCATGAATGTTAAATTGGGCCTTGAAAACTGGGACTGTATTTAAGGAGAGCAAATCCCATTAGATTGTTTTGCCTCTGCCTAAAAGAGGATGGCATGGAAGCTGGGAGATGAGAAGGTAGGAAGGCTGCACTGATATGCACAAGGGGAGGAGGCAAACAGGAAGTGAGGTCTGGGAGGGAGGGCATGAGGGCCAGTAAGGGAGAGGGGAAGGGCCAGGGGTACCAAGGAGATAAGAGGGTGGCTCAGATGACAGGCGGCCATTCCATATGACTCCCAAATTGTTCAATAAGCCTTTTTAAATTCAAATGTTTGGTGCATGTGGATTTCTTGTGTCAATGTAAGAAACCTCCAAACCTGTAGAGAAATTTGTACTAGAATTTGTTTGAGACAAAATGATGATGTTACCAGGAAGCAAGATCTCAAATGGGCTGGAGAATGACAGTTTTGCAGTTTTTCTTTCTTTTTCTTTCTTTCTTCTCTCTCTCTCTCTCTCTCTCTCTCTCTCTCTCTCTCTCTCTCTCTCTCTTCTCTCTCTCTCTCTCTCTCTCTCTCTCTCTCTCTCTCTCTCTCTCTCTCTCTCCCTTCCTTCCTTCCTTCCTTCCTTCCTTCCTTCCTTCCTTCCTTCCTTCCTTCCTCTCTCTCTCTCTCTTTCTTTCTTTTTTGCATTTGAATCTAAGGAGGGAATTAAGGGTGATTACATGGAAGTGGGAGAAAGCAAGGTGGGGATTGGATTACAGGGTAAATAACAAGATTATGTGCTCTCCTGAGGGTGGTTACACTTCTAAGGGGCCTGAAAAGGAGGCATTTCAAAGGTGTGTTAACCTGGATGCATAGAAACAGTGGCTATGCAGTTGAGCCATATGATATTTTCATCTTGGAAGCCAAAAAATGGTCAAACATGAGCAAACGCATGCCATCTGGGTTATGTCAGCTGGAGTCCTCTAGTGTGTGACTCTCTTTGCCCACACACTGCAGACGAGGTGACCAGGCGCCCAGGGCACACTCCCCTTAGTAACATTCACAGCCTGGACCTTCATCACACATGCCAGTCCTTGCTGTCCTTGCTGTTTGTGCTTGTTTACATCGTTACTTAGGAACAGAAATCTGAAGAGGGAGAATGTGTACTTTCTCCTTATTGAGAAAGAGCCTCTGGGGCCAGTGCTAACCTTACCAGTAGTCCCGTTCCAAGGGCCTTGCCTGTGGAGTGAGATGAGAAGAAAGGCTGGAAACCTCTCTTGAACCAACATCATACAGTCGGGGCTTTTAGCATGAAAGATGAAAATTGTGGAGCGAGACAGCAGACTTTTACAAAATCTTCCAAGTCCTGTGCTAAAAGAGCACATACTTTTTATAAAATCATCACGAGCCTGGCCAGTGTGGCTCAGTGGTTGAGTGTCAACCTATAAACCAGGAGGTCACGGCTCCATTCCTGGTCAGGGCACATGCCAGGGTTGTGGGTTCCATCCCCAGTGGGGAGCATGCAGGAGGCAGCCAGTCAATGATTCCCTCTCATCATTGATGTTTCTATCTCTCTACCTCTCTCTTCCTCTCTGAAATTAATAAAAACACATTTTTTAAAAAAGCACTATGTAACTTCTCTCTTCACAGGAAGGCTTAATGCAACCAATTCTCTCCTGTGTATTCAAATAAATGCACTTGGGAGCAGAGGGGAGTAGGTGGGAGTGCCTTTAAAGCAGGTGGGAATTACTAAGTCACTCTTCGTGGCTGTACCCACACCTTCCCTTGGGTTGTCTGCGGGGGGCACTTTTGGATATTTTATCTCTGTTCCACCTGGTTGGGCCAGAGAACCGGTTGTTTGATCAGTGTCTCGTTACCCTCCTCCAGCCTATGGGCGTCTGACTGCTCAGCTCCTTTCAGGTTCCCAGCAGGTGTGTCTCCGCCACGCCCAGTTCTCTCTGCAGCCCAGGATGAGAATGAAGGAGCAGCTCTTCCGAGTGTGTGGAATCCTTAACTGTACGCGATAAAGTTAATATAGCTGTTGCTTCCACACCTCCTTATTTGTGATTATGTTCCAAGTAAGCACAGCAACAGCAATCTCAGAAACCCTGTGGCAAAGCTGAAGAGAGCGCTTCCCTGATGTAATATTGAAATAATGTTTCACAGGTTATTACCGAGGGTGTGGGTAGTAATACATCATGCTAGAAAATTCTATTGCGTTCTCCAGGAAGGCAACATGAATTTCTTTACACTGTTCTTTCAATTATCTCTTTGTCCTCACATTCTAATCCTGAGGTTAGGGTCCCAAGGGGAGGACCACAGTCTTAAAAGTGTGGGTTTAAGGGAATTGTAGGTGACCTATCCTCTCTTTTTTGCTAAGGCAAACATATCAAATGTTTTTTCAAATATCATTTGAGACTGTGAAGACTATTCAATCAACACACTCAGAAAGTAAATTCCTAAGCAGCGTTTTCAGAAAGGGCTTAATTTAAGCACAAGACTTTTCATGCCATGCATTCATTTATTCATTCATTCTGGAATAGTTACTGAGCTTTACTATGTAACTGGTGTTGTTCTAGGCAATTTGGATAAACTGGAAAGAGTTCCTACTCTCATGAGTCTGTATGCGACTGTGGTGTAAGGAGGTGAGGGTCAGAAATCAGACGTAAAGACAGATGGCACACAAGTAAGGAAGTGACATTGCTAGGTGCCAGGAAGAAAATAGAAGAGCGTGTGGGGTATTTCTCATCTGGGCTCAGCAGAGGAGTGTGTTGGGGCCTGGGAAGCCAGGGAGGGGGGCCCAGACCTGATTAATAGAAAGGAGTAGACCTGTGACGATGAATTCCAGGTGGAGGCAAGGGCAAGACCTGAAGGTGCTCATGAGCTTTGAATGCACAAGGAAGGGACAGAGGGGTCCACTGTAGAATATAAAGTGGAAGTAGTGAAAGATGAGGCCAGAGGAGGAGGAAGGGCTGGAGCACATCAGCTCTGTGGGCCATGGCAGAGCTCTGGTTGTATTTTGAGTGACATAGGAAGCCACTAGATGTTTGAAGCGAGAGAGTGACGAGATCTTATTGATGTGCTTACATGATCACGAGTCTGGTGACCATTTAACAGGAGGGGACGAGAGGCAAAGCAGGAAGCTGCGTAGTGGGGGTGGGGCATCACAATGCAGACAAGGGATGATGGTGACTTCCACCAGCATGAGAGAGTCAAGAAGGAATGACACCGTAGGAGATGGGGTCTGCATGTTTAGAAGACCCAGTCAGAAGACGTGCTGAGAATTAGATATGAAGGCTGAGGGCAAGAGAGGACTCGAAAGTGGAGCCTTTGTGTTCTGTCTGAACAGCCATGTCCATGGTAGGTGAGTTTACTGAGAAGGGTGACACCATGGAGGGGCAAGCAAGTTGGGTGGGAAGAAGGATCAATGGGGGTGAGCCCTGAATACTGGAACACCGAACTCAGTCCAGAAGGGCTGCTTGTGCACTGCCAGTGACATCCTTGTATTTTCCCTATGGTTCAGGCCAGGGTGATCCTTAATGCCTTTTTGTCCCCATGGAAACAGCTGGAACATTCCTGTAAAACATAGAATGAACTGAAGTGTATGTACCTATGACCCTGGGCTCCCATCTTAGTCCTGATGCTCTACTTCCATCAACCGCTTGGGGATCTGAACTCTCCCTGAGCATAGCACCCACCTCGCAGCCCCCACCCAGCCCTTCCCTGGCCTGTTATTTCTCACTCCTGTCTCTTCCTCCCCAGAATAATTTCATTTTACATGCATTCGATTTTAGATTTTAACTACCAAGGCCCTAAGGGGGTATTTTCAAATCACACAATTTATAATTGATTCAACCATTATATATTGATCATTTTTATGAATCGCATTGTGCTTGGCACTAAAGAAGAAATTTTAACTTGTGTAAGCATAGCTGTTGCTCTTCATGAAGATAGAATAGAATTGAAGATAGAAAACACAGTCATATGAAATAACTAAATAAAAATATTAGATAACTAAGCTTTGTGGAAACCATGGGGCTAAATTTATCATCCAGCTTGATATGATTACTTACTTATTTCATTATGGTTATGGTGATGTGATAGTAATTCTGATCTTCTCTTATGAATTCAGACTTTACTAGTAATTCAAATTATTAGTGTGGTGATTAAGTGCATTGGGTTTTATATCATAGTTTAAGCCCTTACTGTGCCACTGGCTGTGACCATGGGCAAATTTCTTATTTTCCAAACTTCACTGGCCTCCTCTGTAAAATAGGAATAATAATATAACCTATTGATATGGTTTTGGGGACAAATATATGAAGAAAATTTGACACATGGTAAGAATTTGCTTTCCTCCTCCTCTTCTGCCTCCTCCTCCCCTTCCCCCCCTCCTCCTCCCTCTCCTCCCCCTCTCCTCCTTCCTATTATCACTGCCATTTACTGGCAGGAGTATAGCATATAACGAGCGTGTCTGGGTACACATCATTCCTTGGAGCAGCTCAAGTTGGGGGTAAGGTGGTAACAAAAGGTCTACTGCTACCCAAGACCATGCCACAAGGGAAGAAGGGTGATCTTGGTGGGAAAAGGTGAAAGAATCGGGATTCAGTGAAGGTGGTGATGGAGCGGGTTAGCATCCTTCCAAAGAGCTGCACAGAGGAAAGGAGGTGAAGGTTTCAGCACAATAATGAAGCTGGCCGAAGCACTTCAAAGCTATGGATTGACTAACAGGGTTTCTGGTTTACACTCTGGAGACCTACGTATGAAGAAATGATTAAGAGCAGTGTACTCATTAGCTGCAGAACGAATTACTTCTCCTGAGCTAAGACTGAGTCTACCACCAAGACACTGACACCTTTTCTCTTGACAGACTAGTATTTAATAGCATTTATCTTCCTCATCTGCCACCTCCCCTTCTGGCCATTGCCTATTATTGGGAACTAGGAGAAATTCGCCATCCAATCGTTGTATGACATCTCTATCTGTAAGTGGCACCTTCCCTGTCACTTCATATATATATATATGTATCTTTGTTTATTTCAGAGAGGAAGGAAGAGGGAGAGAGAGATAGAAACATCAATGATGAGAGAGAATCATTCATCAGCTGCCTCCTGCATGCCCCCTACTGGGGATGGAGCCTGCAACTCAACACTCTATCCACTGAGCCAAACAGGCTAGGGCAGTGATGGCGAACCTTTTGAGCTCAGCGTGTCAGCATTTTGAAAAACCCTAACTTCACTCTGGTGCCGTGTCACATATAGAAATTTTTTGATATTTGCAACCATCATAAAACAAAGATTTATATTTTTGATATTTATTTTATATATTTAAATGCCATTTAACAAAGAAAAATCAACCAAAAAAAGTTAGTGTGTGTGTCAGAGGTTCGCCATCACTGGGCTAGGGCCCCTGTCACTTCTTGATGGTTGAGGAATCACAAAGTAAGTGACTCATTCCTCATTTGTTAATGCAAAACCTTTCTGTTATTTAATCATTTTGAGACAGTCATGGGTAGTTATTTAGCTCCACACATTCTTACAAGTCATGCGCCTGCCTAGGCAGAGGATGCAGAGTAGCTGGTTGAATTATGCAGAGTTAGGTTCAAAAAGTCAATCTGGATTTACAGGTGTTGCGTGAACAATTCAGTGCAGGCTCAGTGAAGCATATTTTCTGCAAATAATACTGTGCACTTGTAGGAAACAGCCTCCATAGAAAGAGACATCATGCTGTATGATTAATGCTCAAGTGCTCTATAAACAGGGAAGCGTTACTGATTGAGAATGGAGCATTACCCATAGATAATATCATGTGACCACAGGTGGACCCATCCAAGGATAAGGAGGAGTTCCTGTTGATGCCATGATGAAAAGGGACCTTATTTTTGCAAATAATGGGGTCACCAAGGGCTAGCCTGTAAATATCTTAGTGTTAATCCTATACATGCCTCATAGGTTTCCATGTTTTGTTAATTTTGATGATGAGCGCAGTCTCAGTAGACTTTAAATCCTGTGAGCATGAAATGCCAACCATTGCAGAGAGCCACAGAAGCATAAGATAAAATATGTAAGAGTTTCCAAGATTGTGTCCTTTTTTCCTATTGACTCCCAGCATCCTAGATAATAGAAGGCTAATATGCAAATCAAACGAACAATGGAATGACCAGTCGTTATGACGCACACTGACCACCAGGGGACAGGCGTTCAACACAGGAGCTGCCCCCTGGTGGTCAGTGCGCTCCCACAGGGGGAGCGCTGCTCAGCCAGAAACCGGCCTCATGGCTGGCGAGTGCAGCAGCGGTGGCTGGAACCTCTCCCACCTCTGTGGCAGTGCTAAGGACCCCTTGAGGGATGTCTGACTGCTGGCTTAGGCCTGTTCCCAGTGGGGAGCGGGCCTAAGCCAGCAGTAGGACATCCCCCGAGGGATCTCAGACTGCCAGAGGGTGCAGGCTGGGCTGAGGGACCCCCACCCCTCCAGTGCATGAATATCATGCACCGGGTCTCTAGTGAGAGAATAAAAGAGGAAAGTATTGTAGGAGATGGCGTCTGCTTGTGTAGAAGACTTGCTGAGAAATCCACAAAACCTGGAAGCCTGTGAGGCATGAACCGCTGCACTAAGTCATGGGACTCCACAGATGGGACGGTAGAGACACTGAAGCATCATTTTTGTTTCTCTTTTTTCTGATTTGCCATTGATGGGCAGAGTAACTGCTTCTGCCCCATGTGAGGGGAATCTGCTGCCATTTCTTTTACAATCAACGTCATAGCAACAGAGCTGGGCTGGCGATCTCAACCAGACATCCACAAGTACAAACTGTAGTGTTGAAAGGGGGTGGAACTGCTGGCAGGTGGCAGGAGGGGCAGGAGTCTGTGGCTGGATCCCTTTGTGCTGTGGCCTGACCCAGGCACAGGTGTGGGAGCAGGACCCATCAGCGGGGCCAAGGGCACAGTGACCAGGTCTAACAGCCCACAGTGCACTGGGGTAGGGACAAGTAAGGGAAACAGAGGTGTATTCAAGGAAAGGGAGAGTCCAAGAACTTGCAGACATTTTAAAATGACCACAGTCACTTCAAAGATTTACACTGTCCCCTGGACAGGTTTTCCTGGGGATAACAAGTGAATAAAATTTTATTCATGGGTCTCATAAAGGACACTGTGTGATAGAAAAGATGGTGGCCCAGCCAACATGTGTACACAAAGCGCAATGATACAATTCATAGGGATGTTTACTACAGCATTTCTGCGTGCTAGCACCAAAGTATATTTCAGGGCCCTAGCCAGTTTGGCTCAGTGGATAGAGCGTCAGCCTGTGGACTGAAGGGTCCAGGGTTCGATTTCAGGTAAGGGCATGCTCCGGCTTGTTGCAGGCTCCTGGCCCTGGTCGGGATGCATGCAGGAGGCAACCAATCGGTGTATCTCTCACATCAATGTCTCCCTCTGTCTCTCCCTCTCCCTGCACTCTCTCTAAAAAATTAATGGAAAATATCCTCAGATGAGGATTAATAAAAAACAGAGTATTTCAGGGGGAAAATAAAACAAAAATTTCTACAACTTGCTAAAGCATTATTCCAAATATACAAACCTCTTATAGATTAAAGAAAATCTGGGCAAAAATTTAAAGACTATAGAAAAATTAATGGACTATGTACACCCCTCAGCCAACCCTCCATGAGTATTCTATTTCATGGTAAAATATTTGTAAAAGACTTGAGCATCAAAGAGATCAGGTTCTATTCCTTGACAAGAACCAGGAATAAAACTAATGTTTGTTGGTTGGGGACAGGTCTTTAGGTTTTTAAACTAGTTTTGTGTTTAGTTCTTTTTTAAAAAAAAAAAAAAAAAAAAAATATATATATATATATATATATATATATATATATATATATTATTGATTTCAGAGAGGATGAGAGAGGAAGAGGGAGATAGAAATATCAATGGTGAGGGAGAATCATTGATCAGCTGCTGCCTGCCCACCCCACACTGGGGATCCAGCCTGCAACCCAGGCCTGTGCCCTAACCTGGAATCGAACCATGACCTCCTGGTTCATAGGTAGATGCTCAACCACTGAGCCAGGCCAGGGCTCGGTGTTTAGTTCTTAGACAAAATAAATAGTGTTCCTCCCCATGTAGTCACCAACTTCAGACAAAACTAAACACAGGACATTGTTTATAGAGAGAGGATGAATACCTATGAGCTTAAAACTGGTTGTTTTCGAGTTTCAGTGAGAGAGCCTGTTAGCGAGTGTCCATTTGCTACTGTTGAGCCCTCATCCTTGCACCTAAAATAATGAGAGCAATTGATTTTCATCATCAATATTTCTTTGCAGGTGTTTAAATCTTATGCGACTTAAGAAAGGATAAGGAGTGTGAATGGAATGAGTAAGGTCAAGTGTGGGAGTTAAGGAACCTCATTCTTACACTGCCTGTTCTTAAATCATGGTTCCCTAGGAGGGTAGTAATATACCTTTGTTGATTACGTCATCCTGGCTTTGCCTTCTTTGTATTGTCTTCATTAACATTTCTCTCTCATGGACTGGGAACAGGCTCACTCAGTCGCTCCCACACTTAGCGATTGGTGTGCAGCACGGCGCTCTGTTCTCTCTGCGGTTAAGTGATAGAGGACAGAGGCTGTGAGGTGAATGAGTAAAAGATAATTGCATGGCATTCTTAATAGGAAGCCAGGTTCGCCAGCTTTTTAGTGTTCTTCCGCTTAAGAAGCCACACTTAATGATTGTTGCACTGTTGTTCCTGCCGCTACCTAAAAAACAGAACAGGCAATTACAAAGAGCTGCCGAATGCCTGTCAAGGATTGCTCTGCCTCAGACAGGATGTCAGAGACCTACATGGAAATGGAGCGCAGCACCTACTCAAAAGTGCATGGCTGGGGAGGCCGGAAGAGGGGACCTTTTGGGGTGATTTTTTCATTTTCAGAGACAGATCCCCAGATACTCTGTGCCTAGAAAGAGGGACGTCATTGTGAGAAGTCATGCCCTTGAAGTTAGTTAGCTCATTAAGACCACCTACCCGAAAGCATGCACAACTGTCTATTTCCAGTTCACTCAGCCTACTGCAACAGCACGGCGTACCCGTGTGAGGGCCCTGCAGAGAGAGTAGAAGCTGGTCTCCTTTGCCTTCCCCTTTTAGGCCTTTCCCCCCACACCTTGTACCATGATTTGAATGTTTACCCAGCAACCCAAGCTTTCAAAGACCACCTCTCCCCGGCCACCTCCTGTCTTCTCTTCCTTCATTACCATGCGTAGCCATGGATGGTTAGATGTCCATACAATTTTCCAGTTGTTCTTTTGTTTTGTTTCTCTTACAGAAAATACACTTAACCTTTCCTTGAACGATGTGTCAGAAAGGGCAGAGTAGGGTCAGAGGCATGAACAACATTTCTCCAAAGTCGTTAGCTGCACAGCAGTTCAGCTTGGAGTAATAATTGTAAGACATGGATGTGGTAAAAAGTGAAACACTCAGCAACGAGCCGTGAATTTTCTCCAACTGGAGAGTCCCGTTCTTGAAGTGCCATTGACTTACATTATCGGATTTTCCGCTACTTAGAGTAAGACCAGCCAGTCCGGTCTCCCAGTGACAGAAACCTCTGCTAAGTCCTGTGCCTGCAGCCCAGGGGACCACGTTGGGTTCCTGTGCATCTCTGCAGGCCTCCTCTGGCACGGCCACCCACCGCCTGGAGGTTTTTCCCTGAGGGTGACTATTGAGTGTAACACATTAGGGGAGACATAAAAGTAAGTAAATCCTAGTCCCTGTTCACACTATTGCACCTGCCTGCAGAGCTACCCACATTCTCACCAGAAGCCTCTCCTCCATTCTGCAGAAGTGGATGGAAGACAGGCGGGGGAGGGAAAGCAGCAGTCCACGTCTTCCTTGGCCAACACCCGGCTTCCTGCTGATAAACGATAAAGGCTGGGCATTCACATGGATCTGCGAGTTCTAGCTAGAAGAGGGAAGGTTAAGTAGTCCTGTGAGCTGTTACTTTGTCACTCATTAGGCTCAATTAGGTCACCGTGGCACTGAGGGACAAGGCGAGATGAATGCTACCTTAAAGCCATTGAGGAGGGTGGCTCCTGATTTCCCTGAACAGCCATGGAGGACGCGCTGGGCAGGAGTGAATCTGGGCTTCGGCTGTCAATCAGTGGAAACAAGGCTACACTGGGAAGTAATCCGTGGTCCACTGGGACAGCGCTCTCATTAACCAAGGCTCTGGGAAATCAGTTTCAGGCGATCTCGAAGGGATGGATGCTTAAATACATGCCCTCAAGTCACGGTGATGGGGAGTCATGTTCTAATTAAAAAATGAGATCTTGGAGTTGCAGCTTAGCTAAATTAGCAATGTATTGACAACACATTTCAGTTATTAACCGATCGTGAGCTGTGACCTAATATTTGTGGGAAAAGTTTATCTGATAGACTTTGCTTCCTGAAGAAGTCATGCTTAAATAGAGTAGACTTAGTGAAGTATTTTTCAGAAGTCCTATTATTAAAAGGGTAGAATGTCCCTTACAAGTTAAATCATAGGAAAGTTTGTTTTCAGGTAAAATCCATGATATCTAAGAGTTCACTTTTTGTGAGTCCACTTTCCAGTTTCCTTTCCTCATAAGAGTTTACCTCTGCTTGTTTCTTTTTTTGTGGGATACTGATGACACCTGATGAAAGCATTTTGTTTTCATCTAGAAAGGTAATTTACCGGGTAAGCAACCCTGTCAAATGCTTGATTTTAATTAATTCTCAAAACAGTGCTTTTCAGCAGGAAATTTCCTCTATTTCTCGTTAAGAGAGAAGTTTGCTCTAATAGTACAAGAATTACTTATTCTTGAAAAAAATCAAGAATCGTTCTTGTCATTGTTTATCACTAAAAGTTGATGGGTGACCCATAAATGACTCACCTTTATGTGTTCTTTTTCCTTATTTTATAGTCAAAGAACTGCTATTCAAAAGAGAGGTTTGCTGGTGGGGCATGTTAGCGCCTGGGGGCCTAGCCAGGGGCACGGTCACCATAGCAACTGCCCCAGGCTGGCTTCTTCCTGAGGAGATTTGACTTTCGGTGAAACTCTGATTGTTGACTGTGGCATGCAGTGGGGCGAGTTTCCAGCCTCTGCCTTGTTACACATAAGAGGAAGGTGTAGACAATGAGAGAAGCATGCCATCCGGGATTTAGAGGGCAGCCATACTGTTTGTTCGTGCTACACTTCAGAGCAAGATGGCAGCCTTATAGTCTACAGCGCCTGGCACATCCCACCGAGTCCCTAACTGGGGTGCCGCCCCCCAAGGCAGGAAGCTAAATTTGTGTGGTTTTCTTACTGCCTTAGTTTACAATAGTTATTTGTAGATTTTCCCCCAAGGAATCATTGAACTTGATTTTGGGTGTGTGTGTGTGGGGGGGGGTGGCGGGGGCAGGGGGCAATGTGTGTATGCTAAACCTTTTTTGTAAGAGCTTTTGGTTTATTGTCTTCCCCAGAGTTCAAGTGGAACAAGCTGTGAGGTAGACACTTCCCTGAAGCCCTTGCCACTGGAGGGTTCCAGCAAGTGGCCCTCCCTGCTCCCCAGAATTAAATGTACATGGTCCCCAAAATCTGTGATGTCTCCATGGGAACAGCTTTGGGTGGCACGGGCTCTATATATCCGCTGATTCTGCTCCTTCGAAGTTCCATCTGTGATTTCTTCTTTTTTTTTTTTTAAATTTATTGAGGTGACATTGGTCAACATGAACATATAAGTTTCAGGTGTGGGTTTCTATGTTACAAGATCTGTCTATTGCATCCTGTGCCCACCACCCAAAGTCAAATCTTGTCCATCTGTGACCTCTAAGATTGAAATCCTGATACCTGGATGGTTTAGGTCAGTGGTCGGCAAACTGCGGCTCGACAAGCTGCGGCTCGAGAGCCACATGCGGCTCTTTGGCCCCTTCAGTGTGGCTCTTCCACAAAATACTGGCTCTTCCACAAAATACCGACTTCTGCGCATGGGCCATGAAGTTTAATCGCACTGTACGTGCGTGCCCACACGTGGTATTTTGTGGAAGAGCCACACTGAAGGGGCCAAAGAGCCGCATGTGACTCGTGAGCCGCGGTTTGCCGACCACGGGTTTAGGTGAGTTCAGTATACCTTCGCCACAATTTTCTACCCCGGCCAGTGTCTGTCTCTCATGGATCATTTTGGTGATAGGGCAAATCAATTAAAAATTAATGACCAGTAATCCATCTGTGCTTTTACACATTCTACTGAAAGTAGGGAAATAAAAGTTACGTTTGAAAGGAAATACACCGCAGATAGGAGGTTGTGCAAAAGTCAACAGATGGACAGGGGTCATCCCGGGAAGGGCCTGAACTCATTTTGGCTTCATCAACACACCTTGTTTGTGGTCGGGGCGTTTAGTATGCGCTGTGGCTGCCGCTGTTGGAAGGGCCTGAGGTGTGACCTGGATGTTATTGTTGTTCACTCTAATCTGCTCAATTATCTCTTGGGATTTGCATGTGTCTCTGGGAATGATGAAGGACCGCCTTCGGTTGGCATATTGAGTAGTTGTAACGATTTGATAAAATGCTAATTGATAATAATGACAAGCTGAGTCGCTGCATCGATAAGAATTTATTTCATGGTTTTGTGAACCTTATTGGAGAGATTCTTTTTTAATGAAAAGAGGAGTGGCTGATGAAGGAAGATCCTAGGAAGAGGATATGTAACAGTAAGAATCCCTCCTATCACACATCTTAGATGGGAGGATTATGGTGGAAGTTACAGTTTTATAGTTTTATGCCTAAGAATAGCTATCAGAGGTGATAAACATTTCCTTCTCCTAATTCTAAGTCTAAATGCAAAGCACTCAGGACAGAAAGCCTTCACTTTCCTAAATATCATGCAGCGAATACAAGTTAGTAACTATTGGTAATCACTTCATCATCTGCGTCTTGAGACACTTAATTTTTACATTCTCTTGGGCTACATTATCAAACTTTTCAGAACAACAACGAATGGAAAAGGAGAGAAATGCCTGAGGGAGAGAGTCCCACATAGAGCACTAGAATATTCCCTCGGCTTGAGGTCAGAGGTCAGACAGATGGTCATAAGCGCAGTGGGAGGAGTGAGTTAGCACATTGCAAGGAAGGGTTGACTATTATTTAAAGAGCAACAAAAAGGTCAGCCTCACTCCAGGAGCCACCTAATACTAGTACTTGCCATGTTTCCTTGCTGTCTACGTCTGATATGATTTTATTTATTCTTAAAGCTGTTCCTTTTGCTCATAAATTTTTATTTCTTTCTTTCTTTTTTTTTTTGTGAGTATACAATGCAAACAGACCTTTCAACTATTTAATACTTATACACACACGTTAGCAACAGGTATCGTTCTCACTTTATAAATGAAAAGTTCAAGTCAGGATCGGTCCAAAGGCTTCTTTCTTCCTCAGGGAAGTTTGCAGAAGACCCCAGGCCTTGATACCCTAACTCATAGAACCTGTTAGGGAGGCTTTGGAAGTACAGGTAGGGAAGTAGCGATGCCAAAGGACCTACACTCAGACCAGAAAACAAAAGTACTTGGACATTTTAATGAACTCCCCTCCATGTAGCTTCAGGCTACCAGGATACAGGCCCCACCAACACCCTTTATCTCCTCCTCGGCTCTTCTGCTGAAGAACTTGGCCTTCACAATGACAGGCTGCTTTGGGAGCTTTCCCTTCCCCAGAACTTTGTAGTAGCCCGATCGCACCACATCAATGATGGGAGCAACTCCAGTCTTGCTTTTGGCAGCATTCACCCGTGTCTGCTCACTGACCAGGGTCCACAGTTTATCAAGGTTGACAGTTGGGCAGAAGCTCTGGTTCCTCTTCAAGTGGTAATGCCTCATACCAACTTTCCCAAAGTTACCTGGGTGATATTTGTCGAAGTTGATCCTGTGATGATGCAGGCCGCCAGCATTCCCGCGGCCCCCCAGGTGCTTCCTGTGCTTGCCGATGCGGCTGTGGCCGTGGCTCACGTGGCCCCGAAGTTTGCGGGTCTTCCTCAGTCTGGATGGCATGTTGGCGGCCGAGTTGCAAGAGATGTTTCTTGTTATTTCTTAGTGATTTAAAAATTTTCTTTCACTAGACAACTGTTCTCTTCTGTCGTTTATTTTTTTAAATATGCGATCTGTTAGCATGGTTCAGAAGTGTTGGACGATGCAGTAGGATGAGTGCTGCCCTCCACTTTGCTCTCCGTCTTCCTCTCCCCTTCTTCCAGAGACACATTTAAGTGCAGATGCAAGTAAAGAAGTATTAATTTACAGTTCCCTCTTCCCTTTTCTCTCGTATTGTTCAGTTGAAGAGAATGGACTGGAATCAGACTGACTTGGGTCTGAATTCTAGTTCTCAGTTTCTTCCTCTACAATATGAACTAATAATGTTACCTTCGTGGGGTTCTTTGAAAGGTTAAATGACAAAAAGACTATGAAAGCTTGATTGCTGCCCAAGGATTACAAGAGAGGCGCCCTAGTCCGGCCGGTGGTGCTCAGTGGTTGAGCATTGACCCACGAACCACCAGGTCACCAATTTGATTCCGGGTTGGGGCATATGCCCGGGTTGCGGGCTTGATCCCCAGTCAGAAGTGTGCAGGAGGCAGCTGACCTATGTTTCTCTTTCATCAATGTTTCTATCTCTCTATGCCATTCCCTTCCTCTCTCTCTAAAGATCAATAAATACATTTTTTTTTTAAAAAAGGAGAGACACCCTCTGCTCTAAAAACTTCACTTCACCCACCAGTATCACCATAGTCACTGCTTCGTCCTATAGCTGGTGTGTGACCAAACCTTAGGACAGATGGACTGATTTCTAATTCTGATTTTAATTGTTTCTTACAGTTGATTGACTTGTACCAACATATCCTTAAAGGCAGTAGAGTGCTAGAGACATTGCATATGATGTTAGCCTTTTAACAAACTTTTTTTTTTTTAGGTGACGGAACTTCAGAAGCACTGGCCATGTCAAACCATTAACCTCAGGTTAACAAATGCCTTACGAGTGTTTTTCATTCATTACTCAGCCTATATGTTAGGACTCCTTTAGGAGACGGGAGGACTTTCACTACTAAAGAGCCCTCAGCGTATTATTAAACTTTTACCCTTTTCTAAATCCTATGCAGAGAGACGCTTTCTTCTCACACATCATCTTTCATTGATGCAAACGTGCTTTGTGGCGTTTTGAGGAAGGTGACCCTCAGCTGTGCTTTTATTTGCTAACCCACTGGGTACAGGGTTGTCCTTGGCCCTTCAGTGTTCACTGAATCTCGCTGGCGTATCTTAAGCTAAAGGGCAGAGTATATGTGTAGCCTCTCACCTGCTGTCCAGTACCCAGTGGTTATTCATCCCTCAGGACCTTCCTGGCCAGAAGTGAGACATCTCCTCTTCTTCTCTGACTGTGAGGAAGACTAGACGTGTCCTCACAACCTTCTGCCAGACTTCGGAGTTTCTTTGACAACAGAGCAGCTTTCAAACGGTACAGTGCCCACAGTTCTTTCTGACTCTTCCTCTCTTATAGGACTTTACTGTGAAATGTGAATGTCCAAAATGCCCCCTGCCACTCCCCACTCACTGTCTCTCTAGCCATGCCTGTCCTCCCGTCTGTGCTGCACACTGGGACACGTCGTGACTGAATGGAAGCAGGTGACAGGTTCTCGTGGTGTGGCTTGGGAAGGACCTGGCTTTGATGTCCGGTACATTGGGGCCGTAGCAGAGGTGCCCACCTCAACCTTAGAGGAGTTGTAGGCCTCCATCATCAACCCAGGAGCAAATAGCAGCCTCTTCCCAGAAAGTCTCTGGCTTTCTACTCCTACTCAGCCTTTGTGTTTGTTTTCTCATTTCTCCATGACATTGAAAAACCCCAACTACTGAGTTGTATGAAAGAAAGCTAAGAGTTTCACTTCACAAAAAAGGGTCCCATGATCTCGTTCCCATGAGGTGAACAATCTGAACATTTGAATGTGCCTCCTTGTAGAATTGGTAATCCTCATAGACGTATATACGCATGTGCCTCTATGTATTTTATTGTTTTTAAAGCCAAATCCATCATGAACATCATACCTGAACTCTCGCCCATTATTTGTAATCAGTGCCCAGCGGGCAACAGGTGAACTCTGCGTTATCGTTTCCTAGCCATTTTGTTCTTGTTGGACACGCCCGTTGCTTATCGGTGTTCGGCCGTTGGAGGTGCTGTGCTGAGATCACGCTCCTGCTCTGTCCTGTGCTGTTTGCATGGCCTCTGCGGGGCGGACCATCACGTTTTCTGAGCCAAAGCATTCACGCATTTGGAGATGTAATAGGGGCAGCCAAGCTGCCTGTTTAAGGAAGCAGGAGGGATGAACGACTCAGCCCTCTTTCATTTACCACGTGCTTGCGAGTTTTTGCCTTTGGTTTGATTTTTTAAAAAAATATATTTGTTTCTTCCTTTGCATTTTAATGGGATACTGGAAAGGAGTGTACTGGTCAAGGGGTCAAGGCTATACCTACACTTTGGGAAGCGGGTGCCCAGCCCACTGCTTTAATATTGCTTGTACCACCAGGAACCCTTCTTCCAGGAACCCTTCTACCTCCAGTGGAGAAAGTTCTCGATGCACTTCCTGCGATTTCAGTAGAGGAAATTATTTTGATACATATTTACAGCTCCACCCCTCGCCTGAAGTAAATACACGCACTTGCCGGTAACTCTTGAATAGAAATTGAAGGATGAGACAGGCGGAAGCAGATAGCAGTCAGAGTTGTCTCTTTCTTCCCTGATAAGTGTGGGTAGAACTAGAGAAAATATTTTGCTTGTGTTGCCAGAGCAGAGAATCGGGATGTTGTTGTCAGGACGGGAGGTGAACGCATGAGTCCCGCTCAATGGTAGACATTGCACACGCCACCTCCAGAGAAGGCTGCAAACTCCTTTCAGCCCCTTGAAGCCTCAGCATTTGCACGTGCGAATCCCTTTGTTTGTCCAGCTCCTGATGTGCTGTTTGAACGGGGACAAGTGATTTATTCCTGTTCTTCTGTTTTCAAGTCCACGAAGATAGAATAATTTCCACATAATTGGAACCAGAGCGTGGCTGCTGAAGTAGAGTTGGCCGAGTGCTTAAGAAACCCTCAAGGGAGAGATGGTGTTGGCATAAATTAATGCCTTTCCATTTGCATTTTGTAATGTGCTTTTAATTTTACTCTTAAAGCGGAATTTGAAGTGATGCATTTTTATAACTTCTGTCTTTTAGATTTCAACTGCTTAGCATACAAGATGGCATAGGTAAACATTGATGAGAAAGCATGACACCCCTGGTTGAGTAATTTCCTTTTCTGTGGCGGTGTGTATATTCTAATTTTAATTACTAATCACTCACATTTATGAGTGGTCTTCAATAGTAAAAGCTATTAAAATATGTGGAACTGTAGATGTTTTATTTGAGGTGTGTCTTGAATAAGTGTTTGGGTCTCTTCTACTGCTGGATTCTGAAGAGTTACAATATCAGCATACATCTTAAGTATCAATACTGCCCAATCCCAGGGAAGATTCCATGCAGAAATGCCCAAAACCTCAAAGCCTTTTACGTTTCAACAGAAGGAGCATTGTGATTTTCCCACTCGACCCCGTGGGCAGGGTTTTCTCAGCAGAGTGGACACTAAGTCATTTACCCAGCAAGTTCCTATCACAGGAAAGATGTTCAAAGAATTCTCCCACAGCCTTCTCATGCCCGGGCCTTCACACAGCGCCTGCGTGGGTTAGTGATCCAAAACGGTAAATAATTTGGAAGAGAGAGAAGTTTGATGGCTTAACAAGGAAGGGGCCAGGTTGCCCTGGACGCTGAGGTGGCTGGATACAGAGCTAGTGCTTGTAAAGATACGGCTTTTTCGCCTTTAATAGCTGGTTTTGTGGATTTCCTAGAAATACCTGCTTTGACTTTCTTACTACTTTCCTGAGTTTACCAATAACCGAAAGGGCATGTAAGACTGGAGTGTAGCTGTGTAGAAAAAAGCATCCTGTAGAAGGAGACTTGACTTGGGGCGGTGAACACACAATACACTATACAGAGGATGTATTGTAGAGCTGTACATCTGAAACCTATATAATTTTATTAACCAATGTCACCCCAAAATTCAGTTATTTAAAAGACGTAGGATGGGGCAAAAGTGAAAAAAGAATAAAGCATCCACAGTAAAGGCCTTCGTTCCTTCTTCTCATCCATGGGCCACACCCGGGCAGGCAGCAAGCACTACCTTGTTCTATCGCATGTGTGGGTCTTGATCTTGACCTCTCCCTGTCCACCCTGGGGGTGTATGAGCCGCACCTACTACAATATGCACGCGTGAATCCCTTTGTGGGTACAGCTCCTGATGGACTGTCTGAACAGTCAGGCGTAGCCCTACCCACTCCCACTCCCAACCCCTCTCTCTCACTGTTGTCCTGGTTCCTTCCCAAATGCAAATCTGATCGCTCTTCATTAAAACCTTTAAATGGCTCATAACAACAACAACAAATCAATACAGAGGTTTTATTACATGCCAGGCCTGTTCAAAGGACTTTACATACGTTAAGTCATGATTATGGCTTAGTAATAAAGCTGACAGTATTGTTATAAAGTTGGCTTTATAATAATAAAGGTGACATTAATTGAGCCTTTTGACCAGACACTGTTCTACACACATATTTTACAATGTTAACTCATCCCAAAAAACACCCCATGAATAAGGAATTTTTATTTTTCTCTTGTGGGGACTGAATCACTAAAGGTTGAGTAAGTGGGCCAAGGTCAAGTCTAGTAAGTGAGGCTGCAGCTTTCAAACCCAGGCACATTGGCTCCAGGCTCCCTGTTCTGAGTCCCCCTCAGACTGCCCCTTCCCTTGAGCGCCTGATGTCAGAGCCCAGCTCAGCGCTCATCCCGATCCTGGGTCCAATCTCAGGTTCCAGTAGCATGGCTCTCCTGGCTCACCATTCTGCCACACCGAGCAAAACAGGCGCTCTCGAACACGGGTCCTTCTCCTTGACGAGCTGGAGTCACTCACACTCTCCGTTCCTCCGCAAAACATCTGTCTGAGGCCTGTGACCTAGAGCACCCACTCACTCAAGGTTGTGTTCTGCGGATTCTACTTACTTTTATTCCCCCGGCCAAAGTGCATGCCTGAAAAAATCAGCTGTGGTTATTCCCACACACGGGTGGGCTCGTTGTACCTCTGATCGTACACATCTAATTTAACTGAATATTATATAGATCGGTGGAGCGTGAGTAAGAGAAACAGTCAACTGTTTTGAAAACTAGCATGTAACGAGGTTTTCCTTTTAAAGGGCTGTCAAATGTGGTGAGACAACTGTGAAAGCCTGGGAAGAGCCGTAAGAGCCTAGAAGGATTCTGTATCCTGTTTTGTCACGAACATCTTTACATTTTCACTCCAATGGGAAGAGACTAACACTGGGGATTATAAACAGTGTGGTGTGTGTGTGGTGTAGACAGGACTCTCAGAACTTCAGTTCCTGGATTTATACCCAAAGGGAATGGCTTTAAATCTCAGAAGAGCAGTGAATTAATGGTGCATTATGTTTTATCATATAGCAATATGATTAAGAAATGAATGGTGATCTTTTTGGTATAATTCCATGCCATGCCAACTTAAAAAGAAATTAATGGTGATCTGGATTGTGTGGGATGAGAGGATTTCTAATCTCTTTGATATTTGGTGCCGTATAGCTCATCACGTCAATAACTAGCCAGACCTCAGTTCCAGGGTTCTTCTGATTTTAACCCATGAGGTGCTTTCTGGTCTCTCGTTTTCTACCTTTGAACTTGCTTTCCTTTTGCCTGAAATGCCTTTTCCTAATCTTCTTTTTACCAACTTCAATTCATCTTCTAGTGTTAGATATCACCCACTATGCAATGTCCCCCAGACCTCCCAAGACTGTCCACCTGTTCCTCTAGATGTCTGTTAGAAACAACTGCACCGAGAAAAAACTGGAATTAGAAGTTTAGAGGAAATGATGAGTGTATCTACTCCTCCTTTTCACATTTGATTTGCTAGCATGAGGAAGATGCTAAAGGACAGTCTTTTCAAGTATAATTATAAGGATAAGTCATAAACTTCTCTACTCCGAGCATCCTATCCAGAATAAGTCTATAGGACAATCGCACACTTGACCATGACCTGAAGACTCTCGTAGTGCCTAGGCTAGAACCCATAGGACAAGGGGACCACACAGAATTTTGACTTGGGAATGATCAGCTCCAAAAATGTGGTTTTGTTTTTTTGTTTTTTAGGGATTGTGGTGAAACTGATCATTTGTAGGAGAGAAAGTGGTTAGTAATATATGCAACCGCAAGGCAGGTCACTGAATTTAAACACAACCGAGACGGTAGACAGCCAAGTAGGTGTAGGTGGACGCCGAGGTTTCCATGGCAAGCCTATTTTCATCTAATCAAGGAGGTAATTTGTAATCCTGAAGAGAATGTAATTATGAGCATTTATGTTCTAAGTGGGATGGTTTTTGATGAGTGAAACAGGAGTGCTTTTATTAGAATGAGATAGATATCCAATCAGAAGGCACAGAGATTATGCTAATTGCGTGGTTCTGGTGCTTAAACGGGAACACGTTGTTCTCCTGGACTCACGTTCACTGCCAAGTAGCCCCGTAACCAAGATGTGCTGGCGCCGAAAAGCCAAACCACTATCAGGCGTCGCTTCCCTGGGGGTGCTTCTGTAGCGAGCCCCCCAAACAGAGGGGTGCGCCGAATATGGATCGGCCTCAAAAAGAAGCATCAGCCCCAAGTGAAGTGGCCACATTAAAAGCGACTTTCTGTGCTTTGTACCTGAATTGAACCTCACCTGAATTTTCTCCTCCATAATAGAAAAGCCAGAGAGAATTGCTGGAGGCTCAGGTCACTGAGAGCAAATATTCAAAGACAGTCATGAAATAACGCATCCCAGGAAGCCTCAAGTCAACTTTATGTTTACAGCAAGGGGACCTGGCTCCAGGCAGTCTGACCATAGCCTCCTTCATGCCTTGTAGCCCAGAGCAGTCAGAGGCAGGGGCCCTGCCCCCGTGGCGTTGTCCTGTGGGGAGGGAAGGGAAACCCCACTTACGACTTTGAAGCCTTCACTCACCTTTTACATTAGGATGCTGTTATCCTAGACATTCTCATATGGGTTACAGACCGGGTCCTGAACACTGAAGCAATTGGGCTTGAATTAGCAAGATCCCTTGTTGGTTATGACATAAAACCTATTTTATTCATATCGACACTTTATGAAGAATAACCCAGAGTTGCCAATGTGCAGTCTAGTCTGGTAGCTCTTAAGAAAGCATATTCTCTCTCTGTAGTGCTATTTGAATGAAACCGTTAAAGACATAATAAGGAATATTCGGCTGGCAAACTGATTGATGAGTAAACTAATCCCTGCTGACATTAAATAGGCGATTCCACTATTTTGCAGTAGTGATCATGTAAAACGCAGGATTTCAGTGCACATTTAACAAAGTCTAATTGGTTCTTGTGATGTAGTTCTATATAGAAATGTTATTGGTAGGTAATTAAAACTTTAAAAATGGCAATTAAAAATATGAAATGAAAAGTTATGTTCAAAAGAGCCTGCATCATGCTACACTTGGAAGATCAAAGAGTTTTATAGCCATTGTAGGTGATAATGAGTAGTTAATAGAGAAACAAATGCTCAAAAAAAGAAAATTGCAGGCTTTCATAAAGAACAAAAGAAGAGAAGGCAGTCAGTTCATATGCCTTGATGAAAGTTGTCTTTGTGTCCTAGAAGGCCTAAAAACATTAAATCATACAAAGGCAGGTTTCCAGAACATTCTACCCAAAGGAGGATAACGAGTTTAATTCTGACGACCAGGCAGGATGGTGCCTTAAATTTTGTCATTACAATGGATCCAGGAAAACACTGATTTTTTAGGGGGAGAGTGAATTATGTCAGGAAGGACCCAACAGCCTGGGACCATCAGCAGGCACCCCCACTCTTCCGACTTCCTCTCTTAATTTCAATCACAGATGGGGAGCAGTGTCTTGCCAAGTTGAGAATATGTTTTGTTGTTGTTCTCTTTATTTGACTTTATGTTCTTGTTGTTGTTGTTTTTGTGTGTGTTTTTTTTTGTTTGTTTTTGCATTACCTTTGAAGGAGAATGAATAGACCACCCCAAAATATTTCACTGGGCATAAGGATTGTTTTGACTTAGAGGGACTGGAAAGACAGGAGATGAAGTTTTCATGTGAAAGACATCCTCTCTATTCTAGAAACAAAGTAATATTCTTGTCACCAAGAACACGAAGTTGAGACCAAGAATATTCTATACAAGCAGACCTGCTAAAGTGATTCTTATCTTCCTTTAGCCTCCCCACAGGATATTCAGTTACTAGTACTCCTCCGTAATTGCTTCAGTTTGTTCAACCTACTGTACAGCATGTAGGTTCTGCCTTGTCTTTGGGTCTTTCTTTTTTTTGGGGGGGGGGGAAGGGGTCCTTCATTTCTGATGAGGACTCTCATGTCACATAAAACTTATATAAATTTATATACATTAAGTCCTCACTTATCATCGTGGATGGATTCTAAAACTTAAAGCAAGCTAATGGATGACAAAATCAATTTTACCATGGGCTAATTGATATAAGCCAGTGTTAAGTTTCTAGGGCATCTCATTAATTTTTATAAAAAACAGTGTGAATTAAAAATTGTTTAAGGACCTGCTGTACTTTTTTCTCTGGTTGATCTGTGTCATGTCCATTTATTTCTCAGGCCCAGATGGAAACCTTTCAAGGGTAGAAGTGAAAGTTCGCCTCTCCCACACCTTCCCGGTCTGTGGAATACATACTAGACTTTTTTGGAGATCTGTGTGTGAGGACATTTCAGTAGCGTAACTTAAACAGAAATGATTGTTAATGAGCATCCTCCTGGAACCAACATTTAACAAATTCTATGATCAGTACAGTTCCCTGAACCACCAAATGTAAACCAAGGGAAAGGTACACAATTCTGCAACTCATTCATTAAAAAAGCCAGTATTTAAAATAATAACAAAAGAATCTGGAAGCTACATGTATAGATCAGGATTGAGGAAAGTCTTTTTAAGCAATGCCAAAGATGAAAAGAAAATCATAAGAGAAAAAAATCAATAATAATGTCTTTAGAATGAAATAATTTAAATATATTCATTTTTTCTGTACAGTTATCATGACTGGATGTCTTCATTACAGAGTGACTCATAAACTATGTTCCTTAATTTATGGTTACATGTCTCAAGGAAATCATGCACTAAGGAGAAAGACATATTTTTTTCTGTAAGGGAAATGGGATTTGAATTCCATGCTACCTTCTTTACCTGTTCTTCATAACTTAACTCTTTATAATGCCTTTCCTGACTCTCCCAGTCTAAATTAGTACCATCCTTAGGACACCTATGCAGTTAGCAAAATGCGACACTATTCATTATTTATTCCTCCATTCACCCATTATTTCCTTGCAGATACTTCCAACTTGTTAAATTTTGCCTATAGTAGTCTAGACTGCCGTATATATTGTATAGACCACTGTGTTGCTGATGTTTTGAATCATGGTATAAACTACAATCTGGGTGGAAGGGACGGCATCTTACTCTTTCCTGTGCTCTCACCCACACCATTTATACTGTTTCATAGAGTAGTCATTCAATAGCTGTTTAATTATATCAAGAAAGAAATACCAGCATTTCTACTGTCACAGAATTCATCAGCTTTTCCTCACTCACTAAGCATGACCCACAAGATAACAGCATAAACTGCCACCCACTGCTGGGATACTCAGCAGATCAAGTCCATGTTATATACATGCCTGATCCAGCATGGATGGAACCCAATGATTGCTAAATGTCCTCTTTCTCAAATTCTCGCTATCATTGCAGTGACTTTCATGGGCAGCCGAAGGTATTTTTCATATGTATGTTTAACAGCATAAAACATTCTATATGTTCAGGAGTATTGTCACATTTAAAAAACATTCTATATGTTCAGGAGTATTGTCACATTTAAGCTCCTATTGTATAATTGTATTTTAGGAAAAGAAATACATCAGGAATATGCATCCCTTAAAAACAGAGCTGTACTAAGAGCATTCATATTAATTTTATAAAATTAATTCTGAACTTTATTGTGAACATGTATAAATCTAACATTCAATTTAAATGAGCTAAATAGATTTGCTCTGATCACCTAGCAACAGCATGCGGTCTATTTAAAAAATGACATTTCATTCTTTTCCTAGTGAAAAGATGTTAAGACCTATTCTTTGGAAATGCAAGTAGTCCTGATCCTGGCACAATGAGCGGAAACTCTGGGATCTGGTTTCTCTCGTCGGTGCCCTTCCTCCAGCTCACTCAGAGGCTTCACCTACATGCTTTCGCCTCTGTGTTTTCTGTGCAAAGACGAATCATATTCTTTTCAACTGGGATCCTGAGAAACAACTACTTGTAGGTAGCTATGGGTGATTCAACTTCCTAGAAATTGTTACTACATTTGTTTGGATTCACCATCTATTAATTGCATACATTTTATTTTTAACTCAATACAAGGTACAAGGAAAGAAGTATTGAGTCTTCCTACTTCAGCATTTAGTTACTAAGCAGACATACAATTGGCAGCGTTGAGAGTCAGGAGAGAGAATGAGTATATTGAGCAGCAAAAACTCTTACCATGTTGTGATAACAAAGAGTTGGAGTTTTTACAATGCTGACTCTGACCATGCGTTCTATGAAACAAAATTTAGGTCACTTCCCTGCTTTAAATCCTTCTATAGGATAAAATAGCCATCGATTGTGTTTCACGGTCAGGTCCTGGAAAACTTCGATCTCATTTCAGAGACCTGCTCTCATTTTGTCTGGTATTAATATAACTGTTAATTCCCTGTTTAGTTGTGTTATTGTTCTTATCAAATTCTCTGTGTCCTTTTGTTTATGTATCTTTCTTATAAGCAGCATAAAGCTAGAATTTCCCCCCAATTGGAGAATTTTTTTTCTCTTATCTAGATTAGTCCATTTACTTTTATTATGATTACTGGTATATTTCAATGTCATCTTACTTTGTACTTTCTATTGATCCCGCTTTACCCTTTTTATGTTTTTTTTATTATTATTTTGTGTTAACTGAGATTTTTAAATTTTCTACTGGCTAGAACATTATAGATTACATTTCTACTACTCTTAAAATGGTTTCAGTGCATACTGAACAAAGTAAAGATATTAAATATCTCCACTCTTCATTAGAAAAGTTCAAAAACCATAGAGAAAATATTTTCAATCACTTCCCTTCTTCCTATGTGTTATTGGTATAAGTACTCACATGGTGGGTGGTAGGGAAGAGGTGGGGAGAGAAAACACAAGCTAGCTCTTCTCTGGTCCCTTCTTATAAGGGCACTAATCTCATCATGAGGGCCTCACCCTTAGGACTTGGCTGTACCTCATTCTCTCCCAAATCCTCATCTCTAAATAACAATACTGGGGTTCAGGCTTCAACATACATTTTCAGGAGACATAACTCAGTCATAGTTCAAGGTAATTCAATTAAAAAAGTATCATTGTTTCAAAAAATAGTGCTGGAAAATTGGATAACCATGTGCAAAAAGAAAGAGAGAAAGCAGGAAACTTGAACTTTACCATATTAACAAAAATTCTAAAACTATAAAAGTAGAAGAAAAAATAGGAGAAAATCTTTGTGACTTCTGATTAGGCAAGATTTTTTTATGGCATAAAAATCATGCTCCACAAAAGAAAAGAATTGGCTAAACTTCATCAAAATTAAAATATTTGTTAGAAGAAAATATTTGCAAAGACATGTATTTGATAAGAGGTCTTTCCAGAGTAAGTAAAAAAACCATACAACTCAATAAGAAGACAAACCACCACATTTAATTAAAAAAAAACCCCACAACTTTAGCAGGTAGTTCACCAAAGAAGAAAGCAACTCACAGAAATTTTTTTAAAATATATTTTATTGATTTTTTACAGAGAAGAAGGGAAAGAGATAGAGAGTTAGAAACATCGATGAGAGAGAAACATCAATCAGCTACCTCCTGCACATCTCCCACTGGGGATGTGCCCACAACCCAGGTACATGCCCTTGACTAGAATCGAACCCGGGACCCTTCAGTCCGCAGGCCGACGCTCTATCCATCTAGCCAAACCGGCTTTGGCAACTCACAGAAATTTTATCAAAACATTAGTCGTTAAGGAAAGGTATACCCCTGAATGGCTAAGGTTGGAAAGAATGTTCATTATCAAGTGTAAGTGAGACTCCTACATTGCCGGTACCATTGCTTTGGAAAACAGTTTGACAGTTTGTTAGAAGGTTAAACATTCAGTTACTATATGATGCAGCCATATCACGTGTAGATAGTCACCCGAGAGAAATGAAGACGTGTCCACACAAATCCTTATACGCAGATGTACCTAATGGACAGTAGCCCCGAAGTGGAAACAACCGAAGTGTCCATGAATTTTTAATTGAAAAACTAATTGTAGGATATCGATACCATAGTATCGATACCATAGTATACTATTAAGAAAAAAATGGTAACAAATTGTTGATACATGCCACAGCATGGATTGATCTCAGGCCTTAGACTAAGTTAAAGAAGCCGGCAGTGAAAGAGTTCCTATGGGATGAGTCCATCTATGGGGAAGGCGAGCAAAGGGGCAGAGAGTGGCGCAGCCATGGTTACCGGAGCCAAGGTTGGAGGCGAGGGTGCAAGGACACTTTTGTGATTATTCAAGTGTTTTACATCTTGATCTAATGGTTATGTGATTGTACAGATGTTTAAAACTCACTGAATTGTATACAGTAGGCCCTTGGGTTACCTGGGAGATCCGTTCCTACGGCGACATAATGCAATTTTTCACTGTAAGCCGGAACCCACCTCCATTAGCACCTACGTCACTCAGATGGAGCACACACACAGCAGTAATGAAGCGAAACAGTAAAACAATTTAAAAGAAAGATAACAATTCCTGACCTTTACTTGTGGTAAAGAAATAATAAAAAACATAAAGCACATATGTACACATGTGGAAATGACAGAACTTTTTTAAAAATACCGTAAATGGGAGATGGGATGTAACCACGAAACGACGGAGTCCGACGTAACCCGGGGACTGCCTGTACTTTAAATGGCTGGATTACACTGCCTGTGCATTGTACCTTAGCCAGGGAACTCTGCTTCGAATTTCTTTATTTCTTTGATGGTAACATAGGTGTGTTTTTCCCTGGCAGCGTCTCAGAGATTTTTGGGGGAGGGAGTCCTTAGTGTCCTGCACTTTCATCAGTGTCCCCAGCTGTGGTTTCTCTTTATTTTCTCCTGGTTCGCTTTTGTTGTAGACTCTGAATTCCTGCTCTCGGCAATTCTGAAAAGCCCTCTACCCCTGTCGTCCTTGTTTCAAATATTGCCTCTTCCTTGTTTCTTTTTACCCCCTTCCTTTGGGACTGTGGTTCTCCATGTCTAGCACTGTTCGCCGTGTCTCTCTAGCAGCTCATATATAGTTTCCACTTCTTCATCTCTCTGTGCTATGTACTAAGTACATTTTTAGATACATATTCCGGTTCGTTACTTCTTCCTTTAGCTTACACTAATCTGGTTTTTGTCCACCTATTGGGTTCTTTTTCAAATGTCTGCACTTTAAAAATAGGGTAGTGTTCCTTGTGCATCTTTTTAATTCTCTTTCTTAATTGTACAAATATTCGATCGTGTATAATTGACATTCTGTGTTGTGCACACTCACTGTTGAAGGCCTGGGGTCTGACCTGCTCTTTGCTGTTAGTTCTGACTCACTAACACTGGTTATGTGCTTGTGAGTTCTGTTAGTTTGAATCCTGAGTTCCTATTGGCTGGGACTTGCTATAGAAAACCTGGAAACTGAGCGGGCGTGTTATTCCCCAAGAGTTATATTTTCTCCTCCCGGCCTCCTGGGGCCAATTCAAGTTAATTCCAAAGAATAGGTCTTAACATCTTTTCCCTAGGTCACATAGGTGTGAGTCTGAGCCCCGATCTCACCTGACAGGAGGGTGTGGGTTTTCAAGGAAGATTTTTCCTGTGCCGATGCCAAGCCTGGATAGTCAGTGCTCACTCGTTTCCCTTTGCTGATGGCAAATCCCTTTTTCTTGTTCAGTCTGTCAGTGATGGGAAGAGAGATCTCCTCCTAACTTCTGATCTTCCTGAATCCAGAACCCTGGGCTGCAGGTCTCTTCAGGACCCAGGGGTCCAAGTTGGGAGCAGTGAACAACCTCAGGGCAGCCTCTCCCTGGGACAATGAGAAAAATCAATGAAATGGTTTGAATAATAAAGGAATGAAATATTCCAATCAATCATGATTTAGTAATACTAATTACTTAAGAATGTGTGTGTGTGTGTGTGTGTGTGTGTGTGTGTGTGCCTGGCTAGTGTGGCTCAGTAGTTGAGCATTGACCTATGAACCAAGAGGTCACAGTTCAATTCCAGTCAGGGCACATGCCCAGGTTGCAGGCTTAATCCCCAGTGGGGAGTGTGCAGGAGGCAGAAGATCAAGGATCCTCTCTCATTATTGACTAGAGGCCTGGAGTATAAAATTCATACACTTGGGGAGTCCCTCAGCATGGCCTGAGCCCTCTTGCAGTCTGGGAGCCCTTGGGGGACGTCCGACTGACAGCTTAGGCCTGCTCCTAGGCCTAAACCGTCAGTTGGACATCCATAGCGCTGCCACGGAGGCGGGAGAGGGTCCTGCCACCGCCGCTGCGCTCACCAGCCATGAGCGCAGCTTCTGGCTGAGCAGTGCTCCCCCTGTGGGAGCACACTGACCACCAGGGGACAGCTCCTGCATTGAGCATCTGCCCCCTGGTTGTCAGTGCACAGCATAGCAACTGGTCGTTCCACTGTTCGGTCAATTTGCATATTAGCCTTTTATTATATAGGATGTTTCTATCTCCTTCTCACTCTCTCTTACTCTCTGAAGTCAATTAAAAAAATATATGTATAGTTTTAAAAAGCGTGTGTGTGTGTGCGTGTGTGTGTGTGTGTGTGTGTGTGTGTGTGTGTGTGTGTGTGTATACCTGCATATGTATGTTTTGGGGAAATTCTTTGAATATGAATTTGTTCCTTTTGTTGTGTCAAGGATTTCATAGATAATTTTGTATTCAACTGATGACACTCAAGGGAGTCAAAGACTTAAAAAGCAACCATTGTTTTCAAGGTCAGATCAAATTTGGGCAATCATTCTTCATTCCCTTTGTAAGACCTCGGTAACTTGTCTTGGTAATGCTAGTGCAAAAAATGCCTTTTTGTAGACAGGTAGTTAGAGTACCATACGGAACTCATTTTTGACTGTCAAAACCAAAATTATTTGCAGGCCATAGATATACACAACCCTGAAGGCTGATGCCTCACTTAAGTGTTAAATCACCCAAAAAGATTATCTTGTCTTTCTTTTATGTGAATTCGGGAGCGCGCAGCTATTTAAAATTCCTCCTCTGGAGGAGTTCTATTAGGAGTGTTACATTTCTTTGGCCGTCCTGGAAGGAGCCAGCTCAATATTTTATCATTATATTTTTTAAAGCTACTTTGGGTTCTTTTTTAAAAAGTCAGATTGCAGCCTGGGGAGCAGACTATGCACTGTGTGTATGGCATGGATCTCACCAGGGTTGCACGGCTCAGAGTCCTTTCATACTTGTCTGGTACGTGGGTAGACCCCTGTCTACTAGCATCGCAGCAGGCAGGCGTGGAAGCGGTTAGTAGGTGAAAACCTAAACAGGTAGGTTGCGCGTTCACCTTCTCTGCACATTTAAACACGCACAGGCAGACAGTTCTAGAGTATCCCAGAGGGCACAGGAATAAAAGAAAAATAAGATTCGTTGTGCCATTAGAAACAGTCTGCAGTCACAGCGCAAAGAAATCACTGAAGCAGAGCTCAGCTCATCTTGAGAAGCTGATGCTGATAGATAGTGGGGGCTTGAACACATTCTGAATTATGAAATGAAAGCAAACAGTGGACAAAGGGAGACAATAGCCATAGTAACTACCGTAGCGGGTTCTTCCCCTACATCAGGGCTATATGGAGCACTTCAGACACAGTCCTGATGCTAAGAGAATCCATTTATCAAGGGCTTACCCCATGCCACTCTCTTCAGAGAACAATTTGTTCAGTTCGGTGCTGGTAGGTGCCCTGTCCTGCAGATGAGGAAAGTGACACGTAGCCTTTCACCAGCTGGCCCACGGTCACGCAAACTGGACAGTGCTAAGTCCGGGGTGAAAGCCCCAACTGGCAGATTGCAGAGACGATGCTCTATAGCAACCTCTCCGTTACATTCTCAACTAGCTGCCAGCCTTCATCTCAGCCGTTAGGCAGGATACGGCCTACCCATTCCATGGTGAAAACCGGCAGATTAAAGTCAAAACTGAGTACCTTGCACAGGATTGCTTGTAACAGTATCAACATTAAAAGCTGGTTCATCTGTTTCTAGATTCTGCGAAATTTCCACTATATTATTCTGCCTCTGTGATTGTCTTTTTCACTTACTCATTCATTTGTTTGTTTATGTAACAAGTGTTTGTTGAGCACCTTACCCCAGGCTCTGTTCTAGGCTCAGGGGGTACAGAAGTGAACGAGAACGCCACAATTCCAAGCTTTACGTGCTGGCGGGGAGAGATGGGCAGTAAGCAAGGAAACCAATGAGTGACGTGTTAGTCGATGCAATGAGGAAAAATAAAGTCCTATAAAGGGCTAGAAGAGGATGGAGAGATGGGCGAACTTAAGCTTTCTAGGTAAGGCGGTGAGCAGGGAAACCTGTAACTGCCAGTGGCCATTTTATCATCCTGTCACCTTCTATCGCAGGGGTCTTGACTTCTTGGTTTCTGTGACCTTGAAACTGAATCTGAGTTTTATATTGTTTTTTTCTGGTATACGGTTGACTGAAAACCTCCCATTTCAGTGCAGAAATGACTTTATGCCAGTTTTATTTCATATTCTGCTTGGGTGATTATTCCAAGAGACACAATGGGTAACTGTTTACTTTGTGAGTACTTGTTCAATGTAGCTGTCTTAACTCGGTGAGCAAATGCTTGGACTTCCTGGGAGAGGGTGCCTTGCCAAAAGTTAAGTGAAAGAAGGGCCTTTTCACTGTCCTTCATACTTGATGCGGGATATTAGTTCTTAGAGGCCATCTCGTGAGAAAAGCATTCGGGATGCCAGGAACTAAGAGGCTGATTTTAATCGAACACGTATATTCCAGAGTCTATGATGCTAAAATGTGTGCAGCTTGGTTTTGCTTTCCTTTAAAAGCTGAAACTCTCCTCCCCAGGAGTAATTAAAAATAAACAGCACTCATTACTGTTGGCTTGTAATGGCCACAACATCGCTTCCTCGCATCAGTGATTTACTGATCGAAAGCAAAGTAATTCAACATTGAAATTATCTGGAAAATTAAAAACCATTCTAAGTAATGAATAGTTTCAATTTCTGTAGCACCAATTGATGTTTCGTTGTCCTTTTTTATGCATCCTTCTGCACATATACAACTTGCTGACAAGCATGGTCTGATAGGGACTCCACCTCCAAGAACCGTGGGCCAAGCTGTTTCTGGGCTTAACTCTATAGACTCGGGGGTGACAGTCATGCATTCAGTTATCCAACCAACATTTTTTGAAAAGCTTCCTTAGACAAGGCATTTTCCCAGAGGCCTTGGGAATAAACATAAGAACAGCTAATGGTCTCTGCCCCCTAGAGAACTTATTATCTAATTGGGATAAAATGTTATTCTAATCTGTCCCTTTAATTGAACTGTTGATAGTATAATTTAGCCAATCTTGTGCGGTTGGGTATTTAGGAAGATATATATTTGCTCTAAAAGGCCTGTGTTATACACCCTCATGATAAATATCTGTTTATACTTCTGATTATTTGTTTGGATCTCTACCAGGAGAATAACTATGTCAAAGCACATGAATGTTTTAGACTAATTAATACATTTGAAAAAGTTAGGCAACGGAAGAAAAAATGGTTGCCACCTTCTCCATTGCCACAGATACTGGGCCTGAGCCTGTCCTTATTCCATGACCTCGTCACTGTGAGGACACCTCCTGCTGCTCTAAGTGTGTGTCTCTGGCCACTGAATTTTAAACAGTCTTCAGAAATGGTTCAACCTTTCCTCATTTTCAGGGAAATAGTGCTGACAAGAAATCGTCAACTAACATCAATAGTTTGTGTCTAACACGAGCTCACTGAGGTTTTTTCTTGCTTATATATCTGGAATTTTAGAAAATTAAGAAGTCATGGAAAGTGCTGTTAGGTGGTTTGGGAAGTTTCTTTGACTAAAAAAAAATAAAAAAAGGGAGATTACCACTGATCAACAGTTGAATATTGACTTAAAAGTTAGGGAAAAATAGAATAGTATTTTCTTAGGGCTTATTGAATTTCATAAAAACATATTTAGGGTATTCATATTTAGGGTAAATTAAGTAGCAAAACATTTGGTGCTAATGTATTTTTAAAAAGATATGTTTTATTGATTTTTTTTAGAGAGAGAAAGGAAGAGGGAGAGAGAGAAAATAACATCAATTGGCTGCCTCTTCCATGCACCCCAACCGGGGGACTGAACCCACCACCTGGGCATGTGCCTTGGCCTGGAAACCAACCAGTGACCCCTTGGTGCATGGGATGACCCTCAACCAGCTGCGCCGCACTAGGCAGGGCAGTGCATTTTACTTAAGCACAGAGCTCCTACCTACAGAAGTGTGTGTGGGGGGGAAGCAGTGTGGATGGGGTTCAGAATTCTGACCACGTGTCACTTAAAGGGGAAGTTTTGGCGTGGCGTCGAGGCTAGCCCGTAGCGATCTGTCGCAGCTTGTGACAGCATGTTTGCTTCCTCATTTTGTTTGCCCCGCTGTTTGCTCTCTTCTCCGTTCTAACCTCATTGGCTGTGCTGCTCCTTCCTAGAACCATGGGACACAAAAACCGCTACGTCAAGGTGCCTCGCGGTCACATCTGGGTGGAGGGCGATCATCATGGACACAGTTTCGACAGCAATTCTTTCGGGCCGGTAAGTCGCCTTGTTGCCGTCATCATTGGGTGTCAAAGGTGGGAGCAAAGGTGTGTCAGACTGTGAGCTCAAGGAATCCAGCCAAGACCCGTCATGAACCTCCCAGTGGAGCCATTGGTGTTTGTTTCCTTTAGGGTCATTGAAGCCATGGTGTGTGTGTGTGTGTGTGTGTGTGTGTGTGTGTGTGTGTGTGTGTGTGTCTTGCATAGAGAACACAGATGCTTCCATGAAGCTGGCTGGCTGATCCCAGTGGGAGGGTCTTCATTTCCCCCCAGAAATGCTTTGTAGCTTAAGTTTCCAGTTGGTACTTAATAGATAGAATGTGTAAAAGACCGTAGGCACCCATTTTCTACACCAGTCCTTAAAAATGCAGGCATCCTGGAAATCACGTTGGTAAGTAACATGCTGTCAGCATTAAATTATAGCAGAAATGCATAAACTAAAAAAAATTGCAGAAATGCAGATGTTCCTATGCCATGCTTATAGTACATAAAATATGTGACTAAACGGATATTATATATATATATATTTTTTTCAATTTGAATGTGTACAGAGATTCTCGACTTATGAACCATTACAATAAATCATTATGTAAGGCAAAGAAACTCTTAGTTACTGGGAATTGCACCTGATTTCTGGTTACCTCTGTCTGCTAAAAAACTTGGATTTTCACCCAGTAGATTTCCCTAAAGTGAGTCATATCTATACTTAATATTTATGTGTAAGTTAGTATTGAACACCTTCAGATAGGTTTGCAAAAGAGTGTGTCCCCAGAGTTTTGTCTAAACTGACTGTTGGTGGTGTATATGTGACAACCTGCTTGCATATTATGAGGGATCACATGGCAGTCACCTCGACTCACCTTTGGCTAAAAGTACAGTCATGGAGATGCACTTGGATCAGAACTATAGGTAAGTGGAATATCTTCAGGAGACTACACCACTTCCTTCTTCTAGTTGCCAGGCAACACAAACTTCTGAGATAGTCATTATTTCACAGATATAATTGACTCTTTGTGTCTTACACTGAAGATGGGACAGGCAGGTTGGAAACGTAGGCCACCTGTGGTATAGAAGTGATTGCTGTGAACAAATCCAGTAACAACTTGAAAGTGAAAATAAATCACCTAAAAGCAGTTTACTTCTCTCTCCCCAATAAGATTAAATCTAATTTCATGTATCAGGTGTGGACCAAGTCTACACAAAATGGCAGTCAACTTTAGTTCGGGTTTTAATTGGTTTTCATTTCCAGTGACTTTGAGATGAAGTGTTAAAAACCATTGTTTTGCTATTGGTTGTGGGATGTGTGACAGAAGTTAGAGATGGTTTTGTTTTTTGTTTATCTATTGACAACCATGTTGCTTGTAGCACTTCACTTCCATTTGGTTTATGTCATGCTTTTAAAGGAAATCTACTTCTTAATTACAACTTGAACCAGTAATATGAGCCTGAGACACAAAATGGCTTTGGAATGGAGTGATTCTTTTCTTTCGTTTTCATGGATATGTATATTCAGAGTGTCTTTTGGTTTATGGTTGGATAAGCTATCAATTTTCATTCACTTAACTAGCTTTTCTTTTTCTTTTTTGGGGGTCAAAATTAGATGAAGAAACTTTTTGAGGGTTAAGGAAGGAAAACATTTGTTACATATGTATTAACCTATTTGTGTTTGATGAGTTATAAGTACCTAATTTTACTTTAATTATGAGCTCTCATGTTCTATGTTTCAACAGCATTTATGCCTAGGAAAAAATAATTGACAGTATTAATATTGATACTCCCCAAAATGTTTTAAGAGGACAGAGGGGGGAGAAAGTGAAGTAAAGCCCCACAATCCTTATTTAAAGCTAATCTGTGATGTTTGAGTACAGAGAATTCTTATTGCATTTTTGATGAAATGAATGGTTATCTGAATAATTTGTTAATTATTTTAAAGTTCTTATAATTCTAAAAAATAAAAAATAAAGTTTTCTAATTCTAAAACTCTAAAATAATCTTGAATTTTAAAGTGCATGCAGACTTGAGAATTAATCGGTTTCCCCAGTAGCTTTCGGTTTATGTTTCTTGGTTTATGGAGAGCGCCCTTGGCGATGGTACATGGAAGGGCGGTAACTTTTCTAGGTGGCCCATCCTTTCCTGCCCTGGAGAGAAGGGAATGCACTTCTCTCCAGAGGCAGCTGGGATGGCCTCCGGGATGCGTATCTTGACTTTGTGGAGATTGATCGAAGCCTTTACCCTTCCTTTTCCTCCCGAGTAACTTCAGCAGTGCCTCCAAAAACAGCGAACATGCTCTGACTCTTCGAATAGTAGATGTCCTTTATCATGGCATCTCCCCAGCTCATTTGACATTGTTGCCCTCTGGCAAGCACAGTGGGGCTGACTTTCTTTATACGGAAGTAGACTTAGTTCTTGTGTAAAGAAGGATAAGGAAAAGAATGTTTCATTCTGTATGTTTTTCCTAGTGTGTTATTTCCTATTTATTTCTTAAGATTTGAATTTGCATTTCTGATCGGCTTATTGCTGTGATATGTAGACCCTCAATGGGATTTAACAGTTTTATAAGTAAAAGATGAACAGTGGAATATGAATTTAGAAGAGCAATATTGAGTTATAGAAACAGACAACATTGCAGCAAAATAAGTCCCGACTCCTTTCCTTCTAACTTGTTGGGATGCCATTATAGATGGAAACTAGTTGGCACTCTGAGGATCGCAGATGACATGTTACAATAAAACACAAAGTCATACCATCTTGGCTGTCGACCGCACCAGTCACTCAATTAGCAGGGGCTTTTTCTGCTCACGTCTAACAGGAAAAGTTTTCTCTTCGCTGAATCCATCTCACATAGACGATTGATAACGTGAGCACACGTGTGTGTGTGTGTGTGTGTGGTGTGTGTGTGTGAGAGAGAGAGAGAGCGCGAGAGAGAGAGCGAGAGAGTGAGAGAGAGGGAAACTGGATAGGAAATGTTCCCATTATGAGTATATCTTTATGGAATATCTTGTTTCTAAGCCTCTTGAATATATATCTTCACCACATGTTGATAGAAAACGCCCTATCTTTCTTCTCATAATAGAAACTCACCATCATAATGGCTTGAGCTTAGATTCTTAGTGTGAAAAATAGCTTTTGTATGTTTTCTTTAAAATGATAATTGTCTGGAAGTGTTTCCTGGGGCCTATTGCCACTTGTGTTTACTGGGTTATACATTAAAGACATCTGATGGTTCTGATACGGAGGCTGTGATTGCTTGGAACGTCGGGTAAGCACTTCTGTTGGTAATTCCTTTGCTCCATGAAGCAAATTAGGGTCTTTCCCTTCCCCACCGCTGCTTCCTGGAGAGGACGCTGCAGCGTTTCCCTCTGCAGCTATGCTGTTGTTCTTTGCCAGCATCCAGAAGCACTGATTATAATAAGGACTCATGCATCCTCTGCTTGCTTTCAATCGAAAGCACATCAAAAGCGAATTTTCTATGTGTGTGTGTACATGCATAGCTGTGGATTTTCAAATAGTTACTTTTAATTATTTCCAGCAGCTACCCCTGCTTCAGTGAAAAAGGCGTGCCGTAGTTCTTCCTCCCGTTTATCATAAATACCCAGTCCAGTACTTAACCTGAAATGTTTTCATAGACATTCATTCCTTTTGGTAAAAACACAAATGGGACTCTCCACAGCCTCCGTTTAGCTCAGTGGTTCTCAACCTTCCTAAGGCCACGACTACAGTTCTTCATGTTGTGGTGACCCCCAACCATAAAATTATTTTCGTTGCTACTTCATAACTGTAATTTTGCTACTGTTATGAATCGTAATGTAAATACCTGATATGCAGGATGTATTTTCATTGATACAAATTGAACATAATTAAAGCATAGTGATTAATCACAAAAACAATATGTAATTATATAGGTGTTTTCCGATGGTCTTAGGCGACCCCTGTGAAAGGGTCATTCGACCCGCAAAGGAGTTGCGACCCACAGGTTGAGAACCGCTGATTTAGCTGGTGCATTTTCTGTCTTTGACATTTTCCTGTCATTTTTATCTAGTTTTAAGTCATAAGCCACTAAGATACTTTCATCATTTGGAGTCTACTGATTTGTTATAAGGAATATATGTTCTCATAGAAATTCTAGTTATTTAGTATCTAAAATAAATACTTTTAACTTCACTGACCAAAGGATGTTAGGAAAAAAAAAAACACAAAAAAAATCATTTGCCTTAAATATTTCAAGGCAAAGATAATCTTTCCAAATGTATGAAAGTATTTGATTCTTAGGTTTGTAATCACAGTGTCACCTTGTGAATGGTTTGTGTTCAGGAAGCATGAAGCAGAGCTGAACAATTCGTGTGCAGAAGCTATGCCTGATATACTGCCTCCCTCTGAGCATGGGAAGTGCAAGTCACACTCAATAGGAATTCTTTTGAGTTCCGAGTCGCTTGGGAAAGGTCTGGTCACTTACTTTATGGACACCTAATTATTAAAATAGTAGCCCCCTGGGATGTTTTCTCGGAGCAAATATGCCCAAGAGGTGATAGTTTTGGACTAAATCGGTCTCAGAAAGATTATTTATAATGAAATGAGCTGAGGGTCTGAAAGTGAGGATCTATAAGAAAACATTGGCATGAAGATAAAATTTCCGTAGTATTCCATGTGAACCTAGTGAGAGTCAGAAAGTTTTTACTTCTTAAAACAACTAGTGAAAAAGTGAAGGAGAGGAAAAGTTGATTTTTTTCTTTGTATACAATACAAGTCTATCATTTATGTCTTCAAGACATTTTTTTGCATTTATTGTTTTCCCACATTGATTTTGGCCTGGATTCCGATGGTTGGAAGGGATAGGAGAGACAAGGACTGTGTTAACTAGAGAGAGGTTCCTGGGTTAGGTCGTACACGTGGGCAATGAACATTTCAGGAGCTTTACTATCTCATCATGCCTGTTTTTAACTTTTTCTCCACGTTATACATTTTGGGTAAAAAAAAAAAGTGATACAGTAAGTGGTTAACAAAGCAGTGTTCTTGGAGATGCGAGTAGTTGAAAGCAAGAGAAAGGAAAGGGAAGTTTGGTATTTTTAAAAATTAAGTTTTGAGGCCATTTGACAAAGGGAGGGGTTGGGCTGGAGTTTGGGGAGATGTTGAAAAGATTCAGAAGTTCAAGTCGTGGACAATAAGGAGTGCCCTGAACCCCTGATCATCCCGATCCTCTCGTCATTATCAACAGAAGCCCTGGTGCCCAGACAGAGCAAGTAAGAGGGTCAGTAGGCCCGAGACTGATGTATAACCCCTACCTGCGAGGAAGACAGATCACCGGCCAGATACAACCCAGTGTGCATTATCCTGGTGGGGGGACCACAGAGCTCTTAGAGGAGTAGGCATCGGGTACTAAGAGCCACAAGAAGGAACTCTGAAATCCCAGAAGGGCTTGGTAAAGCAGAGTACTCTGAAGTGGGTGAAGATAATACCTGTTACGTAAAATCTCCTGTTGTGTACAGCCCTCTGGATGCCGCCTGTGTTGTGAGTGGAGTGGTTTGTGCCTGGGCTGGTCCATGCGCTCCAGTTGCCTTGGAAACGCTTTGCTGGTACAACACAGGGTGGTCCCGTGGATGCGGAGAATGAATTGACATTTCCTTTTATTTATCTTTGAAGTGTAGCATTTTCCTTGTGTAAATTCTCGTGAGCAGCTAGAGTAACTTTTATTTAAAATCAGCCTTTTTCAAATAAAGAGAAAGGTCATTAGATTATGTTGACAGGATCTGAATAAAGGGTTCTAGTCACACTTTCTTAGAAAAATGATGCTCAGACTTAAACTGGTCAGATTTTCTTGAACTGGTCAGATTTTCTTCAGAACATGCTTGTGTTCATTAAAACATGTTTGTTAGGAACTAAAATAACCTATATTTCATATACAATGGATGGTAACAACAGCCCTATGAATGTTAAAGTCATAAAACCTCACCGCGGGGTTTTCTGGGTGTTTCTCACGGTTCCCTTAACCCAGGGGTGGGCAAACTTTCTGACTCGAGGGCCACAATGGGTTCTTAAACTGGACCGGAGGCCAGAACAAAAGCATGGATGGAGTGTTTGTGTGAACTAATATATATTCAAAGTAAACATCATTACATAAAAGGGTATGGTCTTATTTCAATAGTTTTATTCATTTCAAACGGGCCGGATCCGGCCCGCGGGCTGTAGTTTGCCCATGGCTGCCTTAAACAGTGCTGGAAACCTCACCTATTTCATGTAGGTACAGTTTTCACTCGACTCGAATAGACAAAGGCAGGCACTTCATGCAAAGGCCGGAGCCAATGCAAGGAAAGCCATCCTAAGGAAAATATCTGTATAACGCACACAGCCATTCTCAGAAAGAGCCCATTCTCCCTCCAGAACAATATTCACAACGAAGACATGCCCGGACTGCGGACAGAAGCAGAGTCCCTGAGGGTCGTCCTCGCTTTTAGTTGGATTTGCTACTCTACGTCAGGACATCAACCATCACAACACAAAGCACATGGTTTCTTGAGAGCAGGGAGGGGATGAGAGTGCCAGGGAGAGTGGTGACGTAAACAGTGACCCCCACCCCAAGAACAGAGACCGTCTCAGCTTCCATTTCCACCAAATCAGATCTCATCTGTGTCTTCATCTCCTGCTCGTGTAGAGCCATTTTCCACATGGTTTCCTCTCCCGAGAGGGGACATGTCACAGCGCTGTCGTTGCGTTTCATTGCGATGGCAGACGCCGTTCCTTCGGGCTGTTTCATTACGGAACGAAGCGTGTTTGTTGCTCAGAAATGTATATTTACTGACAGTGGGTCAGGGGCCAAGATTTAGCCCAACATATGCAGTGTTATTAACTTATCCTTCAGCGGATCTTAGAATTGTTTTAAGAGTGCGATCGAAAAGCCCTTATTATTTGTAAGACATAGTTGGTGACTACATAGAAAAATAAAATGGAACATACGAGGGGCTGGAGCGAGGAGGGAGATAGTCTACTGCTTTGCCTAGCCCAGTAATGGCGAACCTATGACACGTGTGTCAGAGGTGACACGCGAACTCATTTTTTTTGGTTGATTTTTCTTTGTTAAATGGCATTTAAATATATAAAATAAATATCAAAAATATAAATCTTTGTTTTACTATGGTTGCAAAGATCAAAAAATTTCTGTATGTGACACGGCACCAGAGTTAAGTTATGGTTTTTCAAAATGCTGACATGCCGAGCTCAAACGGTTCGCCATCACTGGCCTAGACCCATGGTCGGCAAACTGCGGCTCGCGAGCCACATGTGGCTTTTTGGCCCCTTGAGTGTGGCTCTTCCACAAAACACCACGTGCGGGCGCACGTACAGTGCGATTGAAACTTCGTGGCCCATATGCAGAAGTCAGTTTTCGGCCTGGGCGAGTCTATTTTGAGGAAGTACTGTTGATATTTGGCTCTGTTGACTAATGAGCTTGCCGACCACTGGTAGACAATACCATCAGGGAGAGCCTGCCCCTGAACTCACTGGGATTGAGGTTTGAGATTAAATTGCCTAGTTTAAGTGGGTGTCTCCTTATAAAATATTTGCTCGGTGGTTGCTCCCCACTTTTCTTAATATGCAGACACCAAACTATGGAAGTGACTTTGGCTTTTGACTAAGCTTGGGGGCGATAACGGCCTTTGGAAACTTTTAATTTTCCTAAAGCTTATCAAGTAATCTTAACAATGGCTTTGCTTTTGTGTCAGTATCATATTGTTGTATTTACCGAAATGACTTAAGGAGGATTTAAAGTCAGTTTGATTGTCAGTGACTTAGGCGATTGTTTCCCGTGTAATGGAGTCATACGAGGGGCCTGTAATGGATCAGACTAAACACAGTTTTAGACATTGTTTACAAGTCAGACCCACGTGGGTTTGCGGTTTATTGAAACTTGTCTAGCTCGGTAATTCTAGCCGTGGGATGCAGGTCTTCATCACAGGGCAGGGATCACATTCATGGCGCGCTCTATGGACGGGCATCGCAGACCTCGAAGCTTCTGCGAGGATCACAGGGATTCCTGTCATTGTGGATAATTCTGCCCCAGCCCCCCTCCTGTCACTAAGAATTTTTTTGAAAACAACTCTGATCTCATCAGGCCACTTCCTCAAACAACATCATCAGCCTGCAGCACCCGTCACATTTAATGAAGAAATGGTGGGAGCCTTCCCTTTCATATCAGGCACATGCCCCACCAGTGTGGCTCAGTGGTTGAGCATTGACCTATGTACCAGGAGGTCACGGTTCCAGTCCCAGTTGGGGCACATGCCCTGGTTTCTGGTTTGATCCCCAATAGGGGGTGTGCAGAAGGCAGCCAATCAATGCTTCTCTGTCATCATTGATACTTCGCTCTCTCTTCCTCTCCCTTCCTCTCTCTGAAATCAATAAAAACATAAAATGGGAGACATCTGTAATACTATCAACAATAAAAAATACGTTAAAGAATATTTTTTAAAAAAATCAGACACAGACAAAGAGGGCCATTCTTATACCACTTCCATCCAAGGCTGCGCTGAAAAGGTCATTGCCAGTGCAGGTTAAGGCACGAAAGGGAAATAAAGGCTATAGAGATTGAAAAGAGAGATTCCAAGCTGGTTTTCTCTCTCTCAAGTACGTTATTTCTACTTAGAAAACCCAAGAAGTATCTGCAGAAATATTAAAGCAGTTCTTTGAGTGTACTAGTAGTGTAGGACTGCCGTAGGCAATAATCAAGCATGTCTAGACATCATCAACAACTAGAAAATACACTTTTATAGAATTTGCCTTTCAAAATAGCACTAAGGAAATTCAGGGTAGTGATTACTTCTTGAAGTGAAGGGAACAAGTGTGACTGGGGAGGGGTGAGTGGGCCCCCAACGTCCCGGTACTCTCTTGTATCTTAAGCAGCGTGATGAGAATACAGGCGTTCATTATATTATGCTTTATGCCTTTCATGCCTGGAATATAGTAGAATATTTTAAATAGCTACATAAGCAGAAATATTCAAAGTTGGCATCAACAGCTACCCATTACTCACAGCAGGTCTTCTCCTAGTGTTTGTGAGGCCTGGGCATGGGGTCGACATAACACATGTCTAAATATTTACTAGCTGTATCAGGTTAACAGACTGCCAGATGAAGTATGTCCCTTTCCCTTAACGGGATAACATACCTCTATATGCTAAAACCAGCAAACATATAAACATGACTGAATTTAATTACCATCACCAAGTCCGGATATTCTGCTGGCAGGCCTGTGATGTTTGGGAGAGTAATCTAATAAAAGCAGATATAATTCATGAATTATATGCTTACTCATAAACATTTTCTGGCCTCCATTTCTGCAAAATCACTATGTTGTTATTATATTTCCCATGTAATTTGCATTCTATTTACAATAATTATATAAAGGATTAAAATAATGTTTAATTGCATTTGGAGCATAGAAAAATCAGAATATATGTTTATCAAAATATAAATGAGAATAGTCACAGAACATATATGCATACCCCATGGACACAGACAACAATGTGGTCATGGCCAGAGAGGCAAATGGGGGACATCGTAGTAATGTCAACAATAAAAGAATCCTTCATTAAAGAAAGGAAATAGAAATGAAAACGAACGTGAAAAATTACAAAGTAAATTTTTTTTTGAAATTTTCTAACACTGTTTGTAAAATATCAAATGTATCTTTTAAAATCTAAAGGCAAAATAAAATGACTACTGATGAACATAAAAGTTCTATCAAAATTATTTAAATAAAACAATTAAGTTCTTCAAGAATTAAGTCTTGTTACACATTTTGTAGAAATAAGTCTGCCTGCAGGCTGAGGGTTCACTTTCCACGTGGTCGTTCGTGTAAGAGTCGGTCTCGCACCTCATTCACTTTGTCGCCTGACCTGCACGCATCCCAGCTTCGGAGGCACCGAGAAGCCATTTACGTGTTTGGGCAGGAGGGTAATAGGAAGAGGCAGGTCAGCAAGGCTGATTGGGAAAATTATGAATGAAAGATGAGATTGCAAATAGGCTACCGGTGAGAATGCAATTACTCGGTGAGAGTATTGGTTCAAGTGGGAGATGATTAGTCCTGAGGCTAAGATGACAGCAATAAAAATATGAAGAAGTGGATTGATGGGCGGGCCCTAAGGAGCCAGCCATTGATTGGGTGTGTGTCAGAGAAGTCCCCCAGGCGAAATACGGACCTGCCTTCGTGCTCCCCCACGCAGTGACCGAACTTTACAATGAAGCATGACGGTACTGACGGTGACCATGACACATTAATGATGTTCCCGTGATCGTTTTTATGTAAAAGACCGAAAAGTGGAGGGGACACAGCAATGCTCTGTGCTTCTTCAGTTGGCAGAGAGCTTGGCTGGTACTTGAGCTGGCACTGTTGGCTCCCGGGTGGTTGGAAGTGTGCTGCCTCCTAATGCTGCGACCTGCCGTGCTGACCCCGGGAGGGATGACCGCCTTGCTCATGGCTCATTAGAACTTCCGGCCGGAACTAATCCATCGGATTTCTGTTGCCTCTCACTTAGCATCCCTGACAGTGGATGTGCTTCCCCGCCAACCACAGGCCCCTCTGCTCCTTGTCCGAAGTTCTCACCTGACTCAGAAGGTAAAGGTGATTCCTAGAATGTAGAGGCGAATGGGAAGGAAGCGTATGGTGGGAAAGTCAGTACGTCGGTGATTAAACTGGCTGATGGAAAAGCCGGCTTAACGTGTCTTTTCCATTAGTGTTGTTATTTAAAATTGTTATTTAATATGCAAGTCCATGTGATATATTTTTGAATGAAACTATTTGTTTAAAGAGAAAAGAAATTATAAGTGATACTGGTGGAGTGATGTAGAATGTTCACACTAATTTCAGCTTACAGGAACAAATGGCCCCTCTCAATACAATTACTGTATGAAAGGAAGTGTATTGGCACGGTGGGCTGAAATGAGGATCGGATCAGTAGAAGGAGAGTGGGAATTATAAAGCTTCGTCAAGTTGTGGAATATTGGGCTGAGTTTTTTGATCAAGAAACCTGATTGTAATGAAGATGCCCATTATGAACTAGAATCTACTTTATACTGAAAACCGCACGAGGCTATTTTACTGAGACCTCCACTGACTTCACTTAGAGTTGAAGAGCTTCTCCCAGACCATGCTGAAGCTACCAACCCCCGCCCCTCACCCCACCCCACCTTGCTGCAGTGCCGTGGATTCGCACTCTACCTGCCTCCTATTCGCTGGGAAGCGGCAGACAATGCCACAGTCCTCTCAAATGAGCCACGATTACATTTAGGCCGTTCGTATAGATTAAGTTTCATTTCAAAAAAATAAGATTATAAATGTCAAGTCACTATGGAATTATGTTGACTGTGGTCAAGGAAAATTCTAATCTTAAAATATTTGGTCCAAAGGCTTTTGAAATAAACTTAATTGTGTGTTTCTTCTGACATTTAAGAAAACAAACAAAAACAAAGCAACCCCCCCCCAAACAAAAAACAACAACAAAAACACAGCATAGGGGTTTGCTCAGCCTTTTAAACAGAGAAAACTTATATACTGAATAGGGGATGGTAGTGCCATTAAATGAGTGGATTCTTTAAGGCTGAGGCTGGGTTTCCCTGGTGTTTGTTTCCAGATTGAGTGCCTTACCCTGCACTGTCCGAAAACTAATAGTGAAAGTGGGCAAGGCCATTGCAAAGGGCACTTACCAAGGACATCGTATTTAAATTACACTTTTTGCCCAGATGGACATTGTTAGTTAAATTGCTGTATCTTTTCAAATAATATTACTGTTGAGTCACAAAAGCATACCTAAGTGACCGTCCGACCAGTAGCTATGATGCACAATGACCACCAGGGGGCAGATGCTCAACGCAGGAGCTGCTGAGCTGCAGTTACTTGGCAGCTGCGGTTGTCAGGTGACGCACCAGAACCAGAGAGGAGGGAGCCCGATTCAGGGGGGTGTCACCTGAGAATTGCCCTCTCACAATCCGGGACCCCTCAGGGGATGTCGGAGAGCTGGTTTCGACCCAATCCCCACAGACCAGAATCTGTGCTCCAGGCCTCCAGTACTTTATAAGATCTTAAATAAACTTTTGAGAGTTAGTTCTTATTTGGTTTTATGAGAATCACATAATACTTCCTGTTCTTAATTTGGGGGAACAAAGCTATCATGCCTTAGATGAATGATTTCCCCTCCAGGTAAAACTGCTAGTTGATTGCAGGGAAGGCTCTCTGCCGTGGGAGGCTTCACATAACAAATTACGGAACTTGAACTCACAGTACATGCTTCTCCGCCCTCTCGTTCCCTCTCACTGTCTCACTCCTAGTTCTCTTGGAGTTCATTATCCACACCTTTTCGTTATCTCAACAAAGGAAATCTAGTATTTTTTTAAATATTATGTAAGGCATCCTTTCGTGGAAAGGGTTTAAATAGGATGTGCCGGGTATAATAGGCGCAGTACCCTAATTGATACATCCCGGTCCTTTACATTTGTGAAGATGGCCATTTTCAGAACTTTGTTTTTCACACTCTCCGTTTTTAATTCCTGGAAGGCCATGGGGACTGTTATCACCACTTTGATTAGCCTATCTGTTCAGATGGGCTTTCCTATAGCTTCAGTCCAGTTTGAAAATAAACCAACCGAAAACATCATGAATCATGGAGAGCAGACTCATTTGCAGATGCAAAATATACTCTAGATATTCTTCCTGCTCGATTCAGAGTGAACTGGGCCTAGTCAATGATAGCGTCTCCCCAGCTCAGCATGCATTCATTCTTCTCTCACCCTGACTTCTCTTAGGCACAGTAGTAACAGCAGGAGCCCCTCCCTCCCGCTCAGGAGTGTAGACCTCTCCTGCTCTCAAACTCCTCTCCTCCCCTCCTCTAAAGGAGGGAGTCTATTAACAGAAGGAGGGGGAGGGGGAGGGGGAGGGGGAGGGGAGGGGGAGGGGGAGGGGGAGAGGGAGGGGGAGGGGGAGAGGGAGGGGGAGGGGGAGAGGGAGAACTCTTGCAAATGTTACTTTCAACTTTTTATAAATGTCGCAGGAATCTTTCTCCTCTACCCAGCATCACCACAGAAAGGAATAATGATGGAGCGGCAGAAATCAGCTGGCAGGCAGAGGAATTGTCTGTGTGGTGGTGGCTCCCCCAAAGCATCACAGCCCCTCACTTGTCCCTACAGGCAGTGGTGACTAGTGCTGGGAGAGGCTTTGAACCATGAGCTGAAGGAGTATCTCCCAGCCCCAGCGTGAGCCAATGCCCCTTCCCCACCCCAAGGCCTGAAGCTGAGGGGAAGCTCAAGGCCATGGCCGTGGTACAGGTCACAGTGTGAGCCAGAGGAGAGGGAAGATCTGACCCCGGCTCTCAGTGCACAGGGTCCATTTGGGCCAATGCTGACCCAGGGCCTGCAAGACTTGGGACGGACTGGCCCAGCCTGGCACTATCCATCACTGTCAGTGGCGGGCGCTGTGGTGGCCATAGCTTCCAGAGCTCCAAGTCAGCCCTGGTCTCCATGTAACTTATTGGAAGCCAGAGCCAAGGCGAAGGTAGGAGGTGGGAGGGCTCACTTCCCTCCACAGCCCGCATGGCCTCTGTTTCATGTGCCGCCATCTCCATGCGGATAAGTCAACTGAAAATTTTACAGCGTGACTCACCCGGAAAATAGCGTTCAGTTGCGTGGTTTCAGCGGGGAGGCAGTGCCGGAAAAGACTAATATATTCCGTTTTAAGAGGCAGCCTTGTGATTTTATGTGGCCTGGGATTCTGCTCTGTGCTGACAGCCCATGCAAATTCAAGTGCGGTGCAATTTAAATGACAGAGGGCGACTGGGCTGCTTCACTAATGGGAGCTGGGGCTCATCCTCAGCTTTTGGGCTGTTTTGCTCTGGAGAGAGGAGGGAGTGGTGAGTACTCCTCTGAGAACTCACACAGGAGCTGGGTGTTCATAGACTGCGTGGCTCTTCTCGTTAAATAACTAATTATAAGCCTTTAAAAAAATCCCCTGCTGTCTCTTGAATTAGGAGTAATGCCATGGTTATCCCATGCTGATAAAGTCTAAGATCCGAGTTCAGATGGATTTAATGTGCACCAGATAGTAGGCTGTGGTTTTAAAAAATGTCTACTATTGGTCGTTCTTATATGTGACATTTGTGTCTCACTGTCGCTTCTCTGAGATGAAAAGGTACTCAAGTTCTGAAACTGTTGTAGGAGGTTGCTTGCACCTCTTCTTCCTCCTTCTCCCAGGTCTGTCTTTGTTCCAACGTTTTCTTTTGCAGCTCAGTAAGGTGCCTGGGCTTTGAGCACATGATTACTCACTGGGCTCGGAGTTTGTCAGGGTGACTTCCGTGTTGCCAACAACACTGGGCTCTTCGGGGATCCATCCGAGTCCGCCTCCCCGCAGTGCTCCATGTGGTGGCCACTTCCCTTTCAAGCCCCTTGAGAATTTTCTGCCCTTAGCCCAGGGGTGGGCAAACTTTCTGACTTGAGGGCCACAATGGGTTCTTAAACTGGACCGGAGGGCCGGAACAAAAGCATGGATGGAGTGTTTGTGTGAACTAATATAAATTCAAAGTAAACATCATTACATAAAAGGGTACGGTCTTTTTTTTTTTTTAAAGTTTTATTCATTTCAAACGGGCCGGATACTGCCCGCGGGCTGTAGTTTGCCCAAGGCTGCCTTAGCCTCTTTGAGCCCACACACACCACCAGCTCTCTTCTGGGGCCTCATTTGCATATTCCCTTCCCAGCCAGATCTCTGAGTCAGGGGACCCCAAGCGCCATCTGGGCCTTCATTTCTATTTAAAGCTTTCCCTGGAAAAACTGGTCCCCTCTTCGCATGATGTTCCCATGCCTTGGTGCTCAGGTCTTATCCCCAGGTCCTATCATACCTGATGTTCAACAGCAAGTCTAAGATGACACTCTATTCCCTTCCTTCCACCTCCATTTTATTCGCTCAGATTCCCCCCATTTTAGTAGGTGGCGTGGCCATCTATCTGGCACCACAAGCCAGAAAGTTAGGAGGCACCTTGCTGTCTCACCCCTCATCACCCCCATCGCTTCCGCCCAACATCAAGGCCTGTAAGCGCTGCCGCAGTCAGACAACCCGAGCATATCACCGCCTTCCATCCCCACGGCTGCCTCCCTAATTCAAGTCCTCCTCAGATCGCTCTGCCATAGCTGCCCAGCTGGCCTGCAGGCCTTCCTTCTTGATCTGCTTAATTCCACAACTTAGATAGCAGCCGGGGCCCTCTTACCCTCACACCAGGTCCCCTTCCTGCATGCAACACTCCAGGGGCTTTCTGTTGCTGTTAGAATGCAAAACCTGCTGCAAAGGGTTTTCTCTGACTCACCTGGGCCTTCAGGGACCTCACACCACGTGTCCCCTGCATTTTTCTCTTCTCTGAGCTTGTGCCAGTCTGGTCTCCTCCAGTTCCTTGAGCAGGCGAAGGTCTTTTGTCCTAGCCGGTTCCCATTCCTGGAATTCTCTTCTCTTGGGTTTTTGTGTAGCTGCCTCCTTATTTTCCCCATTTCAGTGCATCTGGTCTAAAATGGAGCGAACACACACACACACACACACACACACACACACACACGCACACACACCCCTCTGCCATCGCTGTCATTACCATGTTAGTGTCTCCATAACTTGTACCACTTTCTCATAACATTTCATGTATTTCTTTACTTTCCTCTTGGTTTTATCTCCTCCAGTAGAAATGATGTTTCACGAGATCAGAGGCCTCATCTTTCCCATTCACGGTGGAATAGTGCCTCTCCTACTGGCGCCGCATGTACCTTTGTTAAATGGATGAGTGCATTTCTGTTCTGTGAATGCGTGAATGAACTCTGCTCAAGGGAGCCTCCCGCTCAGAAGTGAGAAGTTAGTGAAAGTACAGAAAGGGCATCTTGGTGACCGATGCCTGCTCTGGTGGCCAGTGGAAATCGAAAGGCAGGTCCAGGCGTGAAACACTTTCCTGGCAGCGTGTGATGAGACTAGAGAGTGAGATGTTTTCCACCTTGAAAACACATGGCGATCAAGCAGGAATCCCACTCCTGGGTGTGCATCTGAAGGAAATGAAGACCGGGTAGCAAGGAGATGTCTGCATTCCCGTGTTCATCCAGTCTTATTGACAGCAGCCGAGATGGACAAACAGCCCAGGTGTCCATCAGAGGGTGAAGCAGATGTGGTACTGACGTACCATGGATTGTCCTTCAGCCCTGAGGAGGAAGGTAATCCTGCCATTTGTGTTGACGTGGATGGACCTCTTACAATTTTACTTGTCAGTTTTATCTCAATAAAGCTGATTTTTTTTAAAATAGAAAAGATAATTGGGAAAATAAAGCGCAACTAAATAGGTCTCTGCTCTAAAATAATTCATGCTCTAAACTAACAATAGAAGCTAATCAAAGACGCAGCAACCGGTGACGATCGATCAAAGCAAAGGGGATGAGGAGGAAAGCTAAGGAGAGGGTGTCCTTCAGGCAGAGCACAGGGCACCAGACTGGCTGAAACCCAAAGGGCGGCAGAGTAGAAATGGGGAGGTAGAGATTTGGGGGTACACCAAAAAACCCTTTTTAACTAGACAGCTAGTAATAGAACTATAAGGTATTGATGCTATCTAGGTATCATTGGGGCCCAGCTGGTGTGCTTCAGTGGTTGAGCATCAACCTATGAACCAAGAGGTCACAGTTTGATTCCCAGTCAGGGCACATGCTCAGGTTGTGGGCTCCATCCCCTGTGTGGGGCGTGCAGGAGGCAGCTGATCAATGATTCTCTCTCATCATTGATGTTTCTCTCTCTCTCCCTTTCCTGTCCTCTCTGAAATCAATAAAAAAATATATTTAATAAAATATATACTAGTATCACTGGGAAGTTAAGAAGGCAAAGTCCAATTTAGTACAGGGTGACCTGAGATTGGGGTAAATGAAAGGACAGACTGTGTCCCTGACTCCTCTTCCAAGGAAAAAAACCACTAAATGTATCAGTTACTCAGCCTGCCCTTAAACCAGCCAATGGGAATGCAAGGAGAACTAACCAAAGACCCTAAAGTGTGCTGACCACCCCCCTGTCTTTGTGTAACCAGACCCTAGCCACACTCTGCCCTTGCATCGCTAGCCCCCAGCCCTCACTCAACCAACTGGAATCGGCCAAATCAGTGGTCTGAGTGTGCCCCCCACCCCCCGACCCCACGCCCTATAAATTCTTTGTTCTCTTGGGAACCAGGGCTCTCTAGCACCCTACCGCTGCGCCGGTGGGGGAGTCAGAGGGACCAAGTCCGGGCTTGAATAAAGACTCTATGCTTTTGCATCGGACTCGGCGCTCACTGGTGGATCTTTGGGGGGATCTTGAAATCTGGGCATAACAGTAAATACAGGAAGATAGAAAAAGGATGGGGCCAGAGCTCCGGGCCCCACGGTCAGACTCTCCACAGACCCTAGTTATCCAGGCCTGAAACCTCAGAGCAATGCTTGTCAAAATCTAGTGCACATCAGTCACCTGGGTGCCAGTGGTTCTCAACCTTGGCTGCACATTAGAATCACCTGGGAATCTTTTAAAATCCTTATTTCTGGGCCTCATCCTCTGGAAATTCTGTTTCTTTGTTATGGGGTGGGGCCACAACATTAGTAACAAAGAAACAGAATTTCCGGAGGATGAGGCCCAGAAATCAGGATTTTAAGAAGATTCCCAGGTGGTTCTAATGTGCAGCCAAGGCTGAGAACCACTGCTCTAGAGGCTCCCGGCCTGCTAGGGGCCCTGAGTAGCAGGACCTGCATGGGTTTGGGGAAGCTGCGCTTCAGCAAGTATTCGCTAAGTCAAACTAATGCCCTCTCGCTCCAGGTCAGGCCACACCTTCGTAAACACAGGCTTGTAGTTTTATCTGCTCTCAGGTAGCGTTTTAGCAGAGTTTGATCATGTTGTGAATGCTTGAATTTTTGTTTAAATTGTTGATTATGTAGAAAAAGTGGAAATTCAGACACACTTCCTTCCAGGGATTAAATGTTCTCGTTTTTATTACAATGGTGCATACCTTGCCTTTTCTATTTTTGGTGGCGTTTTGAAAAATGTAATTAGTTTCAGATGATTTACAAATTATTTGGTTTTGCAGAATTAGGCTTTAAATTAGGAAATTAGATGGAGAAATGAGAGAGCATGTTGTTTAAATATGTACTTTCTCTTCTTAGTAAAGGCCCCACAGACATTTGCGTCTGCTCACATGATGTTTCTGAACTCTGGGAGCAGAAATCCCAGTGTTTGTTACTCACTTAAGCAGCTCACGTGTGAGCAAGGAAAAAACGAAGACACGATTTAAATTGTAAACATGGTAAATGTGCATTTCCTGGAGAGAAAATAGTCTTGTCTTAGAAAAATTTGAGCTTCCTTTTCCAATATATTTCTCTTTAATATTTAAGAGAATATTAAACTAATAGGAGTCTCCGTTACTATGTTATTTTTTCCTTTCTGGAAATGTTGGTTCTGTTTCAGAAGTTTGTCTTTGCATTCAGTTTGGGAACTGTTCAAACTCAGCTATTTTCCGGAACAAGAAATTGATTCGACTGTAGACAGAGTAATGGAGATAGGCTGGCCGGCTCAGGAGAACTGTACGTGTGAGAAGCACCAAGCACAGTGCCTAGTGGGTGCTCTGCGCTTGGCAGTGGTCTATGTAATGCAGGTGGCTGTCTGACTGTGTGAGAGGGCGGGGCCTGCCCTATGCCAGTTCCTGTAATCTGCTGTGGGAGATTTCCTGAAGCTAGGAAATGTTTTAGTAATCTTTGTGTCTGTTTTCTTTGCCCAAAGCCCCAAGGCTTAAAGATTGTCTTGTTTAGAGTTGCTTGGAATACAATAGGCAATAATGGTACTGGGATTGGAACCCCCTAGCCCCTGGGCCCAGATTTGATGATCAAAGCATTAACTCTATACGTGCTGGGCTACTGGTAGACTTGGGGTGATTGACTTTGGTTCATGTCCACACTAGCTCAGGGTTGTCTTGATCCAATTTAGCTATGAGGGCTGTAATTACTGAGTCTGCACATTTCCTGCTGCTTTTGTTTCCAGCGAGACAAAAGGGCTGGGGGAATAAGAGAAACAAAGAAGCTCCTGGCCAGAATAATACACGCCAGGTGTTCCTTCTCTCGGCTTCACTTCGTCTTGCTCATCCCACACCTCATGCTTGTCTGGATTTTAAAGTTGGTTGCACATGTTCTTTTTAACTCGCAAGAACCTTCTATTCAAAATAAGGCCTGCAGATAGGAGCTGTCCAGTTTGAGTCTGCGTCCCTGGGAAGGCCGGCTACCTTTGGCTCACGGCTCTGCGTTGTTGCTCAGTCTGTGGCTTGTTTTCCTCTGGACCCTGCAGGCCCAGGGGAGCTCCTGGGGGGACCATCCTCAGAGCAGCGCATGTGAGCTGCAGGGAGATGTCAGCATCGGAAAGCTCACGGTGAGGTAACGAGTCCAGGCATCTCAGGAGCCCGCCAGCTTCAGGGAATGCCGCTCGGGTTAGTCCTGCTTATTTTTGAAACTAAGAGCTGGAGGCTCACCTACCAACATCAAGAGCCTCCAAACAAAAGCCAGAGCCGGAAGGAACTGGACCAGCGGTTGCCTTCACAGCCAGCGGAGGCATTGCCATTCCGCCTGATGCAAAGTGAGATGTAGGGGTGAGGGTAGAGGAAGGATAACACATCACAATAAAAACACATGGTAAGGTTTTTGGGGAGTGGTAATGATTGTGTTCCTATACTCACCTGTCATCTCTCCACGTGCATGTCTATTGTTTAATTGCTCATACATTTTACTGTAGAAATGCTTTGGCAGATACTCTCACTGCTGTGGTCCGGATTGTGTCTTCCCACAACCCCTGTGAAGCCCTGGCCCCAGTGTGATTGTGTTGTAGGCGGGGCCTTTAGCAGGTGATTAGGGATGGAGGAGGCCAGGAGGATGGAGCCCTCAGGAATGGATTAGAGTCCTGATCAGAGAAAGAGACACCAGGGTTCTCTCTCTCTCTCTTCCCCTCCCCCCCCCCATGTGAGGGCACACAGGAAGGCAGACCTCTGCAAGCCAGGAGAGCTCTCACCAGAACCCCACCATGCTGGACCCTGAGCTCCGCCTCCCAGCCTCCAGATCTGTGAGGAAGGGAATGTCTAGTGTTGAAGACACCAGTCTGTGCTATGGCCCCCTGAGCAGATTCATCTGCTGAGTAGCAATCATTAGTTACCATATGAATGAGTCACCGGTTGAGGAAGGTGTGAATAAAAATATCTCATTTAAATAAAATTTCCTTTAACCAGTAGCATACATAGAAGTATAATCTTTTTGCTACATGCCAATTTGAGGTTCTTTTCATTCATTTGAGTTTCTTTGAACATCTTGTAAAAAAAAAAATACTGCCGTGGAATCTCCCCCGAGACCAATCCATTCTTGTGAATGCCCTGTAGTTGAGATCCATTCCTTCAGGTTTAAGGCTTTGTGTCTGAGAAAGGCCTGGTAAAATGTAGATACCCCTCAAAGAATGAGATATTGGAGCGTCGCTATTGTATTTCTCAGCACGGAGCCCTCCTTAAGACTGGCATGTTGTTGCTTTAGAAAGACAGTGAAGCCGCTGAGAGGGAGGGATTAGAGCAGGGGGTCACCGTGGGGGAGGCTGGGTCCTGAGGTTCCCAGAGGAAGGCTGTTCTGGAAATAGGGTCTTCCGCATTGTCCGGCAAGGGGGTTTCGGGGAATTAGGCCTGGAGCAGGATTCCAGTGCTTGTGGCCAGGTTTATTAGCGCGTCCTTGGAAGGGCTGCCCCCGCTACGCCACGCCGACGCGGTTCCTCTCTGCTCCCCTGGGGAAGAAGTCTGGCTTCCCGGCTGCAGGCCAGCATGTGGGCCCCCAGGCCCCAGAGCTGCATCACCCAGCACCGAGGCTGACCTTGGGCAAGTCACTTAACTTCCCCGGCCTCCTTTCTCCCTGCGTGCCACCCTCTGCGTGCCACCCTCTGCGTGCCACCCTCTGCGTGCCACCCTCTGCGTACCACCCTCTGCATGCCACCCTCTGCGTGCCACCCTCTGCGTGCCACCCTCTGCATGCCACCCTCTGCGTGCCACCCTCTGCGTGCCACCCTCTGCATGTCACCGCCAAGGCTCAATGGTGCTCTGGCCCACGTGGCTCCGGAAAGAGAATCGGGGCCTTTGGTAAGCTCCCTGTATTCCCCTGGGCTTGGGGAGAACAGGCTTTCTTTCAACGCCTCAGCCTCTTTTCTGGCCATAGCAGGCTGGTATGTAGATATTTGTGGATAAGGATGTGTGATCCAGTTTTGCTATTAAAACGAAAACAATTTTTAAAACATGTCAATTATGTCCTTAAAACATTGTCCAAAAGCCATAGAAGTCTCTGCTCCACAGGAGCCTGTAGCCGACTTTCTCAGACACTTTTGCTGTCTGTCTCTCTGTCCCTTCAACCCACAGCTCCCAGCACTTAGAGGCGCCTGGACGTGCCTAGTGCCGAGGTGAATGCTGAAGCAGTTCTTATTGGCATTAATATTTAACTGATACTTCAGGGCACCGCTGCTCACATACTCCTTGGAAGAGAATAATTGGAGGAATAAATGCAGGAATCTACTTTTTTCGCCCCATTGGAAGGGAACCGAGGTCAGGCTGAATACTATAAATGGATGCTGCCTTCCCGGTGAACTTGCTTAATTATCAAAAAGTGAAGCATTCAGAAAAGCCTAGATCTAAGATGACTTTTCCTTCGGGTTCACAGAGCTGCCTCGCTCATTGTTTTTTGGAGGAGAGTGTCTTTTGTGATTAAGTCACTTGTCAGATTCTCATTGATATGCAGTCTCCTTTCCTATCTCAAGAAGCTCCACCATCTGTTACTAACATTCCCCCCCCAGGGAAGTTCAAGAGCACAGCATGTGTAAGGTAAAAATACAGCGGCCATGGCCAGAGCACCAAACAATCCTTTGTAAATTAAGAAATAGAACTTGGAGTCAGAGCTGAGGCAGTGCAGTTGACAAGAGTGACATCGAGGGTAACACTGCGAGTCAGACAGGATGGGACGACGCTGAAGGACAGGGAGTCTACTTACGTTTCTTTTTGAAAAAGAAAATTTTAGAAACGTCCGTTGTAAGTGTTAGTTGAAGAGGATGGTTAAGACACAGCGCTTGTCTTTTCACTCATTCAGTTAATACTTTTTGGACCCAACAATGAGTCCAGAATTGAGTGTGTGCACTTTTTGACATTTAAAGTAATAAGTAATGTAGTAAATAGTCACAGTTTATTTTCAAATATATAAATTTCAGATATTGAAATAGAGCATTTCTGTTAAGTGTGGGTAAGAATAGTTAAATCACTGCATATCCCGATTATGTTAGGTAAATAGCATGCTGAGAGGTAACTATATGTAGACTTAAATATTTCGATATTTAGACATTGAGAGAATTTAGGAAATATCCCTTGAATGGAACACAGCCTATTAGAAAGGATGGATGTTAGCAGTGAAGTCAGAGAGAAAGCAGTTAAGGGTGGAGAGACTTGGTGGAGTGGGATGGATTGGCATAGTTCTTAGAATTCCAAAATGATGGTTTCGGATTTGAAGTTCGGCATATAGAGTAAGTCGATAATTTTTAATTGGGTTATTGGCCTCCAAGTAAAGCGTGTTTATTTCATGCTAAGTTACACTCTAATATGCAGCCAAGCAGCGGTCATGAGTCCAAAGAGATCATTTGATGAAAAGATGGCTAAAGGAAAATTGTGTCTAAAACAACCCAGGGTAAAAGTTATAAATAGCCCTTCATGCACCCTCTATATCTTGTAGGAGATTTGAGAAAAACAACGGAAACATTCAAAAGGGAACATGAGAGATGCAGAACACACTTGTTCAAGAATTCTTCCAGGCACTTTATAGTGATTATTACATGATGGCTTGGTCAAAACTTTGCATTATGCATATATTTATTCTCTTAATAGCAGAAAACGTGTTTTCTCTTTGCTCCTCTTAAAAATGTTTTTCATGCTTGTGTGTATTTGTCCCTGCACACACCGATTCTACTCCATTCAACCCTGGTTACATACCATCGTATCGAGCCCATTTCTACTGTCAAGTTCAAAAAAATAATTCTTGAACTTGGTATATTCTTTACTCTCATAAATGTCATATGGAATAATTAGAATCAATTTTAAAGCATGGAGATCTTTTCAATGTTTATTTTGTCCTAACGTTTCAATGTTTATCTTGTCCTAACATAAGTCGCTATGGGACGTCATGTCCTAAATAAGTATTGTTTACGGAGTATGCGTTGTGTGTGCAAGAATGTGTTGTTTCAATAACCCCCTCTCCTCCCTTTAAGAGGCTCATGCCTCCTGCCTTTTTCCACGTGAGATGAGCATACTCCTGTGAGAAGGGTGTATTTTCCCATCCCATGGATATCTGACTTGTCAACATGACTTGCTTCAACCAACAGAGTGTAAATGAAAGTGATGTATGTCATGACTAAGAGGACACTTTGAAGGCCATGGCGTGGCTTCTCCATCGCTCTTCACCCTGTGCCAGGAGAACAGATATGTCCCAGATGGGGGCTGTTCTTTCAGCCCTGGAAGAAGGTATGCGGGGCCGAGCTAGGCTGACCCACAGGGACCCAGGGCTGACATGGAAAGTAAGCAAAATGTAAGGAAAGGGAGAAATAAGCCTATGTTACAGGCCCCTGAGATTTGGATCTGTTGTCAAGAACTGTGGAGAGTTGCCTGGCCGGTGTGGCTTCGTGGTTGAGCATTGAGCTAGGAACCAGGAGGTCATAGTTTGATTCCTGGCCAGGGCACATGCCCTGGTTGCAGGCTCCATCCCTAGTAGGGGGTGTGCTGGAGGCTGCCAATCAATGATTCTCTCTCATCATTGATATTTCTCTCTCTCTCTCTTTCTCCTTCTCCCTTCCTCTCTGAAATCAATAAAAACATATTTTGGAACTCCACCCTCCTTACAAGCTCATGAATTAGCGTACGGTAGGATCATGCTGCTGCCAGAGGATCCGAGACCCCTGGCCAGAGACAAAGGACAGTTTCTTACTCACAGCAAGACCAGCAGCTCAAGGGCCAGCATTTGTGCTGGTTCCCCTAGCTGCCCTTCCCGGGGGATGCTGGGAAGGGCACCAAATGACAGCCACACACACAGGGCGGGGAGTTGCAGGAGAGGGACCCTGAGCTCATAGAACCTGATTCTTTTAAAGGTGGTACCTGTGCCGGCCCAAGGCTTCCGAGGGAGACATCTCTCTTCTAAGGCTACGTTGCTAAAGGGGAGATGTCATCTGCATCTTCCAAGGCTGATTGCTGTGCAGACATCCTTCACAGATATTCTGGGACAGAGACAGCCTGTGCCTCGGCTCACAAGATGCACAGTCATGCATGAGGCCTGTGGCGAGTTGTCTCCCAACAGTTCTTAGATCAGCGTAAACAGCAGAAGCCACCAAATGCATCAGGGTCATGCCCTGTGCTGGAAGCTTACCTTCTGCTGTTTCATATCTATCAATGCCTCTAATTGCTTTGAGTTAGAAGAATAACAACAACTTATTGAGCGCTTGCTATATATGTGCATGGCACAGTTCTAGTAACTCATATATAACTTCTATCTGCAAGGTAGTTACTATGATTTCTGTTTTATTTATGAGAACACTAAGCTCCAAGGAGTTCATATAGTTTGTTCAAGGTGATACTATTATTCATCGGAGGAGCTGGGAGTCAAACTCAGGTGTTTTGGACTGCAAAGCGTGTGCCCCTCAAGCCCACTCCCACCCACCTAGTAGCTGTTATTTTAAATTGGATAAATATGTTCCCAAGCCTTTATGATGAAAATATCAGCAAAGGGGGAGCCAAGGAAAAACTCCCACTGTAGCTGATAGCTATCTGTTCATCAATAAGTGCTCATTGGGTATGAGAATTTAACTACCTATGAATCTACCCCACTGGACTGTCACCCGTCTCTTAGATGTTCATTTTGCCTGTAGGGCACTGTGAGGGCATTTTGGCTGGGTCACTCACCCTGGCCATCCAGTAACTCTATCACAAAATAGGACATAGGTGAGACTGGTATGTCTTTTTACATCTTTTTCTAACTAATCACATTTTCCTCTTTAAGTCATCACCTGCTTTTCTAAATGATTGCATATGCACCCACAGTTTCTGCAACCCACCTTTTCACATCTGTCTTGTACTTTGTTAAGTTAAACGTGGTCTTGCTTATAGTTTGGACTCCACTTGGGAGAGCATTGTTACTGATTGGGCAACATAACAAAAGCAGCTAAGGCGCAGGCATTTATCAAAACAAAATAAGCCTTCAAGTGAGTGGAGGTATATATTCTCTTGAGAGTTTTGAATATGAGGGTCCTGCTTCATAGAAGCGAAATTGGCCTGGGCTGCTTTGGGGGGATTTGATGAAATTTTATACACATCAATCAAATGCTAAGCCAGGGGGTGGGGGTGGGGGTGAACAAGATGGAAGTGGCATGGAGCTTCATGGAGCTTCTGGCAGACAAGAGAAATCATAAATAGTCATAGAGGTAAATATAAATGATGACGATAATAAATACTGCAAAATTCAGCCAAGAGAGCTCATGAAAGACGGAAGTGAACCAGTCTTCATAGGGGATGTAATCAGATTTCCTTTTTATAAATTATTGTCCAAAAATAAAGAGGATTGGATCCAGCAAATATGCTTCCGATAAATAATTTTCCCCCAAAGAAATATGTATTCAAGAACATCATCAATCTGAGGGAACATCAGCACAATTTCAGTGAAATGAATAGCAGGACATTGTTTCTAGTGCCTTAGGTTGTCACAATCATTTGAGCCTGGAATTCCGAAGGCGGAGAGACATGTTCTCTTGAATAGTGTCAGGTCCATACGTGTGTGTCCAGTGCTGAGGACACCCCAGCCCTCCCGGAGCTGCCACTCCGCCTGGGAGACAGGGACGAGGGCCCAGGTAAATTATAAGAGCAGACAGAAGGTGAGACGCACAAAGCCAAAGTCAGTGGTTGCTGGCACTTTTTCCTTCTCTTTTGGGGGGATGGGGGGTGGGGTGGGGAGGGAGCTAGGACTGTTTGCTCTCCCTTCACAGTTCCAAAGGCCGAGATCAAATCTAATTTTTTCTCTTCTGTCCTCTGTCTTTTCTTACGGCTTGAATATTGCCTCGCTGCTTTCATGCATATTTCTTGCTTAATGCAAAAGAGCAGTGAGGCAGAGCCAACTCTGACATTAGTCAATTTAGGAGAATGTGTTCACGATTGTCACCTCATGACAGAAAGTAGGCAGTTGCCTTATTGTGCATTATTATTCGGCGCCTTTATGAAATGGAATTGTTGCTCTTTGCTGGAAAAGAGATTATCTAAAATAAATTAATGTGTTCAGAAAACAGAGGTCTTTATGGGCAGGCACTGGAATTGTGGGTAAGGTTCAGTTATTTTAAGAATCCAATGTAAAGTTTTTTCTTTTCTATTGACTCTAAGGAAATTTCTGTTACCTCCTACAGACCGTGGGTGTGTAAAACTGCACATATATGTATGTCTGAACATGTAATACATATTGTTTCATACCCTCACAATTTTCTCTAAGACACATGGTATACTGGAGATATGAACAGTTCTACAGTTATACATTAATGTACATATTTACAACATAAAATACATGTACATTTTTATGTGATAAATATTTTAGAACTAAATTATGCTGGTCATGTAGATATAATTCATAACTGTTGTAGTATAATACTGTTAATTTGAATTAATAACCTTGTTTTCCTCATCCTTTGAATCTGCTATAGGCACTTGGATATTACAAGAAATACTATATTGTCATATTCTATTAGTTTACTCCTGCCATTTTATTATTTTTTTAAATTAGAAATATGTTTACAATTGGTAAACTCTTTAGAGTTACTTGAGAAATTTAAAAGATGTATATTTCTGATTTCTTTCTTCTTTCTGGCCGGTGGTTAGTCATGGGCTTTGGGGAATTTTGAGTTGTATGTTCAGTGTGTCAAATTCAATCTTAATAATTAGCCTGAGAAAATTACCTTTCTAAAAGCTTGCCAGCGTTTTGGTATAGAAAGCCTTTCCTATTTTTTTAAATGATACTGCTCCTCAATGGGAACCACCAAAAAGCATTTACTAGTAGAAATGTACTTGCTTCCTCCTCTTGATGGAAACTGAAGGAGCCAAGCTGATTTTACTCACTGTCTTTCTTCTCTCTCACAGTAGATCCCGTTCCCACCCACGGTGGGCCCTGCAAGGGCTCAGCCTAAACCCACTTCTGAGTCCAGTCATTCTTTCTCCTCTTGGCTTTGAGACAGAGACAGGAAAAAACTCTTTAAATAATTCATCAACTTAGTGTAATCAGAAAAGATATATTTTTGCAGAATTGCTTAGATCTATTATACACACTTTTATCCCTTAATCTTATTTGACTAATTCCATGTAAGTGTGACTATTTGAGTTTTCCAAATTAAAAGTGCTGCTTTGATTTTTTTTAACAAACAAGGAAATTTAGTTAACCTCTATTTTAATTTTCTTTTTTAAAAATTTATCTTTATTGTTTAAAGTATTACATATGTCCCCCTTGTCCCCCACTGAGCCCTTCTAGCCTGTCCCTACCCCCCACCCTAGGCCTTCACCACCCTATTGTCTGTGCCCATGGGTTATGCATATTGTTTTAATTTTCTTAGTTCTTTTTCCCTAAATGGCTTTGAGAAATGCAAAGGAAGTAGGTGAGTTCACACACAGTGTATGTTTGGAAGAGAACACACTGGCTTTAGAGTGCTGACGGAAGTGACGGCACCTGCTCTCACTGTGTCTACATCAGGAGCTGTCAGTGCAGCCCAGCACCCATGGAAGGAGAAAGTGCATTGCTCCATTCGTATAGACAAGGACACAGCCTAACCCAGGTACATGCACCTCAGAGCCAGGCTGCCCATAATCCCTTTGTTGTCCTAACCACACAGGAGCGACAGGCGTGCTTTCGGGGAATGGGCAATGTTTTCTTAGGCTTCCAGGAAGTCCATTTTTCAGTTCTATAAGTCTGTCTGTCAACAGTGAGTTGGCCAATAAAAAATCTTACCTTCAACTTGGCATTCATTGCTTTGTAACCAGTCTTAGGAAATCTGAGAATGCACTGTATTTGCAAATGCCTCTCTACAGGAGATAATATTTACTATCCACTGTTAGTTATTTGAATAGTCATAGCGTATTCAAATGACTGGAATATTTCAGGAATATGGAGGAGAGTGGCAAATGCGATATTTACTGGTATGTTAGGTGGTTTAATCCTTTTATCTTTCCCTTTTGCCTCAATCCAGTTTGTTTCCTTTGCCCATTCCACAAAGTGGAGCATAATGTTACCCAGCAGCGGGTCCTTGATGCTGATCTCTGCTCACTCAATTCCAAATAGACTAAATGGGGATTATAACCATGGCAAGCATAAACAAGGCTGCATGCTGGCTGCATGCTAGCTCATGAATGCCTAATATTAATAGTGCAGGCTAAGGATTTAACAACCAGTTAAGTTCAAAGTAGATAAGATCAAGTAATGCCTTTATAATTCAGAATTCTATATAAGTGTGATTACGAAGGATGGTCTCTCATGACGCGGACACTTTGCTCATTCCAAGTTTAGAACTGCAACACTATGCCACTGACCAAGGAGACGTTTTTAAGGTTTTATTAGCATGACATTTACCCCTAAAAATATTTCTTACAGACTTTATTTTTGGAGCAGTTTTAGGTTCTCAGCAAAATTAAAAAGCGTGTACAGAAATCTCCTACATGGCCCCTGGCCCCACACACTCACACGGCCTCTCCCCTGTCAGCGGCGCCCACCTCAGGGGCGCTTGTTACAATCCTTTGCCTCAGGCTTCACTCTGGTGCCAGACCTTCCTTCTACGGGTTTTGACAAAAGTATAGCAACGTGCATTCCCCGTTACCAGGCAGAATATTTCCACTGTCCTACACATCTGTGCTCTGTCTACTCATCTTGCACCGTCTACTGGCCACCACAGATTCCTTTTCCAGAAGGTCCTATAGCTGAAATCCTGCAGCAGGCAGCCTCAGAAGGTTGGCTACTTTCACTTGTATTAGCCATGCCTGTTCCTGGTTTCATAGGTCGTTCCTTTTGAGCGCGGAGTAACATTCCATTGTCTGGCTGTACAACAACTGACCCACTCACCTAGTGCCGTACCGCTCAGTTTCTTCAGAGTTTGGGCAGTTGTAGATGAAGCTGCTGTGAACATCCAGGTGCAGGTTTTTGTGTGGACACGAGTTTTTAGCTCATTTCTGTAAATACCAAGGAATGTGGTTGTTGGATTGTATGGTAGGGACATGCTTAGTTTTATAAGAAACCACTAACTTATCTTCCAAAGTGGCTGTGCCTTTTTCATTTCCACCAACAATGAAGGAGAGTTTCTGTTGCTCCACACCCTCTCCAGCGTCTGTTGGTGTCAGTGTTCTAGATTATGGGCACTTCAATAGGTGTGCATCCATTGTTGCTTGGATTTATAACTCCCTGATGACATATGATGTGGAACAACTTTTCCTATGCTTACTTGCCATCTATATATCTTCACTGGAAAGTGTCCTTTGAGATCTTTTGCTCATTTATAAATCCAGTGGTTTGTTTTCTTATTGTTGATCTTTAAGAGTTCTTTCTCTATTTTGGATAATGGTCCTTTAAAATAGATGTATTTTGCAGATATTTTCTCCCAATCTGTGGCTTATATTCTTATTCTCTTGAAAGTGTCTTTAACAGAGCTCAAGTTTTAATTTCCTTTAAAAATATTTGTATTGATTTCAGAGAGAAAGGGAGAGGGAGAGAGAGATAGAAACATCAGTGATGAGAATCATTGATTAGCTGCCTCCTGAACGCACCCCCTCTCCCCGCAATGGGGATTGAGCTCGTAACTGGGGCATGTGCCCTGACCAGGAATTGAACGCGGACCTCGTGGTTTATAGGTTGATGCTCAACCACTGAGCCACACCAGTCAGGCTCAAGTTTTAATTTTAATGAAGTCCAGCATCTCAATGACTTTTTCATGGACCATAGCCTTAGTGTTATATTTAAAAGTCTTTGCTGTACCCAAGGCCATGTAGATTTTTCCTGTTATTCTTTAGAACTTTTATAGTTTTGTGTTTTAAATTTAGGTCTATGACCCATGTTTAGTTAATTTTTGAAAGGGTAGAAAATCTCTGTCTGGCTTCACCTTTTAACACGTGGATGTCCAGTTGTTCCCCCACCATATGTGGACGTATCAAATTTTTATCGGCAAAAGTCAATATGTGTATTGAACATTTTCATCTCATAATTTGCCTTGAAATATTTTCTAAGAGCTGTGTTTGAATTTCTAACATGTTTGCATTTAGGTTTTGTGGGTGGTGAAGATATCAGGCTGCCATACAGACTGATAAAGACTTCTGAAAGCTCTAGCTTTTCTGCTAATCCTGTTCTTGCTGCCCAAAGACTTTAAAGAGACTTTGAAATCCTCAGAATTTTGATGAGCATGCTGTTTTATCATGAAATTGTCATGTCAGCCTAGAGAATTATAAAATCCATCTTTTAAGTTAATTAAAGGATCCAGTCAACCAGTCATTTCCAGGGAAAGGGAAAAGAGACAATGCAGAAAGAGAACGGCAACCAGTCGTTTACCTGTTGTGGGCTAGCCATGCCCCCAGGTGGTGGATCTGATGATCTGGGGAAGATCTGACCAGAGAGCGGGAGGAAAGGGTTTGAAAGTCCTCTCGAGTTGGGAAGGGCCTCCAGCAGGTCAGCTCCAGCCAGTCCCGCAGGTCACAGGGATTGTCCATCCACAGTGCTGAGCGCTGGCCCATGAGTTTAGATTGGCAGTAGACTTCATACTGGTTAATGGTTAGTTTTAATTCTGCTATTTCAAGGAATTTTATTTATTTTAGAATGTTCCCCAAACTTTAGTCTGGAAACAGTAATCATCTCTCTCTCTCTTGAGTTCTTAGGGACTAAGGACGCCTTATGACTAATCTAGACCAATCACATTATGTCCAGGGAAGTGTATGGAGCAAAAGAGAAGAAGCCATCCTCAATAGGGACCAATGAGTATTCTAAATCAGAGAGGTTCACACTTATAAAGCTACTGTAGCTTTCATTTTAGATTTTTTCACACCTCGATTCATTCCAAAAGAACTTAGGGAGTTTCGTTATTGCCGTTACTTACAAAAAATGATTAATGCAAATGCCATGGAAGGGAAAAGGGCTTGAAGAGAAGAGAGGAAACAGCTATGCTTAGGATAAGGTTTAACGGCATCAGTTTGGGTCTGAGCTTCCTGGCGCCCCAGGTAAAAACCAAAACGAGATGTTACGTATAACAGGTTTTCTAACTAGGAAGATGAGTTTATGTTATTGTTTAGAAGAGCATCCACTCTGAGTGATGAACTCCCGCGCCCTTCTTAATATTTTTATGACAAAGCAGAAGCAGACATGACATAGCTGTGATAGCGACCCAAACAAAAGATGATGTTTTAACATTGAAACACGTGTAGATCAAGCTAATATTTCACCTCTGAAGTTGTAGGTTTATCTCTGCAGAAGTTTAATGCAACCCAGAAATAGAAGACCTCAACTGCCCTGGGAATGGACTGGATTCTGAATCCCGTAGACTGGCGGTTTTTAAATTGAGCATTGATAAGAATCAAATGGGGTCCTTGTGAAGAATACAGATTCCTGGGCTCCGTTCCTGGGCTGTCATTTATTCAGTTTGAGATGAAATCCCAGCATTGGTCTTTCAACAGGTTCCTGACATTGTAATGCAGCGAGTCTAGCATTTGAGAACCCACTGTGTTAGGCTCTGTTTCTCACATCTCTTTTATGTCAGTCTATGCTTTATAGGAATTAAATAAATAGCTGGTGTTGCACTATCCAAAGGCAGGAGACGGCAGGCGTCCTGTACGCTGCTTTAGGGCAGATGGACAAGGACTCACAGATGCATGGACTTCCATTCAACTGTGGACATGACAGCCAGACCCGCACCCGAGGCCACTTACAAGGCCGGCTTCGCGCCCGCGGGTTTGTTCTGGTCAAGGCTAGATTTTCCTCAGGAAGCAGTTCGGAGTTTGCTGTAGCACTGGGGTCACGGATGAATCCAAATGTCAAGTTAGAACAGGTCGGAGACAGTTTTCGTTTGGAAATCCTTGGAGAGAGTGTTACCCACATGGCCCAGCGCTGCCCAGAGAGCCTGTAGGATGACCCTGTGCAGGTCTCCAGACACATCTGCCAGGGTGAGGGAGCTGCCCGGGGTTCCCCAGACACTGAGCCCCTGGCCTGCCATGCGCCGCGATTTAATACGGGTCAGGGGGACATCGGGGACGTCTGCCAGGGGCCCTGGTTTTGTCTCATGAAGGTTAATGACGCATCATTCTTCCAACAGCGGGTGGGCCCAGAACCCTTGCCTCTTAAGCCCACTCCTGATGAATGAACAGCGAGCCATGTCACTCAGGCCTGAAATAGGGTTTGTGTTTCTCATTCATTAAAGGCCCCCGGTCCCCGCCTCTGTTGGTTAACTGGTAGCATTCCAAAGTGTATCTTGACATAAGTGTTCGTTAAACATGACTATTGTTTTCTGCACCAGAAGGAAAGACACAGTGGGCGTTCTCTCTCTTCCAAATCACTTTCTCTTAAGTGGAAGATTGATTCGACATGCCAGGTCTTGCTAGCTGCTCAGGGCACTTGCATAAGTTTTGATCTTTGATAAGAAAATAGCTTGATTTCCCCTTTTCATGAATTTGAATAAGATAAAATAATGTCACTTCCACCATCCATCACCAGGCTTACGGACGGCTGCTCTCGTCTTGCCTTAATTTCTCGGTGGCACGTTCTAGGTGACCCGTTTCCCTGCTAGAAATGTTGTTATTTTCTTTTTAATCTTTATGGTTGAAATTATTACAGATGGACCTCTTTTCCCCCAATACCCCTTCTAGCCCTCACCTGCCCCCTTTCCCAGGCTTTCAATGTACTGTTGTCTGTGTCCGTGGATTATGCATGTATGCATACAAGATCTTTGGTTAATCTCTTCCCACCCACCCCCCTCTCCCAACATGTATGCTTTAACCGAATGCTTTCGACTGTTCTCATCTTGCTGTGCCTTCCTAAACTGTGATGGAACTGGCCGTAACAAATGTGTATCATTGTCTCTTCGTGGGCCTCCTGGTTAACATGAGTTTGGGAATAGAACACATGTATTCTTTAGAAAAATAAAACTCCTTTTTCTCTATATTCAAGAAGAAATATTTACAGCTCACTTGCTGTCCACCAGGCATAGTCTAAGCACTGGACAGCCCTGACCCCCAGAACCTGAGAGTCCAGTAGGGACAGACCTGAATGAGGAAACAGTTACTAGAGACCCAGGCGAGCCATTGTACGTCAAGGACGGGCGTGCAGTTTGAGGTCTGACCATTGGATAAAAACCACTTTTAGCGACTTTTATGTCGTTTTCTTCAGAGTCTGTGTGAGTTGGTTGTGTGATTGAAGGTGATAATAATCTCAAAGTCTTAGCATGTTCACACTTCAGTTCATCTTTTGTTGTTATTTCATTTGGCTGGATTCACTATTTGTCTTTGGACTCAGGCCTAGTGAAATGGCGCTCTATTCAGTAATCTTGTAAGTGTACATTTCAAGTTATAATATTATTAAGACGGAAGAAGAAAAATCACATTCGCATTATTTTGGCAGAATGAACCTCAATGTAGAATGCTTATAAAGACCAATATTTTATATTAATAATAAAAAGACTACATAGCTCCCTCCTGTGGGTTTTGCAAAATTACTGAAAGTATGTGTTCACTGTTACTGTTCCACAGGACTCATTCCAGAGAGTCCAGTTAAGCACAGTGGGTTTAGGACTTAATATTTAATATTTAATATTTAATTTACTCTTTATGTTTCCTACTAATACTATACAATGGTCAATTTTTTTAAAAAAGAAAATATATGTGCTAAGTGGAAAAGTAGGCAGTATTATTTCTTTCCAAATTTATGGTAGTATTATATATTGTCAAAGATTATAATGCATGTATTTATAATACATATGTGCCTACCCGAGTAATACCAATTAGGTTTAAATAGTTTGGACTTTTTAATTTATTGATGATTATTAGAAATATGTTCTTTTGTTTCCCTTTTGATTTAATATTCTTAGTAAACACTGAGTTGACACTTTTAAGCAAGGAAGCAGTTTTGCCTGTTATGAAAGCAGAATTCATAATATGATTACATTCCATAGATTTTTATGGTTATTGTTTACTGTGTAGAAGCTATTGTTTCTTTGGCTAATTCATATGATAGTACATAGTCCAATGAACTACAGATTTGCCAGGTAACCTACATAAATGGTCATTATAAATGTCAATATTATGTTGCTTTAAAACTCTCTTAAATTGAATTTTTGTTTCATGAAAAAATTACAAAAAACTATTATACCCACCATCTTCTCTTTAACAATTATAATTTAAAATATGTAGTTTTAGAGTTTTCTGAAATCTGTTTTCAACATGTGTCTCTGAAGAGATCAATAGGACCATGATAGTCAAGGTTAGGTTTCAAAGGCATAATAGAACAGGCGCTGTCTTCACATGCAAGGAGTTGCTTTTTCTCTAAAAGTCTCTACAGGTCCTGCCATCTCACATACTAACCAAAGCTGCAGGACACGTGCTGACATTTCTACTTTAACAGAAACAGCTTGCACATTCTATAAACACCCAGCTGTGTCCTGACACCTCACATCACCTTGTGTACTCAATGCCTACTCTTTACCAAAAAAATATTTATGAAGATCCTTTTAAAAAAAATTAATTTCACAGAGAGGAAGGGAGAGGGAGAGAGAGAGAGAAACATCAATGATGAGAGATAATCATCGATTGGCTGTCTCCTGCACACACCCTCTACTAGGGATCAAGCCAGAAACCCAGATATGTACCCTGACTGGGAATCGAACCATGACCTCCTAGTTCATAGGTCAAGGCTCAATTGCTGAGCCACGCAGGCCGGGTGGAAATGTCTACTCTTGATAGAGGCTTAGGGGGAAGACAATATAAGGAAGAATAAAATCCCCTGAGCACATACTCCAGAGACTAAGGGTATACACAGGATTTTATAAAAACAAAACTCATTTCTCTTCTAATAAAACAAATACATCTTTGTTTTTAAAAAATATCAGTTAATAACGTGTAGAGTAGGTTTCTGTTGGGAGATATTTCTCATGAATAGTCCATATTTCTAAATGGCCAGGCCCTCTGAACAAAGGCAACAATAGAATGTTTTCATAAGGAGACATTCGAAGGTAGTAAAGCTTGGAGACCACCCCCCCCCGCCCCCCGGGAGATGGGCAGGGGAGTGAGGATCAATCCGCCTGCCCTCTCCTCCCTAGAAGGTTCCGGTAGATCCCGTTAGGATAGCTCTAGCTGGGCTCCCTGGCTGGCTCTCTCCTGAGGGGAGGTTGGCAAATCACCGCAGCCCACGTAAGAGCATTTCCTCATTGAGGGGTGTCATTCCTGTGATGCACCCACTGACGGTGCCGGTACCACCTGCCGTCACCTGCAGACCTGCGGGGATTGGGCTGTGGACTCAGGTGAGACGTCGCTCTGGCTGCTGCTTTTGCTGAGAGCAATGACCTATCCTTGTCTCTGATCCAGAGGCCTTGTGTTTTCTGTTTGTCTGTCTCTCTCTGTGTCTCTATCTACCTACCTACCTACCTACCTACCTAATTTATCTATATGTGTGTATACATATGTATCATATTATCTAACTATGCATGTATGTGTGTACATACATACACACTGTGTATATATGTGTCTATGTATCAATAATTATATATCTCTATGTATATCTGTGTGTACATATATACACTCTGTATATATGTGTATATACATGTATCAATAATGTTCATAATATTACATATCTGTATGTGTATCAGGCACACATGCGTCCACACCATGTCAGTCTCGATCATTCACTTGCCCGTGAGGTGAAATCCTCCTCAGTTTCTGACAACGGTTTCCTCCCCAACGAGGGTTCACAAGGCAGGTGTCTCCAGGGAGAGGCAGAACCCTGGGCGGGGGCGGCGGGGGGTGGTGAACCCCTTTTCTCTCAGGGCCACAAAAGTTAAAACTACGTTTTGATTTGCTCATCTGTTTTGGATTTCTTCAAGCTACTTCGTCAGGGGCCAGTTATTAAACATCTTACAACCTGCACTGAGAGGGTAGGACTAAATGGAAGACCATGTGAAGTTCATGCTCACCATCTTCTGTCTTTTTGCTGTTATTCCCGTTTCCCAGCGCGGTCTGCACACTGCGTGCCTAGCGTGTGTCCGCACGGCCAGCGGGGCACGCGAGGCTCCGTGTGCTTATGAACCTGAGGTCTGAGGGCCGTCTTGTTCTAACTAGGACGTAATTATGTTTGTACGCTTTCGGAAACCAGGCGATTGGGACAGAAGCGTGTCTTTCCATCTTGCATCTGCTCTTGGACAACTTGGTAAAGGGCTCATTGCCTTTTGCAGTTACTTCCGCAAATCTCAAAGTCCTCTTGTTTGCCAGCCCAGATGTTGTCCAGCTGGTGCTCCACAGCTCCTACCTGAAAACTCACTTCCCCTGAAAGCCACGTCGTAAACGAGGACTCCAGCAATAGTATCTCATACCTGGGAATTCCAGGATATGGCGATGGGAGTCAGGGGGCATTTGAGTGGAACTCCAGAGTGGATGACAGGTCTGTTCTGATGCAGGAAAGCCAGGAAGCTGAGGCTGTGAAGCGAGCATGCAAATATCTGCCTGGGAATATGTCTAGATCCTAAATAGACTAGATGATACTGGGTTAGCTTGCTAGTTGTCTAAAAAGAATTATCTAGCCCGGCCGGCATGGCTCAGTGTTTGAGCATCAGCCTATGAACCACGAGGTCCCCAGTTCCATTCCCGTTCCGGTCAGGGCACAGGCCCTGGTTGCGGGCTCCATCCCCAGTGTGGGGCGTGCAGGAGGCAGCCGATCAATGATTCTCTTCATCATTGATGTTCCTATCTCTCTCTCCTTCTCTCTTCCTCTCTGAAATAAATAAAAATAGATTTTTAAAATAAGTACCTATAGCAAAGTGACCTGACTTGGTAATCTAGCAAACATCTTCGGTTCCCCATTATTTTCGCAGTAAGTGTTGCCCTGAGAAGTATGCATTGAGCTCGTGTTGATCCATCTGACATACACGTGGGCAGGCGTTATGGTAAAATCTAAAGCTGTCAACGTAAAAGAGCTACTGTTTCCAGCGCATCTAATGGGCCCTGGAATTAAATAAACACCGTTAAATAGTGGCCTTTCTGCTTGGAAGCTCAGTGCTTAGCACAGCCAAATTTATTATAATTAGTAATTAAGTTATAATTTAATAATCAAGCTATTGCCCTAGTGGAGTTTGTCCCCACCAAATTGCTAAAATGTATGAATCAGTGACTGCTGGATACTTTTAAATATTCTATGCAAGTTTCAGCATGTGGGCTGGTATGCAGAAGTTTTACAAAACAAACCCCGGGGATGCATGAAGAAAAAATAATAAAACATCTATTTATTTTCATCAAATATTAACTCACAATACTGACGGGCAGTAGAGCACATATATTGGTTATAAAGACACCGACAGCTATGTGGTGTGCGTGCGCAAAGGTGTTCTTTAGGGACATATGCTTAAAGGCACAGGTGACTACTGATGGAACCCAATTACTTAGGGGCTACAAACTAGTCTGTTAGAAACATTAACTACTATTTCTACGCGATACAGTAAGTGTGTGTGTCCTAAACCAAGGCTTCTCCTGGGAGAACAGCAGTATTTCGTTCTACCAGGGATTGGTTAAGGAAAACCTAACTAGCCGCCCCGCCCCTGGTCTAGCCCCAGAAGCAGTATGTTCCTACCAGGGCTGCTGGTCTGTCCCCAGGAGTCCTCCCCAACCTGCTCATCAGAATTAACGAGTGGAAACTGAGGACCCAGTTGCCAGGTTCCCAGGCATTTTTATGTGCAAACTGTGCTGAATTCCTGCAGGAGGGAGCGCCTCCTTTACCCTTCACCCTCATCCCACCCCAGTCGTCTCGAAGCTTCGTTGAACTAGGAAGTGGTTGGTTCTCACCACGTAGGTGGAGGCTCTGCCTGGTCTCCATCACCCTGTCTTCCTGGAACTAGCACCTGCTACTAGTGCTTTTAAACAACAGAGGCAGCGGAGCTCATGGGTGTTCCCTGTGCCACACGCAACCCTACAGAGCTCTACAGGGCAACTCCAGGAACTACACCTTCTTTCCTGCCGTCGCGTGCCCCTGCATAGCCAGTGTAGCCCAGCCTGGCATTGCCTCTCTATGCTCCTATCAAGATAGACACACACAGACAGATGTGTGCATTCCCCAATATTTACCCATTTCCTTCTCTCCTTCCCTCTCTCTGTGCCCTCCACCCCCCTTCTTCCTCCCTCTCTACCTTTTCCATCCACCTCCTAAGCTGGAATGGTACCGTACCTATATTCATACAGTGTAGCTAACGAATTCCATCTAATTCCTGCTTTTCACTGGCTGCATGCTATTCCGTAGTGTGGCTGTATCATATTTATTTAAGCAGTCCTCTGCTGGTGAACATTTGGCCTGTTTCCAGCTTTGTGCTGCAGTAAACGACTTGGAGCATGCCTCTTTATGTCTGGCTCCTTTAAATGTGCATGAAAAAGTCCCCCAACTTGAGGTTGCTGGTCCAAATGCTATTTACCTTTGAATCATAAGGTGTATTACCTTATGGCTTCCCAGAAGAGTGCTGGCAGTGAGCGTGGATCCCTCAGCCTCCATAGGAGCACTGGATGTTATCAATCTCTTCCACTTTTTCCTATTTGATGGGTAAAAAAAATAAAACAGGAATTCATTCCACCCCATTAGCCACCTGAAGCGCAAGGACTATAAATAGGACGACTAAGGTCACAGAGGTCTTTAAAGGGATTTTTTGTTGTTTTTATTTTATTGAACTTATTGGGGTGACATTGGTTAATAAAATTATATAGGTTTCACACCTACAAATCCCTCATACATCATCTGTATATTGTAGTGTGTGTTCACCACCCCAGGTCAAGCCTCCTTTCATCATCATGTATCCCCCTTACCCTCTTCTCCCTCCCCGCACCCCCTGCCCTCTGGTCGTCACCATACTGTTGTCTGTGTCCATGAGTTGTTGGGTTGTTGTGTGTTGTGTGGGGTTTTGTTGGCCCCAACCCTCCTCCCCTCTAACAGCTGGCGGTCTTGTTTTCTGTCTCTATGAGTCTGTTGATTCTTTAACGATGGATGGATGAGTGCTATGCATGTACCCTTCTCCCCAGTGACAACACTACTTATAAAGTCTGGTCTTAGCCTCAGAGGAATCCTGGGACACGGCCGGCTGGAACCTATGCGTTGAGCAGGTGGACAGAACAATGGGAACACAGGGGCCGATAGTAACTCAACCTTATAGCTCGTCAACGCTTCCAGAGGTGGGCCATCCCGCCAGGGCCTGTGTTTACAAGAGCTTCTCCCCACCCCAAGCTATTCAACACAGACTGAGATGTGCTACCCTATTAACTCACCACAGGATCCGTAACTCATTCATGTATGTCATGCGCAGGTGACCCCAGCTCTAAGCGAGGGGGACAATTGAGTGCCGCCCGGGTCTGAATGTAATTACAATGTTCCATCCAGCATATGTCCCGATCTGCAGACAATGACCCAACAGGGCGGATGGTAGCCCCCTAGGGTGACACATCTGAAGAAAGATTTGTTAAGTGAGAAGAACAAGAGAAAACAGACAACAAGAACAATAAACAGGATTATTGAGAGATTCCTAATCTGTTATTTAGCATTTATCAAATACAGTTTTATACATGCAAAAACGATACCACCTCCCATTTCTACCCACTTCAATTCACAGAGAAAGAAAAAAAGATTCAGTGATGGATGGAGTCCCACTGCCTCCCACCAGCCTCCTCCTCTCACATCTTCCCTAAAAGGGCCCCGGGCCATGTCTTTTGGAGCCTTTTGCAGCAAGACTTTGGTTTGGTTTGTTTTGTTCTTCGGTAAAGTGAGTAGGTTTCCTGCTCTGAGCGCCAGCGTGATTTACACACCTGTTTGCACCCTCACTTCCTTCCGGAGGTGACATGAGGAACCCAGACAGCACAGATGACAGGCTCACGTTCCGGGAGAAAGTTCCAGGGGGGCGCTCCCCCCTCCTCCTCCCCCCATCATATATGTGTAACATTTAAACCAGGGGTGGGCACGTCCAGCCCGCGGGTTGTGTAAGGCCCTAAACCATTTGGTCTGGCCCTGCCAAGGCACTAGTGGTGAGTTAATGAAATGCTTGGCCAAATAGAGCAGGCTTGATTTGTAAGTTGATCATTTTGTATGGCCCATGAATAATGTTATAATTATCCAAATGGCCCCTGGCAGGAAAAAGGTTCCCCACCCCTGACTTCAATGGTAAGAATAAATTGAATCCCCTCCCCCATTTCCTTACTATGTAGTAGTTGTGGGCTCCAGAATCCCTCTGGAGAATTCTAACTTGCTTGGTGGTACTTGTGGGGAAAAGAAAAAACACACCAACTTTTTACCCTTTCCGGTGTCTTACCTGTGACATGCCCAGCCGGGGGCACTGGCAGCCACATGGCATATAATCAGTCTGGGGAGCCTGAGAGGGGTTCAGGGGTCACAGTGTCCAGGCTGACCAGTGGCCAGAAGACCCAGTAAAGCTACAGAGAAGCTATAAACCCACCACAGCTGTCCCTGAGCCTGCAACCCAGGTACATGCCCTTGACAAGAATTGAACCCAGGACCCTTCAGTCCATGGGCTGATGCTATGACCACTGAGCAAACCAGTCAGGGCAGCTCGGAGTTTATTCAGCAAAACTGTAACTAGGCCGGGATAGATGGGAGAGGGCAAACCTGGGCTCATTTCTGAAGGACCGCAGCCGGGAGAGCCGGGAGGCGGCGTCTCCACCAGCCGGGACCTGAGCCCCACGGGGCTTCCACGGGGCCTCTAGCAGGTCTCAGGCTGTTTGTTTCCAAGCCCCCGCACTTTAGACCCGTCTGGCGAGAAGTAGCACCCGGGACTCTCACTAAGCCAGTGCCTCCCATGTCTGAGCACAGATGGGCTCCGCAGGCTCTTTCCCTCGAGAAGTTTCGAGAATTTTCGTCCGTCTGTCCAGGGCATCTTCCCTTCAGCACGCGTGCTTCCTAGGCTGGCTATTGCTGTTCTTATAATTCTATTCTAGTATTTGCAGCTTCTCAATAAACAGTCCTCTTCTGGAAGTTTCATTTGGTTCTTCATTTTGCAAAAGAAATCTCTTGACCATCTCAGCTGCCTGTGGCGTGGCGAGATGCACACTGTACTTTCGGGGACACAGGAAGTGTCTGGGAGCCAAGATCTGGTTCTCGCTGGGAGGTGCCAGAAAACGAAAGGTGTCTCCCCGAGATTCCATCTCCATGCCATCCACCCAGACACCCCCCGGGAGCTCCTAGGACAGGCCTCACAGACAGAATGAAGGCAGCTCCCAGCTGGCCGTCCTTAGGGGCAGGGCTGGAGTTTTCCAGGTGGGCCCAGTGTAATCGGCGTCTTCACAACAGGAGGAGCGGGGCGGAGGCTCAGAGGCGCCGTGAGGAGGACCCGCCCCTGTCAGTGGCTCTAAAAGACGGAGAAGGGCTGAGGAGCCACAGAAAACCTTCTAGAAGCTGAGGAGGGCCCCTGGCCCACAGCCAGCAAGGGACCAGGCTCAGTCCTCCCACTGCGTGGACCTGAACTTGGCTCCCAGCCTGAGTGAGCTCCCACGTGGACGGTCCCCAGGGCCCCGGCCACGGCCCCTGGATCGGAGCTCTGGGGAGCCCGGGGCAGGGGAGCCAGCAGCCAGTCCCACCGTGTGGCCTGCAGAACGTAAGGTAACAGATCTGTGTTGTTTCATGGGTGTGTTTGATCTGAGTTGTTAACGTTTGTGTAACATGTTATGGCCACGACGAAAACTGATGTATGTGAGGCTCAGAGGGCCGCAGAGGTCCTCGGTGACCAGCGTGACTTGAGTTCAGCTAACTAGTCAGGAAGAGAGATGGGCAAGGGGGAAAAGAGAGAATGAAAATGGAAGAGGAAAGAAGGGGAGGTAGCCCTAGCCAGTTTGCTCAGTGGATAGAGTGTCTGCCTGCAGACTGAAAGGGGCGCAGGTTCGATTCAGGTCAAGGGCCGTACCTGGTTGTGGGCTGGATCCCCGGCCCCAGTCAGGGTGCGTGCAGGGGGCAACCAACCGATGTGTCTCTCACATCCATGTTTCTCTCTCTCTGTCTCCCCCGCTCCCTTCTACTCTCTCTAAAAAAAAAAAAAAAAAAAAAAACAATGGAAACATGTCCTTGGGTGAGGATTAACTCCAAAGAAACCAGTGGAGGTGGGGGGCCCACATTCCTTCCGAGCTTCCTGCAGGCCGCGTGGTGTTAGCTGCTCAGAGACGGAGTGGGATTCTAATTCTTAAACGTTTCCATGGCTTTTCTGGGTACAGATGGGCTTCTTAATTGTAAACTATGTTCGGTCAAGTCCATTATTTATATGTAATTACAGGGTTCTCTCAGCAGAGCCATGCCCGCTGGCCTTTAGGAAAACATGCTGCCCACGGTCCAGGCCTCAGCCTCAGCCTCAGGAGACCTTGAGCTCCTAGAACAGTGGTTCTCCACCTTCTGGCCCTTTAAATACAGTTCCTCATGTTGTGACCCAACCATACAATTATTTTCGTTGCTACTTCATCACTGTAACGTTGCTACTGTTATGAATCGTCATGTAAATATCTGATGTGCAGGATGGTCTTAGGTGACCCCTGTGGAAGGGTCATTCAACCACCAAAGGGGTCGCGACCCACAGGTTGGGAACCGCTGCCATAGAAGGAGGGTCCACGGGAGGGGGAAGCACCTCACGCCCCATGGCTGAAAAGTCAGGCGACAAGTCCCTCAACTTTCTCTACACAGTGGAGTGTACTCTACAAAGGGACCCCACTAATGGTTCGCTTTTTCTCGTGCAAGGCCCGCGGGGTTGTACGTGGTAAATCATCTGGGTGATTCTATGAAAGACTGGAGATGAGGGAAGAGCACCAGGCAAACAGGCGATGTGCCCGTGGGTGCCCTCCAGGCGGGAAAAGGAGCCGAGAGAGATGAGGGCCCTCTTCCCCGCTATCCGTTCTCCCGGTTCCTCTCGCTGTCTCTCACATCTGTGTAGTTTCCTGCGGAGGCAACTGTGGAGGCGCCCGCACACCCACTCATTGAAGGAAAATGCGTGGCTTCTGCCCTGAACAACCTTCAGGAGCCTTCAGAGTGGAATTTAATTATACATACATGTACATATATTTTAAAACCCTCAGCATTTTAAGGATTTCAGCTCTAAAACCAAATTTATTATGTTCAAAGTTGTGTCTGGATAAAAGGCAAGTGTAACATGAAACTATTAATCCATTCATGCCATTTAGTGACTTGAATTATTCACAGCTGCTTCTATGTTTTTAATAGGAATATGCTTTTATCTGTGAGGCCGGTCAAATTGAAAGGAATACCCTTTGCTTTTAGAATTCTTCCCAGTTGAGGTCATTTTCACACAGCACCACCCCCGTGGCCTGGCGCACTTCATGAGCTCACCCATAAAGCATTTACATTTGGTGGAAGCACTTCCCAGAACAACTAGGCAAATTGAACACTAACTGCTAAAGCAAAACGCTAGGCAACTCTTTCCCAATTTAAAGTGCTTTGAAGGTGTGAAGCTGTAAAATCCACTGCCCCTCCCCCCCCATTCCTCCTGGGATAGAAAGGAGATGATGTTCTACAAAGTAGTGGGTGGTGTCTGTCTGCTCTCAGTGTTTGGTGCACCTTGTCCAGCTAATTTGTGAGTTTAGCTTTAGCCCCTCCCCTTTTTATGCTATGAATTCAGGAATCTTCTAGGTAGGGAAAAATCCTTCTATCTGCTTCCTTCTCTGGAAGGATAATGTTTGCCTTCGCCGATCTCAAAGGACCCAGGAAGCTCAAAAAATATAATCCACAAAGACATCATCTCTAAGTAGCTCTACACATACAAGCGATCAGGGACTCTATTTCTTCAACACTGTTCTCAACTATAGCTTTACAGACTTAAGATACTACAAAGATGCAGCAGGCAGAGCATGTATCCTTGGCCGAAACCCAAAACTCAGAAATGTCATTTCAACCTGGAATATTTTATTTGGCTTCTAAACTTGGTTTGATGCCAAGCATTTAAAGAAGTAACATTTATGCCTACTAAGCGTCTGAGTTTCCCTCTTTGCCCAATTCTGGAAGCGTACCTGGTTTGCTAAGACTTCTGGGACCTTGGGGTGGCGGGGGGGAGCGCCCGGTTGCTTTCCTCTGGGGAATCTTGTTAATGGTTTACTGGGAATTGCGCTTCGCCTTTGTAGACCTGCCCTCTCTTCCTTTGAGATATCCGGTCCTGTTAGTATCACCTAAGGCAGTGTTTCTCAACCCTGGCTGCACATTAGAATCACCTGGGAATCTTTTTAAAATCCTGATTTCTGGGCCTCATCCTCCAGAAATTCTGTTTCTTTGTGATGGGGTGGGGCCACAACATTAGTAACAAAGAACAGAATTTCCGGAGGATGAGGCCCAGAAATCAGGATTTTAGAAAGATTCCCAGGTGATTCTAACGTGCAGCCGAGGTTGAGAACCACTGACCTAAGGTCACATTTTTTTTTTCTCGGTCTCTCTGTTTATTCCATGATGGAATGAATTAGGAATGCCTGTGTGGGGGGGTGGGGGACAGAGGTACTTTGCAGTAATTGTTTGGGTTGTAGGAAGGGCCATTATCGGTTATAAAATACGGATACTTGATGTGATATAAGGAACAGGTGCCAGAGTGGGGAGGCAGTGTGCCTAAGATCACCCAGCTGGTTATTAATCCTCGAGGTCGAGTTAAGCACCAGTTCTCCTAACCCCAAGCCCAGTGATTTTTCCACTGCAGTGAAATGAGGACACAAAAGGAAGATGGCTTAGGGCGGAGTCAGCCAACTGTGGCCTGTGGGCAGATGTGCCCCCTGCCCGGTTTGTAAATAAAGTTTTATTGGAACACTGCTGCATCAACACTATTGCCTATGGCTGTTTTCACCCCAAGGGCAGAGCTGAACAGTTCAGTCAGAGACTATCTGGCCTGCAGAATATAAAATATTCTCTCTGGTCCTTTACAGAAAGAAAAAAATATAAAAGAATTGCTGACCTCTCTCTGGCTTAGCGTGAAGATGACTGAAAAGTCTGGTCGGGCCCTTGGTGACAGGCTCTTTCGTTGGCACCTGTGTTCCTAATTGTCCTTCAGAAGAAACTGTTTGGCTATTTTCAACATTGTCCAGCTCTCTCCCCATTAAGTACAAGTTGATGTCCACAAATGTGATGATCTCCTTAAAGAAGGATCAATACATCTGTTGAGAAGGCATTTCCCATAATGTGGGGATTAGTGTTTAATATTCATCTTCATAATATGATCTTGAGGGCAGAGGAGATATTGAATTCACAGTTGTGGGCTTATGCGCAGGGCAGACAGCGGCAGGGCTGGGGCAGGTGAAGGGCTGGCCTGTGAACACTGGGATTAGGTGGATTAGTCCTTCAGGGCGAACTAAGAAATAGGCACTTTGGCTGCTAAGCCCCTTATCCCCTCCTCCTCCCTCCTCTGGGCAGAATTAATCACTTCTGTGCTCCCAAAGTACTTTGTACAGTGAACTATTATAGCATGTATCACGCCGCATTTCAGGCAGTCGTTTGCACATGCGTCTCCCCAGTCAAATGGGAAATCCTTGAAAGTGAGGACATACCTTATTCACTCTGGCATCCCCATCGTGGGCACAGCCCCTGGCTCATCGTAGTAGCGACCTACGTGCTTGATGAATGAATGTGTATTCTCACCTCAGAGGGCAAAGCAAGGGCCGTGTGACATCTCAGTACAAGGGACTGTGTGCAGTCCAGCACCCCATAGAAGGAGGTCCTCAGCCATGCGGCATGGTCCTCAGAGACCCCGACCTGGGCTTCCAGTGCCAGGCTTGCCTTTCAGCGGTGCTGTTCACTGCTGGTCTTTGGGGAGTTTACTTAATCTCTGAACCTCAGTTTCCTCATCTTTGAAATGGGCAGGATATAGACAACAGGTTTCTAGCTCTGGTCTTCAGACCCTTGAGGAATCCTCCAAGACCCTCATGAGAAGTCTGCGAGGTCAAAAGTATTTTTATAAGAAGGTTAAGACATCACTGACATTTTCCATGGAGTTTTGGTGATTGTGCCAAAGCAGTGGTGGGAAAGCTCCTGGTGCCTTAGCCCACAGCAAGACGCCATGTCGATAGAGTAGAGATTGTTTTCTTTCCCGTGGTACACAGGCAGAAAAAAAACACATGCCATTTCCATTTAAGAATGTCCTTGAGGCCGTAACCGGTTTGGCTCAGTGGATAGAGCGTCGGCCTGCGGACTGAAAGGTCCCAGGTTTGATTCCGGTCAAGGGCGTGTACCTTGGTTGCAGGCACATCCCCAGTGGGGGGTGTGCAGGAGGCAGCTGGTCGATGTCTCTCTCTCATCGATGTTTCTAACTCTCTATCCCTCTCCCTTCCTCTCTGTAAAAAATCAATAAAATATATTTTAAAAATGTCCTTGAGGATGGAGTCAAATCACTAATTTTGTGAATTTCAACCTTTGGGTACAATGTCTTCCCCTACTCTGTGTGATGAAATGGGAAGGTGTATAAATCAGTTGTGTTACACTGTGGAGTACAGTTGTGACCTTGAGGAAAAATCCTTGTTATTGAGTGTCAGCTCAACTAGCCACCATTTTACACGGAACACAATTTTTACTTAAAGAATCACTTACACACTAGTTTTCCAGGCTTTGGTATTGGGCAGATATTGTCTCAAAAATTAATGATGTGAATCTATCACTTCCAGGAAAACAACTAGTAGTATTTATTGCTAGTGATAGAATTAAGCTTTTAAGCAATATGTTGAATTTTTGAAAACTTGCATCTTCCACCATGAGCTTCAGAGCCTCTCAGTAGACTTTTCTGAAGAGATTGGTGGTGAGATAAGTGGGATTTTAAAATATTTTATAGTGAAATAAGCCAACATTTGAAATATCTACATAACTTTGAATTGCTATAATCCAAATGACCAGGGCATGGTGTTACAAACCTTGCATAGGTGAAGATCCATTCAAAGTGTAATAAGGGTGGGCCTCAAGAATAATAGATTTTGATGTAAGAGAGCCATTATGTTGCATGTAATGGATGCCTGAAACCATGGGTCATACTGAGCCCTTTATATACTATTATTTTCCTAGACATTCATACCGATGATGAAGTTTAATGCATGCATCAGGCACAGTGGGAGATTAACAATAACTAATAACAAAATATAACAACTGAACAATATCCTGTAGTGAAAGTTATATGTATGTCTCTGAAAAGGAAGCACATTACAGCTTCTCTTTGGCATATTTGAGTTCCCAGAGTCATTACTCTTGTGCTTCGGGGCGTTTTCAGGTAGAAAAAGGGTTACCTGAACACCAGCACTGCGATTGCGCGACAGTCAATCTGACCACTCAGATGGCTGCTGAGTGACCAGTGGGCGGGGCAGTACACAGGGCGGAGGCGATGGACAAGTGGATGGTTCACATCCCAGACTGGGCGGCATGAGATCGCATCCCGCTACTCAGAGCAGCATGTGGTTGAAAGCTTATGAATCATTTGTTTCTGGAATGTTCTGTTTAATATTTTCGGATCACAAGAAATGGGGTTTAAAACTACAGAATAATAGAGGTGGTTAAGTAAGTACAGCCATACGCGGAAGGAGTATATATCTTGCAGTGTGAATGAATCAAAATTACACCTATTTTTTTTTTGTCAGGATGGCAAAAAATTTATTTCTTGGTGCATCACAGAATTTTAGTAATTGGTTTATGTGTGCCATGAGATGAAAAAGGTTGAAAATTGCTGGTTTAGGCCAAGAAATGAATGCCACAGTTTTCCTTCTTAAAATAAAGAACATTACAGATTTTACTGTATTCTTTAAAAATCACCTTGTGATTGCCACTCCTGCTTTTTGAAAAGTCAAAATATGATTGCAGTATGTTTATACACAGATTGTATATGCAAATGTATTTCTATAAAACAGGACTTAGGTCATTGTGTGAAAAATGGATGGATCTTTCTGGACCAACAGAATGTGATAACTTATCCCAACCATCTCATTGAAAGAAAAAAGCCAATTTGAATAATGTTGGGAGATAAAGCGTACCAGCATTATTCTTTATGTCTTTTATTAATGAATTAGAATACACAAACTCAATAAAAAATTACATTAAAGACTCATAAACATTGTTCAAATCTTCTTTCCCCATCAGTCATGTTCATGAAACCTACATTTCCATTTAAATGGCAGTTAATAACAATAGAACTTTAGTGAGTCAAACAATATTTGGGCTCATTCATTTATTCACTATCTATTTGTTGAGTGTCAGACGATGTGCTAGGTGCTGAGGCCTCGGTGTTGAATAAGATGTATTTCTTACGAGTTCAGTGGCCACCCTGGCTGGTGTGGCTCAGTTGGTTGGGTGTGGTCCTGTGCACCAGAAGGTCACCAGTTCGATTCCCGGTCAGGGCATATGCCCAGGTTGGGGGCTTGATCCCCAGTAGGGGGCGTGCAGGAAGGGTGTGTCAGTGGCCAATGGAGCAGATAAAGTGTAAACCAATAATTGAGAAAGGTCTCTCGTAAAATAGGGGAGCATGGGGTTTTGGAGAACAACCAATTTTAAACCCGGCTTCCCTCACGTCTCAATTACATGGCTGTCTCACCTTGCTATGCTTCAGGAACTTCATCTCTAAAATGGGAATAATATTTTCCATTTCATGGCTTTTTTTTTTTTTTTTCATGGATTAAAGACAACATATTCGAAGCACCAAGCCCAAAAAGAAATTCCACCCAGTGGAACATTCTTATTACCCTTAAACTACCCTACAAAAGGCACTACGATATGAGCTGGACGAGAGTGATTCACTTGGAGGTGGGGAAGGTAAGGAAAAAAGGTCTTAGAAGAGCAAGTGTTTAGAATAATGGGGTTTTTCTAACGGGGAGAAGAATTGCAGGCAGGGAGATTTCCATGCACAGAACCAAGGATTTGTGCTCAAGTCTGAGGAACCCTGAGGGGTTTGGTGAGGCTATAGCCTTGGGTGCAGAAGAGATGACATGGAGATGGCGAGTTAACAGTCCTCGCTCACAGAGGCCCTGTTATATCCTGCAGATGATTCAAGAGTTTTAGCAACAGCAATCGGAGTGAGATAAGTCAGAGCAATATCTTGAAGCTAGACTTTATAGGATTGAGTGTGGATGCGGGATTGATGGAGGGAAAGGCAGAGAGACTTCTAGATTTCTGATGTAGGTTAGTAATTGTGGGCATCATTAATCAGAAGAAGGAATTTAGGAGAAAAGGTGGGTCTGGGAGAAAATGATAAACTTTTATTTCATTCTCTTAAGTCTGATTTGTCAGGACCTTAGAGGGGAGAGAGCCGGGTGGGAGAACAGATTGGAGAGCACTAAACGTGCAGGCAGAACAGAAGCCCGGGTCTCGAGTCTGACGCGGCTCTCAGCACTGGCCTTGTGATGGTGTGCCTCACCTCTTCTTGTTCTAGAAGGTGCTGAGCAGAGCTTCACTTTGTAATCGGGAAGTTGCATAAATGTCTGGGTCTTGGCTCTAAATTTTCTCATAAATGAAATCGGAATGAGAAACAATTACTCGATAGCCTTCACAGGGTTGCTTTGAGAATCACATTTTTAAAAATTTATTTTTCAATTACAGTGTACACTCAGTAGTATCCTGGATTTGTTTCAGGCGTGCGGCAAAGTGGTTAGGAAATCGTGTACTTTACAGAGTGGTCCTCCGGCCACATCCAGTGCCCACCGGCCCCATAGTTACCTGGACAGTATTGACTGTATTCCCCGTGCTGTACCCCACATCTCGGTGGCTGTTCTGCAACTACCCATCTGTACTGCTCATCCCTTCACCTTTCCCACCCCGTCCCCTACCCCCCACTGAAATCCCTTTAAAATGTTGCATCTGCAAGCAAAGGATGCCAGATACGGCGATTACAGACAAATAGAGTCACGTCAGCAGAAACGGAGCGCTAAGACACGTCCCTGATGGGGACGCTGCTCTGGGCGACACTGGAGCCGGATCATTGACTGCGGAGCCGCGGAGTCGGAAGGCCTCTGGGCCGCGCTGCCGCCTGTGAACATCAGCCGTTTGTCTCTGGGACCCCGGGCAGGTATTCAGCCTCGTTTCTACAATGGGCATCATCACAGGTCCCATTGGGGAGATTAATTGGGGAGATTAAACGCGGGTGCATAAAGCATCCCGGACAGCGCTGGCTCGTAATTAGGGCCTCGGTGTGTAATGGGAAGTTTTACTGCCGTCATCAGAGGCGGGAGCAGCATAATCGCCGTCATCAAATGCAGGTTTCGTGCGGCTGGGATGTTGGGGATCATCGCGGCCGGTTTATGAGTGAGGAGCAGCGAGCCCAGAGCTGTTAGACACTCCAGCGCGTGCACCTGGCGAAAAGCAAGACTGAGCTCTGGTTCCGATCAGCGTGGACACTTGTCACCACTGTGGTAAAGCCAGACCCTGTGCCTTTGTGAGCAGGTGAAGCAAAAGCGACATTATAGTTGAAACTTAGTATGTCTTCACACACACAAGAGAGGGAAGTGTGCTTTATTAATGACTTGCCAACGGACAGAAGTTTCTCTGTATGTGTTACTTCAGGGTGAGCATGAACCATTATGGGTATGTGTGTATTGGATAACATATAAATAATATATTCATAATATACATATATGTTCAGATAACATTTCATAGTTACTCAGTAGTAGTTTTCACACTGCTCAATATTCAATGGGAAACAAAACACCTAGATACCATAGCTACTTCTTTGATGTAACTGCGATTTTATACTATTTTCTGGTTTATTAGGTAAATTAGACTCAGACTTTAAGAGATTTTCTTGTTTTGTAAGTTTACAAACTTAAAATGCTGGGCCTCGGGCTGCAGTCACTGACCTCTCGCGCATTTGCACACCGAAGGCGTCACGGAGCAGCGTTTCATGACACGCGAGTTTCATCGAAAATGTTTTTACCTGCAGAGCCCAGAGCGTTTCATAAATATAGATGATGTTAATCAAAGACTGGGATAAATACATGGATTTTGTATTATACCCTGAAGATACGTAGATTTGGATTCTTATTAGATGTGTGCCGTCTACTTTAGGAGTCAGATCGAAATGATAAAAATGAGCACCGATTCTTGCCGTCTGCCCATAGTAAGTGCTGCCAAATAAAACATGGTGAGCATTGCCGGAACAGACACTAGCTGGATCATAAGACCCTAAAAACAGAAAATTGAAGCTAAAGGGTGGCAAAGGAAGCAAAACAAAACAAAACCAAACGAATATGTTACATATTAGTTAAATGGTATAGAGAAATGAAGAAAAAATAGACCTGCAGTCTTAATTTAAGCACATTATGGAAATGAATAGCTGTAGTTTCGCTTGGAAGATATAGTTTATAATTATTGAATTGGGAGTTTGATTCTCTTCTTCCTTTTAAATTATATTATCATTCTTGCTCTTCTGCGTTTCTTTAGCTGTAAAGTACGTTTTTGCAGTGGGACATTTTTTAAACCCCTGAAAACTTGTTTAATCTTAATCCTTATTAATTACATGCAAATAAAAACAGTGAAAGAACATTTCATCACTTAAAACAATATTCACGAATGTTTAAAACAGTGATGCCGAGGAGGCAGGGAAATGGGTGTTCCTGTACTCGGTAAGAGCAGCGGGACACTTTTTTAGTAAAATCATGAGGTCCTGCCTCACTAGAAAGCAACAACACGCCCCTCATCCCAGGCGGTGTCAGAAGTTCATGGTGAAGATCTCAGCACCTCACTTGCTGTTGTGGCGGCTTTGGTTACTTGGTGATCTTGGTGCCTTGGGTTTGGCCAAGTGCATGAAAAGTAAACTAAAAAGTTGCATTGGGGATTGAAGTTTTCAGCTAATCTGCGCTCACAAGCATAAAAATAGTTCATGTTCTGAATTAAGTATGAGAAATATTTTTCTGCCCAGGAAGTTAGTTTCGATGAAAGTATTTTATCTGAGGAAGCAGCCTGCTTAAATGACTTTCCTTTGGGTTTAATTTTGTGTTCTTTTTTATCTTAAGCTCATAAAAAGTGATAAGATGTACTTCTGTAAAGACTTAATAAATATCACATTAGCCCAGGGCAGTGTCTATATGGAAATGAAGAAATACGGGGTATTCACTTGAAGCGTTTGATCTTTCCTCGCAGAATGAGAATCCTCAGCTTATCTACAGTTACCTGCAGGGACACATCCTCCTCCCGTCGCCCCCACCCCCCATAGCTCCACTTTGCTTCTAAAATGTTTCAACTCGATGTTTTTAAATAATCCAAAATCTACCAATGATTAAGCATTAGTATATTCAATACAGACCCAAAGTGATTCCCCCCAAAAGTTTTCCTGCTAAAATGACCCAATCAAAAAGGAAAAATAGTTTGACCTCACTTTTTGCTCAAAAATGAGAATCAGTTATTGAATAAAGTGCAAAACTAAGACGGCTGAGAAAGTTAGGAAAACTCTTCAGGCACCTCATTTTTCTCAATATCTTTTGATTTGTATGACATTTCCCTCAACGTGCTTAATCCTGAAAAGAGAGGATAGTGTTAAAATAAGGGGAAACACTTTAGTACAGAGGAGGGCTCATCATTCTTACTCGGTACCGGCTGCTTTACACCTTCGAGGGGGATGTATTCAGGAAACCAGCCTGCATGAGGAAAAGGCGATCAGCAGCCCTGCTTACTCGATATCCCGCACACAAAGAATTACACACACACACACACACACACACACAAACACACACACTGTACTGTCGGCGGGGTACTTACTGAAAATCGATGTCCACCCTTTCTTTCTTCACCCTTTCTTTCACCGTTTGAAAATGCCAGGGATGTGGGGACACATATGTTTTGACATAATAAAAAATAAGCTTGACATTTGCCTGACTTGCCGTTTTCAGAAAGAGAGGGGTGAGGACACATAGCCATATATAAAATTGGGGGTAAGAATAGAAGAACAATCCAAATGGAGCCACTGTATTCTCATTCTTTTTGCACTGTGTCGTCGTCTTGGTTGCCTTGAGGAAACGGTCTCGTCTTCATGAAATACCATGGCAGGCTAATGTCCTGAGTTTGAAATGAGTACTTCCTTTTCTTTAGGCTCCTCTTTCTCCTCCATCCTGCTCTTCCTTCTTGCTGTCCCTGGCTTCCTCTCCTCCTTTCCTTCCTCCAACTCATCACTTCGTAGGTGCATTGAACAGAACGCCACGAGCACAGGGCCTGTCAGCCAGGAAGATGCTGCCGAAGAAGACGGATGTGGTCCCTGTCCCCAGGAACAGAGACTCTAGTAAACAGAAGCCTCGAGGCAAATCATTAGCGTTCATTAACTTTTCAATACGCACGAAGAAAGAAAGGGTGGATATCGATTTCCAGTAAGTGCCCTGCTGACAGTACAGTGTGTGCGTAAGTATAATTCTTTGTGTGTGGGATATCGAGTAAAGAGGGTTGCTGATCTTGGAGCTGATGTTTGAAGACATGCTACGTATGGTTCACATGGAAACTTTCTCTGCACTGAACAGTTAGGTGGACACATGCCGTTTGGGGTTTTGAAAAGGTCCATATTTTATTCATGAGCCATGAAGAGCCACAGGCCCCTGGGGCTCCATCTTCACTTACATCCTTGGATGGTGCCTTCATCCACGGCAGCCCCCATCTCCTGTGAGTGAGTTGAGATCTGAACCCCAAACTCCCAATCTCGACACAGTCATGGGTAAGGTCCAAGGCTAACCTGACCTGGTGATACTAGTACCAGCCTATGGTCTTTGTCCTCCTGCTAAATAAAAATATTTATTTAAAAAACCCAGAGGGCGCCGTAACCAGTTTGGCTCAGTGGATAGAGCGTTGGCCTGCGGACTGAAGGGTCCAAGGTTCGATTCTGGTCAAGGGCATGTACCTTGGTTGTGGGCACATCCCCAGTAGGGAATGTGCAGGAGGCAGCTAATCGATGTTTCTCTGTCATCAATGTTTCTAACTCTCTATCCCTCTCCCTAACTCTCTGTAAAAAGTCAATAAGATATATATTTTTTAAAAGTCACTTAAAAAAAAATAAAAAATAAAAAACCCAGAGGGCAGCTGACACAGAACAAGTTAATTAAGGAAAATCATCCCTAAGTACTAGCCATAACTGTATTCTTTTTTTAAAAAAATATATTTTATTGATTTTCTTTATTTTTTACAAAGAGGAAGGGAGAGGGATAGAGAGTTATAAACATCGATGAGAGAGAAACATCGATCAGCTGCCTCCTGCACACTCCCTACTGGGGATGTGCCCGCAACCAAGGAACATGCCCTTGACCAGAATCAAACCTGGGACCTTTCAGTCCACAGGCCGACACTCTATCCACTGAGCCAAACTGCTCAGGGCCATAACTGTATTCTTAATTCTGTCCATGATCAGAAACTAAAAGTGCCATTTGAGCCCTAGCCAGTTTGGCTCAGTGGATAGAGCGTTGGCCTGCAGACTGAAGTGTCCCATGTTCCATTCTGGTCAAGGGCACATGCCTGAGTTGTGGGCTCGATCCCCAGTAGGGGGCGTGCAGGAGGCAGACAATCAATGATTCTCCCTCATCACTGATGTTTCTATCTCTCTCTCCCTCTCTGAAATCAATAAAAAAATATATATTTTTAAAAAGGGCCATTTGGGTGCCCTTTCCAAATACTTCTGAAACAGTCTGTGTGTGGATTTGTATGCGTGACAGCATTTTGTTCCTGCTGCCATCACAGTGCCTAGGGTGTGAAGCATCCATCCATGTAACCTGATTTGCTCTTAACGTTGTCATCTGAGTGTTTCCAGTGGCCTGAATGTGCTGTTATGCCTTCTAGGATATGAACAGGCCAACCCATTCATTGGTAGGGGGTTGCTCTTTTCCTACCTACTAACCAGTCTTCTATTAAATATGATCTTCCCGCCATCATAGGAGAGATGCTGTGAAGTTGAAATGGTCACTGAGCTTCACTGAGCATTTGTATTAAAAAAGAAGACAGTGTGTTTGGCAGCCACACCCAGGAGGAGGCAGGAAGGCTGACAGATGTGTCTGTGATTTTCAAGTAACTCCTTTAGGGCAAGGTGACTTCAGCCTCCCCCATTCTGCGTATGTTCACGGAAACCTAAGCTTTGGATAACGGAGAGGATTAGGAGTGATGACACCCATAATTGAGGTTGTTAGATGTGATTAGGATATTGTTACTGTGAGAAAACCGCACAGAACCATACTTAGGTACAATTTTAAAATCATGTCACTCAGCTCTCACGTCTCTGTTTTTCTTTTCAACTATCACATAAACATCCGAGATCTGAATGCTCATCTCTGATGGATGCAAAGAGCGTTTAAGCTAACACTCAGCTGTTTGTCTGTTATGTTTTCAAACCTTTTGCAGCTTCTGTTTGGTATTCAGTGGGCTGGTGTAAAGGAAACAATCTGCCCCACAGCTGCAAAGGGACTACCTTCGTTCTGCTTGGCAAAAGGCAGCCAAATGCCCCTGTCACAGCCCGGACGGTGGCTTGGGCCTCCCACCATATGCTTTCCGCAGCAGGCCTGGCCCTACGTCATTCCACACTCAGAAGATGCAATCAGCCTCTGTATCTGACCTTGACATATTCCCTGTAATTATGTTAATAATCTGTGCGAATTTCTATAACATTGTGTGGTATTGACCAATGAATATTTTAATATTCACTTTAGTAATCTTCATTTGGGTCTACCCTTCTGGACTGTGAACTCCCTGAGGGCAAGGATATCCCTTTCATTGTCCTTGAGCAGATAACTGGCCCAGAACCACGCACTGCACTGCAGCCCAGGCCTCAGCAATGCGCCCCTGGCACCTCGTCATTTCTCCACTAGCCTTCCTTCCGTATCCTCGCACTTCATTCTCTTTACAAGGCCCTCAGGGACGGACTTTGTTTTTTGGTTCTCTTCGTGTGGTTCTCAGTGCTGTGCTTTGAAGAAAGCAGATGTTCCATAAAAACCTACTGAATAAAGAAATGCCACATAGTTAGTGGTTTTTATGGCCCGTAACAAAGATCATGCTAATAATATATATTCTGAATAGGATACCATATCTTACAATTTTATTGTACATTTTTCAATCGCTGGATCCTTATAGTATCCAAGATAATAAGCTCTTCGTAATCTAAATATTTTATAGTACATTGATAAATAATATTACAAAATAATGCTGTAAGATATTAATTTGAAGTGAACCTATAGCACAATGTGGAAAAAATATAATTTAAAAAATGTGGTGTTATGCCTTCCAAGCCACAGACACAAATTGTTTCTACATTTAAAAGGAATTTCTACTTTAATCATATGACCAAGTTAACCAGAAGTCTTCCTGAATTTTCACGAAAATTCAGAAGATAATTTTTTAGTAATCTAAGGTTCTCTTAATTTTAATTCTAAATCATTATACTTTCCATCTATGCTTGGCTAGACCAAGGAGTCTTACCTAGATTCAAAGATGGGCAAGATCATTGACTTGGAGTTATTTCAAATTTGCTTTTACTTTACTTCACCACTAGCACAGCAAAGAATCTACATTGTAAGGTGCAGGGGCATCGTGGATTTAATGGAAACACCGGAGATTTGCTGATCTTGGCTATCATGTAGAATGAGACATCTCTGCCAAGTAAGAGGATCCTAAAGCGATGGGCTGGCTGCCCTTTGTCCCACGCAGCCTGTGAGCCCCAGTGGACACGGCAGTGGTCCAGCTGGTCGATGAGCATGCCACCCAGCCCGTGTCTCTCACCCAGCGTTTCAGGCCTTGCCAGGCCCCGGTGCCCGCACTGGGAATTGTTCTCTGCCAGTGCCTGTGTACAGGCCTGGGTGTTCTTCATTCATAGCCAGAATGGGACTATTTTGGATGTGACTCACCCGTGACCTACCTCCTCCACAGTTTCAGAGGATTCACAAGTGAAATGATTGAAGAGTGGAGTTGTTTTCACATTCTGCAATCCTATCCCACTTCTAATTCTAGCTAGAAATTTAAGTTCATCTTGGAGGCTCCTCCTCACTCTGCGTCATTGGCATTCTGGCCTTCCCAACTGCCCCAAGTAAAGAAGTGCCCCTTTAAACACTGGTTTAGCATCCTCCAATCTAGACCTTTATATCCTAAGTCTACACTGTAAACAAACATGTGGAAGGCGTCCAATGGACAAACACTGGGTGCTATATTCTGAGCAATCCTTTGCAAAGACCTCAACCTTGAATTGACTGCTCCCCAGCTGCTGCCAGAAGCATCAAAGGGAGGCCACGGGCATCTGAGACTGGTGGTGTTTGCACCGATCCCTCTACATTTTTTCCGGTTTATGTTAAGAAAAAGATCACCAGCCCAGCGGGTATTGCTCAGTGGTTGAGTGTCGACCCATGAACCAGGAGGTCAGATGGTGATTCCTAGTGTGGGCCGTATAGGAGGCAGCCAGTCGATGATTCTCTGTTATTATTGATGTTTCTCTCTCTCTCTCTCCCTCTCCCTTCTTCCTCTCTCTGAAATCAAACAAACTAGTGACAAAATGGAAGTAATTATTCACTAAACAAATGTATTTATTTTTTAAAATAAGAAAAAAGGGGGGGGAGATCGCCAGAAGGAAATGATTGTGCCCAGATCACTCCTGGGGTTCCTCCCTGCGACAGAACTCTGCTCCTTACTCGGCTTTCAGGCCGGGCTCCCCTGAGAGGTGGCGGGCAGGCGGCCAACGTTGCTGTCACCTGTCCAATTGAGGGGCATTGGAAGGCATTAGAGGGCTCACTGTGGTTACACAGATAAGCCACCTTCTTTGATCAGCTTTATCAGTAATAAAGCTGACATTTTGATCTTCTTCTTTGTCTATCTCTCAGTTGGTTCCAGACTAGGTGACAAAAATAATTTTTCCTTCTTGGCCACTGAGAACCTCAAAAATAGGAAGGACAAAGTCTAAAGGATGTATATAGATATAGAGACATAGAGTTAGAGAGAGAGGTAGAGATAGATAGCTATATATATATTAGAATAATTGTATACTTGTGTATTCTGATATGTATATCAGAATAATTATCACTGAAGATAGTCCAGTAAGAGTTTTCACTTCTACTTCTGGAGGAAAGAGGAAGAAATTCACTGTCAAAATATGTTAAGGAAACGGAGTGGGCAAATGTGCTAAAAGAGCCGTCAACTTTCGGAGAAGAGCTGTTCCGGAAGCTGCTTCGTCTGCCTGGGCAGCACCAAGCTGGTGTAGCTGTTTTAAGGCCTGCTCCCTAAGAGCCGTCCTTCTGACCATGTTTCAATAGTTGACATTTCTCTTGAGCTCTGGTCAGCATCCGCCCTACAAATTTGTTTTCTTTTGTGTGTTTGTCGGGAGAAAGACATGTAAGTCCTTCATTCTTTGTGTGAGTGGTTTCATATGCGGCTTCAGTGTGATGTTTCTTTCTAGGCTCCTGTGCGTGTTCTGAAGATGGACGTTTCTGTGGGCAGGAGTCTGAGTCTGTGGAGTTTTCAGATGGCTTGCCACCAGATGCCAAGTCTGTCCATCTTCAGGATGCGCAGTCAGGCCATCTGTGCCCAGAGCTGTCAGGGCTATTTCTGCAAGACAGTGGTGCACAAGGGGGTATTTAGAAAAACATTTTGGGTGAATGACTGAATAGAAGAGTGCATATTCCTAGATGGCTCTTTTCGGTTTGGCTTAGAGCCTTTCTTTTTCTTTTTCTTTTTCTTTTTCTTTTTCTTTTGTTTTGTTTGGCTTAGAGCTTTTCAATATTATTTTTCAAGCATAAGCCATTCAAACATGACTTGTGCATCACCTTTTAATTAGAGCAACATGTGGGGGCTTCTGGGGAAAAAAGTGATACTTAAAGGGAAAATAATTTAGTGGGTCTCCTACTGCCTGATGCTATATTCATCCTTAGCAAATGACAATTTCCGTAAGTGATCTACATTTGATAAACTCTCTCGATGACAGATAGGTGTAAAACAAGTGGCCACACCCTCCGCACCCTCTAGGGTTCTCATTGAACGTTCAGTTGCTCACAGAGAAGACTAAAATCAAAAGATAAAAGCTACAAGGAATTAATGCAAGATTTGCATACACTAATTCCTCTTCCTGTTAGGAAGGTGTACATGATAACACGCTGATACTTGGCTGGGGTGCATTGAAACGTTATGAATTAAAGTCAGGGAAGCACTTTCCAAGCCTCAGATAAAGACACCGAAAATTCATAGCATTGTTATCATGCCGACTATGACAAATAAAAACAGCCACTCCACTGCCCTCTCTATAAGTCACGTCTTATTGATTCGTCATGTCAAATAATACCGTATTTTCTTACATATCTCCCCCCCCCCCCCGCTTTAGAGTAAGAAAGCAACCTCCCAGCAAGAGAAGAATGCTAGCAGGTGGGGTATGATGCTATATATCCAAAGTTCCTTTTATTGACGAGCACTTCAAATTCAATATCGACGTACAGGGCTGTGTTATTTTTCATGACACTGTGTTCTTGGCTTTCCGTGTTAAGGAGAAATGCCCGATTAAGCGGGAATGTGTGTGTTAATTCCCAGCGTGCCCTTTGGCAGCTCCTCATTTCACCTGGAGATGGGAGCAGGCGGTGTCCTTGAGAATTGCATACATCACGTCCCAGTTGTCGGGAAAGCAGCGCTCGGTGAAGTGTCCCTGCAGTGAGCCTCGTTAGCTGCGCACCGATCGGTGGGACCTTTATTTCTGTTCGCATCTGGTGACACAGGCACACGCAGGTGGCGTCTGTGGGTTAGACTTGGTGGTGAGTTGAGCTTTCGTCTGTAAGAGCCTTTGGTAGAACAGCATGGAGGGAGGGGCCTGTGGGTGGGTGCCCATCCACCTTCTACAGCAGCCCCCCCCCCCCCCGAAACAGACTCTTCCCTTTTCTCCATTTTCCAGTGCAGTGATAGCAGTGCCACCAAACTGGAGCCCAGCTTCCGGCCTTCTGTTTACAGCATCTTCGCTGAAAAAGGATAGAGCAGGTCCCATTTGAGCTCTCATGTTTCCAGAGGCATAACACTCTGCAAATCATTATGTTTTTCTAGCATTTAAATGTCTTTAAATGTCAGAGGGCAACTGAAAAATCCATCGGATATTTTTTATCGAAAGATAAAAAACTATGTATTATATATTTCAAGTAACTATGTATTATATTTGATCTAGTTTATTAGAGAAGTAACTCTAGGTATATTAGATTAAAATGAGCATTTTTTAAAATGTGCTGTTTTAATCATGGAACTTTTGAGCAAATATAAAAACTAATGTTAGTTAAAAACATATTTATAGGTAATTTACAAAAATATGACAATATTTGTGATAAATATTCTTTTTGTGAATTCATCATTTTGTTACCTACAGAAGGAATTCTATGGCAAGGCGCAGGCTGCCTTGTGGAAAATGTGAAACACACCATAGCCTATCTCCTTCAAGAAACCTGAAGTATCTTGGAAAAACCAGACATGAACATGTAAAAAAGAGAGAGAAATACCAGTACAATTGGAAATTACGTGGGGCAAGCAAGTTTTATCCTAGGTCAGAGTAAAGTTTTATTGCAGTATTTTCTATTATTAAAGGCTTTTGCTTATACTAAGGACAGAGTGACTATGGGTGAGTTAAAAGAGCTTCACAATAGAATAAAGCCTGCATGGTTTGCAGTGAGTACTGTGTGTTGATCAATATGCATGCCTGTGATTGGTGACCCCAGGTGAACCTCAAAAAGTCTACCCTAGTGGGGGTGGCAGACATAGATGCTATGTCTAATTCTGTGTCTAATAGTACAGGGGAAGCTGCCTGGAGAATTTAATGCCTTACCGCCCTACATATATATTTGGTAGTAAACTACAAGGCTAAATAATGGTTCGCATTAAAAAGGAATGTAGAGGGAGGTTACTCAAATTTCACCCAAGCAAAGAGAAACAAATAATTTGTTAAAATGTTGGGGAATTATGTGTTTTCCACTTAGGAATGTTTACAGACGTTCTAAAGAATCAAGCAGCATTCTCTGAGCTCTTTCCTCTGGCCACAAAGAGAACAGTGTTTATTCCAGTATCTTCATAAGTAATGCAGCTCCTATCGCCATGCCAAAAGCAGGTTTTTATCCCTATGATTAGATTTTAGCAAGAAAATATGAAAAGTAGCATTAGCACAAGCATACATACAAATATATATGTATATGTGTGTATGTGTGCATATATGTATGTATGTATCCTATATAATAAAAGGCTAATATGCTAAGTGTCTGGTCATCCAGTTGTCCGCTCAACCAAAGCGTAATATGCTAATGATATGCTAAGGCCGCTCAACCGCTCACTATGATGTGCACTAACCACCAGGGGGCAGATGCTCCAACTGGTAGGTTGGCTTGCTGCTGGGGTCTGGCCGATCAGGACTGAGCCAGATGGGACAGACACACCCTGGAGCCCTCCCGCAGTTCCTCTCCGGCTAGCCAACCTCCTGCGTCCCTCCCCAGCCTCGATCATGCATCAGTGGGGTCCCTCAGCCTGGCCTGCACCCTCTTGCAATCTGGCACCCCTGGGGAAATGCCGGAGAGCCGGTTTCAGCCCGATCTCGCAGGCCAGGCCAAGGGATCCTACTGGGTGCATGAATTTGTGCACCAGGCCTCTAGTGTGTGTGTGTGTATAGATTCTACTACATTTTGAAAATGAAATGTATTTTAACAAACACTGCCCTTGTAATTATCCAAAATGTGTATACATTTTTTGGGACACCCCATAGATAAGTAACTAGCTTATCCACTTCCAGGGTATCACTGTGGAAGTAGGTAGAGAATAGATAAATTCTAGTGCAGAAAGTTATGTGAAGCTTATTTGATAGATTAGCAATGGACTCTGTTTGGTACATGGACAAGTGTTTTGTAGGTTTACTGTTTCTGATATGACCGCTCTGTTTCTGGTATTAGGTCATTTATTCAGCAGGTATTTAAGTCCAAGTCATCACATAAAAGCAGTATTAACCTCTGTTTTCATAGTGCTTACTAACAGAAAAAATAACATATTCTGAGAAAGGTGTGTATGAGTGAAAGTGTGTGTGTGTGTGTGTGTGTGTGTGTGAGAGAGAGAGAGAGAGAGAGAGAGAGAGAGAGAGAGAGAGAGACCCATTTGAGGGGCAAACGCCTATGAAGAATAGGTTGGAGTTAACTAGAAAAAAGAAGAAAAAGATACAGTCTAGGCAGAAAGCCTCCCAAGACCTTGTGGAGGGAAGGAGCGAAATGAACATCAGAATCTAAGAGAAAGCGAGGGCATGGCAGGAGAGGTGGGGGGAGGGGGCAGTACTGGTTCACGCTGTAGTAGTGCTGCCTGCGTGAACTCGAAGACGAGCCTCACAGATCAGTTAAGTTTCTATTAGCCTCGTTATGATGTTAAAGGACATGACATTTATTTTTATGTTTTATGTGGCCCAGTACTTCCAAACTACCATTCCAACATTTAATCAGTATTAAAAATTATTGACTTGAACCAACACACTGAAATTCAGTCATTGAATTATATTCTGGGTGGGGTCCACTCCGAAGCTTTCTTTTCTATATTCCTGTCCTTTGAACCTCCTTGTTCTCATAGTCCAAGGAGGCAGGAACTCCCACACTCCTGCAAATATGTACCACCTCCCCCCCCCTTTTTTTTAATCCAAGGCAGGTGATAGTTCTGTATGTAGCTGAAGATTTAGTGCACCTCTGAACCAAGCATTTCTAGAGGATCCAGTCAGTGCTGTAAAACAGGCTCCTATGGGATTCTACCTGCATGCCTAGGGCAGGGGTGGGGGACGTCTGGCCCGAGGGCCCTATAAGGCCTATGAAATCAATTGGTTTGGCTCTGCCAAGGCATTAGGGGTGAGTTAATTAAATGTTTGACCAAATACCAAATATAGCAGGCTAATTTTTAAGTTGATAATTTTGTATGACCCACAAATCTATACTAATAAAGAGCTAATATGCTAATGGTCGGGATGCAGTAACCAGTAATGACCAGACCATTAGCATATTAGCTGGGGCATTGCTCCTGAGATGGGGCGGAAGCAGGGAGGCGCCTGGAGGAGGCGGGACCATCCCGTGCTGGGGAGGGCAGGAGTGAGAGCCCATAAGGCCTCCCTCACCAGTCCTTCGCCACCCACCGCTCGCACTCTCAATGCCCCCAGGCCCACCTGCAGGGGAAGGAGCATAGGCAGCAGGCGGGAGGCTACCATGGTCTCCTCCAGCGCCAGGATGGGGCGGAGCTGCCTCATTGCTCTGGAGAGGGGGCAGAAGCAGGGAGGCGCCTGGAGGAGGCGGGACCAGCCCGGGGTGACTCCAGAGACTGGGGACAGGGAAGGCCAGAGGGTTTGGGGGCTGGGCCAGGTGCGCTGGAGCTCTGCGTGGACAGGTTCGGTTGTCAGGGCAGGGCTGCAGGTGGGTGGGTGGCGCCGCGTGATTTCACGAGCTAGGCTCCTGGTAATGTTATAAATATCCAAATGGCCCTTGGCAGAAAAAAGGTTCCCCACCCCTGGCCTAGAGCAGAGCGGGCGCTGATTGTTAGCTTAACTTTTGTACTTGTGCAGTTGTAAACAAAACTTCCTTATACATTTTTTTTACTGGAAGGGACAGAATATGTGCAGATATGTCTTAAAGAAAATACTGTGTCAGATTGCCTTGAAGACCTTCAAACAGTGTTAAAAAATAAGCTTTCAATTAAGTTTTAAGTTGTATAGTTCCTACAGGTGACTTTCCATTTGGTCCCCCTTCCCTAGTAGGTTGCATTAACACATTTCAGCAAACAACATATTATCAGAAAAGGCAGCTGTCAAATTGAAAATGCTAAGGCAAAGCCTCCTGAAACTGTCAGGATCACATGGCAGCTTCCCCTCTGACCCTGTTTGATTCCCCTTCACCCCCAGTGGTTAGTTCTCACTTAAAGTGGTCATGGGTATGGTCTGCCTTTGAAACTCTGATCTTCTTGAGGATTGGTAGTGCACCCTGTCTACCTTGGGCTTAAGACATATTTTCAGTCATAAACTCTACGTCCAATGGAAGTCTCGGACGCTCCTTTCTGTGTAAGTGGCATTGGAAGGCTGGGATGGCTAAGGAGTCAGAGTGAGGCAAAGCTGAAGGTGGCTGAGACCTGAACTGCCCACGACTGGCTCATGCCCCAGGCCTGGAGCCCGCAGGGCTGACCGTGGCTGAGTCCATCTCTGCGTCTCATCTCCTCCACCCACAACTAGGTTAGGAAGAAACAGGATAACAAGCCAATCTCTTCCCACTTCATATTCAAAGGATGAGGCTGTAAATTAATAGGATAAAGTGATTATTCTCCTTTATTAGAAAAGAGCATTTGATTTCTATTGCCTATTAATTTTTCAAAGAAGTTGAAGGTCTAGATAGCAGATCACCTTAGGTATATAATTATAATGAAACTTTATATGAGCTTTTTGTTATTAAAATAAGTATAATTTGGTAGGCTGACTTCCCTTATAATTATCTCTTTAAAATTTCATTTCAGGTACAGGCTATTGTTAATATTTTATGTGGGTCTGTTTTATTTTGGAGGAAGATTTCTGACAACTCATAACATGTTGTCAGATAAGTTCCATTTATATCTTGCCTAAATTATATTCAAATGTGGGAAATGAATATTCTAGTTCATTTTAGGAATATATTCTGTGCATAGCTTTCTTACAATAAATTATAAAATGTCTTTATCATAGAAATGATAGTATTGAGTCAATATTTGATATTATCGACAATTAATAATACCATCAGGGAAAATTAAAATTCAGTCAATTACTTTATGTCATCTTTGAGTTTGAGAATATGGGGAAAACAATGCATTTAATTCCTTTTAAAATGATCTGAAAAATACTAATAATGTGCAGAGCTGCGATTTGCATATGTGGAATGGAACACGTGACACTGCTGAGAGTTTTCACTCAGCATGGTGGTATGGATGTCCTACGATGTTGGGGGACACAGGGCACATTCCTTCAGCTGCTAACTTAATAAGTGGACGGTTCTCACTGCACAAGGTCAAGGGCATTGCTCAGGAGAATGCACATACTTTTTGGTGTGGCCTGTATTGCTGTCAAACACGGTGTATGCGACGAAAAGCCTCTTCAGTGATCCATGAGCTCTTATAAAATCGCCATCAATAATTATCTGTACGTTTTGCAAGGTTAACAAGGGGCACAGATATATAAACTCCCTGGGAGCATGTTAGTCCCCCAGTGAAAAGGCTGCGTTCGCAGATAATAAGCCGGCACTAGTGGTGCCACTGTCTCCTGCAGCTTCCAGCTGAGGGGACAGCAAATGCTAATCAGGAGAGAAGCAGGGACTCAGGGCCAGGAGGTGCTGTGACCCTGGGCTGTGAGGGATCAGAGGGGGGGCGGGTAAAGGCACTGTCCTCTCTAAATGAAGTTTCTACACCTGAGTTCAGGTTCACAAAAGTCTCATTTACATGCAGGTGAGATTTAAGGTGAGGCTTCTAGACTTTTCAATAGGCTGACACTTTCCCAGGAATTAGTTGACTCATTAATTTCAAACCACCTTGGGAATGGAAGGTAGAGCTGGCAGCCTGGGGGAGGGGCAGAGGCAGGGGGTGAGACTGGGAGGGGTAGGCAAGGTGTGAAGTGAGGGAGGAGCCCACCACAGTAGAATCCATAGGAGTCTGGGTGTTTACCTCAGAATATACTCTTTCAAAATTTTAGTTATTTTATTTTTAAATTGAACTTATTGGGGTGACATTGGTTCTCCGGATGCCTGCGTGTTCCACACTCGCAGAGATGGAGACATGGGAAATGCTTTTCTTAGGCACTACTTGTCTTTGGCCAATGGCCAATTCTCAAGTCTCTGCCGCACAGGGTAGACCATAGCATTTGCTTCCTTAAACACGGTCCCCCCTTTCCCTCTCTTGCATAGAGAAGCAATCCAGAGAGTTCGCTTCCAATTCCGTTACGGGGCTTGCCTGGGGCACTTCACTCCCCGCATGCCAACGGGCTCAGCCTCGCTCTGAGCTGGGGTGGACGCACTCGGGGGACAATGAAGTGGAAAAGGAACAGGGGACCCCCCACTTCCTGGGACAGTCTCACCCGGGCAGGCAGGTACATGACGGTGTCGGAGATGACTTTTAAGGCAGTCCAGGGCGGAGAGAAACACGGCTGATTTTAACTAGCACGGAAGGATGCGTTCCCAATAGCGCTCACGGTAAAAGCCTGGAAAACGGTTTGTCATTTATTGCTCTGCTTGGCCTGAGAAAGGAAACCTAACATTTCCTAACGGATGGACAGCAGTGAATCCCGTTTGACGGAAACACCCACACAGACACCGCTGTGCTCTTGGCAAGGCCGAGCGGGTGGGAAGGAGGAGATGAGACCGGGTCAGCTTCACTAAGCAAACACCTGGCTTCCAGCCACCGGGGCAGGCAGAGGTGTGGGGCGTGGGGACGGTTTGTCACATACAGGTTCTCCAGGGAGGATCTAAGAGGCAGGCTCTGCGAGCTTTTGTGGGTAAAAAGGAAAAACAGATTTGATATTTGGTGGGTGCTCTCACTTGTGTGAGTAAATATGGTTCTTAAAGAAAATACTGCTTTAAAAATATATATAGTACTAGGGGCCCGGTGCACGAAATTCGTGCACTGGGTGTGTGTGGGGAGGGTAGTGTCCCTCAGCCCAGCCTGCCCCCTCTCACATACTGGGAGCCCTCAGGCGTTGACCCCCATCACCCTCCAATCGCAGGATCGGCCCCTTGCCCAGGCCTGACGCCTCCGCCAGAGGTGTCAGGCTTGGACAGGGGACCCCCATCTCCCCCTGATCACTGGCTCTGGCCCCCGCCCAGGCCTGAGGCCTCTGGCCCAGGAATCATGCCTGGGCAGGGGACCCCCATCTCCCTCTGATCGCTTGCTCCACCCCCCGCCCAAGCCTGACGCCTCTGACCCAGGCTTCAGGCCTAGGCAAGGGGACCATCATATCCCCCCAACCCCCGGCTCCGCCCCCCACCCAGGCCTGATGCCTCGGCCAGAGGAGTTGACCCTCATCACCCTCCGATCACCAATCACCGGATCGGCCCCTTGACCAGGCCTGAGGCCTCTGGCAGCGGTGTCAGGCCTGGGCAGGGGACCCCCAGCTCCCCGCGGTTGCAGGCTCTGCCCCTGCCCCTGCAGGACGCCTCTGGCCTAGGTGTCCGGCCCGGGCAGCGGGGACCCGCAGCGGCAGCAGCCCCGTGACCGTGGGCTCCGCTTTAGGCCCAGGCAAGGGACCCCTAGCTCCTGGGACTGCCAGCTTCGACCGTGTCCAGCTCCCATCGCTGGCTCCACCCCTACTTCCTGCTATCACTGGCCAGGGGGGCAAAGGTGCCTGATTCTCCAATCATGGCTGGGGGGCAGGGCAAAGGCGGCCCCAGGGCCGCCTTTGCCCTGCCCCCCAGCTCTTAGCTCCCCCCTGGGTTTCCGATCACTGTCAGTGGCAGGGGGCTTCTTCCTGCTTTCCCTTTTGCCTCCCTGCATTGTGCCTACATATGCAAATTAGCCGCCATCTTGTTGGCAGTTAACTGCCAATCTTAGTTGGCAGTTAACTGCCAATCATAGTTGGCAGTTAACTGCCAATCATAGTTGGCAGTTAATTTGCATATAGCCCTGATTAGCCAATGAAAAGGGTATCGTCGTACGCCAATTACCATTTTTCTCTTTTATTAGATAGTATAGCACATAGAAGACATGGTACAATTCAAACTGTGCCTTCAATTCAGGGAACAGGTGCTTAGCATCTATGCTATATATTGAAGACGCCCTGGGGATTTAAAATGAAGGTAAATCTCTTAAAATGCTTCCATTTATCACCAATTACTTCTGTTGTAAGTTAGTGAATGAATTGATTCTTATTGCTGTGGCATCACTCCTATAAGAATTAACCTCTTTCAATGTAAAAATAACCTAAAACAAAGCAAAGCAAACATTTTTTTCTCCACGATTCAGAAAGCTGTGGGACAATGGCTCTCAGATTTTAGTGTAGAAAAGTAATCGACTTGGACCAAAGATCCTTATGAGAGCACCAGAGGTGATGGATGCGCTCGCCAAGTGGAATGGATGGTTTCCTTAGGCTGCTCTGCCTCACCCAGGACTCCTAGTTTGATATGTTTTTATTGATTTGTGTTTTTTGTTTTTTGTTTTTTTTTAAGGAGAGGGAGGGAGAGGGAGAGAGAGAAACATTGAAGTGAGAAGCATGGATAGGCTACCTCTTGCATACCCCCTACTGGGGATTGAGCATGCAACCCAGGCACATGCCCTGACTGGGAATTGAACCACCTACCTCTTGGTGCACAGGACAACACCCAACTAAGTGAGCCACCAGGCCAGGGCTAGCACCCTAGTTCTGCTGGACAAGTTGCTAGGCCTGTTTGCGAATAGCCAGGCCGGGTGCTGGGATGTCAGCTATTAGCAGAGCTGTTTCTGTTGTGGCGGTTGTCTGTCTGTTTCTAGCGCTTCGGAAATGGAGTCCAGGGAAAATCGTTCTTACAGCTGTCTGTTGCCAGATAGCATTTGGGCAGAGTTCCAAAGTCACCGTAGTTCTTCCTTATCCGTGGTTTCCCTTCTGCAGTTTTGGTTACTCAGTCAACTGAGGTGTGAAAATATTAAAGAGAAAATTCCAGAACTCCACAATTCATGAATTTTAAGTTGCGGGCCATTCTGAGTGCCATGATGGAATCTCACACTGCCCTGCTCCATCCAACCCCAGATGTGGGTCATTGCTTTGTCCAATGTGTCCATGCAGTCCATACGGTACAATAAGGTATTTTGAGAGGGAGAAAGAAGGCCGCATTCACATAACTTTTATTGTAGCATATTATTATGATTGTTCTTTTTGTTATTAGTTATTAATCTCCTACTTGCCTAATTCATAAGTTAAATTTTGTCATAGGTGTGTGTGTCTAAGGAAAACAGTGTCGTGGGGTTTGGTTCTATGTGCAGTTTCAGGCACCCACTGGGGGTCTTGGAACGTATCCCCCAGGGATAAGGGGGGGCCACCGTAAACCTGACACGTAATGACTGATTTTTTAACCGTATCCATAGGCCCCTCCGTGAAAAGTGTCCATAATATCAGGTTGAGATGCTGGTGCGGACTGTCTTCAGATAAGAGTGATGCCAGGAATCATTTTTACTGTTTGCTGAAACACCTGGATTTTCTGTGTGTCTCCGCCAATTAGGAGATAGATTTAGTGCTCTTTGCTTAAAGCAGTTGCAACATTACAGCCCCAGGCAGGTTATGAACATCTTATCGGCAGAGAGGCCTTGCAACAGTGACAGGTTCGACATCTCATTTGTTGATACAGTTGGGAATTCTAGGTTTTCTCGCATATGCCGACTGAACTAAGAATACCACCTTTTCTCCTGCTTGATCATCTCTTATGAAACCTCGCTCCGACATGACAAGGACGTTTGTAAGTACCGCGGCGGGTGCGTGGTGCTTACAGACGACTCCAGCAGCTAAGACCAACTTGGCGCCGTCTCACCCCGGCCAAGAGGTCCTGACCACTGAACAGAAAGCGGCCTCGTGAGCCTGGCCCACGGGCAGGCCTGCCGACCCCAGTGCGAGGGCAGCATCTCTCCTCCCAGCAGAGAAGGTGCTGGGCCCTCGCATCATGTGGCCGTGCAGGGTGAGGCCATGGACGCGGGAGCTGTGGGGCCTCCGGGGGTCGGGGAAGGCTGGCGGCCTGTCGGGGAAGCTGTGCCTGGGGGCCCGGCAGGCCGGAGCTGACCTCTGAGGACGTCAGAGTGGAGCCTTCAGGATGAGCCCAGACAAGGCTGTAGTGGGCTTCACCCCACCCGTGAGGTCTCATGCCCTGTAGCCGGTGCCCAGGCTCCTGCAGCGCGAAGGATTCCCATTCTTATCTGGTGGACTTGGCCAAGTCTCAAGGCAGAAGGACAGCTGGGAGGCACGGGGCAGGGTCTGAGGTCGGGGGCCCGCAGGGCAATGCCCACCAGGGACAGACTGGCTCCCTGGGACCCGTGTGGATGCCATGGCGATTTTGCCAGAGGGATATTCCCGGGGGAGGAGACCTGGGTAATCTATCAATTGGACAACCAATCCCAGAGTAATGAGGAAGTAGCTGAATGCTAAAGTGAGGAGCTGTTTGAATGCTAAAGTGGAACGCGTTTAGAAGGTCAGCTAAGCCAGGAGCGCCATACCCACCTGAGAGCAAGCGCCTTCGGGGTAACTTCCTCTGCCCCACACCTGCCCGTGTCTGTGCCCCCCGATGTGACTCACCCGAGAGGGAGGTTAAGTACGGCCTTCAGTACCGCCCCGGGCAGACCCAGGGCAGCTCAAAGAGCACTTGCAGTATTGCAGATATCAAATAACTCTAGAAACATCTGCCGCCACCACACCCATCGAAAGCCTCCGACAGGGCCAGGGCGGTGGGTGGTGACATAGGCACTAGACCAGCGGTGGGCAAACTACGGCCCGCGGGCCGGATCCGGCCCGTTTGAAATGAATAAAACTAAAAAAAAAAAAAAAAAAAAAAAGACCGTACCCTTTTATGTAATGATGTTTACTTTGAATTTATATTAGTTCACACAAACACTCCATCCATGCTTTTGTTCCGGCCTCCGGTCCAGTTTAAGAACCCACTGTGGCCCTCGAGTCAGAAAGTTTGCCCGCCCCTGGGCTAGACCGTCTCTGAAGAGGTTGGACCTGGACCGGGCGGTAGGTGGGAGGGTGCTTCCTCGTTCACGTTCAGAAAAGGGCGTGAAGGGAAATGCAGTCCACTGACGTCTCCTCGTTATACACACCGGCTGCTCTCTCCTACCGCCTTCAACATGTCGCAGAAATGCCTGTGCACTCCTAGCGAGCGCCGCGTCCCATCCCGGCGCGGGCCATGTCGCGGGCAGAGGGCTGCACGGGGCAGCGGGACCCTGCACACAGCAGCTTCCCAGGGGCGTTAGGATGGGACCCGCCTCTCCCGAGTCCTTCACAGCCAACAGCGGCTCACCAAGGCGCTGGGACTTCATAGATTCTTAGCATTTGCTTGTAGGGTTTCTGAAGAAAGACGGACCCCCCAGGTCCCTGTGAGGTTAGGAAAGCACCAACGCTGTGCCCTCTGGGTATGGGCGTGGGTGTGGGTCTGTTTGTGTGAGCCTGTGGGGAGCGTGGCCTCTTCAGTGGCTTGTATCTACTTGAACGGAGAAGATTTCAGCCCGGCCGGTGTGGCTCAGGGGGTGGAGCGTTGTCCCATGTACCAAGAGGTGGCTCATTTGACCCCGGGTCGGGGCACGTGCCTGGGGTTGCAGGCTCGATCCCCAGTAGGGGGTGTGCAGGAGGCAGCCTAGCCAGGATTCTCATCATTGGTGTTTCTCTCTCTCCCTCTCCCTTCCTCTCTTCCTAAAAATCAATAGAAACATATTTTTAGAAAATTTTTAAAAAGAAGGTCGTTTTTAAAAGGATCAGTTCAGGAAGTCAGCGTGTTGGTTTTCAGTCTGTGGTGTGCTGCGTACTCAGCCCGGTGTCTGTCTGTCTGTCTGTCCACTTGCTGCCTCCCCAGCAGGAGACACAGAGCAAATGCTGCAAATCCGGGGCAGCCTCGCTTGGCCTTTCGTTGAGCCATATTGTGGTCTCCCTTCCCTCTCACTCCCAGCTCTCTCCTTTCTTATTTTTCATACATCTCTAATTTTTTTAAATTAAATTGTCTCATTTTCCCCACCTCGTCTGCGTGTTTTCTTTGCAATTATCCTTGCTAAATGGTGACCAGAAATAGCGCGGATAATGACGTCCACGGACAGTTTATACATCTCAATTGAGCCAATCATTTCAGCCTTGTCTTCTATCAGGTCTTTTTATGGAAGCTGCTTGAAATGATCGAAATTGATTAGTGGGCATTTCTCTCCCTCTCGTCACCTCTGCGTGTTATCTAGCGAAGAGATGGAAATGCCGTGGCTAAAAGACGGGCAGTGGGAGGAGGAGAGAGAAGGCCTCGGTCATCTATCAATTGGACAGTCAATCCCGGGGTAATTAGGAATGGGCTGCCTGCTCACTTACACGCTTCTACGCAAACGGAGGGCGGGTTGGAGCAGGTGCGAGCTACCCGTGCAGGAAGCCTTCCCTGCAATGCTGCCTGAAAGGAAAATGGCACTGAAGTGAGTGGGACGTTCCTGAGCTTAAGAGGCTGGGCACGAAATGCAAGATGCAGCCAGGAAAGAGCAAAGACAGTCCAGGCAGGTTTAAAAAACAGGGAAGGGGCACCAGCAATCAAGAAAACACTTGAGGAAAATAGCAGAAGAGAGTGGGGAAATACAGTTGCACTTTAGAAGTCTGTGCTGAGAAAGTGAAAATGCAGCCAGAGATCAGACCCCAGGCATCAGGGCGCTTAGGAAACTGTGCTGTCAGACAAGAGGGGCCGGCCGTGCACCGGGGTTTCCGGAGCGCAGTGCGCAGAGGCAGCGTGTTTTGCCGGTTTTGTGTCTGGAGTGCGCTAGGTAAGAGCCCGATGCAATGCGGGAGCCTCTTCCTGTTCTGTCTGCTGGTGTGTCTGGTCATCCTTTCAACCTCTGCCCTCCCGGGTGACCCGCGGCTGTGGGAGGTGAGGTTATATTTAGACAAGTGTCCCTGACTCATCAGCAACAATATGGCTTCATAGAAGAAATCAGCTCCAGGACAGACGAAAAGGCCAGTTGTGCATCTTGCAAAAATAAATATTAGCACAAGAAAAACAGGAAAAGCTGATAGCATTGTAATGACTCTCAAATTAATGGTCCCAGGTAGTCATTAATCAAGTCCTGCTAAATGCCAAACAAGCAGAACCTTCTTTCCTCCCCTCAGCAGACAGGATCCGAGGCCCAATTAAGCATGAAAACTGCCAGACAACTTCCTTCAGGAGCCCCAGGACCCCAAGGCCACGCCCGCCCCTCTGAGTGCTTATAGCCCAACTTTCCCATGACCACCTCTCCTCGTCCATCACAATCTCGAATTAGTTATGACTCTGTCGTCTTTATAGGAGGTGGGAAAGCCAGGCGTTAACATGTTGTCTGCATCTGAGAGCCATCAGCACATAGGTGGTAGAGGAGGCCAGGTGTTAGCATGTTCTCTGTACCTGAGAGTCATCAGCACATAGATGATAAAGGAGGCCAGGTGTTAGCATGTTCTCTGTACCTGAGAGTCTCAGCACATAGATGATAAAGGAGGCCAGGTGTTAGCATGTTCTCTGTACCTGACAGCCATCAGCACATAGATGATAAAGGAGGCCAGGTGTTAGCATGTTCTCTGTACCTGAGAGTCTCAGCACATAGATGATAAAGGAGGCCAGGTGTTAGCATGTTCTCTGTACCTGAGGGTCATCAGCACATAGGTGATAAAGGAGGCTGGTGTTAGCATGCTCTCCGGATCTGAGAGTCTATTTATTGAAGAAATAGAGTTAGAACACATGTAAATGCTCAGTTTTCATGAGAGAATACAGAGTTAAAAAGGGATTAAAAATTAAAAATGTGATTCCATTCCCACCCCCACTATGAAATTCTATCCCCAAATAAGAAATGATAAACTTATTCTCTTTATTTTTTTAGGTTATATAACATTTATATTGTTTCACTACTGTTTGACACATTAATACCCCCTTAAGAGGTCGAGTCAAATGTAAGTTTATTAAGAACTAGAGAGTAGTTAGAAATAGCCCATCTTTAGCTTGGGTTTCACCAATTAATTCATTTGAGTAATCTCTATATTAATTGGAAATGTTTAATTTTTTCTATTTCTAGGTAACTCCAACATAGTCACAATAAATTTTAGTATCCAGTAATATCATGAAAACTATTTCCAGATTTGAAAATCCACCATAGAAAGAGCAAAAATCTAAAAAAATATTGCTCTAAGAAATGTTTCTGATTTTACTGCCTATGTTTTCTTCTAGGATTTTTATGGTTTCCGGTGTTTAAGTATTTCATGCATTTTGCATTTATTCTTGTGTAAGGTGTAAGGAGGTGGTCTAGTTTTATTTATTTTTTGTATATATCTATACAATTTTCCCAACACCATTTACTGAATAGACTATCTTTACTCCATTGTATGTTCTTGCCTCCTTTGTCTAATATTATTTAACCATAAAGGCATGGGATTTCTGGGCTCTCTATTCTGCTCCATTGATCTATGTGCCTGTTTTTATTCCAGTACCATGCTGTTTTGATTACTATGACCTTGTAGTATAGTTTGATATCAGACAGTGTGATACCTCCAACTTTGTTCTTCTTTCTCAAGATTCTTGAGGCTATTCGGGTTTTTTTTTGGTGGCTCCATATAAAATTTTGGAATATTTGTTCTAGTTTTGGGAAATACACCATTGGTAATTTGATAGCAATTGCATTAAAACTATAAATTGCTTTAAGCAGTATGGACATTTGAATGTTAATTCTTCCTATCAATGAACATGGTATATGCTCCAACTTATTTGTATCTTTCTCAACTCCTTTCTTCAGAGTCTTATAATTTTCTGAGTACAGGTCTTTTACTGCTTCATTAAATTTATTCCTAGGTACCTTGTAATTGTAAAGGGAATTGTTTTCTTAGTTTCTCTTTCTGATAATTCATTATTACTGTATAAACATTTTTTTTGAAAGACTATTTTTTAAAGAAGTTTTAGTTTTACAACAAAACTGAGATGGAGGTACAGAGAGTTCCCATATACTCCCTGACCTCACACATGAAGAGTCTCCCCCATTACCAACATCTAACCAGAATAGTGTCTGTGGTGTGTGTGTATGTTTTAAAACCAGGGATGAACCTACATTGACACCTTTGGCACCACAGCCACCCAAATTCCATATCTTAAATCAGGGTTCACTCTTGATACTATACATGGTATGGGTTTGGACAAATGTGTAATGCACGTGTCCATCATTATAATATCCTACAGATCATTTTCACTGCCCTAAAATTCTCTGTGCTTTGCCTGTGCACCTCTGCCCCCTGGCCCAGTAACCACCGAGCTTTTATTGTCTCCATGGTTTTGCCTTTTCCAGGAGGTCATCTAGTTGGACTCGTGCAGTCGGTAGCCTTTCAGACGGGCTTCTCGCCCTTAGTCATATGCATCCAGGGTGCCTCCATGTCCTTCATGCCTTGATAGCTCATTTCTTCCTTAGCATTGAATACTCCTCCGCTGTCTGGATATACCGTACAGTACTTTTCACCAAGATCTGCCTTGTAAATCCCACAGCCTAGCACACTGCCTGCCACGGGCTTCGCTTACAAGCTGTAGACACGCAGTGGATTTTGAGTGAGGGCAGGAATGAACCTGTTTCCGTGGGTGCTGGAAAATGTGGCTTAGAGGTAGAGAGTTCTTCGCTGCACTGTTGAATAAGAAATGCATGTTTCATCTCTGCAGGGAGCCAAAAGAAAGGATTCACTTCAAACCTTGAAATCCCAGAACCAGCTCCTTAGCGTTGTAAGCTCGGGCTGCCACTTGACTCGCTTCCCTTTTCCCTCCCAACTACCTCATGGGTGTGGGATTTCTCCCTCAGGATGTCACCCCAAGGAAGGCGGGGCCTCTGGGTGGGGTTTTACCAGCCCTCTCCTGCTTTTCTGAGCTGGGAGTTGCAGCCCATGCTGATGTTTGAGACTCCGTTACCATGGAGCTGTGCCCCAGCTCAAAGAGGGTCTCACCACGCAGTGTTCCAGGAAGAGAGAGTGGTGAAAAATAAACTTCAAAAAGTCCTGCTTAATCAATAGAGATGGGAAAAATGTTTTCAAAATTAAATACAGGGTGGATGGAGTACAATACATTTTTACTGCTGCCCTTGCTCTGCAAGCATTGCCTTTTATTTTAGTTTATTGTTGCTTTCTGTTTTGGGGAATTGTATTACTTCTAAAAGACCCTGCTGTCCACGAGCTTCTGGGCTTATGTCCAAAATACAAGTGGGCATTAACTCAATTCTGCAGATAAGATTTCCTTAGAGACTTCCAGGAGACTTCACTAGTCCACCTCCACCAACACCGTCTGACCTGAGCCCTACCTGACAAAGCCACTGACAGGAAAAACAACAGGCTCGAGGGCTTGTGTGGAGGTGGGGCCGGAGTCCAGAGAGTGAAGGATAAACCCGGGATTCTGAAGCAAAGGAGGATGAAGCCAGAAGCAGACCTTGGCACCAGGATGACGGTGACCTTGGCTCCAGGGCAGGTCTGTAGCTGATGTCGAGGCCAGTGATGAGCTCATTACAGGAAGGTCTGTGTGGCACCAAAACCTGCACTCCAGTCAGTGACGCTCCGCCCACAAAATCAACCTGCTTTTCCTACATGGATGAGTGAGCAGGATCTGTAGTTTTTATGGCCCCACAATTACACCGATTTAGAATTTACCTGTGCTATATATAGCTCAAGGATTTTGTACGTGCTCCAGCACTTTGGAGCATATTAATGTTGAAAAAACGTCGTATGCTTACAAAAAATCTTTTTTTCTGATTAAAAATTATGTAGTTATTTTTTACAACTTTCAGGAGAAATAAAATTTAGAAATACATTAGAAGGCTAACAAAATGAGTCGCAATGAAATACTTCTAGATGCCTCAGGTAGTTGCATGATTCTGTGGAAGGTAAAGAAGAAAGGGTTGAAAGCATTCTCTGCCCATAGGACCTGGGTCTGGACAGTGCGCTCGGGGGGCTGGGGCATGGACCCCGTGCTGGCCAGGAGGGCTGAGTTGTCAGTCCTCAGCTCTGCACACACAGAACACTGGAGATAGGTGCACAAGCCTGACGGTTGTCTTTATGACACCGGGTGTGTCATAAGTGAGAGAAATTATCAGGTTGTGGCTTATGGTCAGCGTGACTTCCAATCAACAGCTAGGTGTTTGTTTTGACTCTTTAAGGCTCGGGCTTCTCATCTGTAAAATTGGATGCAGAATCCCACTTACCTCATAAGGTAGCTGTACTGATTACATTGGATTTGCCATGTTCACGTCATCAGTTCCCAGCCTAGCGTTAGCATCAGATGAATACGGATGCTTGTTTGTGCACAAATGTGAAATCGACTTGATGGATGCATATGGCATCATGGATCTTCCTGTAGAATGTGTTGAATTTTGAGGATAGTTAGGAAGGACTTTAGTATAGTGTTCCTGATTTCACACAACCGGTATAGGTGGGCCTAATTCTACCCTCACAATAAATCATGGTCTAGGTCAGTGGTCGGCAAACTGCGGCTCATGAGCCACATGTGGCTCTTTGGCCCCTTCAGTGTGGCTCTTCCACAAAATACTGGCTCGTACACAAAATACCGACTTCTGTGCATGGGCTACGAAGTTTCAATCGCACTGTACATGCGCGCCCGCACATGGTATTTTGTGGAAGAGCCACACTGAAGGGGCCAAAGAGCCGCATGTGGCTCGCGAGCTGTGGTTTGCCGACCACGGGTCTAGGTGAAGCGCTCAGGACATCTCTGTCATGGCAGTGTCACTCATCATTTGAAAGCTTTTTTCTCTATTTAACCAGCAGGGCTGCTGTGAGGTAGGTCAAGAGGAATAGCTATGCTGTTTGTTTTTACCACCTTCGTTCTCAAGATGTCACGATCTCTATTGACCAGCCCATTGTTTCTCAGGTGGAGGGCTAGCATTCCAGACAGGACTCCACTGAGCAGGCCCATCTGGGGCGCCATCATGTAGAGGTGTTTGCAGGGGCCAGGCGGTTACCGTTTGGTGGGCTGAGCGCTGGACTGCCTTGGACTCAGCTGTCCAGGGAGAGAGCTGCTCTCACACAACCAACCCCTCGTCCCTGACCCGCCCGCAGGTGCCCTGCCTGTCGGCAGGTGGTCTCAGGTCACCAAGTGTCCTCGCCCTGGCGGCTGCCATGCTGGCTCTCCCTTCCCCTCCACACCAGAAGGCCCACTTGCGTCGCTTAGAAATCTGCTCGGGCTGTGGCCTGGCCCCTGGGACCTGGTGGGCCCTGGTTCGCTCTGGGCTCCGTGTGATGCTCCTGAGTGCCGATGGCGATGGTCACTGTGACGGCCCACACGTCTCATGAGGAATGAGTGTCTCCTCAGAGCCAGTGCAGCAGCCAGCGCACCTCCGTGACTTCCCGGGCACTGAAACGCCAATGAGATTTTCAGATAAACATACCGAAAGTCCAGTTTTGGGGGGTGTCGGGAGGAAAAAAACCCAGCACGTTCTCTCCCTTTCTCCTCGGTCCAGCGCTTCTAGGCAGCCTTTCCTCCCGGTAGGTAGATGCCCTCTGGGAGTCGGGGGGACACAGTCTCTGTTGTAGAGGCTGAAAGCAGAGAGGAATGGCTGAGCGCCCACGTCTTCGTGGTTGGGGTGAGCCCTTCCTGGCCAACCAGCAATGCATTGACCTACAGAGGCAGCTGCGAATGGAAACACGGCCGCTTCCACGCCCTTCGGGTTCCGCCACATTTTCACGTTGCTGACTTCTTACTGTTTCCCAAAGACATTGGGACACTGATCTTTATCAGAAAAAGCGTTTCCAATTTAAGCTTAGTGCGGAGGGTGGTTGGAGACTGGACGTAGACGCGGTCTCTGAGGCAGGCGCGGACACAGCTAACAGGAGGGCTGATTCTGTCTCGGGCCTGGCCGTGGCGGAGTGAGACTGGATTTTCAAGGTGGTACAAAGGCAAGTGAATCCTGAGAAGCAGAGAATAATCAGGGAAATGCAACCGTTTTCCTTTTTGATGACAAAGCACAGATGTCTGCACTTACTTCCTATGAAAAGTGAAGGTTAACTGCTATTGTGGGAAGGAGCTGCTTTTCCTGTTTCCTTAGAAAGCGCTGAGGCAGATTGCCTATTGAGAAAGCTTAATGGAGAACTGGAGACAGAGCCCTCACAGCAGGGGAGGAGAGGAGGGGGCTGGGAACCAGGGAACCTCACGGGGATCAGCAACTTTATGCCAGGAGGCTCAGTGCTGAAAATTCACACGACGTAAACTCAGTTCACTTCTATGCTCTCTGCTTTGGGAGTATTGCAGCGGCTGCGGCTGCAAGAGGTCATTGCTGTCAGTATTCCCGCAAAATAAAAGTCGGGCATGGGGCCGTACACGGGTGTACTTCCTTTAGGAAACTAGCCAATCCCTCCGTCTGTTACACCTGTGACCAAGGCAGGAACAGCTCAGAAGTCCACGCCTAAAGTTAAGCCTCGTCAAGAAAATGACTGTTTACCCAAGCAGTCCTTGCAAACTGGGCACTGCCTGGCCATGTCCTCAGTGGTTAGAGTGTCGGCTTGTGCACCAAGGCGTTAAGGGGTTGATTCCCAGTCAAGGGCACATATCTGGGTTGCAGGTTCGATCCCTGGCCCCGGTGGGGGCACATGTGGGAGGTAACCAATCGATGTGTCTCTCTCACATCGATGTTTCTTTCTCTCCCTCGCCCTCCCTCTCTTCTGCTCTCTCTAAAAAAAATCAATGGAAAAAATATTCTCTGGTGAGAATTAACAACACACGAAAACCCCCACACAAACAAACAAACAAAAAAAACTAGGCTCTTTTTATAAAATATTCAGAATTAATCAGCACATGCACGGTAGCCTGCTCTTCTCATGGACACTTACAGTCACTCCAGGCCTTTCCTTGTCTATCATGACATTTTATCTGATGAGCCTCCATTCTGAAATTTAGACACATTTAAATTCATCTGTTCGGCAAATATTTATCTCACGCCTATTCTGTGCCAGTCACCGAGGCCTCAGGGGAAGAAGATAAGGTGGATGAGACAGAAATGTCAGCAGATCATTGCCAGGCAGGCTGAGCACAGCACAGGGAGGAACAGAGTGGATGGGGACCCAGAAGGAGACCTTCTCCCCTGGGGGACCCAGCAACGCCTGCCAGTGGTGGTGGTGTTTGAGCTGCGTCTCCGAGGATGGACAGGGTGTATTGAGAATCTGCCATCAAGTTTAACATGCAAGATTCTTGTGGCAATAATGGCAGCTAGAAGATTAAATATGTGCTATTTATGTAAAAAATAAGACTTCTCAGAAATGAAACATAATTAGAGAGTGTTACGATGCAACTTATGAATATCTTTCATTTGGAGGAGAATTTGAGGAGCTACGAAATAGGATAATCCACTGGGCTGTTGCTGGGTGGACGTGGGTGTCTGCAAGTGCCTTGAATTCTGTTCTCTATCTGGACTCTAGAGCAATGAGCATCAGAGAGAGCTGATGCTTTGCAGACTCACTTAGATAACATACTCGTTTTCCAGGCACTGCCATCACCAGTAGGTCCTATATTCCATAATCAAAGGTAAACGAAGTCCTGGGAAGGTTGGATGCAAGTCAGAGCCCAATGATGAGATTAAAACTTGGCGCTACTGCTGAAGAGGAGCATGTATGCATGGTTTTCCCTGGTTTTCTGAGACGCACATTAAAAAGAAAATATTCTTGTTGGAGGAATATATAGGGCAATAAGCAGTTCTGTGGGTGATTAAACCGTGAAGTGAAGCCGTGTCTCTCAATGACCAGCAAAAGGCTCTTAATGCAATATATGGTGGTACCGTGAACATTTCCTTTGACATATTAGTTTTTAGAACATTATTTTATGAGCTTGAATATTATTAGCTTTCTACTAAGCAGTGAGCAGATGTTTACACTTAAAAAATATCCTAGGTAGAATTTCTAAAATTGAAAATCCAAGTTAATGTCACTAGACCCCCACAATAACTTTTCACTTTTCTATGGGCTATTTCTGTGCCCATACAAAGGCAGAAAGAAGAGGAGACTGACAGTTAATCCAGAATAGATATGCCTTTGGGTGGAGATAGCTGCTGAGTAAAGCTGGCAGGTTTCTAAAAAAATGTGACTCATAGATAGAAACTCTGTGCTCTGCATCTACCGGTTATTAAATCTGACCTTTCTGAACAAAGACAACTGAGCTCACCCTGGTCATCTCCAAGATAAGCTATTATTTACCTCAGAGTGGCACCAGCACTCCCTCATTACAGCAACTGGAATATGATTATTTAAAAAGTAGATCTAGAACAAGAACTGAGAAGCCATCACATTACCTTTCTACATGGGCGCTGTGAATTCAATGTCAATCTCTTTCTCCCTTGGCCCCATTTTTAAGGACAGGCTTCAAGAGATCGTTATTGGAAGGGGATGTGTGAGCTTGGAGAGAAGGCTGGGAAGATGCTAAGCTAGAGGTTCCGTGATGGGGAAATGCATCTGATGGGGTTTCATCCTACGCAGCAGATTGGTAAAAAAGAATTCGGGACCAGTCTCCTGGGAAGCTGGATGGCACCCCGAAACCTCTGTCACAGGAAGTCAAGATAGCTGGGCCTCCGTTTCCCACCCACATCCATGGGAAGGGACTCCAGATGTTGGTGTTTATGTTCCTTTCTCTTGTAAAATAGGAAGGAAGGACTTTTAGTGAAACATATATAAAGATAAATACCATATACAGCTATGTACACACACACACACACACACACACACACACACACACACACACTAGAGGCCCGATGCACAAAATTCATGCAAGGGGCTTGGCCCTCACAACCAGCTGCCTCGGCCCTCGCAGTCCCGACTTTGTCCAGAAGGTTGTCCGGAAAAACGTCAGGAAGGATGTCCAGTCTAATTAGCATATTATGCTATATATATATATATATATATATATATATATATATATATATATATATATATATTTATATTTATTTATGTGGCTCTGGTGCACAGATTTGTGCACCAGTGGGATCCCTCGACCTGGCCTGTACCCTCTCGCAATCCGGGACCCCTCAGTTTGGTCCGATCCCTGCAGGCCCCATCCAGACAGGAGGGAGCCTGATCCTGTTCATTGAGCATTTGTCCCCCTTGCTCGGTCGACCAGTTGTTCAGTCGCTTAGGCATATATATATATATATATATATATATATATATATATATATATATAATTCAAAATGTACTCTTTGCCTCTATTTGCAACATAATCCAAAAATATCCAAGTAGATATTCAGACTTTTCCCAAAGTTGTCTGGTTTTCTTGTTTTTCTCAGGGGCCCCAGTGCTCCAGGAAATCATTCTTTTCAAACTTGCCCTTGAACGACCCGGTTATGGAAATGAAAAAAACAGCACCGAGTTTTCCTCTAATGCAGTGGCCTTGCTTTGTATTGACAAAAACATCTTACAATTGGTTCTTAAGTACTGCGTGCACTGATGTGTTTCTAAGGCCCAGATCAGCACGGAGAATCTATACCTGTGCACTCCCTTTGTAGATGTTTCTGAAAAAATTCTTTAGGCCACAGGGAATTTAGCAATATCACATCGGATGGAATTTGCACTCGGAAAGTTAACCCAGGTGATCCTTGTAGTGTTCATCTATTGGGAAGTTTCTATTGGGGACATACTAGTACTGTGCTATTACAGCTTGGTCTTGGCAGCTTTTTGAAGTAAAACCATTACTTTCTGGGAGTGACATCTGCTGTAAGCGCTCTGGTCTGAAGTTGAACTTGAGGCAGTCTATACTAATAAAAGGGTGATATGCTAATTAGACCGGGGCAGGGGCCAAGACAGAGGCAGTTAGGGGTGATCAGGCTTGTAAGGGAGGGCAGTTAGGGGCAACCAGGCTGGCAGGGGAGGGCAATTAGGGGTGACCAGGTGGGAAGACAGAGGTGGTTAGGGGCAACCAGGTTGGTAGGCAGAAGCGGTTAAGGGCGATCAAGCAGGCAAGCAGAGAGTTTAGGAGCGATCAGGCAGGCAGGGGAGCAGTTAGGGGCATCAGGCAGGCATGCAGAGTGGTTAGGGGCAATCAGGCAGGCAGGCAGGTAAGTGGTTAGGAGCCAGTGGTCCCGGATTGTGAGAGGGTGCAGGCCGGGCTGAGGGACGCGCCTACCTACCACCCATGCATGAATTTTGTGCATCCGGCTTTTAGTTGTTTAATATAACTGTTGAATACACAGCTTACCTAATTTTGTTTTACTTAGCACTGAACGTTGTCTCTAAGTAATATAGATATGATGGCTGCATATTAGATTCTAGTGCATTATTTGATAATGCATTGTCACTACAGTGTGCATAATTACTACATGAATTATAATTTAGATGTTTCCTGTCACATGAAGGAAACTGACTATCCAAATGCTCTCCAGACTCTCCTTCCTCTGATCCAGGGACCATGTGTCCCTCCATTGCCTCACACTGTGTACCTATAGATCTATTCCCAATGTTTATTAACTTTGAGAATCTACCTACTTCTATTTTTCTGTCAAGAAAACATTTATTAAGACAGATTTGCAATATCATTGAGTTGTGATTATGTAAATGGAACATGCATCAATGCTGGGGATTTTGGAAAATACAGAAAACTATAAAGAACAGTAGACGTCATCACTAATATAAGTGCCTGGACAACACTACCATTTGGCTTCCTTTCAGGCTTTTACCTGCCTAACCCAGGTAGGAACGTGTGTGTGTGTGTGTGTGTGTGTGTGTGTGTGTGTGTGTGTGTGTGTAAGACAGAGAAAGGTGTATGTGTGTATGTGTGTGAATTCCTAAGTTGCTTATTTCTATTTCAAATGGAAAACTACACTAAAAATTCAAACCAAACAAATGGTTACTATTTAAAATCTGTTTTAGAGTTATAAATCACAAAATATGTTTATGCCTAAAACATGGAATTATATTTTGACAGTCACAAATCAGTTCAGATGTCATAAGTATTCTAAATATTTTAAGGAGGTGTTGGTAAGAAGAATTACATAAAGAATAGAAAATAACTGGGAAAGATATTAGTCAAAGATCTCTAAATTTTGTTGTTAATCCTCATCTGAGGACCGTTTTCCATTGATTTTTAGAGAGAATGGAACGAAGGAAACGGAGTAGGGGGAGGAGAGAGAGGGGGAAACATTCATGTGAGACACATCGATTGGTTGCCTCCTGCAAGCACCCCAACCTGGGCCAGGGATTGAGCCTGCAACCCAGGTACGTGCCCTTGACTGTGAGTTAACCCGAGACCCTTTAGTCTTCGGGCTGGTGCTCCAACCACCGAGCTAAACTGGCCAGGGCAAAGGTCTCCAAATTTAACATAAATGCTTTAGTATTTATAATCCATATAAACTAAGTATAAGCTCGTTGTACTAAACATTTGCAAATGTTTCTCCTGAATATTTCATAAGCAGTATTTCCCTCTTAAAGCCCTTGTTTTTACTGCCCCAGAATAGCTGTTCTTCGGTGTGGGAATCATTGGAGATTATGGCTGAGCGTTACGTAGTGTCTCCCTAATCACCTCTGTTTTGTCCTTCATTCATCTCCATGGCCATCACCAGAGGCTGTAAAATGAAGGTTCTAATTAGTGTCTCTTAATATACTAATTGGGGATTTTCATTTTTTTTACAAAAAGAGTTTTATTAAACATATCGCCAGACATAGGGACTGTGTCCTTTTCTTCATCAGTCACTTTTGAGAACTGCTCCAAATGCTAATCAGCAAAATGTCATTAAGAGGGGAAAAAACCCCATAGAATGAGTCATTGCCAGTTACCTTTTATTCCCTTTGGCCAGTGAACATACTGATCTCACAGTTTAAACCTCACACCCCCACACACGTGGGTTTGCATTTGCTTGTGAGCAGCCGTGCCCGGGGGCAGGTGCCTCCCGGCTTAGGATCAAGGACTTGGGTCCTGGGTGGCATCACACTGCCTGGAGCGCATTCCATTAGCTGGAGTGACTTCCACCATCTTCCTTGCCTGGAAGGGCTGTTTCCACACAGGCATACTCACCCCTGTCCGGGACACCTGAGAACCCTCCCACTATCCACATTCCGTCTGCGGCCAGTGTTCCAGGCTGTGGTGCCTGGGCCATCTCATTATTTTTTATTGCTTATAAAGAAGTGTATTTTTGCCCAGCTGGTGTGGCTCAGTGGTTGAGTGTCGACCTATGAACCAAGAGGTCACAGTTCGATTCCCAGTCAGGGCACATGCCCGGGTTGCAGGCTCATTCCCCAGTATGGGGCGTGCAGGAGGCAGCTGATCAATAATGCTCTCTCATCATTGATGTTTCTAGCTCTCTCTCCCTCTTCCCTCCTCTCTGAAATCATAACAATATATATATTTTAAAGAAGTGCATTTCCCCACGTATAGTAGTTAGGTAAGTCCTAGCAAGTGCACTGCAGCCACTTGCTGGGTACAAGGGGATCTCCCTTTTAGGGAAGAGCTGAGCACAGCTGCCGGCTCCCAGCTGGAGATGTCTCCTGCCCAGGCTGTGCCGGTTCCAGGTCTCCGCGGCCTGAGCAGCAAGCCAGCGCAGGAGGGCTTCTCTCTTCAGAAACGTGCTCTGCCCACACACTTCTCTGCACCACACTCTCCTCCACCCTCCGAGGACTCATAACTAAACCACCCAGTTGGGAACCTGGGAAAACCTGGCTGCGTTAGGATCTGCCCCTTTGTCATTGAGGGAAGGCCTGGAAGACGGGGCTGGAGGCCCTCCCCTCCCCAGAGCAATGATGTTTATGTAAGTTTGCCTTTTAAGCTCTTAACATTTACTTAAAAGTTGGGATGCATATTCAAGTTGATCACAACGTATAGCATCTGTTTGCAGAAGAAATGGGTCCCACGGTGTGGAGAAGAGGGGTTGCATGGTTTTTTGGTTTTCGTATCAAAGGGAAGACAGTCACGTGAGTTACAGACATGGGTGAGGAGTCAGTGAGGTCGGCTCGAATCCTCACCTGACCACGTACTACCTGTGTGACTTCCAGCTCCTTTCTTAACCTTCATGCACCTGGCTCCTCAGGGTTAAAAACAAAGCAGGTGCGCCTCTTCAAGCGTGGTTCCTGGGTCGGCGAGGTTGCCAACATGAGGCCTACTGCGCACGGGGCGCACAGTGGGCGCTATGGAGTGAGAGCTGTGTGCCTCGTTCCACTGTGGCTAATGCAGCTCCTGCTGCTGTGCCCACTGCTCATTCTGCTTGTTATGTGCCTCCCTCCCCCCACTGCTCAACCCCCCACTGCTCCAGCCTCCCCCTCTTCTGCTTCCTCGTCTTAGTTCCCTTACCCCTGTTTCCAAGTGTCCCTAATTACTTGCGCCCTGCCTTTATCCTGGAATGCTCTGTTCTCTCTCGCCTACTGAAATCCTATTCATCTTTTAAGTGCCGCTCCAGTGTGCCCATAAGTCTTCATCAGTGCACCCCGTTAAAATCAATGCGCCACGGCTGTGCTCCACGCCCCAGGCCACCCCTTAATACAGCACTTTAATTTCTCCTCTCGTGGTTGTAGATCTCTCTCTCTCTCTCTCTCTCTCTCCCCCTCCCTCCCTCCCTCCCTCTCCCTCTCTCTCTCCCTATATTCTAGGGTGTCTGAAATACCTTCTCACTTGTCCTTATGCAGTCCTTGCCAGTGAGCACCAGGCTTTCCCGCGAGGTCACAACGCAGTCGCTGCCTGTCGGATTACATTGTTGCCCAGAACGCTCCAGTAGCGAGGATCTCCACTCTTTGCTGGCGAGGTGACCACTGATGTTCAGACAGATGCCCGAGGCGGCACTGGAGCCTGAAACGTCCTCTAAATAGTCAAATAGCTCTCGGCGGGCCGTAGGGCTGTGTGTGCCCCATTCTGGTCTTTTGCTGGCGGGTCAGCCATAGACGGTGTATGGGTTTGCTGGAGGGGCCAGAACCAAGTCCCACAGGCGGGGCGGCCAGAACCACAAGGCTGTGTGTGCTCCTGGTGCTGGAGCCGAGGTCCGGGTGCCGGCGGGTGGTTTCCGGTCCAGCGTCTCTCCTGGGCGGGTGGGCGGCCTTCTCTCGCTCTTCTCCACACAGTGTCCCCCTGCAAGGGCCCCCCTGTTGCTCAGCCTCCTAATCGCCTCCTCTTACAGGGGCGCAGTCAGATTGGAGGAGGGCCCCCAAAGGGCGTCCCTTTAATGTAATTGCCTCTCGAAAGACCCTATGACCTAATCCAGCCCCAGGCGAGGTCTGCGTTAGGACTCGACATAGGAATTTGGGGAGAACACATTTCGGTTCGTAACCGATGACACCTGGTTTTTAACCAGAATTTGTATTTAGCAGAAATCTCATTTCCTGATGTCAGCCCCCGGAGCAGTGAGACTCGGGGAGGTGAAACGTTTCCAAGGTTACCCTCACAGAGAGGGGGTGCCTGTCCCTCTGAGTCTGTCTGATGCCCAAACCCACATATGTGACCAGCGTCCTGCACTATTGCTCAGGCTGCCACTGGTCGCAGGAGGGATGCAGGGCCGTGCTCTATGGGAGGGAAGCAGGGGAAATCTTCCTGAGGCTGCTTGTGTGACACATACTGTTCTGCATATTGTGGCTCAGTCTTGATGGGGGCGGGCAGCTGAGAGCCAGGGGGGGTTGGCTCCCCCAAAACACCACTTGGTGCTACAGTTGTCACCAATCCAGAGCCACAGGAGAAATCTGTGTCCTAGGAACCTGTGATGACCTTCACGGTGGCATTTCACCGATTCTGGAAAAACAGGTGGCAACAACCCAAAAGTATTTCTTTGCTATTTTGAAGTAGCAGTCATAACCAGGAAGAGAATGCACTTGAAAGATTTCATAGCCCTGGCTGGTTTGGCTCAGTGGATGGAGCGCCGGCCTGTGGACTGAAGGGTCCTGGGTTCAATTCCTGGTCAAGGCACATGCCCGGGGTTGTGGGCTCGATCCCCAGTGGGGGGCATGCAGGAGGCAACCAATCAATGATTCTCTTTCATCATTGATGTTTCTATCTCTCTCTCCCGCTCCCTTTCTCTCTGAAATCAATAAAAATTAAAAACTATTTCATTAATATTCAGTGTAAAGACTGAATATCCAGGAGTTGCAGTGCAGTGACTACAAGTCAGCTCACGTAGGAAGGAGGGCCCGGCCCCGCCCCCACCCCGTGCTCTGGCTGCAGTCACTATCACATGCTCAGACATTAGGAGTAAAGCAAAAACTAGATTACATCTTATTTTCCACAATTTCCATCGCTTTAGTGCATGTGAATGAATCATCCCGTGGCCTCAATGATTTGAAGATAATACTGACACAGCCATTCTTACTTATAAAATCGCAAGCACTAGTGACAGCATCCCCCGTGGCGGCCAACTGCTCGGCTACGTGTTTATGTTTTTGCTCTAGCGCATCCCTCAGGCCCCTTTCATCTCGTCCTAACTGTTACCACCGCCGTGAGGAAGGGCAATGACTTTCTACACAGATGTTTTGTTGGAAGAATTACCAGACTCAGCTGGGGCTCTGCCTCTCTCCTTCGCTGACTTTCTAGAATAAAACAGAACATATCTCTGTTGCGTCCTTTTCTTAACAGCCACACCTTCATCCCAGCTTGAGGAACTCTTAATTGTGTCCCTGTGTCTTGCTCTTGGCCTTATGAGGCCTCTCTTGTGAGTTTCACCGGCACCGATGGTCTCTCTGCTCAGGAACCCTGCAGCCAGTTTCCCAGACACGAGGAGGTTTCCAGCATTTTAGCTGGCGAGCATCCGGTCCTCTGAAATTGTGGCTCTGAGATTTCCAACACTGAGATGTAAAATAACGCTGGAGTTTCCCAGCTGTCAGAGGCAAGAACATTTTGAATTGGTTTAAGCCCAAAAGACTTCATCTCCGATTTGATTTACTGGATATTTTGGCTGGAAGCGCAGGAACGCAATAGGAGGGTGGGGAGTCATGTACAATGCATAGAAGGGCGCTGTGTTTCTGAGCCGCGGGACAGAGCCTGGAGCCCACGATGGACGCTCATTACGGTAATCTGGCCAAATTGGCGGCTCCTTCTCATGGAAAGCTGTTTGTTTTCCGCGACCATCATCAACCAAGGTCGTTTGACCATGCAATGAGGTTCTGCTGCTTTTATCATCTCTTCAGAGATATTGGAGCAGAAGAAAGCACCTTCCATTTTACTGACACGCAAAAAGGTTACGCTTATGAACGTCTCCGACTCAAAAGCACCTCCTGTTAGTGTGTCCAATTGCAGAGCAGAAAACGGTTAGGATGCATTTTGAGAAGATGGATTTTAAAAAAATGTATATTTTTATTGATTTCAGAGAGGGAGGGAGAGGGAGCGAGAGATAGAAACATTAGTGATGAGAGAGAATCATTGATTGGCTGCCTTCTGCACACTCCCTACTGGGGATCGAGCCTGCAACCTGGGCATGTGCCCTTGGCCGGAATCGAACCTGGGACCCTTCAGTCCCTAGGCCAGCGCTCTACCCACTGAGCCAAACTGGATGTTTTGGTTAGGGCAGAAGCTGGATTTTTTTCCAGAGCACTGTGACTTCATTTGTAAAAACTTGACAGCTTTTATATGACCTATTTAAAAACAAAATTCCTGGCTCGTTGCCTGTGACACTTGGTTGTGTATTCTACGAGTCGATGAAATTAGTGGAAGAAAATCTTTTCATTGCCTTCAGATACCTCGTGCCGAAACCATGTGCTCTGGATGTCACCTCCACGTGTGTGCACGCTGTGGACTCAGCCATGGGACATCAGGTCCGAGTCAGGCACGCAGGCCAGTGTGCAGCCAGTCCAGCCTCTTCCTTCCTTCCTCTCAGACCCAGTCCCGTGTGTGGGACTCAGAGCCATCTGTCACCTTCGTCTTGAACCTCTCAGCTTTGACTGGATGAGCCTTGTCATAGTCATTTGGTTGCGGGGTTTTTGACCTCGCTGGTTCCTGAGGCAGACTTTGCCCCCATCCTGTGTTCTGGGGACAGGCCGTGAGTAGACTGGATGGGTGACAGGTGTGTCTGGGATGCCTGCCAAGCACTAGGCCGCCCCTCCATCTAGTGGTTGGCAGCTTCAGGCCGCCTCATTCCTACAGCGTGCCGAACACGTATCAGCGTTTTCTGTTCCGACTAATGTTCTGAACACCTGGTGCTTGCTCCCATCCTCCTGCTGCTTCCAGCTTTTCCACGGAAGCCCCTGAGCTGACTGATGTCTCTATGGGACCACATCCAGGTCAGTCAGACTTTTACTCTGGACTCTTTTCTTGCATCGGATGGAGAGGTTTTAGGACCATACTCTCTTAGCCTTGAGGCTCCCACACTCCCTCCCTCTCATTCCCCTGGGCCTACACACTCTTGAATTACTCCCACCCCTTCCTTTTAAACCTCAACAATGACCACCTCCTCCCTCCACGCAGTCTCACTCCCATCCTTTCTCTCATACTTCCGTGCCAACTTCCAGCCTTGGGTTAAACTTGCCATTCACCTTGTTTCTAGACCAGGACTGCTGAATGCCCCTGGAGAAAGCCCAGCCACTGAAGCAGACTGGCACATCCAACATCTCCTCTTCACTGGACAGTGGCAGCTCGTCCCCGCGATCCCTGTTAAATTCCCTGTCTGGGGCCAGGGTTTGCCCCCAATATCTTCACAATTCCTACTTTAACCCCACCCTCCTAAAAAAGGTGGCTTTGTTGCTAATTATGCTCAGAAGTTACTTTGCTACTTAGGCTGAGAAATTGGAGGAAGTGCCCTCAAACTTCCTACTTACAAACCAAGAAGCATTCCTGTGTTTGCTCTCTTCTTACCTATTCATAGAGGTAAGAGGTGTATACTAGTAGATCACCACCTTTCACCAGGAACCTGGGAGACCTCAGCAATGTTTCCTCCTCTGTGTTTATCTACTAATAATTCCTGCTCTTCTCGGCTGGTCTTCTGAAAGAGAAATCAGTGTCCAATATTTTAGTCATTTGCTCCTCAGTGCATTCCCACTTGGGTTCTACCACCCACAGTCTCCGCAACTTGAACTTGATAAGGGTTTTCGATGACTTTGGAATCGCCAAATCCAAGAGTCCCATTCTAATGCTGCTGTAACTGACGCCCCCTTGAAACACTCTATGCATTTAGCTTTCCGAGCATGGCTCTCTTGGCTGTTTTAGTAATTCACTTAACAAACGTTTACCTACTGTGTCCCAGGTTGTGCCATAGGTGCTGTGGATATATGCAGTGTCTGCCCTTTGAGAGCTTATGCTCTGCATATTTTGTATTTTAGACGGAGTCTTTCTTGTCTACTAGGATACCTCCTCATCTTTCAAATATTGTTTTTCTGTGTTGCCGGCCAGTAGGAACCCCTCCTCTGCCTCCTTTTCCATTCCAAGTGGTCTCTTGGACAGACTAACCCACATCTTCAGCTTGTATTCCTCACGTTCGTATGACTCTCAAGTGTCTCTTCTTTCCAGATATTTGTTGTGAACATTCGTTCCCTATTTCTAAATGCTGTTTATTCTTGGCTTCCAATTTCAGGAACTAGCACCATCATTATTTTTCTCAGTCTAAGGCAGTGGTCAGCAAACCCATTAGTCAACAGAGCCAAATATCAACAGTACAACGATTGAAATTTCTTTTGAGAGCCAAATTTTTTAAACTTAAACTATATAGGTAGGTACATTGTTATTAACTTAATTAGGGTACTCCTAAGCTGGTCTTTGCTAAAATCATCCTCAATCTGATTGAGGTACGTTCTCTGAGGCCGACCCCTTCCAACTCTCCCATCCACACTCATCTTGTATACTTGTTTCAGATAGACGAGTGTGGATGGGAGAGTTGGAAGGGGTCGACCTCAGCGAACATACCTCAAAACAATGTACCTCCCCTGTGCTGCGTATCCCGCAGCCTGCACCTCATCTCCCCTCGCCCTACCGACCGACACCCCCCACCCCCCACTTCTTCTAATGCCACTTCTTCAAAATAGACTCACCCAGGCCGAAAACTGACTTCTGCTCATGGGCCACGAAGTTTCAACCACACTGTACATGCGCGCCCACACGTGGTATTTTGAGGAAGAGCCACACTCAAGGGGCTCGCGAACCACGGTTTGCTGACCACGGGTCTAAGGCATTACCAGCCTTTTACTTCCCATTCACCTGACACCCTATGAGAAGCCATTTAACTGTCATTCCTTCAACCCAACCGACTGTTGAAAACAATGTTTGATGAGGTGTTGGAGGTGTTTTAGCCAACTCTTAATTATATGGTGAGGGATCAGCAGGGATGGAGACATTTACAGGTTTCTTTTTTTAATAAATAGTTTCTACTCTGAATCCCTTGGGCCTCCTGCTACTGGGGAGCAGAAAGTGTGTGCCTGGTCAATCTCTTTTAGTTTTCTATGGCTATTTCTGATGGGAATAGTAGTAATGAGCTGACAGTATGTAAAAATGACTACTGACTTCTTATCATTAGATTACGAAATAAGGTAACTTTTTTTTCCAAAAGGAAGACATTTGATCTGACCTACTAAGCAAATGCTTTACTGGGAAGTTCTCTCCAATTTGGCATCTGCTGTGGAATTGGGTAAACAGTGGTAAGTAGCCAAGTGTGAAATGCAGGGCAGAGGAACAGTGTTAGGCAAACAGGCTGAAGGGAGAATCTCAATAGCCTTCCAAACTGGTTAATTAACCTAAAGATGAGTCTCAGCAGTACTTAATTTTTTTCCCAAGAGACTTCCAAGTTTACTTTTCTGGATAGTCTTTCTTTCTTATCTTTTCCTTGAAAAAGGCAGTTTGTTCTTAGTCTAGCGAAACCAGGTAAAAAGAAATTAAGTGGGTAGACATTGACATTTACAACACAGAAACTGGACAAACTGGGTCAGACAGAGTTCATAGTTTAATGACTATGGCACGTGAGTTCAGGTAGGAACAATTTGAGGGAACACTGTTGCAGTGGTAGCTCTCCGTGGTGCTGAAACCCCCACCTGTCAGCTGGTTATGGTAGAGTCTCTAGGCCAGAGATTCTCAACCTGTGGATTGCGAATGCTTTTGGGGTCGAACATCCCTTTCACAGGGGTCGCCTAAGACCATCGAGAAACACATATTGAATTATAATTACATATTGTTTTTGTGATTAATCACTATGCTTTAATTATGTTCAATTTATAACAATGAAAATACATCCTGCATATCAGATATTTACATTACGATTCATAACAGTAGCAACATTACAGTTATGAAGTAGCAACGAAAATAATTTTATGGTTGGGAGTCACCACGACATGAGGAACTGTATTAAAGGGTCGCAGCATTAGGAAGGTTGAGAACCACTGCTCTAGGCAGTTAGGACAAGTGAACTATAAATATTACTGAGAATAGCTTACACTTACACATTGCATTGAAAAATTGCATTGTTTAATAGGTGTGATGATATTGTAAGAAAAAATTGGAAATGTTAAGAAGGAGTGATATTCCTAAGGGTAATTATTCAACCTGAAGTATCTTAAGCTTGATTTTTCTTATTCAGTGATGTGAAGGTTGTTATTAACACATTAAATTGGTGATTTTCCCACTATACATATTTAGCCAATATAGTTAATTTGACTCTTTTCTTTATAAATTTTAAAACCAATTAAGAATATTAAGAATTTAGGGAGTTACTCTTAAAACCTTTCTAGTGGGGGAAACACATTTTTAGGGTTTAGGAGCAATTAGAAAACTATCCTTTTCTATATAATTTAGAATTTTCTATATAATTAGAATTTCTAATTCTGTTACAATTCAATATGATTTTAAATATATTACAAGTTTGATTTTGAAACCTTATCGTTATATGAGCAGTAGTGTTCACCTCACAGACTTATGTTTTCAGTTTTTATTTTCTCAATGCAATGTTTTTTTATAATATTTTGAACTTTTTTGCTCCCCATTGCTTCTTATAGCTCATACTTCCACTAAATCATTTCTATAAGGCAAACTGATTTTGTATATTGATCTATTTTAAAATATGAATGAGCTACACACTGAGGTTTTGAAACACATAAGTAAAAGGAATCATCTTGGGGGGATGGATGTGTGAGGAAGTGAAGCAGGAATTATGCTGGTAAACTTGACTGAATTCTGGACTTTGATGTTATTTTTAAATACAACACTACATGCAAAGGAGGAGGTGGAAGCACACTTCTTAACTAATATGAAAAGGCAAGAATTACTTGATATCAAAACTAGACAAAGACATCACAAGGAAAGAAAAGTACCAGTATTCCTATAAAATATAGACACAAAAACCCTTATGAAAATATTAGCAAACTGAATCCAATCTATATATATAAAAGTCTAATATGCAAAGTGTCCCCTCGGGAGTTCGACCAGGAGTTCAATCACTTGCTGTGATGTGTGCTGACCACCAGGGGGTGGCACAGAATGAAGGAAGGCCCCAGCCAGCAGCTGGAAGGTCCTGATCAGCCCTGATCGCTGGCCAGGCCTAGGGACCCTACCCTTGCACGAATTTTGTGCACTGGGCCTCTAGTAACATATAAAAAAGGATAATATATCACCTAACTGGTGTGGCTCAGTGGTTCAGCATTGACCTATGAACCACAAGGTCTCAGTTTGATTCCTGTCAGGGCACATGCCTGGAGTGTGGGCTCGATCCCCAGTAGGGGCAATGCAGGAGGCAGCCGATCAATGATTCTCTCTCATCATTGATGTTTCTCTCTCTCTCTCTCCCTTTTCCTTTCTTTCTGAAGTCAACAAAAACATACATATACATATATATATATATATATATATATATATATATATACATACATATATATATATATATATATATATATATATATATATATATACACACATGTATATTACTGATTTTTTACAGAATGGAAGGGAGAGGTATAGCTAGAAACATTGATGAGAGAGAAACATTGATCAGCTGCCTCCTGCACGCCCCCTACTGGGGATGTGCCCGCAACCAAGGTACATGCCCTTGATGGGAATCGAACCTGGGACCCTTTAGGCTGACATTCTATCCACTGAGCCAAACCGGTTAGGGCTCTCTATATATTTTTTAAAGAATAATATATCATGATCAAGTGGGGATTATCTCAGGTATGCAATGTAGTTAAACTTTTGTAAGTCAATCAATGTAAATTTTCATATTAACATAATGATTGAGTGAAAAGAAACGACTAAGTTATCCAATATGCAGTAACCTAAAAAAATTAATAATGCAACCGTAATATGAAACAGCAATTCTACTTCCAAGTATACATCCATAGACATTAAAAAACACTCATTCAAAAAACTAATACATGCACTCCTGTGATCATTGCAGCATTATTTACAATTATTAGTATGCAGAAACCAGTTGCATTTTTATATGCCAATAATAAACTATCAGAAAGATAAAATAGGAAAACAACCCAAACCAAGATAAGGAAGTAACATCAATAGACAAATAGATGGATAAAGAAGTGTACATATATACAGTGGTATGTTACTCAGATATAAGAAAGAATGAAACCTTGCCATTTGTAACAACATGGATGGACCTAGAGAATATAATGCTAAGTGAAATAAGTCAGACAGAAAAAGAAATACCATATGATTTGACTTATATGTGGAAACTTGAAAAAAATGAAAAAATAGATTGATGGTTACCAGATGGAGTAAGGTTTGGGGGCTGGGGGGAGGGCATTAAGAACTACAAATTGCCAGTTATAAAAACAGTGATGGGGCTGTAAAATACAGCCTAGGAAAATAGTCGATAATAATGTAATAACCATGTGTGGTGTCAGATGGCTACTGGACTTATCAGGGTGATCACTTTGTAAGTTATATACATATCTCATCACTATGTTATACATCTGAAACTAATATTATGTGTCAGCTATAATTGAAAAAAATCCTACTGATTAATTACTACTTACAAAAGGTAGCTGGGCTCCAGATTAAAATGACCTAAAGGTAAACTGAAGCAAAAGGATGATACACTCTGTGATCATTGATTAAGAATTTAAAAAATAAATTAGTTATAAAAGACATTGGGACAATAGGAAAAATCTGAACAAGGGCTATATCCCATCAACATTAAATATCTTGCATGTAATACATGGTATTCATGTAGGGAAAAGCCTTCTTAGGAGATACATGTTGAAGGATTTCTTTTGGGGTAAATTCACCATGAAGCCAGCAACTTCCACTGGGCTGAGAAAAAAGTGTATGTGTACAAACACACATAGCACACGCCCCTGAGAGGAATCAGCCAAATGGAAATAACTGGCGATCTGGGTGAATAGAGCTATCTTCTGTACCATGTTTTCAAGTTTCATAAGGTTTGATTTTCAACATAACACGTGGAAGACAGCTTTCTCTCTGGGGCCCATGGGCTTCGTGGCCCCTTTGGGTTTATTCTGTGTGTGTTCTGAGTCGCTGTGAAGCTTCTTTAACAGAGAAAACGTGTTTCTGGCTATCGCTTTGGCGTCTCTCCCCTGACGCTCAGCTCTTCCCATGGAGGCTCTGGGTGATGTTTTTTCGGATGAATATGCTAGGAAATAAAGTAACTTCAAGGAAAGAAATGATGTTTGTTCATCTCCATGGAGCTCAAATTTATAGGAAGAAACATTTAAAGTAACACAGACGTGTCCTCGCTGCTTTATAACTGGTGCTCAGTAAGTAAGTGCTTAAACATGAGTGTTTTATAAGCCTCTGACTATCATTAGAATAGCTGATCGCAGCAACACTGGCATTCCGGGCCCTGCCGCAGGCCCGTCCGAGGAGAGGGCCTTGATCTGCACTTGAACCACGTGTGCCACGCTCTTCTCGACACCACAGGTGTGTCCCTAGCGAGCCCTTAAGGCAAGCATGTCAAACTCATGGCCCGCGGGCCGCATGCCTTGTTTACCCGCCTGCAGGGAGTTTAAAATGCTTGCTTTAAGGGCTCCTTCCTTCTCAGGTCTCAGTGTTCAGTCTGAGAAAAGTTCCCTCCCCTTCCAGTCTGGTCCATCTCTGCTGATGGGGATTCTTTGTCATCTACCAGGATCTTTATACTTTTTAAAAATATTTTATTGGTTTCAGAGAGGAAGGGAGAGGGAGAGAGAGATGGAAACATCAATGGTGAGAGAGAATCATGGATCAGCTGCCTCCTGCACGCCCCTTAGTGGCAACCCGGGCATGTGCCCTGACCGGGAATCCAACCGTGACCTCCTGGTTCACCGGTCGATGCCCAACCACTGAGCAACGCGACCAGGCTGTACTGACTCCTTTCCACAGCCTCCCCTCCCACCTGGCCGGCTTCCCTTGGGCCTCCCGCCTTTCTCCGGGTCACTCCTGTGGTGCTGCTCAATGCATTCCCAGGAGGCACCCGCCTTTCCTCACCTCTAACTCTTGCTGTTCGTCCAGCAGGTGGGACGATGCTTTTGGCAGAACATATTTGTTTCCACGTCTCTCTGAAAACCGAGCACTCTAGAATATTCTGAGGAGGTCGCCCCGCTTTATCCTTCGGGGTCTATGCGTGCAGCTGCTGAGGGCCGGGCTGCAGCCAGCGTCCACCCTTGGGCTCTGGGTGACTGTGGACCAGCTATGGCTCCTCCCTGCACCCAGGCTTCCCACGTGCAAAGGGAAGCCCATGTCCGACCTGCTTCCGGTGGCTGTGAGGAGCGGAACCTCGTACATCCTGCCGGGCGCCAGACAGTGCCCTGGGGGCTCTTCCTACGTCCACTCCTCGTCATCCCCGTCCACGGAGCAGCCGCGCGGGATGGGACCAAGTCTATGGTCAAGATGTGAACGTGACCCTCACCAAACCATGTCTTCTTTCTGCTTCTCTCTGTCACCGACGCAGGTTTCGCTGGGGCTTCTGCACGCGCACGCGACGCACATCCTGTGGCCCCCGGGGCGCTGGCAGCGGCTGCAGTCCGTGCTCCCCCCCGAGCGCCTGCCAGTGCAGAGCGAAGACCAGTGATGGATGGGTCTCCCGCCGCCTGCGCAGGAAGGGGGACCGCCAACACGTGACGCCCTGCGGGAGACCCCCTCTCACGCTAAGATGACTAAAGAGAGTTTAAAAACATTAAACGGTATGAAGTGGCACCTGATTTGTGGTCAATTGTAATACCCGATTGTCTTATGCCAGAATCATGCCGAGCTTTGGGAATGTGAAGGTGTATTCTCATATGTCCGCTGGGGGTTATGTGAGACTTTGCCAGGCACGCTTATCCTGTTGATTGCTGGGTTTTGATTTGGTGTTTGCTGCTGAAAGAATGTGAAAATGAACCGAAGTGAAAGTAATTGCTTGAGTGATGCCACTTACTGCTTAGCTGGAACAGAAGAAACCTATTAGACACATTCTGATAGGAATTACACTGTGATTGACAGCCAGGTGGGACATACTGTAAGCTGTGATGTAAAAATAAAGCACTCATTTGCTCAGGTACGGCTTTGCTTGTCATTTCATCTGTACGTCCATGAAGGAGGACTATCTTCTCTCTTGGGGAGGACCCATCCTGTCAATACTTCCATACAATCAACCTTTCTCATCGGCCCTTTGGACTTGAAAACTTCTGAGTGATCTCATGACCGTTCATAGGGATGAGTAATCCCATTTATCAGTATTTGGTCACTATTTCGTGAAATGTTCTAAGTGAAATGGAAGAGAAAAACAATTCCTCCAGATCAACCAAGTCGGGTTTTTTCTTTTACCCAGTGATGTTCCAGGGTTCATGTCTGTCATGCTGACCACCAGTTGCTAAGTGTTATGTTAGCACAACGGAGTCTGCGATTGTATAGATAAGGAAGCAAGTGGCCAGCATGCAAGTCTGCATTTATGAAGCTTTTATTCCTTTTCCTCCCACGGATTGGAGGCTCGCGCTGAGGGGAACTAAGTTCTGAACCCATCTCCTCTGTGTGCCTAGTCTTGTTTTCTTGCTTCATCAGCAATATAATCCCAAACAAGGACCGGCCATCTTGCCAATATGGATGCAGACTCATTCGCTTGCAGGAACAGAGGCTCAACAGCAAAAACACATGCATGTTAAGGGCCTATCTTGCTAATAACAATTCATTATCATCACAGTGGCTTGTTCACCAAACATCAGTGAGTACTAATGTTAATAGGTTGTTCAAAATTAATGTTTTAAAAGATAATACAGTAAACCCTCCATTTTTTGGACCATGATTTCATGCACTTTGGATTTAATGGACAAAATTTCAAGTCCATATGTCATATGTTAATTCTAAAGTGATTTTAACCAAGATTTACTTATAATTAAATCAACATTATTTTTTCGTTAATTAGTTCACTGTTAGTTTTAATAAGCTTTAGCAAATAGGCCATAGGTTGGGGAAAACATGGTAGTAATTTCACTGACATAAATATTACACATCTACAACTACCGTCTACATATTTAAGTCTAAGAGTCACTACTTGTAAACAGTGTCTGGGGAATGATTAGCATGTGATCACATGTATCGCTCTAGGTCAGTGGTCCTCAACCTTCTGGCCCTTTAAATACAGTTCCTCATGTTGTGACCCCCAACCATAAAATTATTTTCGTTGCTACTTCATAACTGTAATGTTGCTACTGTTATGAATCGTAATGTAAATATCTGATATGCAGGATGGTCTTAGGCGACCCCTGTGAAAGGGTCGTTTGACCCCCAAAGGGGTCGCGACCCACAGGTTGAGAACCACTGCTCTAGGTGCTTGGTCCTCTTGCTGCAGGCAGGACTCTGCAGCAGTTTTAGCTCGCACTGGCTGATGTTCCCACGTGTGCTAAGCCACACCCCTGCCACGTGCATTTACTCACGGTGACTGGTGAATGCACGTGTTTACTAGACTTTTTCAGTATAGATTTAAAATTACAGCAATATATATAGAAAACCTTTCTGTAGAATTAAACTTTTCGTACATACTTAATTTGAATTACACAAATTTGTCTATGTAAGTAAACTAATTTTTTAACATATTCATCTACAGAGTAGAGCAAAGAATCCTAAAATTTGTATGAATCCACAAAAGACCCCCAATTAGCCAAAAGCAATCTTCTGAAAGAAGAACAAAGCTGGAGATATTGTACTTCCTGATTTTAAACGACATCATACATCTATAGTATTTAAAACAGTGTGCTAGTGACCTTTGGCACAGAACAGAGAGCCCAGAAATAAACCCACACTTATGTGGTCAGTTCGTTTACAACAATGGAGACAAGAACATACAATGGGGAAAGGACTGACTCTTCAATAAATACTGCTGGGAAAATGGGGCAGCCACAAGCAAAAAAAAATGGAACTGGACCTCTGACACCCCACTCACAAGTGAACTCAGAATGGATTAGAGACTTTAAGGTAAGACCAGAAACCATAAAACCCCTAGAAGAAAACTTGTGAGGTAAGCTTCTTGATATTTTCTTGGTCATGATCTTTTAGATTCGATTCCAAAAGCAAAGGCAACAAAAGCAAGCATAAAAAAGTGGGACAACATTGAATTAAAAAGGTTCTGCACTGCAGAGGAACCATCAATGAAATGAAAGGGCAATGCCCTGATGGGGAAAATGTTTTCAAATCGTATATCTGATAAGGGTTTAATATCCAAAATGTATCAATGATTCATACAACTCAATAGCAGAAATAAGTAAGTAATCCATTCAATTATAAAAACAGGCAGAGAATCTGAATAGATTCCCCCCCCAAAAAAACCCCAATAATACCATGACCAACAGATACTTGAAAAAGTTGCTCAACATCACTAATCATCAGAGTCACACAAATCAAGACCACGAGAGATCACTTCACACCTGTCAGCACGGCTGTTATAAAAAAGACAAGGAATAACAAACGTTGTTGAGGATGTGGAAGAAAGGGAACCTTTGTACACTGTTGGTGGGAATGTGAATTGGTTTAGCCTCTATGGAACCAGCACAAGGGCTCTCCACAAAATTAAAAATAGAACTACCATATGACCCAGGAATTCCACCTCTGGGTATTTATCTGCAGAAAATGAAAACACTAACTCAAAAAGACATGCACCCATGTCTGTTGCAGCATTAGTTACCATAGCCAAGACATGGGTATAAACCATGTCCATTAAAAGATGGATGGGTAAAGAAACTGTGATATATAGATATGAATATTACTCAGCCACACAAGGCAATATTGCCATTTTCAACAACATGGATGGACCTTAAGGGAATTATGCAATGTGAAATAAGTCAGAAAGAGAAAGACAAATGCTGTATGATCTCTCTAATATATGGCATCTAACAAAAATGAGCTGGAAGATACAGAGAACAGATTGGTGGCTGTGAGGCAGAGGCAGGGATGGGGGTGTGAAGGGAGGAAATAGTTAGGGGGATGATATGTACAGTGTAGTGACTGTAGTTAATACTGTGCTGCATTCTTGAAAATTGCTTCCAAGAGCAGATCTTAAAAGGTCTCATCACAAGAAAAACTGTAACTGTTTATGGCGATGAACATTAATTAGACTGATTACGGTGGTCATTCCACAATATATACAATTATGTTGCACACCTGAAACTACTAAAATATGTCAATAATACATTAATTTTAAAAAACAAATTGCAGATAACATGTCTCCAGTTTGGGTCCTGATTCCTTGACACCCTGTGAATTCTCTCTTTTCTGCTAAATCCAAGCATAATTGAGTCAAGCTACAAACTTCTTACCAAGAGTTGCCCTCCTCCACTCCCAGTTTCCCCCTTAAATACATGATCATAAACCTGACTTAAAAATTCAGATCTTCAGAGTCAGAGATATCTGGAGAATCAGTCTTAACACCAACTCTGAAAACAAAATTTTCACAAACATCTTTATCTTGTCATAGTCACTCTCCCCTTTATTAGTATGGGAGCAACTTCAACAAAACTATTCTTCTCTTTTCCCGAGAAATATCTCTAAGTTATATTTTCCAGGTTCCTCTGCTGTTAGTAATGGCCATGTTTGAGTTCTTGCCAACTCGGTTATGACTGAAAGTGATGAATGTGCCTGGCACAGAAAACTTCTCCTGGGCACCTCCAGGTTTTTTTAGGCCTGGTGGGATGTTCACGATGGTAAAGCCCTAAGGGTAGCGCACCACGGAAAATGTATGGTCCCTGAGTGACCGCCTGAAAAACAGCCAGCACAGCGTGAACATCCTCTCAGGACTAGCAAGCGAGCAGGAAACAAAGGTCTATGGAGTCATGTTACTGACATGTTGAAGTCTGTTAGCACAACCAAGTCCACCCTAGTCACTTAAGTTAATTAACGTAGAGGTTTCCGAAGGGAAGCATCCCAGTATAGCTTATAGGAAGTCTCTGGGTCAGCTTGCTTTGGCCCAAGGCTATCACGTCTGACTTTGAGAGGGTAAGGTCTCTGTTTGCCGAACTTGAAAACAAACCTTATAAGCTGATTTCAGTCTCAACAGCAACTGCTTACTCAAATGTTGAACTTCAAAGATGTATGACACCATGGTGAACATCTTTATACACAATCAGAAAGACTATAGAATGGGGACTTTCACTTGGAAGGGTATCAAAGTCACCTGGGAAAATATAGGAGTAAAAGTAGGTGTACAGTTATTTGCATGGAAAAATGCATGCAGGGTATGATAATTACAATAGTGTTATTGACTGTGTTTCAGGTACTCACAACTGTACATGAAACTCAGGAGGAACCGAGTTCATGTTTAATAGTTTACATAATAACAGATTCATTGGGGTTTTCACATTAATTTGATCTCATTGATATTTATGTTGGAACGGTAGTAACTTTGCCATTGCCCTACATGCCTTTAGACATGAGATCAGCAAGTCTTCAGTCCTATTGAGAGCCTTACAAGAGGGTGATATCCAATCCCCAGCAGCAAAAAGCAAAATCTACCCACGAGAGAGCTGGAAGGACACACACAGAACCGAAGGACCCCGACAACAAAGTTCACCCCAAACAGAGCATCCGAGGGCTGACAGTGGGGGGTGCCAGTGACATTCGCCAACACAGGCCTCTTATTTTAGTTTCTAGTCTTCTCACCAAATGGAAAGCCTCTATTTTTGGTGAAACATTACTTCCCCAAGGTCAAAGAGGAGAAGGGGTGCCCTAAACATACACATTCCCCCTCAGATCTTCCCAACACCACTCCTTCTTTCTGTGAGAACAAAATTCAGCTCCAATCTTCTCAGATTATTGCAGCTAGTTTCTGCATTTTTTCTTTTTTAAATCTTCACCCGAGGGTATTTTTCCATGGATTTTTAGAGAGAGTGGAAGGGAGAGGGAGAGACAAAGAGAAACATCAATGTGAGAGAGAGACATTGATTGGTTGCCTCCTGCACGCACCCTGATCAGGGCCAGGGAACCTGCAACTGAGGTATGTGCCCTTGACTGTAATCGAACCCAGGACCCTTCAGTCCGCAGGCCGATGCTCAATCCACTGATTCAAACTGGCCAGGGCAGTTTCTGCATTCTTCATAGAGTTTTATTCTCTGGAGAGATGTCATAGACCAGAATGCTGTCTAGATTCAAAACCACAGCACACCTTTACTCTCCTGCTGTATTTATCTAACTCACCTGCTCACCCTCCTAGAAGACTTATTTCTACTTTTTCTTCCCACAAGCACGCTATATCTTCTCCTAATGCTCACCCTCAAATAATGATGCTGCTTCCAATTCAACGAGAATATATAAGGAATAAGAAGACTTCACCTGCCTGCCACTCTCATATATATAACAACCTATCTGCACTGGTGTCCATATACTCTGCTTCCTGCCTGTCCTTATGCTTGAACCCATTAAAATGCGCCTTTTCATTTCAGAAAGTGGAATTCATGACTGAGCATGACGGGGGGCTCCCTTCTCCACGTCGAGCAAGGAGAGAGAGAGACGTGAACCGGTTCTTTTAAGTAGGAGGTGCTTTTGGATTTGAGAAAAAATGAAAATTTTTTCCCAAATCCCACAGACACAGAAATAGAATAAAAGCTTGGGCTGGGTGTGGCGTCTGCCCTCTGAAGGAGGGACAGACACAGAGAGAGCCAGCACCGCAAGCAGATTTAATAAATACTCGAATAACAGGAAGTTCCATCACATCTGGGTGGGCCTTGAGTTCCTGGCGACATCATGAGATCCACCCCCGTAACACTGGGCAGGAAGGTCAAACTGAGTGGCATCCAGGTCTGTTGACCAGGTCCGCCCCCAGGCATGGCTCCGTCTTCGCTCTGAGTTTCAGCCCACATATTTAAACCGAGTGTTTGCTAGCGACCCTCAACAACTGAGAAGGTAAATGTAAACCTATATCCAGACTGAAGTACAAATGAATTGAAAAAAGTGTATATGTAGGAATTCTCTAATGTCCACTGTGTACTAGATCCAAGCCTTCTCATCTAGTCAAGGAAGTGTCTTTAGCAATGAACCCTCTTCTCCTATATCATTAATTCCCTGTTCCTGCATAGGCAATACTGGGAGCAGGCATACATCCCAGTCCTGTGTTAATACTGGGACCAGGCATACATCCCAATCCTGTGTTAATACTGGAACCAGGCATACGTCCCAGTTCTGTGTTAATACTGGGACCAGGCATATGTCCCAGTCCTGGATTAATACTGAGAAGCAGCAAAAGTAACCTCGCTACAATCACTGCTCTGGAAGTTAAGGCTGAACCAACCAGACAGCTGACTCAACATGAACTCCGAGACTCTCTCCTTGACTCGTCCACCAATGCAAGCCCCTCCCAGTGGGTTCCCCACCTTCAGCAAGGAGCTGCTGAAACGCATTGTTCCTTTTATCTCTCTACCTAGAAGTTCTAGGTCATGACGCCAGTAACCAGCTGTGGGTTAGGCTCATGTATTCATACACTTAACACACATTTGTTGAGTGCCTACTATTTTCCAGTCCCTGCTGTTAAGGACTCACCGTCTAATGAGGAAGGTTAATGCATAAATAAATAACGACAGAAACATGCTTTGCCCTCCATAACAGAGAAACACCTAGAATGCTATGTGAGCACAAAGGAGGAAGCAGCCGCCCTGTTGCAGATATTCCCAAAGCCGAGGGTAACACTGGAGCAGCTCGATTCCAAGCTTTCTTTATTTGCAGCCAGAGAGGAATAGGAAAGTGGCTTAACTACACTTACCTAGCTGTGTGCCCTGAGGTTGAAACATTTAAGTGTTAATGAGCAGTTCAGTAAAGATCAAACCTGTGGTTAAAGAGTGATCATTGTGTGGCACAACATACAAGCGGCATCAAACAGTAGATGGAAAAACTGTTTGGGGGCAAGAACTTGTCTGCCCACACCGACACCAGACCCCCTAGGATCAATGTCAATACCATCGTCTCCTCTGAGGGCCCACAGTGCTTTGCTCCTTTCTCATGAGTTTGTTTGTTTGTTTCTTTGTTTTTTGGTTGTTGTTTTTTTTGTTGTTGTTTGTTTGGTTGGTTGGTTTGGTTTTTTTGTGTTTTTTTTTTTTTTTTGAGAGAGAGAGAGAGGAAGGGAGAGGGATAGAGAGATAAAAGCATCGATGAAGAGAAACATTGATTGGCTGCCTCCTGCAAGCCCCATACTGGGGATTGAGCCAGCAACCCGGGCATGTGCCCTGACTGGGAATGGAATCCAATACCTCTTGGTTCATGGGATGGCACTCAGTCACTGAGCCACGCCTGCTGGGAATGACTTACTTTGAAGCCTGAAATAACCGCCCCTCACTAAGCTCTTTGAAGTCTCATGTCTCGTTTTTGTATCTTTTAAAACACTCACCCAGAGCCTTGCACATAGAAGTGCTCAATAAATATTCAAAGAATGAATCACCAACACACAAGATCAGACTGGGATCCATAAATAATGTTATTCACCAGGTTTATGGTCCTTCTTTTTAGAGTTGAGAGAGTGACTGAAGAAGTTAACGGCCAAGTTGAAAGGAGGCAATCGGGAGAGGATGTGAGGAACCCAGGGTAACAGGGAGCTGAGGTAGCGATGCTGAAGATGCTGGAAATGTTGACGGTCGCTAGGAGAAAGATCCCATTTCATTTCCCTGATTTCCCTCGAAGTGACTCCAAGACCACGGAGATTTCTGCTGGAAGCCTCACTCACAGGTTATGGTGTATGTGTGTGTGCACAAGTACTGCAAGGAGCTTCAGGGAGGTGGGCTTTGTCACCAATCTCCAGGCACCATGACATACAGAATGTTAAAAGCCTCAAACTAGCCAAAATCCAGGGGAGAACAGACAGACTGAAGAGCTGAGGCAGGTAGTTAATCTTCTGGAAGGTACTGCAAGGGAAGACAGGTTTGTTCGCCCAGCTGGCTGTCGCAAGTCTACTTTTGTATGATTTGTTATCTTACCCGGTGGGAAATCTAGGTCTTGACATTGAATCACAAGGCAGGGGATGCCTGGATCCCTAAATAAATTTAGTCCAGGGAAGAGAGAGTGCAAAGGCTTTTTGTCAACCTTTACACCGGAACTGAAATCTGGGCCACATTTGGCCCCAGGTGTAAATGTTTCTAAGCACATTTATTATGGCTTGAGGAAAAGAGAAACCGATGAATTGGCAATGAGCCATATTATTACAAAGCAATCTTTTTTAAAATCATCATTCAATAATGATTCTAGATGGACATCTCAGCCAGAAAACTGCACTTACTGCAGCAAATTATATTCTAAATATTACCTTAAAGATAACATCTCAATGGTCAAAATCATTAAGTGCTACCTTCGTGAATAGCGTAGATTCTACAGGGTCCTCAAATGGGTGCAAGCCTCGCATTCATTGTCTAATGTGTCTTTTCTTGGCTTGACATAAGCAAATGTCGTATTTTAGTAGAACTAATATTATGTCAGCTTGAAGGACAAGCGTCAGTATTTTTGTCATCTTCGCTTTCCTTCTGCAGAAAAAAACGTGCACAAGAAAAGAAGTCTCTGTCATACAGCGGACACTGAGGTTGTCTTCCCTACGTCTGTTTCAACTCGGCCCACTATCTGTGACTGTGCCGCACGGGGGGTGACCCCCGCTCATAGGTAACTCTGGTTAATCTAAGGAGTCAGGATACTCTCATGGGTCTCAACAGAGCCTCTAAGAATGCAAATTGGAGTTTTCCTGTACACAAGCTTTGGCTGAGAAACGGAAAGGAGACTAACCCCAGAACATTGAGACCCAAGAAGAGATTTCTTGGGTTCTTCTAGAAAGGACGTTTTCTCACTCGTATGGGAGTTTATTGGATCAACTCTTTCTCTTCCGCTCAGCACCACAGTGTGTGGTTATAAAGCCTTAGAATAATAGCTAATGCATAACCAAAGGACCACAGAGAAATGGAGGTGAAGCCATTGAATTTTTGCTGATTCTGAACCTTGTCTTTTTGACTTGTTCCCATGAGTAAATAATTCTGATACTTGAAGCCTCCAACTTTCTGATACATGCTAAATAGATGACTATTTAAAATAACTTAAGTATGTGTTAGAGTTGCTTAATAGTTCTCTACCCAAGACATAATAACCAAAACCAATGGATGAATCTTGATCACAAAGGAAAGGAGAAGAGAAGAGAGGAGAGGAAAGAAAGGAAGAGTGAGGAAGGGAATGAGGAAGGGAGAGATGGAGGAAAGCGCTATGTCGTATGTCGAGTGTATGTTTAACTTTTTAAAAAAGTGCTCTTCCAGAGTGGCTGTGCGTTCTCACCAGCAGTATATGAGACATACATAGTTTGTCTGCATCCTTGTCAGCATTTAACACTATCAGTGTTTTTTATTTTAGCCATTCTGATAGGTGTGTAGAAATAGTGATTTTAATTTTCATTCCTCTAAAAGCAAGCAATGTTGAACATCTTTTCATGTGTTTATTTGCCATCCATATAGCTTCTTTGGTGATGTGTCTGTTCAATTATTTGTTCTAAGTGGATTGTTTGTTTTCTTATTATTGAGTTTATAGAGCTTGCTATGCACTGTGTGCCAACAATTTGCCTGATGTGTGTTTTGAAAATATTTTCTCCTAGTTTCTGTGGACATTTTCATTCTCTTTGCTTTTCCTCTTCTTAATAGGATCTTTGTAGAGCAATAGCTGTGTTTTTTTTTTTTTAAAAAAAAAACCTTTATAAAGTCTAATTTATTTTTAAAATTTTATAGATCATGCATTTAGTGTCATGACTGAGAAATCTTTGACCAATCCTAGGTCATGAAAAATTAATTAGCATTTCCATTTCGTCTAGCCTACTTTCCCTTTTTGCCATTCTCCTCCTCCATGCCTTACCCTTATATCAGTCTATAGAGGAAGCTTATCAACCTGGGGCCAAGAACTTGTCATCATAAGGGTCCAATTCAGGGAGGTCTCCATTAGCTCCTCAATATGCTCTGTTTTTTTCATTTCGTGACTTATCCAGACCCACTTCTGGGTCAGGGTTTCCTCCCCTCGTTGGAAGACCAGGTGCGCGATAGTCCTATCTGGGCACCATGGGTGAGCCTGAAGTCCAGTGCCTCCTACGCATACTTGTAAGCGTGGGCAAGTAAGAGATGTGGTGCTCAGAGGGAAACCAGTGTCCCATGAGAAGAGCTCAGAAGAAAATCTCCAATTTTGAAAAGGAGACCCAAGGAAAGAAGCTAAAACAGAGAAACCAGGAGGCAAAGGACATATGAGAATGGGTACAGGCAGGGGGTACTGAAAATGGGGACCGATGTAAGCTAATATATTTAGAAAGAAGACAACACTAATAGCTAATTCTTACAATTACATTCACCCTGTAACAGGTACTGTTTTAAATACTCTCTATCAGCAGTGCTCAAAGGATGGTCCAGGGAACCTGATGGATCCCCAAGACCCTTTAAGGCAGTGGTTCTCAACCTTCCTAATGCCGCGACCCTTTAATATAGTTCATATTGTGGTGACCCCCAATTTCATTGTTACAAATTGAACATAATTAAAGCATAGTGATTAATCACAAAAACAGTATGTAATTACATATGTATTTTCTGATGGTCTTAGGCGACCCCTGTGAAAGGGTCGTTCGACCCCCAAAGGGGTCGTGACCCACAGGTTGAAAACCGCTGCTTTAAGGGATCTGCAAGTTCCAGTCTATTTCCATAAGAACAGTAATACATTGATTGACGTTTTCACTCTTCGTTCTCTGTGAGAATAAATGGAGTTTTCCTGAGGCAACACAACATACGATATTGCAATAGGTTGAAAGCAGAAATATACCTGAGAATCCAAGTGTCTTCTATTAAGCCAGACAAAAGAATAGATTTGAAAAAAGGTAAGAGGATTTTTTTTCTTGTTTTGGCACAGACAGCGAGGCAGGTAGGGGGCTGAGTCGAATGGAGAGAGAAGCCCAAAGGCTCCGAAGAGGGAACCCTTTGCTGGATTGAAGTTATTCATTCCCTTTGGACTAGATGAGGAGTTATATTTAGGGTCCGGTCTGAAGAGCTCTCTTCTTACTGAATGTACGCCCCGGGAACCCTGCACTCCGGTGTAATTTGTTGCACTCTCTGTATCGCTGCACTAGTCCCTCGTGAGGATGCTGCCAGGAAGGAGGAAGCAACCTGGGCAGCGTCCAGAGGGCATCATGACGCGGCCGGCTGGCCTCGCGGTTTGGGGGCTGATTAGCAACCAAGCCGTGAGGTTCACGGTTCCAATGGGAACTAGACAAGAATGTCCCTGCCACAGATTCCCTAAGGCCCGTGAAAGCGAAGAGAAAGCCAGGCGATGTAGGCCTTAAGGAAGGAGCAAAGAAATAGACTCTTTTTTAATAAAAAAGTATCGAGCAAATAACTATGAAGCATGAATTGCATGTGAAAGGACTGTCCTTGATCCCAGTGCTATGTTTCTCAAACGGGAGCCCACCTGTAGGGTTCTGGCCTGAACGGCGCAGCATAAAACAGCACACTTTCAGAGTGATGGTTTTATCTGAAAGTGATTAAAATGTGCATTGATATCATAGCTATATTACAAAGCAGGGCACGGAAGTCACGTACATTTTTAAGATGAACAACAGTTCGGTGGGGGCTTATCTGCTGTGGCTCTGGCAGGAACCGGAGAGCGTTGTGACCCGCTCAGTCTCCGTCTCCTGTGGCCAGAACTGTGTGTGCTCCCTCCATCGTTCCTGTCCATCCACTGGCCTGCCGTCTTGACATGGAACTACAGCCATTGAAATTGTAAGGATACAGAAACTATCAAGGGGACATTTTTTTAAATAGGAAAATATCAAAACTTTCTAATATTCTATTTGGATATCCATAATTGGCTTATAATCGCAAAAGCCGGTTTCTGAAGAAAGAAACTGCCCTTGACCGCCTACTTGCCCATTCATTTCACACTCTCACTACTGTCCCATGTAAGGCTCCACTCCCCAGCGTCACGCCGGGGCCACGCTGGGAAAGGGCCTGTCCTCTTGAAGGCATGGCCATGAGTCCTGCTGCTTAGATTTTGGTCTGAGCTCAGCATCATCGATACCATCAGGCACTTGGTTAGGAATGAGGAGTCTCAGGCCCCACCTCAGGCCCAAGTCAGAATCGGCATTTTAACTCGTTGGGAGAGAGAGGGGCTAGAGGACATGCCGAGATCCCTGTGCCAGGGGACGGCGGGTGCAAAACCTAAACGGGCATGTTACTGCCTCAGCCCAGAGTGACAACATCACGCCCCTCTTAGCCCACTGACGAGAGCCAGATACGTGGGCCCTTCTAACAAGGAGGCTTGCGAACATGGGTGCGCCCGTGGGATATCTGGTGAGCCTCACTGCCCCACACAGCCTCAGTATCCTAAGTGGATACTAGATGTTTGGAATGATTATGGGCAAATAACTTTCAGAATCCTGAACATGAAGGCTACTCACGTTAACATATCAATTACCAATTTATCTCTTCCGTTTTCGTTAATATGAATAAGTAACGTAACTGCTTCACACCAAATGATGCAGTAAATTTGATAAATCTGTGGGCTAGATACAGATGATCTAGGAAAAATTGCAATGCCATAGAGCTCCCTTTTGGTCATAAATATTGATGTTCAGGATCAAAACTCATGTAAATGTGACACAATATTTACATACCCCAGGAAGTTCCCGGACCGTTTATACACTTCATTCTTTGGACAAACTAGTAAAATCAATTATAGTCCTCAGGCAATAACCTCACCATCGATGATCATTTTTATTCAAAGCCAATGTTATGGCTCAATTTTTTTTGAGGTTAACAGGCTAACATAGTCCTTAAGTGTCACACATTGGCCACCACACACTAGCGAGGTGAGCAGGTAAACTTTAAATAACATAAGGGCAAGGGCAGAGTCCAAGAATGAAGGAAGGTCAATTATTCTAATGTGCATGTAGGAATCTAAGGGCCCGCATAACAAGGAATGAAAGTCTGAGCAAAGAGTATAGGCCAGGGCAACTTTATTGGAATATAAAACCATAAGAATGGCTTGGGGCATACTTTTTAAAGAGCTACCACAAAATATTAAATTTAATTCTCTCAACAATGTTTATTGTCATTTTTAAAATGAGAATATTTAAAGTCATTGCCTAACTTCTCTTTTTTTATCTTTATTGTTGAGATGATTACAAATGTCCTCTTTTTTCCCCCATAGCTCCCCTCCACCTGGTTCCCACCCAAATCCAGGCCTTTGCCACCCTATTGTCTGTGTCCATAGGTACTGCACACATGTATATAAGATCTTTGTCTAATCTCTTCCTGAATCCCCCACACGCCCTTCCCTCTGAGAATCATTAGTCTGTTCCATATCCATGCCCCTGATTCTATCCCATTCACCAGTTTATTCTGTTTATCAGATTTTTTATTCATTTGATTTTTAGATTCAATTGTTGATAGATATGTATTTGTTGCCACTTCGTTGTTCATATTTTTATCTTTACCTTCTTCTCCTCCTCCTCCTCCTCCTCCTCCTCCTCCTCCTCCTCCTCCTCCATCTTCTCCTATACCCTTCAGCATTTCATATAATCCTGTTTTGGTGATGGTGAACTCCTTTAGCTTTTTCTTATCTGTGAAGCTCTTTATCTGACCTTCAATTCTGAATGATAGCTTTGCTGAGTAATCTTGGTTGTAGGTTCTTGATATTCATCACTTTGAATATTTCTTGCCACTCCCTTCTGGCCTGCATAGTTTCTGCTGAGAAATCAGCTGACAGTCATATGGGTACTCCCCTGTAGGTAACTGTTTTTTTTTTTTTCTTGCTTTTAAGATTCTCTCTTTGTCTTTTGCTCCTGGAATTTTAATTGTGATGTGTTTTGGTGTGGTCCCCTTTGGATTCCTCTTGTTTAGGGTTCTATGCACTTCCTGGACTTGTAAGTCTATTTCTTTCACTGGGTAGGGGACGTTTTCTGCCACTATTTCTTCAAATTGGTTTTCAATATCTTGTGCTCTCTCTTCTTCTGGCACCCTCATAATTCGGCTGTTGGTACGCTTGAAGTTGTCTCAGAGGCTCCTTATACTATCTTCATATTTTTAGATTCATTTTTGCTCTTCTGGTTGGGTGTTTTTTGCCTCCTTGTATTTCAAATCATTGACTTGATTTCTCAGAATCCTCTAGTCTACTGTTGGATCCCTGTATATTATTCTTTATTTCAGTCAGTGTATGCTGAATTTCTTACTGGTCCTTTTCCATTTTTTTTTAATTTTTTATTTTTTTGGCATTCTCACTAAGATCCTTGAAGGTCTAAGTTCCTTGGACGTTTCCAGAAGATTCCTGAGTAACCTTATAATTGTGTTTTTGAAATCTATATCCAGTAGTTTGCTTTCTTCCATTTCTTTCATTTGTGACATGTTTCTTTGTCTGCATTTTGGCTGCTTCCCTGTGTTTATTTCTATGTATTGGGTAGAGCTGCTATGTCTCCTTGAGTTGATAGAGTGGCCTTGTGTAGTAGGTGTCCTATAGGGCCCAGTGGCTCAGCCTCCCCAGTCACCTGAGGTGGACACTCTTGGTGCCCCCCTTTGTGGGCGGTGTGCACAGTCTTGTTGTAATTGAGCCTTGATTGCTGGGAGAAATTTACCTCCAGGCCAATTGGCTGTGAGGACCAGCTGCGGCTACAATGGGAGAGCTGCTGTGCAGGAGACCCTTATGGGGCAGGACTTGATTCAGTGGGGCTTTGGTGCTCATTGAGTCTTCCCCTTGAGTGTGTCACTTATGGATGTGTAGAGTTGTAATCTGGTATGGTCTCACACTGACCACTGGGTACACTGGCTCATGGATCTCCAAGGAGGTGCAAAGTCAGCCACTGCCTGGGGCCACCCAGCAGGAGCTACAGAGAGATCTGCAGATTCCTCCTCTTTGTATAGGGTTTGGAAGTACCCAGATGAGGCCCAGATGTGAAGCAAGGCAGGTTGGTGCTGGTGTCAGACTTGGGCCTTTTATTGATAGCTTTGGGTCTCCCTGACCCAGCTGCAGCTTGTTTGACAGGTTTTAGGCTGAGAAAGGACAGGTTATTCATATGCAAAACACGCTGTACACAACTTGGGTGGGGCTGTAAACTGGGTGGGGCGGGGTCTCAGGGAATACCACGGAACAAAGAGAAATGGCTGCCAGTAAGCCCTGCATCAGCAAGGTCCCAGTGCAGGAACAATGACCACTTCAAGCACCTCCGACTGAAGAAAGCCAACCCCGTGTTCCTGTCCCGATGCCAGACAGTCCAGTTTCTCCCCGAATGTATCTGGGTCCTCCAGAGCCTCGCCCTGGTACTGGAGCTCAGAGCAAGCAAAAGCTTGTAAATTCAGTTCACAGTGCTGGCCTTTTAAGAGGAGTAGCTGGGTCTCCAGCAGCCTCTGTGTCACTGAGCCCCAACCCACACACTGGTTTTTACAGTCCATAGTTTTTATATACGGACTTCTTTTCCCAGATCTGGGAGCCTGGGCTGGGGGTTGGTGTGGGGCTGGGGCTCCTAGATCCCCTGGGCAGCCTCCACAGAGACGATCTCTCTCCTGATTAAAAACACAGCCCACGTGGGTGCAGGCCCAGCCCGTTCCACACCTCCCACCAGTCCCAGTGCGCTTCCTTCTTTCCCTCTCTAGTTGTAGGGCTTCCATTCAGCCAGCTTCCCGTGTTTCCGGATGATGGTTGTTCTGTATTTTAGCTGTAATGTTGATGTGGTTGTGGGAGGCATCACGTACAGGCCTTTACCTATGCCGCCACCTTGGTTCCTCCCTAATTTCTCTTATTTTTTTTCTCCTCCTTTGCACTTTTTAAAATAAGGCAAGTTAATATCAATCATACTAAGCATGTGAAATATTTAGATTCTTGAAAGATTAAATATTTATATCTTCATCTATATACTAAGGATAAAAATATTTATCTCTTATGTAGAAAATGAGTGTAAAACTTTAGTGGCGTGTCTGACACCTGGTTAACCTTCAAGAAATGATGATTATTATTCTAGAAAGTAACTTTTTATCTCATCCAATGCCCCAAACACTGAAGGCGCCACTGCTGTGATATTTCTGACAGATTTGTCCAGTCTCCATGAGGGTATTTCTAGTGACAGGGAGCTCACCCCTTTACAAGGTCAGCCAGTCCATTCATGGCCAATTCTACATTTTTTTAAACATTTAAAATATTTACAATATTTTTTTCTTATGCAGTATCCTTCTGTGGATCTGACATTTTATAATTGACATATATCTGGCCTTATTAATGCTTTCTGGAGTAATCTGATACAAAAATGCATCTTTTAATATGCTGTAATGGTGCCTAACCATTATGCTGTACACCTAAATTAATACAAAATACTACTGAATGTAAACGGGAGTTGAAATATAAAAATTTTTAAAACTTATGAATCAGGACTGTTTTTTGTGAAAGTTTAGTCGTTTTCAATGTCCCCGTGTCCTATATCGCAAAGTCACCCTTTAACGTTTAGCCCCCGTGGTTTGAACATATGCCTACACCAAACTGCTGCATGGAGAAGCGCTGTAGGTCACGTGCACAACAGTCCCAGGCACCTACTGAAGGAAGAGAAAGGATGCTCTTCTGAGAACCGGGTGGCCTCTGCTTCACACAGTGCAGGCTTTTCATGAACAAGTTCACCTTCTGCAAAACCGAGGCCTGAAAGGAACAGGGTGTGTCGGAAAACAGAACTGGGTGCTTGTGGAATTCTGTGGCCCGAGCGCTGGTGAAAACAGCAAGGACCCTAAGAAAGGGCCCCAGGACAGTCGAGTCTCCATCAGCATCGCCCTCAGGAAATCCTTTGTGATGTCACAGCTGTGCTCGCTGCTTCCACAGACACTCTGGGAGGCGTTCGCTTTTGACAGAGACTTCTCATCGGGAATCTTCGTTCCTACCTTAGCTTAATTCCGGGTGCAGTGTCCCCACACCTGCCTCGTCTGTACTCCCCGAAACAGCTGAACCTGGTGGAAAACCAAGCCTTTCCTGAAGAAGCAAACAGTCACTTCTAAAGGAAGGCCTCAGCGATTTTCTGCATGGTTTGTTTGTTTTCTCAGCTCTTCGTGTGCCGCATAGATGGTCTTTCTAATTTTGAGCAGCTCATCCCAGATTGCTTCAAAACACAAACAGGCCGGGCATAACTGTGCCTGAACCACCGTCAGCCGCACATTATACTCCCACCATTCCCTAAATCACCAATAACCCGCGGTTCCCATCACAGACAGATGGCGGCACCCGCATCTCAAGCCCTGGGAACCTGATTTCTCCAGGTGCTTCTCATCTGTCCCGGACGGAGACCCTCAAGGACATGCAGTACATCCGTCCTGGGCCAGTGGCACTCGCTGCTTTAAAGACACAGAATGCACTTCAGAATCTTTGAGGTGAGCAGAGGCATTTAAACATTTTATCTGAAATTTACACACCACTTACTTCCCAAAACGACATTAGGTGACTGCCAAAGAGGAAGGGCTGCATGCCAAAGAGAGCTCCGTGCTCTTTCTGTTGTCATAGCATATAATTCAGACATAATTTCTATCTAAACTGTTGTGGCTCCGAATGGGTCGAGAGCTTGATGATTAAAAATACAGATTCAGGACGCAGACACATCTCGGTGTGCGTCTCCGTGTGTCCCTCCGCAGCTGGGTGCCAGTGAGCCAGTCCCTGCTCCGAGCCTCCGTGCCTTCCTCTGTGAGGCGAGGCCACTGTCCAGCCAGGTTTCATGAGCGCCAGACCAGGTCACCTGTGTCACACCACCCAACAAAGGACAACTCTGAACATTTTCCCATTATCATTTCATCTTTTGTCAGGAGTGGGTCCCATTCAGTGCAATCATATATCCATGTAGTGTCTGCTGATATGCTAAGTGGCTTCAAAATTTTTAATTTACAGGAGACTTTTTAGAAGATTCTATAGGCCCTATTTTGTTTTTTAAATGCTAGCATAAGCCAGTCAGGAAAAGACAAGTACCACATGATTTCACTCATATATAGAATTCAAGGAACAAACAGCTAGCAAGCAAAATAGAGACAGACTCAGAGGTAGAGAGCAGGTGGATAGTTCTTGAGAGTGAGTGTGTGTGTGCGCGCGCTGCTGGTGGTAAAGGGACTGAGCAAAAAAGAAAAAAAGAGAACCCATGGACATGGACAACAGTGTAGTGATGGCAGGGGAGGGAGGTGGAAGGGTGAAGGAGAAGAGGGCATGGAGGGGATAAATGGGGATGGGAAAAATTAAATTTAAAAATTACAATTAAAAAATAAGACAAAAAAACCCCAACCCTAAATAAAAGTAAAATGCACCCTGGCCTCCTTTAGCCGTGCTGACGGTCACTGGAACACATCACCCCTGACACCAGGCCAGGAGAAGCGAAATGCCAAGGACTCGGGGGGCGAGGAACCACTTTGTTTAGGCAACGAGAGTGGCTGGGCCTGTTCCCTCTCGGCCTCCCTCATTAGCCCGGGAGGCACCAGGGGGTTATAGCGTCAGCTGTTTCTATTAGGAGATGAAAGAAGGAACCTCTTGCTGCGTGTTAATATTTTAACAGCCAGCTGGTAAACCTCGCTTCCTAAGTGCATGTGTGAGAAAAATAAAGGGAACACTGACACTGGGCAAACCTTTCCTTTTTACTTCTGATGAGTTTCAAACGGAAGCTTTTAGTCTGTTTGTGCGTCAGTAAAACACATCCCAACCTGAAAAGAAAAAAAAAAGCCTCCCACTGGCCTGGGCAGCGGTGCCTCTTGCAGTTGCTGTCTGCACTCAGGCTTCAGGCTTGGAAAGGGCGCCACGACGGGCAGCGAGCGTCACCTGCCGCTGCCTGGGACGGCAGGACCGGGGGTCCCTCCACCTGCTGCCTCCGGTCTGCACTGGGACGAGGCGCCGGGCTGATCCCAGCGCATTTACCTTGGGAGAAGCCCTGCTTGCCCTCTCCTGTGCTTGTGCTCCTCCAAACAACTGTCCAGACTCCCCTGCTAACTCCTTGGCAATGTCATCCTAATGTCCACTCTCACCCAAGGCAAGGATTCCCCAACCACGTCCGTTCTGCACCATCAGACTGAAATGACAGGGTTGCTGGGAAACTAGGGGTGGGAAGGCCACCCAAGCGAGGCTCCTGGGACCAGAGGCGCTAACTAGACACATGCAGTGCCTCCGGAGACAGCTTGGCAGCGCGGCAGGCACCCGGCATGCCTGGAGGCCGCCTCGAGGGCATTAACAATCCACAAGAAACAATGCAGTGGGACCCGGGCTTACAGGGGCCAAGGTGATGCAGACGCAGGTGGAGCTCAGGAAGAAGGGGGTGAGCACAGGCCGGGACAGGAGAGCTGGGGGACGCGGGGACCCTGTTTTCTGGAGGAGACCCAGCCTTCCTCCCTCGAAAGTGGTGGCTGCGGTTCTGCCTCACAGTCCGACCCATTTAATAAGTTCACTTCCACAGAAACAAACAACAACGCTGGCCGTTTGTTAGTCATTTGAGATATGTTAACACGTCAGAGAGAGAGTGAGACTAAGAAGAAATGAGAATAAGAGAAAGCGACTTCTAAAATCGGTATCTAATACATTATTAAACTCGAAACCATATAATAATGTTCAACAGCCTTGCATTGTAATTACACATGATTTTAATATTTTAATTACCAAGTGAATTTCTTTCTAATTTCTCTCTTGATCTCTTCCTATACCCCCAGCGCCAATGCTGTGATTTTCCTCAGCACCAGGGCTCTTCCCTTGACCTTGGCTCTTCCCACAACCCCGGCTCCCCCATCGGACAAATCACAGACTCCGCTGACCGATGGGTCCCAGAAAGGGGAAGGTCTTTTTCTTCTCTCCGGCCCAGCCTTTTCCTGGCCAGTGTCTCTTAACTCGGATCAACAACATCAAACTACTAATCAATCAACAGAAGCTTAAAACAGCATGAGAGTATACAATCTGAAAACATAAAACCTAAAAAAAATTATTGAATTTATTGGGGTGACGTTGGTTAATAAGATTATATAGGTTTCAGCTGTACAACTCTATAACACACCATCTGTATATTATATTGTGCATTCATCACCCAAAGTCAAGTCTCCTTCCATCACCATTTATCCCCCCTTCACCTTCTTCTACCTCCCCCCACGTCCCTTTCCCTCTGGTAACTACCCTACTGTTGTCTGTCTGTGTCTGAGTTTTGTTTTGTTTTGTTGCTCAATCCCTTGACCTTTTTCACCCAGCCAAGATTTGAAAGTCAACCTAGTGCCCATCAGTAGATGAGTGAATAAAAGCGTTGTGGTCCATTTACTACTCTAGTGTAAAAAAGAAGGAACTCTTACTTTTAGCATGGATAGACCTAGTGATTATGCTAAGTGAAATAAGCTAGTCAGAGAAAGACAAGTACCATATGAATTCATTTTTATGTGTAAACTGATGAGAAAAATAAACTAACAAATAAAATAGAAAACATAAAACTTTGATACGGTGTAAACTTTCCATTATGTTCCAATTTAAAAATAAGCATGCTAGTTTTCTCTTATACTTAATCTACCTAGGGGTCAAAAAATAGAAATAGAAGAATTTTCCTTGATTTTTAAAGGCCTACATATAAAAGAGGTGCCAGATAAGATAGAAATTTGGCCTCGGGACAATGACAGTTTGAGGGGCCCTGGCATATGCCCCACTGTTTGAAGACAAGGTAACAGCGGAGGTCTAGAAAGTGGTCAGTGCTTCCGGTTGAGAAGGGCAACAGGTACAGACCCAGATTATGCCCCAACCTTGCCATGTCTTCAGATTATGCTCACCTCTTCATGGTTGGGAAAATCATGTTGCTTTTGATAATTTCAATGAAAGAGCAGTTGAAAAGGGTACATATACTGTTAAAAACATTTATGAGTTAACCTGGTGTGAATTTTACTAAAGCAAAGATTGATAAATGCATACATGAAAGTTAGCTGAGCAGTTGTTAACTGCCTACCAAAAAGATCATAGGGAAAAGCTTTTACACAATAATTCATCACCGCAGAATTGGCTGTCGGTGAATACAATCATCTCAGCAGAACAATGCACTTATTAAAAAGTATAATTTGCTGTTTCATCATACTTTCCATCCACCTTGGGTTTGAAATGCTAATCATTCATGGGTTGCTGCTGCTGTTTGTAACGCCTTTAAAATTCATTACAAACTATACCAAGATTGTAAACACCTGTGCCTTTCTGCATACATATGTATCGAAAATCAATATGGCTATGCTAAAGTATTTGAAAAAATATTACAACGATCTCAGCAGTTCTACCGATCCATTACTACTTTGATTTCTCTTTATGGCATTTTTTATGGGTTTGCAATATGAGAAAAATATATGGCCCCGGCTTATTTATCCTTCTTCTTGGGAGAAAGATAGTTCATCAAGTCAATTCGGATTTCTTTTGGATACGTATCTTCCAAAGCGTAAAACGGTCTTTATCCAGATGTTAAAGTGAGCAAATGAATATTTAACACAATTTGACAGGTCCCTCCACTGGATCACTCCTACACAGTAATTCTCAGGCGAGAGAGAGAGAGAGAGAGAGAGAGAGAGAGAGAGAGAGAGAGAGAGAGAGAGAGAGAGAGAGAGGTTGTTTCCTTGGAGACAACACTGAATACACCAACAATCCTAAGCCTTTGTTTGGTATTTTCCAGAGGTTGTAGAAAGTAAGCACAAGGAGAGTCTATCCAGCTTTCCCTGTGAGAGCAGCACACTGGCCAGCTCTCAGCTAACTCTGTGAATTCACAACAGCCAAGCCAGGGCCTTCATTCACTAGTTCATTCACCCCTTTGTGTTAATCTAAGTCAGTGGTTCTCAACCTTCCTAATGCCTCGACCTTTTAATACAGCTCCTCATGTTGTGGTGACCCCCAACCATAAAATTATTTCCGTTGCTACTTCATAACTGTAATTTTGCTACTGTTATGAATCGTCATGTAAATATCTGATATGCAGGATGTATTTTCATTGTTACAAATTGCACATCATTAAAGCATAGTGATTAATCACAAAAACAATATGTAATTATATATGTGTTTTTCGATGGTCTTAGGCGACCCCTGTGAAAGGGTCATTCGACCCCCAAAGGGGTTGCGACCCACAAGTTGAGAACCACTGATCTAAGGACTCCTGATTTTAAAAAAATTTTTAAGAGGACAGAATGAAAACCGGCGAAAAGAGGTCCGTTTCTGTGGCTAAGAGCAGTGACCACGCCATTCTAAGGTGTCCTCCCCTCCCCAGAGGACACCGACTTCTAATAGAGTGAAGTGCCAGTCACGCTGTAGGTGTTTGTTCTTGGTTTAAGAGAAGGGGACTAGGACATCGTATCAAATGACTTCACTTCTCATTCCAGTAATAGTCATTACCAACATGATTTTAGGTAACTCTCCCCGTTACTTTCCTCGTCTGTAACGTAACGGCAACTTTGCCTACACTGGGCAAATCCTGACATGTACTTGGCCCTCAGGAATGTGATTTTACTCTAAACTTAGGGACAAGTAATAGCAATAAATAATTCTATGGCACGTTTCCAAGTAAACCTCACAGTCTACTGAGAGGCAGGCAGAGCAGTTATTTCTATTTGGGTTTGACAGGGATGACCTGGATGTCAGAAACGTAGTTTGCAGTGTCTGCAGGAAGCCTGGACTTGAACCCACTGTCCCAAGATGAACGCAGAACGCAGCCACGCCTCCTCTTCCTAGTTAAACGGATGCACAGGCTGTTAATGGGGTTCGGTACACCCTCCTACATCCAAATGATTCACCGATTCTCTACCCTGTCCACTAAGAGACGGGGCGTGGTCAGTTTCAGTGCAGAGCCACTCTGTCTAAGCCACCGGCCACAGAGACGCTTGCAGTCTCCAAAGAGCGGGGTAAATATTCACGTGTGACCTCAGGAGACCCCAGGCAATCAGTCTTCCAAATAAAAATGCAAATGCTATCATGTCCCTTCAATAGTGTCTCTGTGGCTGGGCGGCTTAGACAAAGTATTAATCCTCTCATCTCCAGAGTCAACCTGTGATTGCACCTCATATTCAGCGTGCATTCCATGTGAGGAATCGGGGGCAAGCCAGTTAAAGACGCGTCTACGTTCTCATCCTTGTGACCACAGCCAGGTCACTGGAGCTAATTCTGTCTCTGTGAATGTCTGATCGTGAGGGAAACCCTGCCATTCTGATTGGTCAGTCCAGACCGAGGCTGAACTTACTCCTCTTAGCAACTGACAACTCACCCTTTGTCCTCTGTGCTTTCCTGATGTCCACACTGTGTGTCTGTGTGTAACTATCTACACTCTCTAGAGTGTTCTTTCTCTCAAAGCCCTTGGTCAAATTACCCAAATGCTCACTCCAGCTTGACTGCTGAGTAACAAATGCCCATCTCAACAATGGCCTCTGACCCAGGGTTATCCTATTTTTACCCCATCACCTTGAGCACACTTCTCTATACACAACCACAAGATCTGCTTCTTTGATGTTTGGTAAAATTTCCCCCAACTTTATTGAGGTTAATTGACAAATAAAAACTGTACATATTTAACATGTACAACATGAAGCTTTGATATTCCTCTACACTGCAACATGACTACCACGATGAAGCTAATTAACACATTCATCGTCTGGCACAGGTATGTTTGTGTCCACTCCCAGCAATTCTAACTTTGCAACACAGTGTTATTAACTCTAGTCACCAGGCTGTATATTAGATCTGCAGAATATATACATATTATATCTGAACTGTGTACACTTTTGCCAAAGTCTCCGGTGGTTAATCGCTATTACAAAAAAAACCAAAAAACTTTTATAAAATCCACACTTACATAGACCAATATAATAATGGCTGCTCTGTTAATAAAAACCAAGATGATTAAAATAGACATGACTCCAAGAATGGGCAATTCACCAGAGCGACTGTTTTATAAAATTAGGCAAATCAATCATTTCCCAGGGAAGGAATTTTCAGTAAATGAACCCTATCAGTGTTTAGCATCATTTAGCCACCATAGGCTAAATCTCACAGCCTGTAACTTGGAGAGAATTATGCTGCCTATCTCTAGTTTACTGAACACAGAAAAGATAGCCCATGTATGCGGTGTTAAGAATGTTGTAAATGAGAATTCAGGTTTGAAGAAAACACCTAATGTAAAAAGTCCTGACCTAGGATGGATGAACTGGATGCAGATGAGCTAAGAGAAAGAAAGAGACAGAGGGAGGGAGAGTAAGAGGTGTAAAAGGAGGAAAGGAAGAAGGAAGGTAAGAAGGAAGGGAGGGAAGGAGGAAGCGGGGAAGGAAAAGAAGAGAGAGGAAAATGAGGGAGGGAGAAAGAGAAAGAAGGGAAGAAAAGATGTTTAACCTTAAAAAGGAGCAGGAGAATTAAGTTGAAAAATTCTGTAAGAAGGTGTGTGAAAGTAAAGACAATCTTTTAAAGTGATGTGCTTCAGTTAGAGCAATATGGTTGGCGGCCAAAGGTACTTTCAGAGGTATCAAGGCCCATGAAGTCTGAGTGTAAATAGTTTTGCAGAAAAAAAGAATAGTGAGATGGTTCTCAAGTTTTGTGGCCAAACTGGAAGTAAAAAAGAAACACAGCAAGAATTTTACCTATGAGTTGAGTACTATTGACCCATTTGAAATCATGGGTCTGTCCATGAGTAAACTATGCTCTATATTGTTTGGACACTTTAGGGCGACACATTATACTTGGCAATTGGGTATTTTGATCTTGTGTTGATATTGGTTCTGACTCAAGTCATTCCTCTCCCCTCACTAACATGACATGACTATCACTAAATATTGTACTTTTATAGATGGCAGATGATATGATTCAGCCCCGACACCTCTCAGTCCAAAGGACAATGCTAGGGAAACCCAGCAAATCAGATCAGTGTAGAGAAGCTGCAAGACATCAGAGCACTTATGTGGGAGGGAATGAATAACATTTGAAGGTCAGAGAGATGAGGTCTTTAATTATCTCTAAACGTGGAAGGCTAAAAGAAAACAAGATCTGAGAGTATACAATGTAAGAAGATAAACAACTAGATAAAAGATCACAAAAGAAGACACAAGTCATAAAAGTTTAAGGTTCCTTAAAATGTGTTTACTTTTATGGATGGGCTGTCTGCCTTTGAGCGTTTTAATGCACAATACTATTTCCATTAGTATTTCATGAATCTTCAAGATGACAAGAAGAAATTGCCTTTAGAATACATCCCCACCATGTACTCCTTTGAACATAACTAAAGTGTGTCTTAATGCCTCCTTTTGAACTAATTCATAATGTTTATAGGAAAAAAAATATACTCTTGATTAATTTTTAAATGTGGCTTTAAATATAGTTACTTTAAGGTTCAAATGCTTTGATATAAAAGTACAATATTTAGTGATAGTCATATCCTGAAATTTTTCAATTGTAACACATGCTGACCATATCTAATGGTTGTACTAATAGTCTAAAGAAGTGTCAACTTTTTCATTACTTTGGAAAATTGAAGATTTCTGAAAAGAGATAATACGTTTGCTCTCTTAGTAAAGTTCAGTCTGGCTGTATTCTTGGAAATCTTTTGTGTTTTGCATAGAATTTGAATCTGGTTGCTCATGAAATTCTGTGATTGATATGAAGCTAACCAGTTTCAACCAGTGGAACTAATCCATCACATACAGTGATCCCAGCATAAACAATGTCAATTATCTCTCACAAAGTAACTGAGGTAGCAGAATTGATCCAAGAAGGGGCAGTGAATTATCTTCTACACATCACATGCAAAGCTGGAGTCTGGCATTCCCAAAAGGTGCTTTTCTAAGCATATGCCGTGTTCATGAGCAGGGAGAATTAGCATCGTTAAAATACCCACGCTGCCCAGAGCAATCTATAGACTCAGTGCAGTGCCTACCAAGATACTCAGGGTGCATTTATTTCACAGAACTAGGACAAACATTTATATGGAGCCACAAAAGACCTGGAATCGCCACAGCAGTATCAGGAAAGAAGAACAAAGTTGGAGGAATCATGCTACCTGATGTCAAACTCTACTAAAAAGCCGTAGGAAGCAAAACAGCATAACACTGGCATAAAAACAGACATATAGATCAATGGGACAGAATAGAGAGCCCAGAAATAAACCCACACCTTTATGGTCCATTACTATTTGACAAAGGAGGCCAGAGCAGAAGTCGGTATTTTGGGGAAGAGCCATACTCAAGGGGCCAAAGAGCCGCATGTGGCTCGTGAGCCGCAGTTTGCCAACCACTGACCTAAACCACTTTCCTACAACATACACAAAAATAAACTCAAAATGGATTAAAGGCTTAAACATTAGATTCTAAACCAGTAAACTTCTAAAAGAAAGCTTTTTTTCTCATAGCAATATATTTTCTGATATGACTCTTCGATCAAGGGAAACAAATGGGACTATATCAAACCAAAAAGTTTCTGCACAGCAAAGGAAACCATCAACAAAATGAAAAGACAATCCACTGAATGGGAGAACATATTCACCAATAATACATCTGATAAGGTGTTAATATCCAAAGTTTATAAAGAACGTATGCAACTCAACATAGAAAACACACACACAAAAACAACAACACACAAATAATCCAATTTAAAAAATGGGCAAAAGACCTGGATAGAGACAATGGTTAATAGATACATGAAAAGATGCTCAACATCCCTAACTGTCAGAGATGCAAATTAAAACCATAATACATATCACATCACATGTGTCAGAATGGCTCTCATCAATAAATCAACAAGCAAGTGTTGATGAGGATGTGGAGAAAAGGGAACCCTCGTGCACTGCTGGTGGGAATGCAGACTCATGCAGCCACTGTGGAGACCAGTATGGAATTTACTCAAAAAATTAACCACTGAACTTCTGTTTGACCCAGCGATTCCACTTATGGAAATATATCTGAAGAAACCCAAAACACTGATTTGAAAGAATATATGCACCCCGATGCTCATGGCAGGGGTATTTACAATAGCCAAGACCTGGAAGCAGTCCCAGTGCCCATCAGGAGATGAATGGATAAGAAAGCTGTAGTTTTCAGGGAAGGCAAGAAAGTAGATAATCGGTCGTGTTTATCCCATGCAAACGAGCCACATATCAGTCAAAAGAGTCATGACATTGCTAAGTTACATGATGGACAAGGGGCTGGGGATGGAGGGAGGAGTCAGGCCTTGAAGCTCATTGTCCAAGCCAATTTTTATGCAACAGAGTAACTAACTGGCACCTCAAGGGAGCGACAGACCCAGGTGTATTAATCTTCCAGGCTGAGACTGATACTCTTAATAACGACGTTTAATGAATAATCAGGATATTATGCTTTCCCAGTGACCATTTAAGAAATGAACGTGCAACCTCTTGACTCCATGCTGCAGGACCCACAAGATGACTCCACGAAGTGCCCTCGCCCAATGCCCGGCTCCCCTGAGCAGCAAAGGGTTACAGGATGCACGTGTTTGACCTTGGTCTTCTGCACACTGCCAAGAGCAATAGTCCCCTAAATTTTCTCCTTCTAATTAGTACAAGCTGTCTCTGGCTTTTTATCTCTCTACATTTAAGTGGAAATATGAGTCAAACAGGAGACAAATTGTTCTTTGCTCCTTTCCTAGCTGCCACCAAGACGAATGACGCTCCCATAGGTTATGCGAACACTTCAAGCAGCTAAGAGCCCTGCATTACTTTCTCCGAGTGCCACGTGCAATAAGGGAATGAAGAATTAGCCGTATTGCGCATCACTTAGATAATGAGCACCTACTGGATGTGAAGCATTCTATTGTTCACTCCTTTATATATCCGGAAGAGGAGACGTGAACAGAGGGAAATAATACATGTGTGGGTGTGTGTGGAGGAGGTTGTGAGAGCGTGTTGGGGGGCGGGTATGTGTGTCTTCTGTTAGGCAATTTGCAGGTGCAGAGAGCTAAAGATAATGTCAAAGTGACAAGAGGTGGTGACAATCTCAGAAAGTGTATTTATACTTAAATAAGCTTTATATATATATTTTTAAATAACCACGACTACTCGAGAAGACTCGGCAAGTGTCCTCCAGGGAGAGCCAGATTTTAGCTGGAGAATGATCTGGAGGAGATAGTGTGAGAAGAGCTTAAGCTTGAAGGGTATTTCCCTCGTGGCTGACTCTATTCCAGAGAGCGAAGCAGGGTTTGGGGGCCGAGGGGGTGGGGGATGGAGGCTAATTCCAGAATACCCCAACCTGCCTGGGTAGGCGCCTCCGCACAATGACATGACTTGGGTGTCTTGGCTTCTTGTGTGACTGACAGAAACAGATTTAGGGCACTGCGGGGCCGATACTGGCATTTCCTAAGGGGCGGTCGGGTCTGCGGGGCTGTGGGGGGAGGAAGCTGCCTTGACAGGAGTTCACAGGGTAGATGTGTGCGCCACTGCGTCATCTGCATCAACACATGTTGAGGTCAGAGGCCGCCGGAAGCACCGGGCGGGCTGGGAGAGGTCAGTCCTCCCAGGGCCTCGAGGAGCCAGCACCTCCCAGTGTTCCCTCCCCGTTAAGAACGTCTGCCCCCGGGACAGATCCAGCAGTCATCTGTCTGAGCCGCTGTTAATTTTTCTACCAAACACACTGCCACCAGGGCCCACCCTCCCCACTGCGCATGCCGCCCCGGGCGTCGTGTGGAGTGAACTCGTCACGCGAGGATGGGGGGGAAGACACACTGCGCCCTGGAGAGAAGCGGGGAGAAGCGAGCAGGCGCTCGGCAGTATCCAGGCCTCAAATAAGGCGAACGGGCCAGGGCCTATGTCGGAAGTAGGAAAAGTGACCGCCGGCAGGACACGGCCAGCACAGCTCGTGCCCCGGGTGCTGGTGGTCCAGGGGCCGGCGAGGTAGAGAGGGACGTCTAAATGCCTTGGGATCCCCTGGTCCAGACGGTTTAAACAGGGCTCTTACCTCTCCTGCTGGGTCACAGCAGACCCCCCCCCCCATCCTCAGGGGATGTGTATCAAGACCCCCAGGGGTGCCCGAAACTGCAGAAAGCACGAACCTGAATATACTTGTTATTCTTACCCACACATTCCTTTTCCCCTGCCTCATTGCTAGAGTGCCCCCCTCAATCCTAGAAGGCCCCCCACTTCCGAAGTCCAGCCCCTCTGAGATCCTCATCAGGTCCCCGCACCCCCGCGTCATGTCTGCTCAGCGAGCCATCTCAGCACCCCCTTCCGCGGCATCACGGAGGCGAGTTCCGTAGGACGTCAGCGTTCGGATTTCTTCACTCTCCAATCGGTATTTTCCGTTTCAACACCCCAGTGCCGGATGGAGGTGGTGCATTTTGCCGTCATGTACATTTCCCTACGGAGATGAAAATGCATCACGCATGACGCATGACTGACAGGGCCTCGGGCCGGAGTGCAGTGGCCTGCAGACAAGCGTCTCCCGCTCTCCAGGGCCGCGGACGCTCGGAATAGTGCTATTCTGGGATGACACTGTACCGTCAGCAGAAGCAGAGGGGAAACAGACCTGACTCTGGTAGGCTGCATCTATGACATTTTTAGCCATTTTCTGGGAAAGTCTGCATTTGAAGCAAATTTCTATGGGATGGAGATTATTTTCCAGGTATCAATTCAGCTAAACGATTAGTTCCTTAATGCATCAGTAAATGTAAAGGACTTTTTTGAATCCTCCCTCAAAATGTATCCATATTCATTCCATTCAAGTAAACCTGCCAAATTACTGGCATAAAACACATTGGTCTTTCATTGCACCGAATCATGAATCATTCTTCTTTCTTAAGGATTTAGGGGAACTTAGTGTATAAATATTTTAAAATTATTTCCTAGAAGTTTCCTCGGCCTTCCAGCGATAATGAATTGCCCTGTTGGGTCAGCCTCATTCCACTCATAGGCCGTAGATAACATAAAAATCCACAACCTACTTCATCCTCTCCTATCATAAAAAAAATCACCTCACGTCCAATCCAACATGAGCATTTCTTCTTAAACCGCATCCATCTGTAGCAGCATGCCATATTTTCACAGTGAAGCAAATACATTTAAATATGACTTATCTCCACCCTGCATTCGATTTCATGATCAAGCCAAAAAGTACCAAAGCAGATGTTCAGAGAAACAAGCCATGAAGCAAAGAGGGTTGCAAATTGTTTTTCTTATGTGTAAAACTCCAAATCCTTCTATAGGAATAGATAAGAATATATACACCTACACTTTGATTAGATCCATGGAGTTTAGTCATTTTTCCCACACTCAGCAGGAAGGAACGAAAGCGCATTGGCTGGCAGGAGGGGCCCGGGTTCGGGTCAGTGTCCTGACGTGCGCTCTTGGAACTTGGGCAGCCTGAGCCTCAGTGTCCTTGTCTGAAAAATGGGGTAATAAGCATACAGAGTGGTTGTGAACACCCATTTCTGTAGACACTTTACATACATAGTTTATTAACAAACCTTTATAAATTGTGAAATGAAATATGAGTGGGAATCATTATCGTTGCTACACAATTAGTATGTGCATATGATACATGATGGAATCCAGAAGATAAATTATTATTCAGTACTTTGTTTTTCCAGAACCTTTACTCTAATAGTTAAAGGGGTATTCATGCATGACCTTAGAGTATATTATTTTAAAAAGAGGGAGAGTGTAACTACACCCATACAATTTAGTGCCAAGATTCACTACCCTTCTCCCTTATTCCCAGTCCTTTCTCTGGCTTTTCTCCCTGCCCTCCCAGATTTTAAGAGGTTTTGAAATTGGCAGCATGTGAGTAACATCTCATTTCATTCTCACTTGCAAAGAATGACTGACAACTAGAGTCCGAGAGGGTATGTGTGAGAACCTGTGGTCTTTTATTTATTGTCAAGACTGTAATTTTTTAAGTCTTTGAAACACTTAAAACGACTTCTAATCAACTGTCGCCAAGATGAGGAGATGTCGATGCCTGGCTTTGGAGACCCAGCGTGAGAAATCGAGGTGTCTGGGTGACAGTCCTGCTGGAGGCTCCGGGGAGACTCGCCCGGCGTCTCCCGGCTTCGGTGGCTCCTGGGATCCTCGGCTTGTGATACAATCTCCGCAATCTCTGCCTCCACCCTCACACAACCTCTTCTCTAGGCCCCTTTGGTCCCCAGGGAATGTCCTTTAGAAAGGCTTTCACCCCCACGTGTGTGAGATGTGGAGGCCGCGTGCAGGGAATGAGATGGGTGGGAGGAGGGAGAGGGGCCGGTGCCTGTGCCCTTATGTCCGGGGAAGAAGTGCAAATAGCAACCGTGGCTGCGGTACCTTCCTACCTCTAGCTCCCCACAGAATACAACTCCGTTACATTTTGATTTTCATCCCTTACTGCCAACGCTGGATACACCTTTGTTCTCTCTCTTGGTGCAAATCTAGTGAACCCATCCAGAAAAGAAAAAATCAGTATTTTGAAGAGGAGGAGAAAAGTAAACAAGATGCTACAGAATATGATCGGCAACGACACATTTCTTTATCGCATCAATTGCTCTACAATTGTTTGCAGTAAAGCTAGTAGTACTAGCACTGAGAGACAGGTGACGTTTCAAAGTGGGTCAAGCGTGCTTTGAAGGCACATAACAGCACCCTGACTTACAGAGAGGAGGGGTGGGACTGTATGTGGCCAATTAAAAACAACAACAGTTGCTTCAAAAATGTCACCGGTAGTTCCATAGCTAGTACTGTCATTAAAACACACACACATGCACACACACACATGCACACACACTTCACTGGTCTCTGCAATGAGTTAGAACAATCCCACCAATGGCCTGTGGGTCGATTAATGAGGTGCGTCTGGTGGCGAGCCCTGCCCCGCCCACGGAGATGTGCAGACACAGAGAGAGAAAAGGCATCAAGCAGCTTCCGGCATTTTTACTGTGGGGCGGGGGGCGGGGGGCAGCTCTCTTTTCAGTCCCATATGTGTTATGGGTCACTCCTTTATAAAACTGAAAGCAGATCATAGTTTTGATGTTACAGGAGCCATGCATGTTACGGAAGAGAAACATGCTAAGGAGCTAGAAATGTCTACAGTGAAAGCCCAGTCCCATCCTGTCCCAGATGGACCGCCTACACTCACCACTTCTTTCCGTCCAATCTCGGGGTGAGTGTGCTGGCCCTGATTTTGAGGGGGGAGGGAGAGGGCAAGGCTGTTTATTTGTTTTACCTGTAAATGACACTGTCCTGTAACCTCCCCCAAAAGAGGGACTTGACTGAAAGTCCCTGAAGAAGTCGCAGAAATAAACTACAAGTCAACTGGGAGTTCAGCTGCTCAGTCACCTGCATGTGACCTCACTTCTGTCCCCTCACCCCGCTCCCACACTTACGTGCCTTTGTCGCTGTACACACAGCCCTGTTAAATGAGTGTCCTGTGTACGTGGTGTTTCCAGCTAAACCCTGAGTATCCAAACAGGACAGCAACTCCTGAACCGTCTCCCACACCCTCGGGCAGAGGAGTCACCGAAACGGGGAAGGCCAGGTGGCCTCAGGACAGGCCACCCGCACAGGGAGCCTTTTGCAATGACATCAATTCCCTCATCCTTACGCTTCGAACACAACATTTCAATCAACTGCAATTTCTTACACTCACACCCATACGCCGCCCTCCTTTTTCTCTCTTGTTCACCAGGGTGTCATGACAAACACGGTAGCCTGTGTCCTCGACTTGCTCAGCTAGTGAACCCGCCCCACAGAGGAAATGAGTTCAGGTTGGCATGGCTGCCAACCACAATGGCATTCTCCACAGGAGAACACAGTCCCCGGGCCCGGGAGAGGGAGGGAGGGAGGGAAGAGAGGAGGGTGGTGGTGGGGTCACAGGGCACTTGGAGAAGCTATTGTCTCTCCACCCGGAGGCAGCACAGGCCGGAACGGTTCATCCCTGGGCCGCACACAGCACAGAGGCGGAGAGAGCACGCTCGAACACGTCCTCATCCTGGCACGTCGCAGCACGGTGCCACAGGCACGGGAGCAGGGACTGCCCAGGAAGTTCCGAGATAAATCATGGATGAAGACTATAAGTAACGTGTGAACCTCCTAAGTGCACACACATCCTTTCCAGTTAGTAGAGGACAGCCCACAAGGGAGTGAAGTTTCAATGCTCACCAAAGACGTAGAAAGATGAAGCCAAATTAGGATGACAAAACGAGGGACGTGAGGAGCACATCTTTTTAGTCCGATCCATCCAACTACAGAACCAGCTCTTTTGTGCGCAGGAGTCAGAAATGATGCCGCAAACATACACTAGACTCTTTATAGTTAAATGTAGAGGGTTGTGATGGTTAATGTTTTGTGTCAACTTGGAGGGTGTGTTAAGGGGAGATTGGCATTTTAAGCAAAGCAGATTGCCCTTCTTTTTTATATATATACTAGAGGCCCGGTGCAAGAAATTCTTGCATGTGTGCAGTCCTTAGGCCTGGCCAGAGATTGAAGCACAAGTGTCTGGCATGGAAGGGCAGGTCCCAGCTGACCTCTGGGCCATGGGCCGCACCTGGGCCTCCTGGGCCCTCACGCGCCCCCCTTTGCTGAGTCACAGTGCCCGAGTCCCCACGTGGAGATGTGCTGAGTGCAGCTGGACACCACAGGCCGGGGCACAGGGTGGGCCTCTAGGCCGCCAGCGGTGCCACACAGAAGCTGGGAAGGCAGCACACTCTCTCCTGGCCGGCCTCACAGACCAGCTCCTGCATGAATCCACAGGGAGCCAGGCTGGCCCCAGTGGTCCTGGCGCTTGCGTCCCGGCTCACCCAGAAGAGGCCTCACGGGTGCGGACAGGCACCAGGCACCTGAGCGCAGGGGCTTCCCCAGTGTGTGAACCCTGGCATCCTGGGGAGGGTAGCAGGGGGAGTGAGAGCAAGTTTGGCCTACACCCCGCATTCTCACCACACCTCTGTCCCTCTCACCCTGCCTGTGAGAGGTCGAAGCCCCCAGCTCGGGTACCTTGGGAAGTTGGTTGCTGCCACCCACCCCCAATTTCCCATGTCAGCCTAGAGCCCAGACCTGATTGGGTGATCAGGACCTACGGTCTGCTGGTCTCTGTTTGTTGAACTATAGGTCGGGCCAGTGGTGTCCTGGGGGGATAGGTGGTCGGGGGATGGGAGGATAGAGTGGGGGGGGGGGAGGGAAAGGGAGGGCCCCCCTCCATCTGGCTCCCTCAGTGCCTGTAAGCTGGGCGGCAGCCCTGCTCCCTGCCGCCTCAGCTGGCCACCCTTAGCATTAAGATTGTGGCCTCAAAATCCCACTTCCCACCCGCCTTGGCCTGGCACCACCTGCTCACCTGCTCCCCTGTTCCACCATCCCACTGTGGTCCTGCTCTCATGGAGGCTCATGAGGGTTAGCACCACCTCCATGGCTGCCCACTGCCAGGGCTGCATCCCTGACGCCTGCCATGTTCCACGCCGCCCCCTGGTGGTCAGCGTACATCATAGCGAGTGGTGGAACTCCTGGTCGAGGGGACAATTTGCATATTATGCTTTTGTTATATAGGACTAGAGCAGGGGTTGCCAACCTTTCGGACCTCACAGACCACCAGTGGTTCGCAGACCACTGGTGGGCGACTGCTGTACTGGAGGCCGGGTGCATGAATTCATGCACGGGTGGGGTCCTTTGGCCTGGCTGGTGATCGGGGACGATCAGGTCGATTGGGGCCAGCTGGCTGGAGGGAGGGAACACAGGAGGTTGGCTGGCCGGGGGGAGGGACCGCAGGAGGTTGGCTGTGGGAGTGCACTGACCACCAGGGAGCAGTTCCTGCATTGAGCGTCTGCCCCCTGGTAGTCAGTGCGTCATCATAGCAACTGGTCGACTGGTCATTCGGTCGGCCAGTCATAATGGTTGCTTAGGCTTTTATATATATAGATTGATTGCAGAGAGGAAAGGAGAGGGAGAGAGAGAGATCAAAACATCAATGATGAGAGAAAATCATGAATAGGCTGCCTCCTGCATGCCCCACACTGGGGATTGAGCCCGCAAACAGGGCCTGTGCTCTGACCAGGAATCGAACCATGACCTCCTGGTTCACAGGTAGATGCTCAACCACTGAACCACCGGGCCAGACTCAATCCCCATTCTTTCGCTCCATGTTGCGTTTGTAAAATCAGTCAGGCAGTTGTGCATTGCGGTGGTGGGCATGTTGCCATGGCTCTGTGGTGCTTTACTGTACAACTCCATCACTGTTAGCTCATCTCTTCTGCTGGTAATGGACATTTAGATCGTTTCCAGCTTTTTATTAGTTACAGTGACTCTAAGAATATTCTTACTTAGGTCTCTCAGAGCATTGTGTATGCAATGATGTTGGGCACGGACCTAAGGATGGAATTGCTGGGTCATAGGATCGACTGAGCAGAGTCCCCCCAAGTTTTTCTGAAGTTCTGGAACAATTCTTACTCCTGCTGGCACTTGATGAGAGTTTTAAATGCCTTCCTGGTGGCTATTCTCTTCTCCTCTAACTCCCACTTCATCATTCCAGGGAAGTCAGCAAACACTTCTTTATCCTGTCCGTGGCTTGGCACTGAAAGGGGCTCCAACGACGAAGCCAGATGGAGACATTTTTTAACCAACTGTAGGTTTCTTTAAAGAGCAATGATGTGATAAACAGAAAGTCATCCAGAAGCTAGGTAACACTCAGACACCAACAACTCAACTTGACTGACTGTGATACAAACTCACTAACGATCCACAGTGGCCTACTTCATTGTTAATATGAAATTCTGCCCCTTATTACACATTTCTGGGGATCGTTTGATGTCTCTGTTATTAAAGATTCCTCTCTTTCAGTTCCCAAAGGCTTCTGTGCTTCTCACTTAGATGTGTGTTGCTGAAATTATTTTTGCTTGCGATTTTTAATTTATTTGTTGTTATATAGCAACAGCACGTTTGCATTGCTGTATGTTTAAAAGGAAACTTCAATTATCGCACAAGGGGTGTGATCCTCCCACAACACCAGGCGGCAATGTCGCAGGCACGAGAGCTACCGTCTGCCCCGACTCAGGCGCTGTACTAGGCACTTTACTTACACTCTCTGCATCAACTCGCACAGCACCCTTAGAATATAGGCACTGCGAAAAACAGAAGTACATTTTCCTGTGTATCTTTGCTTCCTTTCTCACAAACCTTACTACAGAGCAAGTCACTCTAGGTGAGAGTCCGGGATAGGCCCTATGGCCCACCCAAGGATGTCAGGAATACTTGGTTGGGAGGAGGGCTGTATGGGAGAGGGAGGACCTAGGAACCTGGAGACACTTCTCCCTAGGAAACATTCATTTCCGCGCAGCCGCTAGTAACGAAACGCAAAGGGGAAATGTTGGCGTGGAAGCTAATACATTCGCATCCGATCCTGAGAACGCTGCAAAAGGACCGCGCCTGGGGAGCGGGTTCCGTGAGGCTGTTTGAAGGCAGAAGGCAGCATCTCGCGGAGCCCGTGCGGATGGCCGGCTCTGGGTTGCCACTCTAGTTCATTGCCGCCCGGATCACATGGTCCATTTGTCCGGAATGCATGCTCTGTCTGTGATGCCATAAGCCAGATGGGTCTGCCAGCTGCAGCGGCTCAGCTGGTGGGAAAGGGTGAGTTCCTGGGTGAGATGCCGGGAGGGAAGCTCCCGGCCCCGGTCCTAGAACACCTCATGTGAACTCAGGGAGGCTGTGCTCTCGGTGGGTCTAGCAAAGGAACAAGATTTACGTCAACAGCCTGACACGGGTGGCTCAGTGCTTAAGCATTGACCTATGAACCCAGTGGTTATGGTTCCCAGTCAGGGCACATGCACAAGTTGCAGGCTTGGTCCCCAGTAGGGGGCGTGCAGGAGGCAGCCAATCCATGATTCTCATCATTAATGTTTCTCTCTCGCCCTTCCTCTCTGAAATTAATACAAATAGGACAAAGAGATTGGCATCAGCAGGACGAGGGAGTTGCCGCACAAGCAGTCCATGGGCAGTTGTTATGATGCAAGAGACAATATGGCTACAAGTTAAAACACCGGTTGAAGCCAGATCACCGCAGCGCTGCTCTGAATGCGTCAAACCCTGCGGGTGGAATTTCAAAGCCTCCCTGGGGATTTGGCTGCCTAATTCCCATAAGCGCTTTGAAAACAGACTCCCTGCTGAATAATTTGTAGCAGGAAATGAGTAACAAGCTTGTGGTCAGGGCCTCCACTCCATCGTGGCTGCCAGCCTCCTCCGTCCGATTCCCCAGCCGATGGGCATTGATTTATACAAAGACGCTTGGCACCGACTCCTCGTGTGCCCCGACCTCTGGCCCAAGGTCAGGGGCCCCGACTTTCCCAGCCTCGGGGTCCTGCTCTGCGTGAGCTTGAAAATTTCTTTGAAAGAAGCTCTTGTCGGAGACATTAAAAATAACAATAAGCCTCTTTCGTCTTCAGTCTCTAGAGTTCAGTGTGTAACTCTAGACCAAAATGTTATACACTTAAAACCTGGGAATTTCTCATGCTGTTTGGAAAAAAACAAACAAAACACAAAGCCAAACAACTGTCCTCCATGACAGAACAATCCTGATCTCAGAGAGACGTCTTTTTTTCAAATGGCGTCTTAGAGTTGATGAAACCTCAAATACAGTGGGCTCAGCTCAAAGGTACTTGCAAGCTACCTTTATATCACACGATTTAAAATGAACATGTTTTAGCGGAATCACCAATCTACATCCCTTTTTGTTTATTTTTTATTTTTTTAAAAATATTTTTACTGATTTCAGAGAGAAAGGGAGAGGGAGAGAGAGAGAAACATCAGTGATGAGAGAGAATCATGGATCAGCTGCCTCCTGCACGCCCCCTTCTGAGGACTGAGCCCGCAACCCAGGCATGTGCCCTGACTGGGAATCGAACTGTGACCTCCTGGTTCATGGGTTGATGCTCAACCACCGAGCTACACCGGCTGGACTGTTTACACTTTTTTATGGCCTCTCTCCTTCCCTGGATAAATAAGCACGGCTCAGGTTGATTTAGTTTAGGCTTTTGTACCCGGCACCAGCCTAAGTCGACTCTAGGTAAATACTGACTCAATAAATGAATGGTTTCCTCCCCAGTCACTGCCCACCCCTGCCACCTGCCTTCTCTCTCTCTGCATCCCTTCACTGCTGAGAAGGTATTTGTTGTGGGAAATGCAGATGCATCTCTGTGCGTCCCCTCGTGTAAAACAGCTAACATGACATCGCTGCTCTTGACTGTGTGACCACAGGCAGAGTGGTGGGCAGCCTGCACAGGAGTCACATGTAAGCGATGCTCAAGCTGCCAGCTTCGCTGCTGTCCATCTTCTCCATCATTCCACCCGCCTCCCAGCTCAGTGCCACCCCAGGGCACTAACATCCACTCCTAATACAGCCAGAGAGCCTTCTGATGATTTCCCTTCGTTGCTTTAAAATCCAACAGCTTGCTTATTATTGGCCTTCTCATGCGACTAAATACTTGGGGGCATCTGGGTACTGAGCCGGCATCTGCCCTTATCCAAAGCCAATCTCTGCCGAGACCCCACACGTCGAATTTCTGCAGTCACAGAAGACGGGACAATGTACACACCATGGTTCTGCCCCCAGGCACTTAGCCACAGTGAAGGGCTCAGCGTCCTCCCCCACCTGCATCTCAAAGGCCACGCGCAGTTCTGCTGTGGGCACAGCCTTGCCACGCTGAGCTCGTTGGCGTTAGAACAGCTCTGAAGCGATGCTGCAGTGAGAGCCCAGGCTGGTCACGGCCGGTGGCACCGACAGCTGCCTCGCCGGCAGGAGGCCCGCAGGCGCCGTGGCGCGGACGGTCACGGGTGAGGATAGCACGGGGCAGGGGGAGCCCCCGTGCGCCTTGCCCAGGCCGTGGCCAAGCTCTGTTCTCCATTTCCCACTCTGCCTCCAGGGGACCCACCAGGAGGCAGACATACTTTTCCTGGTGCTGTGTTGGTCCTAGAAGCAGGACAGGGAAGAGCTGACATGGGCAGCAAGGCCTATGGTGTCTACACAACTGACTGCTGTCACACGTCAGAGGCATGCTTTGCATCAGACGCCCAATGGTGTTACCAACAAGCGACTTTTCCTGCAAACTGAGAAGCAAAGGTCAACGTCAAGTTAACACTCTCAAGCAACCCTCCCACACCGTCCGTGAGAACGCTGGCGACATTCACGCTGCAAATGGCATCCAAGGGCGTGCTGGCTGCCGAATTCCCAGAGTGGCTCCCACACAGCCGACATAGGGTTTGACCTGGAGTGAATCTCTTTCAAATTGACCTTAAAGTCTCTTATCCTATTTAAACGGGATCCAGGGGATGGTAAAGAACAGAACGGATACAGGCACTTAGTGGCCGCCATGACATTGTTATGGTCCTTCTTCTTGACACCACGGGGCAGGGGGAGTCACATGCGGGCATGACGAGCCCACATGAACGCAGAGCCGCCGGTCCTTCCAGGGTGCCCGGCAGCCCTGGCCGTGGGGCTCAGTTGGCTGAGCATCATCTCTGCACTGGAAGGTTGCGGGTTCGATTCCTAGTCGGGGGCACCTGCCCAGGTTGTGGGTTCAGTCCCCAGTCAGGGTGTGTACATGAGGCAACCGATCAATGTTTCTCTCTCTCCCTCTCCCTTCCTCTCTCTCTAAAATCAATAAAAACAGATATTTTTAAAAAGACTGCCTTCCAACTCACATGGGAAGGCCCAGGGCATAAGGGACACTAATTAAAGGTCCGTTACTATTCTGAAACCTTAATATCCGGAGGAAGCAGGAGAGGCAGGCCTCGCAGAAATTCCTTCCTTCCTCCTTCCGGCGTTGGATATACCTAGAGCAACATGACGCCAGGGACCAGCGGTGTAAAAGCACCTTCTATGCACAATGACCATCTAGCAAACATTTGGTAAGTGACTATCACACGCCAGCATTAGTTTCTGCACTCCAGCGTGGAACAGAGAGAAAGACAAACATCTGAGCCCCCCCTCCCACCCCCGGCATTTCTATTCCAGCAGGAGAGAGAGATAATAAGCAAGAAAAGTGAGCAGGCCTGCCCGGTGTGGCTCGGTGGTTGAGCGTTGACCCATGAACCAGGAGGTCATGGTTCAATTCCTAGCCAGGCTGGATCCCCAGTGAGGGGCGTGCAGGAGGCAACTAATCAATGATTCTCTCTCATCACTGATGTTTCTATCTCTCTCCCTCTCCCTTCCTCTCTCTGAAATCAACAAAAAACTTATTTTTTTAAATATATTTTATTGATTTTTACAGAGAAGAAGGGAGAGGGATAGAGAGTTAGAAACATCGATGAGACAGAAACATCGATCAGCTGCCTCCTGCACACCCCCCAGTGGGGACGTGCCCGCAACCAAGGTACATGCCCTTGACCGGAATCGAACCTGGGACCCTTGAGTCCGCAGGCCGACGCTCTATCCACTGAGCCAAACCGGTTCGGCAAAAAACTTAATTTTAAAAAAAGGAAAATGAATAAAATAAGCACCTCGCTAAATGATGACAAGCAAAGAGCCAGGCACGTTGGGGTGGGAAAAGCCTTGAACTTGTAGTAGGAGGTTTGGGAAGAGACCTGAGGAAATCATGTTTGAGTCAATAGCTGAAGGAAGCAAGGAAGCGAGCTGTGCAGGCATCTGGGGAAGGCGGCTCCAGACCGAAGACACAGCCAGTGCAAAGGCCCTGTGGCACTACGCGGGCAGGAAGTCGAGGAAAGAAGAGCTGATGGGCATGGCGCACAGCAGGTGGGGGCCGGGCAGGAGCAGGGCCTGTGGTCGGGTCATGTAGGGCCCTGGAGGCCATGCTAAGGACTCTTCTTACTCTGAGACAGGAAACCAGGACAGGCTGTTAAGCAGACGGTCAGCTCATCCCAATTCCCTTTTCATAGTGTGACCCAGGCTGACACGCGGAAACCAGACTCTATGAGGAGCGAGGTTAGGGGACCGGTCAGAGGCTGCTGCCATAATCCAGCCACCAGACGGGGGTTCTGTCCAGCGTGTGGAGGGGACAGACTGGGGAGATGGGGTTGGAAACTGGATAGATGCACAGACGCTCCGTTAGTCAAACTTACTGTCAGAAGGCCCTTCCTTACCTCACGGGGTGCAGGGGCATGCGGTGCCCTCTGCAGACACAGGTGGGAAAGATGGTGGAAATGCACATTCATTCCCGCACACGTGCTCCCTGCCCGGGCTGCGTGTGCGTTCGGAGTCGTCCCATCACAAGAAACATCTCGAATCAAACGAGTGTGACGACTTCACCGCTGAGTCCGCAGGAGAAGTGTGTTCCGTACACACAGGATTTTAGAAGACGTTTTCATTCTTCAGCGCAGTTACTGAATGGAGGTTCCCCACGGGCTTGGGACACTGAGGGCCTCTGTCACGTCTCCCGCTGACGGCCAGGACGTGCCGGACACGTTGGGAGGCGCTGGCTCTCCCACGCCAGGCCCGTTTCAGAGCGGTCATACTTCATCCTGATACTCCCCCTCCTCGCGTGAAGTCACCTCCTGCAGAAGGGAGAGCCTCCCCTAGGTCTGCACCTCCTCCCCAGGGGCAGCCCAGACCCAATGGCTCCCCCCCCCCCGGGGCCCAGAGACACGGCCCCTGGTCTTGACCCGCAATTCTGAGGGGCCCTGAGCCCCCAGGCAACCCGTGGACGGGCGGAGGCCTCGGCTGCCACAGAGCCTCAGCCCAGCGTCTCCCTCGCCCGTCCGGCTCCCTGAGTCCCTCTCAGGTGTGGCTCCTGGGAGCACAAACGTGTGCACATACACCTCTGCCTCGCAGCCTAGTTACCCGGCACCTGACCGAGGACATCGCGGCCTTGTTTGTACAACGTTGTTTAATGAAACTGAGTATCGAAGTCACAGATACAGACACAGTTTCAACCGCCAATGTGACCACAAGGACTCAAAGGGAACGATTATTAACAATTTTGATGTTCAGCTTTAATACCGAGCTAACCCCCAACTCGCTTACCATGTCAGGTCATCCTTAAAGAAAAGGCTTTTAAAGTGAGCACCTAACTCTCAAGAGAAATCCCTTGCCATTGTACAGAATGTACTCCCTGCTCTTCCCATCACAGGAAGCACATGGCAGAATTCTGCTAAAGAATCACTGTCGTCAGAGGTCAGTGTCCCTGACATCATCACCTGAGCGCGCGCGTGTCTCGGGAGGAGAACGAGACGGTTGCATTTGAAATTGTTCTCCAAGTTCCTCAGCTGCTCAGCCATGGAGGAAACTATATGTCTATTGTGTAATGGAAATATATGATGGGTGCTGAAGTGCGTATTCACAAGGTGAACGTGCCCAGAAGTGCTCTCTGGATGGGGAATCTCTTGCAAAGTATTTTAAACACAAAGAAGCGCCGCCTGCCACTGGAGACCTCAGCGTGTCACCATTAGTTCATCTCCCGGGAAACGAGAGAGCTTTCTAACCATGCGTCTGGGAATAGCAGCGACCTGGTAATATATGACACAGATAGAGCAATTGTCACTGCACCACAAAACACTTCGTATGTGCATTAGTAAATTCCAGTAGCACTGAAATACAGTGGGGGAGCTATTTCTTTTCTCTTTGGTTTGACTAACAGCATCTCCAGATCAGAGATTCATATTCATATTCTCTCTACTCTCTCTCTCTCTCTCTCTCTCTCTCTCTCCTTCTTGCTCCTATTTTGGTTTGGAAATGATTTCCATTCTTTCTAATGTTTTTATAAAAAGAGAAAAAAAACCAGGTATACAGATTGTTCTTTGGGGAGCTGAGAAATTATTGCGCGATCACAATAAATCACTATAATGAGACATAAATAAGTGGAGAGTAATGATGTGGGAACAGTTCGTTGTTGCTACAAGATTTCACTTGTCCTACCTGGAACTATATCATTTTGTTTTATAATGTTAGGATTAGAAGTAATTTTTTAAATCACCTATTTCAAATGACTAATTTTTCAGAAGAAAAAAAGAATCAGGCGCGGTAAGGTACAGCTCTTCATCGCACGGTCACCCAGCCGGCTGTTGTAGGGTTCCCGCTAGAAACCCGGCCCTTCCTGTCCAGGTGACGCGCTCCGCACAGCACAGGTTGAACTCTGTTCTCTCCCAGCAAAGCACCAAGTGGTGACCACACTGTGAGCAGTGGAACTGTGCGGCTATGCTAAGGCTCTAGGGAGGATGGCCACCGGAACAGAAATGCCGAGACGTGCCTGGGCGAGAAAGGAGGCGCCTCTGTGTCTTCAGTCCACCTGTGCTCACGGTGAGCACACCTGTCTCTTTTCTGGCCCCACTTAGTGAGCCCACCCAGGGGGACCCCCTGCTTAGAGCCAAGGGGTGGTTTCATAGCTTGTCTGCCTGCTACCCAGTCAGGAAATTTGTACCCGCGTGAGAGGCCGCTCATTCTGCCAGTGCACCCAGCAGGGAGTCAGGCTTCCTAGGACGATTCAGAGTGCCTCCCAGAGCCATCCGCCCGGCTATGGACCTGAGTCTCGGATGATACCGCCTGTGAGGTCCTGAGCATATTACTTGCTTGGAGACTCAATTTACTTCTCTGTAAAGAGTCAATGATAACGGCACCTACTCATGCAGCTGAACTACTGTTTAAATTGTTGTTTTTCTCCAAGTCTCAACTACCAAGAGTAGGACTCACATTGATTGTCGAGACCAGAGCAAGCACTATACATTCCACTGCAGGTGCAAGGTTGACCAAGACATGAGCCGTTCCTCCACATGAAGCTGCTAAGGAACTGCACGTAGAAGCAATAGCTACAAAGACCAGGAGTAAAAATGCAATGATGTCGAAAACTGCCTTCCAAACAGCTGAGACGGTCAGACCGCTCCCCACCCCCACATCTAAAAGGAGCTGATGGACGTTGTCTGCAGCAGGAAGCTGAGAACCCATGATGCAGAGGAGGAGCTAATGTCATTGACTCAGGGTAGGACTGAGGCATCCAAATCATTTAACAGTTCTCTAGGCGACTCTGGAGGTCAGGGCCATGTTTCTAAGAGAATGGTTCTCAAAGTGGAATCCCCACAACATCATTATCACACCACTGAGAATTTACCAGAAAGTCTAATTCTTTGGCGCTAGGGTAAGACTGCTCCACGAGAAACTGTGGGTGTGGAGCCCAGCCATGGCTGTGTTGACAAGTTTTGGGTGATTCTGATGCATGTTAGCTGAGAACCACTGCTCTTAGTAAAGTGGAGGGTCTAGGTTAGGGAACCCTGAGTGACCTGGGGTTTGGGGTCTGAGTCTAAGATGAGAGAAGAGTATGACTGAAGTCCAGACTTCTGTGATGGAAAAGAGGGAGAGGGTACAGGGGAAAAGGATGACAAATGAACTCTGTTCAAGGGAAACAATGCTTTGATAACACCAAGTATTGTTAGTCAAAGGCAGCTTTCCCATTTATAAGAAACTAGAGGCTTGGTGCATGAAATTTGTGCACTGGGGGGAGGGCTCCCTCAGCCTGGCCTGTGCCCTCTCACAGTCCGGAAGCCCTTGAAGGATGTCTGACTGATGGCTGGCAGTCGGACATCCTTAGTGCTGCTGTGGAGGTGGGAAAGGCTCCCACCACCACCGCTGTGCTCACCAGCTGTGAGCCTGACTTCTGGCTGAGTGGCGCTACGCCTGTGGGAGTGCACTGACCACCAGGGAGCAGCTCCTGCACTGAGCATCTGCCTCCTAGTGGTCAGTGCACATCATAGCAACCAGTCATTCTGCTGTTTGGTCGATTTGCATATTAGCCTTTTATTATTTAGAATGGATGATTAAAAATACAACAAAGAAGTGAATGATGCCAAGACAATCCGCTATCTGACCGAAAAAGACCCTTAACAACACACAGGTATACATGTATATATTTAAAGACTTAGACTCAACGAATCTATTTGATAAAAATTGGAAACAACTTCTTAAAGAAGAAATTCAGATTTAGTCAAAGAAAAGCTATATGAACATCCTCAATATCACCCACAAAAAGTGATTTAAAAAAATGATGAAGAGTTAAAGGATACAAATAGCTAAATCACAGAAGAAGAAATCCCAGCGATTTCTATGAAGTGATTTCCAGTCCCTCAGGTAGCCAGGGAGATGCCAGTTATAGCCATAGTGCACTTAAAAGGTTGCCCCAAATTAGAAATTGCAATGCTATCCAGTACTGAGAAGACACAGAAAAACTGACAATATCACATGTTGTTGAAGGGGTGTAAATTTTACCAAAAAAAAAAAAAAAATCAAAAAGCACAAAAATTTTTGGGAAAATTGACATATCTATTAAAATAAAGTAAAATAAAATATTTCATTATTAATATTCAAATGTTAACATTCAAATATCAAATGTTTGCATTAATATTTGATCTACTATTTATACATATATTTTTTTATATTATCCTAGGACCAGGAAAATCGTTAATGGTTGAATGAGAAAAATATGTCATCTGCTATCTGTTAAAATCAAAGGCAAAAAGAATAATCCTTTGTATTTCTGTGTAAGTCGTTAATTGGGCAGAGTTAACTCACTCGAAGTCATCATCTCCTCTGATACACACACACAGTCACCTAGAAAGTCAAGGTGAAATATAGTGAAACTACATTTAAAATATTGAACTGAAACTGAAAAGAGCTCCTTGAGAAATACCGGTGCACTCAGCATGGAGAGCAGAGCCTGAGATACATGGTTTACCAGCTGTTACAGGCAAATACAGCCCAAACACTGAGGGGCTGTGGGAAGGGAGACGCCGTGCTGACAGTCAGATCACTCCCGGTGCTTGATGATCAGTGCTCAGTACCCGGTGCTTGGTGCTTGGTGCTCTGAACATGGGGCCGAGAGACACAATTTGAAAGACAGCTGGGCCATGGTGGTCCCGTGGTTGAGTGTCGACCTATGAACCAGGAGGTCACAGTTCAATTCCTGGTCAGGGCACATGCCTGGGTCGCAGGCTCGATTACCAGTGTGTGGCATGCAGGAGGCAGCCAATCAATGATTCTCTCTCATCACTGATGTTTCTCTTTCTCCTTCTCCCTTCCTCTCTGAAATTAGTAAAAAAAAAAAAAATTTTTAAAAAACAAAAAACTTGAAAGAGGAACTTGACATGGGACAAATTCCAACAGCAGACTAAGGATACGCTAAAAAGCTTATGATCCATGAGGGCCAAAGTTTAAAAAAGAATCGAGCACAAGAAACTGGAATTCCACACTAAAGTAATTCACCAAGACCGAAAGCCAAGAAGGGAACACTCACAGGTCAGAAATGTGCAACCATGAGGTCAGATGGAGGGGAGTGGGAACCCCTTGGTAGGACTGACTTCGTGTCCAGACAACTTGCAAAGGAAAACAAAACAACAAAAATCCCTGAAGATAAGCACACAATGTATAATCATGACGTCAACTGTACAGGGTGGGGCAAAAGCAGGTTGACAGTTGTTTGTAAGGAAAACAATACAGTAAAAAATAATAATACAATCATGAACTCGTTCAGGTACTCACAACTGTAAACCTGTTTTTGTCCCACTCTGTATGCAAAGAAGACACAAAAATCCTGATTTCTATGCAACTAACATCACTGCGCAAAACGCAGAAGGCAGGAAATGATGGAAGCACGCGGAGTGATTCAGTGACCCACCACCGAAGCAGAAAGTTTAAGTTCCCTTTCAGAAACGGACGGATTGAACACTTGCAATGCTAACTTGGCTGTAGAGAATTTGAACGACACACATTACCACACAGTAACCATTAGGTATGTTTCAAATAGCACACTCAACTAATTTTCAATGCACAAGAAATTTTTCAAAAGCTGACCACTCACTAGTCCAGAAGGGAAGTCTCAACAAATCCCCCAAAACAACGATTGTACAGACCATATCCTATCATCACATGACAATTAAAGTAGAAATAGTCAATATCAGAGCAATTTAAAAATATGCATGTAACTAAAAGTGACACTACAAAATAGTACATAGGTTGAGGAATAAGTTATAATTAAAGCTATAAAAATTACTTATTTAGAATAAAATAATAATAGATATCAAAATAAGCCCCAAAACATATAGAAACCCAGAAAATATAATAGAACCAGAACTAAGTATTATGGGGAAATGTTAGATATTTAGTAAATGGGCGTTTGTAAATTGGTTTTCCATAAGGAAAAAAATTGATCTTTATCTAAAATTACTAGAGGCCTGGTGCACAAAATTTATGTATGGTGGCGGGGGGGCAGGGGGTGTCCCTCAGCCTGGCCTGTACCCTCTCGCAATCCAGGACCACTGGCTCCTAACCGCTTGCCTGCCTGATCACCCCTAACCACTCTGCCTGCCTGCCTAATCACTCCTAACTGCTCACCTGCCTGCCTGATTGCCCCTAACCACCTCTGCCTTGGCCCCCGCTGCTGCGGCTTTGTCCAGAAGGACATCCAGAATGACATCCGGAAGGTCATTTGGCTCTCTGATCTAATTAGCATATTATACTTTTATTATTATAGATACTTTCAAATGAGATCCAGATATTGTGAAGACCAAAATAAAAACAAAACAAAAAACAACAAAGAATAAAAAGTTCTTGAAATTATCAGAAGAAATTGCAGAAGACTCTCTCTATGACCTTGACATAGTAATGAATTTCTGCAACAGGACACAGCATAACCAGTTAAGGAAAAAGGCTGATAAAGTTGCAACACCCAAACTTAAAAATTCCCCCCAACTCCAGAAAGAAAGAAGGCATTTTAAAGACTGCAGGAGCACTTGGCGATATCAGAATATCAATGAACTAGAATTCAATAAGAAAAGGGCAAATCAATGGGGAAAGTAGATGAAGCCACAATTCACAGAAGAGGAGACCAAGTAACCAATAAACTTATAAGATGCTACATGTCACTAGCAATGAGGGAAATGCAAATGAAACAATAAAGAAAGAGCACTGACGGCCAAAATAAAACGTCTGAATTACCAAGTGCTGAGGAAGCTGCACCCACAGGAGCTCTCGTGCCCTGTGGGGAGGAGTATCCAATGGGAGCACTCCCGCAAGCCATCAGCCAGAGCTGAGGAGGGGGGCTGGGCTGCTGGAGCGGACCGTTCATTACAGCTACCTGCCCATCTCCAAAACGCATGCCCTTTCCTTTAACAGATGCCACGCCTTTCTTCCTGTGTCCCGTAAATCTAACCTAACACCACCCTCACCAGGGCTCAGTGAATATCACAGGCGCAGGTGAGGAGCCCATCGGAGAGCGCCAGCTGAGCTGTCATTTTTTTAAAAATGTATTTTTATTGATTTCAGAGAGGAAGGGAGAGGGAGAGAGAGAGACAGAAACATCAATGATGAGAGAGAATCATGGATTGGCTGCCTCCTGCACGCCCCTGCTGGGGATGGAGCCTGCACCCAGGCATGTGCCCTGATCGGGAATAGAACCCCGGACCTCCTGGTCCATGGGATGACTCTCAATCCACTGAGCCACCGCGGCCGGGCTGCGCTATCATTCTGGTGCAGTGGCCCCCTTTTCCATTAAATTAGGTCTCAGTGTCTCACCCATTTCTAGACATTTCAGTCACCAGCTCCGACCATGCACATAAAACAAGGTCGCTGTCAAACGTAATAGCACAGAACAAATGATTGGCAATTTATTATGTAACTCCAAAGGGAATTTTCACACGCGCAACATCAATGCCACTTTACAAGGTCACACCGTCCTTTGCTTTTCAGTTCAGAACTGGTTTGGTTGGTTACAAACTTTTCTTTTAAAAACTGGACTCGGGCCATTAGTCAATCAGTGAGAATTTGACTATCTACTATGTCAATAAGCAAACTTTTTGTTACTACATTAAAAATGCAAAGGAGGTAAGAACTCATGATGTAACTAATAATGGAAAATGACCAACCTCTCAAAGTGTGTTTCTGAATTTCACTCAGGAAAAAAAAAAATAGTCCAAGAAAATAGAGCAATTTGGGAAAACTAGATTGCTAATGTCGCCAGCTAGCTCAGTTGGTTAGAGCATTGTCCTGGTACATGAAGGTTGTGGGTTCAATCCCAGGTCAGGGCACATTCAAGAAGCAACCAATGAATGCATAAATAAGTAGAAGAACAAGACTTTGACGATGTTTCACTCTCTTCTTCCTAAAATCAATTTTTTTTTTTTTAAAAAAAGCACAGTGCTAAATGAACATGTAATTTACTCTTTTCTTCTTCATTTGATATTGCATCTCTTTCTTCTAGTCACTCTTATTCAATAATAGCAACTCTGGGTCACTGAATGAAACAGCAGAGTTCTTGCTCCCAATCCTATGGAACATATTAGATGTTAGAGGAAATTCTCATATTATTTTTAGAAGATACAAAAAAAGAAAACAATTTCACCAGCACTAGCAGTTCTGCGTATTTGGCAGAAATGTGTTGAGTTAACCTCCCCTTTTAATGGCCACAATCCTTTTCAGTTGGATTATTAAAAGAGTTTTGCTTTGGATTAAACAGTCCCTTTGTGAATCGAGATGAATCAGAAAGGAAATTGTTTTGGGTAAAGCCCTGTACTGACCCCAGGGTGGGGAAGAGCCATGAGCAGACGCCCACCACCTCCCTCCCTCTTCCTCTCCACACACACACTTGCGGTGGCAGGAGGGACACAATCCTGCTGACCTCTGACCAGCAGGTCCAGGCTGCTGGCCCTCATGCACAGCCAAACCGAAAGCAAGACCTGCTGGTGCAGTTTTAACCCCTTAGCATTCAAGGAAAGACACCCACAAAACAATCCATCAGAACCGGGCGCAGCCACGTCACAGCTCAGAAGCCCAGCTCTGAGAGCCGCAGGAGGGGAGCCCCTGGGCCAGCGCCATCTCCCTGCCTCTCGGTCACTCGAAGTGCTGGTCCCACCTTCTCTCGTCTCTGAGCACAAGCAAACCGCAGTCCTGTCTGCGGAGGGTGTCCCTGGGCCCTGACACCCCGTCCCCAGCCTGAGTGGGCAGGAAGACAGTGGCCTCTGCATTTTCCTGATAAGGCACACTTTCACTCCCCGGGGTGGTGACCCTGAGGGAGGAGAAAGCTGACCAAGCAAGCCGATGACCAGAGGAGCCTCTCTCCCATCTCCCAGTGCTGAGCTTTTCAAAAGGCCGGCAGGCAGAGGAGGTGCAGGAATGAAAATTGCCACGAGGAAGAGAGGAGGAAAGTGTGGCCATGGCAACGGATCTGGGTACCAGAGAAGGAAGAAGGGCTTCCCATGAACCAGTGTCTCTCTAACTAAGTGCAAGTGAAGGAGGTTAGGGTGTGTGGTCGCCCGGCCGCATGGCTGGGAAAGCCTGGGTGCTCACATCCGCCTGAGATGGTTATGGACGAAAAGGGGAGGCCTGTGTGGCGGCCTTACAAACTCAGAGACCAAAGTAACCACCAGGATGGTCTGAAATTACAACCTTTCAATGAGAAAGCAGTTATGGTGGGTGGTCATGTCCTAGGCCGGTGTTTTCCCTGACAAAGGTCAATCTTGACCTTCCCTGAGCCTATTGTCTTTTTGCATCTACGGTAACATATCGTGGGGATGTCAAAGTCATTTTCCTTTTACTGGACCCCTCGGGGCACAGGCACTGCTCTGCCAGATCCCCTCACTGTTAATGAGTTAATTGTTGGCTGTTAACTATCCTGCACCCACCGAAGTAAAAGTGTGTGTCTATCATTTTACTTTTTATCCAATCCCAGAGGCTCCCCCACCCTTCGCTTTCTCCCGCCTCCCTAACGCATCACCAATGGATTTCACGTGACCCACTTACGTCTCCTCCTTCGATGGTAAAGTCTAAAATGGTGAAAAACCGCCATTCTCCGCAGCATTATCCCAGCACATGGAGATTCTGCGTCCCGGTGAGTCTTCACGGGTGTGAGTGTTTCTCCACGAACAATGGCATGTCGGTGCTGCCGTAAAGACAAGGACAGCTGCTCCCAGTCACAGTGCTGGTCTGTACCTCGTCACCTGCAACCTCTCCGTCATTCTCACTCACTGGTCCCATGCGAGCACCGTCGCCATCCCCGTCCCCGAGAACCCAGGCTCAGAAGCAGTCAGTGACTCCCCCAGCCAACGAGCAAGCCAGTGGCAGAGCGGGACCCAGACAGTAACTGAGCGCCAGCCCTGTGCCAGCCTGTCTGCCCGGCCTCGCTGTCACCAGTGTGGCCAACACCATGTCACACTTGGTCCTCAGGCAAAGCCAGCTCAAAGCCCGGCGCCGCTGGATGAGCACCCACTCCCTGCACGTTTGTTCTGGTCCGACCCCTGGCCCTGCAGTGGGCCTCGTGGACCCTGCTTAGCGCTGCTGTCGGTAAACACGGCGTGAAGATGCTCTGGTCCCGTTTAGAACACGGCCTTTCTGCCCTGTTACTCCTTTTCCATAGGGGCCCCCAGGCTTCTCTGTGATTTCTTACAACTCGCAGGCCTCCGCAGGCGGGGAGCTGACTGCAAAAACAGAGCCCTCCCACCAGCTTTCAGCAGCGACACTGAGATTACAACTGGCCCAGTGCGCGCCCAGGCAGGAAACCTGCTCCTCTCCCCTGGTGCTCTCCTCAGCAGAAGTGATAAGTGAAAGCGAAAACAAAAGGATTCCATCACCCCAGAGAGAGCCAGCTCATGCGATTCTTTACTGCTGTGGGGAGCAGTGTGGCAAGTGGCGGACACAATACTGACAGCAAGTACTTCTCAAAGTCCCAAGTCCCAGGTCACACCTACTGTGTAAGGAGCACAGATTTACGATTACATGTAAGTAGCACATATTCTGAGCACCTGTTATGTGCAAGAGCCTGTGTAGTTTCAGTGAGAAATATAACATCAAATGTCTCTCCCTTCAAATATGTGTTATTTAGCTCGAATTTCCACAATTCACTAAACAATACAAATAACTCCGTACGAAGTGGCCAAAATACTTGAACAGATATTTTCCCAAAGACTATCCAGATGGCCCATGAGCTTCTGAAAAGATACTGAACATCATGTGATCATGGAGCTGCAACTGCATACCACGCCGGGCATGACCACACAGCCATGACATGCTAAGGTCTGCCAAGGCCAGGCGCAGGCCTGGGCCACCCGGGATGCTCATGTTTTTAGTGGGAATGTCACATGGAGTAAGTACTGTGGCAAGAGCGGGTCTGGAGTTTTTAATAAAATAAAACATATATTCTATGATGTAGCAAATCCCACCCCTCGATATTTTCCCAAGAGAAATTACAACCTACGCCCACCAAGGAACGTGCCCGGGGAAGCTCACAGCAGGGTAATCTAATGGCCTGGCACTGGACACAGCCAGGAGTCCTTGCGAAGGAAGACGGGTAAACAAACTGGAATATTCATGTCAAGAAATACTGTTCAGCAATAACAAAGAACAAAATATTGATAAATGTAACATAAATAAATCTCAAAACACGCCGAGTGGCAGCATCCTTATACAAATGGAATTTATGTTCCCGCATGTAGGAAGGCCTAGAGCCACGGAGCCATCTGTGGTGGGAGCTAATCAGATGTTGCCTCAGGATGTGGCAGAGGGGGCTGATTGGAAAGAACATGGGCGGGCTCTCTGAGGTGGTGGCAGGTTGCATATTTTGCTAAGAGTTTGGGTGACCCAGCTGAGTCCATTGTCAAAAATCAGCAAGTATTCACTGAGGTGTTTTTTCATGTATGTAGATTTTATCTCAGTAAGACTATTAAAAATTATGAATTTGAGTTGAAAGATATTTATACTGAAGCACTTAACAGAAATTGATCTGAAATCTTCAACTTACTTGAAATACATCAAGAAATAAGATGGACTGTGGATTAATGGATAGATATATGATAAAGTAAATCGAATAAAACAATGTTAAAGTAGTAAGAGCCCACTTAATATTGGATGTACATGTGATCACTGTAATATTCTTAACTTCACTGTATATCTGAAAATGTACATAATAGAAGGTTAGGAAAAAACATGCTTCCCTCTTTCTCTCTTTATCTATGTAGATGATTAAAAAGAAAGGAATCAATTCACCAAGAGGACTTAGGAAACCTAGAGAAATGCCACTAATAAAAGGGCTTCAACATGCATGACATATAAACCAACAGAACTACAATGGGAGATAAAGAAATCCATAGTTACAGTCAGACATTTAATATCCTCCTCTCAACTGATAGTATAAGTACATTAAAAAAAATCAGTCAAGTAAAATAAAACTTGAACAGTATTATCAACCAACTTGACCAAATTGATATCATATTAGACCTAAGAGAGATCATGATAGATAGATAGATAGATAGATAGATAGATAGATAGATAGATAGAGAAGGGGAAATGAAAGGGAGGGAGGGAGCAAGGGAGGGAGGGATAAAACCTAGTGCGTCCCCAGAGCTCTCAGGATAATATCTAAGACCTTTCAGTCATATTCACACCCTCTTATGAAATGGCTCCCGTCTCCCTCTGCAGTGTCACCTCTTACAACTCTAACTCCCGTTCATGTTCACCTCCGTTCACCGCATCCCCTACCGCCTCGTTTGCATGATCTCAGTGTCTCCCATGAGCCTGCACCTGCCGGCCTCCCAGTGGTGAGCACTCATCGGCCCTTCCCTGAGCCCCGCTCCCCAGGCCCCACTCCCCGGGCATCTGTAAGTGGCTGTGGCCCCTGGGAGCTGGCCAGCCCCTCTGTGTGAGAAAGGCTCTTCCCTAAGGCCCACTCCCCGCTGAGTCGCTGCCCTGCTGAGGACTCGCTCAGGCTCCCTTTTACTGCAATCCCCGCGGAAGAAATGTGGGGTTTGCCCTCATCTCCACTGCTCCCCACGGCGCCCAAGATGCTGTGCACTTAGCGAACCACGTGGCTGAGGCGGGCATGGATCCTGGCAATGACGCCCTCCCGGGCCTGGCAGAGGTCTCAGCAGCCAGTCCCAGGGGCAGGCAGTGTGATCACCCCAGCACTTGCTCCCCTGATGGGCAAAGAGAGGAAGCGGAAAACAACCCACAATGCACCAGGCCGCCCACCGGTTCTCCGATCCACAGAACAGCCCCTCACCTCCCAGGCTCGCCACGGCCTCATCGCAGCATGACCTGCCAGCCAGGGGGTGTCAGGAAGCTTTCATCACCCACTTGGTAAGCAGTTGGCTGGGAGGGAAGCCCCGTCAGCCGGGCCCCGAAGCCACGGTGCTGAGTTCCACGCCACTGAATCCGATCCCGGGTCCGCTTTCATTGTTTTATTCCAACTAGTCAACCGTCAGACCAACTTCCGCCGGCAGCTCTTCCTTCCCGTGCTCAGACTGTACTGTACCTCTCTGTGGCCCTGCATGCCCTAAGCAAACGTCAATCAAAATATTGAACCCATTAAGTTCTGAAATGGATCCTCTTTGGACATTAAGCCCGCCCAGGCCGCAACCATAACCACTTGTCGCCAAGCCCCGAGTAGCATGTCAGCAATGTAGGAGCTGCTCAGCAAATACCTGGTCAATTATAACTGAACTTTGAAAACTGCTTCCATCAAGACTTTCCAAGCGGTGCCCCATGGGACTCTAGGACGTCTTTGGAGCTCACGGGATGTCGGGACCAGGGCTGGGATTGTCGGGAGAGGTGCTCACCATCGCCAGCATCACCTCAACCCCTGCTTCAGGGGAAGGGCCTCTCCTATCAGCCTTTTTCTATTAAACTTGCACATGGCATCTTTGAACAGATAATTATTTGGCTAGAAATGTTTTAAACTATTGGATGAGCTGATCCCATTTTTCACTTCCAAATTCATATCGTTTTCTACACTCTCTTCCAAGGCCACAGCTGGGATCCAAGTGATGGAATGCATCCCATGCGTGGATGTAACGAGCTGTTAGGATATCAGCATTGGTGGGTGCGATGCCCTTCACTGTGTAATGTATCCCAGAACCTCCTGGGAGAAAACTGTGCAGGAACCCGACATTCAGCCTCGGAGGGTCTGAAGCAGAGCATTCACCTGACTCAGTACTTCAAAACCACGCAGGCAATGCTTAGAGAGACGCTATCCGCATGCTGCCTTCCTCCTTTACCTCACACACGTGTGCGCCAATGTTCCTCAGACATCGCTAGGGACCTGCTTGGGTCAGGTGTCACAGGAAGTCAGGAAATAACCCTGCGACCTGTGGACAGGGGTTGTTATGAAGCCTCCCTTGCAGGACAGGAGAGCAAAGCAGGACAAAGTTTAAGGACCTGCCTGACACTCAGAACGAGAGGGCGAGAATGGGAATTATAACCAGAGCTTGACATATTCCAGGAGCCCATCAATTTCATATATTAGCAAGGTGATTAGGATCAATGTTATACTCTCCTTTTACACTAGAAAAATTTAGCATGGAAAAGATCTTTTATTATTGATGTCTTCTTACTGGTGTAAAATTTACAATCCACAATGTTTAAAAAAATATATTATCTCATTTTATATACATACTAGAGGCCCGATGCTCCTGCCCTGCCCCCGACCACTTGGCGCCTGGGTATGCAAATTAACCCACCATCTTTGTTGGGTTAATTTGCACACTCACTCCTCATTGGCTGGTGGGTGTCATGAAGGTATGGTCAATTTGCATCTTTCTCTTTTATTAGTGTAGATATGTAAAGGCTAGTTTGATAATGATTTCCCACCCGGTTTGGATGATCTATGTATGATTACATGATTTAGTAATTATTTTAAAAACTGTTTTTTAAAGCATTAATAGTCTTCATTTACTAGCATATTAAACTTGACAAGTTATTTGGCAATTCTGGATCCAGGGTGATCTGACTGGTTTGTCTTTAATATGTAAATTTAAGTAAAACTTTCAGTCGTGAAATGACTAGCTGCAATTATAATGTTTCAGTCAGTTCTTTGGGGGAACTCCAAAGAAAGACAAATTAAGAAGTCAGCCAAATTGTTGTTTCATTGGCAATATGCCATCTTAACAGGAGATACACACATACACACACACATACACACATACACACCTTAGACAAAATAATCTTTTGAGCATATCCAAGTAATACCTGTCACTGAGTACTATTTTTCATAGTCAGATTTTTATCTGTATGTGAATTATGGCTATTGGGTTATGAAGTATGTTGCAGCTGATGCCAACCTAGATGTATTCCCGTTGCCTTAGACTGGAAAATGTACCGTTAGCTATTGCACCAGCTCTTGAGCTATCCTGAATCTTTTGTGTCTGTCACATAGGGCAAACCAACTTGAAAAGATAAACTTTCTTGTATGATTTCTGATTATTTTTCCATTAAAAGGCAAGAAAACAATCTCCAGCGTTTTTCCTGTGATATTCCATCAAATCTAAAGCAGGGCAAACTGCCAAAAAAGAATGTGGGGTAAGAGGAAAGTCAACAAGCAGTGATGAAAGATACACAGTCGTTGTTTCTATGCGAAAAGAGAGACAGAAGGGAGAGAGAAACATATCTTGATGTAATCTCTCTCTGCCATTCAGGTGACATGCTTAGTGTCAAAAGCAGGGTGTGAAAAGTAGAGAGCCTGTAGCACTGCTGACTCAAGAGACTCGGGCACTGCGTCTCAGATTGTTTCCTTTCTAACTGATGCTCTGGAAGTGCTCATGGAGAAGTGGGATTCTCAGCCATCTTCTATGCTTGCTTTGAAGAAGCAAAAACATCTCACTTACTCTTAGAGACTCAGATACACAATTTAGGAGGTCGCCCCACTCCCCCTTTAGTTGAAAGTCAGTCTTTCCTATGAATCCCCACCCATAAGTCAAGAAGGTTTGCTGTCAGTGACTTCCCTTATGAAACCAATAGATGAACATTCCTTTTTAACGTGACAATGGTATGGTGCTGGTCGTGATTTTTCGAACTGTACACCTGACTTTTCCCTGATAGAGATTCCAACAAGCATAATGTAAAGGTGTGGGCGGGATCGTCTTTGCTGTCAAACAACTGCCTGACACGCAGCAGGGCATTTCTGGAAATGCTTGCCTCCCGCTTTGTAGTGCGTCAGTATTTTTGTAAATGGTGCAGTGCATGTTACTTGACTCTTGAGAAACTCATTATTTTGGAGGAAATAAAGTTTCATCTGTGAATGACATCATTTCCCAAGTATCTACTGGGCATCTGAAATAACTGCTGTTGGGAGAAGCATGAGGAAAATTAACCTCTCATTCGAGATATCCCATGTTTAACTGATAATACTGCATATTCCATGCCCTATTAATATGCTTGCAACATGCTAGAGAAATGCAGATGTTATATTTCAGATCACAGATATAGATATGCCAGAAGCATGAACTATGTAATTGAGGCAACTGGATAGAATGACTAGAGAATTAAAAAAAAAAAGTGGTATTGTTATGTTGGGAAAGGTTATAAAAGAGTCTATGAATTTTATACCAAAATATTTAACACTCAATAGGTAAATGCAGGCATGTGTGAAAAGTAGCATTAAAATAAAACCTTATTCCTCTCACGATGCTGATGGAAAGAACATAGATGCTTACGTTCAACCTGAACCCACATGGACACGCCCAGTGTTCCCTGTGATCATTCTTGACTTTTCTATGAGCAAGTCTCTAATCCACTTGGACTCCAGACATTTTATCAGGGGAGTGAAACTAGATGATATTTCCTTAGTGTCCCTTTCTGGTTCACACAGTGTTCTGCAGTTCCATAAAGGCACCGGAATTCCACCTCTTCGTACGCCAGGAATCTTGAAACTATGAGGAATGAAGTCAGCTAAACAGTACCACACGCCCTGAATCTGGCCCAATTTAATCTGAAGTATTAACTCAAACTCTTACAAGTTCTCCTTTCATTTTGTAAACTATCTTAAGTCTATAGGTATGATTAAAAGCTCTTCTTTGTTTTTATTTTGGTCTGAGAATCGTGCCGTTTGCTAGTACTCCAAGTTGAAATATGCTACAGGCACACATGGACTGGATAACTATTTCCTCAAGTGCTAGTGTGAAAATGTTGATTGTCCCATTGACCAGTTTTCTTTCTTTGTCAGTGAATTAGGGTCTGCCTCCTCTTATCTAAATATCTATAAAATAAAGTATAAATGGAGAGAAAGATCTTTTTGAAATGATCCTGGTTAAATAATATAAGAGTAGAACATAGTTTAAGAAATGTTTTTCTCATATATAACCAAACATTACAGAATGTCAGAATAGGAAATGATACTTACAAAACAACACAAATACAGGCGTTGCTGTGCACATATCTATGCATTTTTGTTTTCTCTATTCTACACCTTCTACCATCAGGGGCTAATTCCTAGCATTTGGTACATGTCCAAGCTCATTGAATGCTTGCTGAGCAAGGAACGATCTTTCTCTCTTATTGTGCAGATATGGCCATCGAAGTAAGGAGATGACATCCCTTGCTCACCTATGGCAAATCCAAAATTAGAATCTGGCCCATAGTGCAGTTGTACTTTTTACACAGATATTAGAGGTTTTATACTGGTTCCATACAAAATAGAGAAGAATTTAAATATCTGAGGATTTCTAGTTAGAGACTAATGACTTTTCAAAGCCATTAAGCCAAATGGAAATGTGACCGAGAACCCCTTGCAGTGCCTTTGGGAGGATGGCGAAGTGGTCAGGGGCCAGATAAACTGAATGACCGGACAGCTCTCGGGAAGTGCCGCCTCCGCACTGTATGTTCTATGCAGATGCATGTGGGAAACTGTTTATTGCCTTCACTATCTGATAAGCATAGACAGAGAACTCCCCGAAACCCCCCCGAAGGCTGGGTGCCTTTGAAGCCCTAGCAAAGCCCGGAGCTAGGCGCCACCTCTGTTTGTCCAGACAGTGGTAGCTGAAACTACTCCCCCATTTATTATTATGTAAATCCTTGCTGATGGGCTAGTCTGCCTGTTAATGGGGGGTCGCCTGCCTAAGGGCTACTCCAGATCAATAAAAGATTGGAGCAGCCTGAGCATGGGTGGAAGTCCCTCTCCTTGAGTTGGACTTGCCCGCCTGGACCTCCGATATTGCAAAATTATCTCGTGTCTTTTCTCTCATTTGTTGTGCGGCTCCTCTTTCAGGCACCGAACCCTACTCCACGAGGGTCGTGGAAGGAAACACACTCGACATCTGGCCCCCAACTGTCCAAAAGTTCATGCGTACACGCCAGCAATGGATGCAGCCTGTGTGTTTCAGTCCAGAGTCCTCGGTTTTAGCAGGGGCTCTAAAATCTCACAGTATTCTAGAATTCTGTGTGACCCAGGGAGTCTTTCTAGAACAGGGGTCCTCAAACTACGGACCGCGGGCCACATGCAAATACAAATATTGTATTTGTTCCCGTTTTATTTTTTTACTTGAAAATAAGATATGTACAGTGTGCATAGGAATTTGTTCATAGGTTTTTTTTTAACTATAGTCCGGCCCTCCAACAGTCTGAGGGACAGTGAACTGGCCCCCTGTTTAAAAAGTTTGAGGACCCCTGTTCTAGAACCTCAGAAATTAGAAAAGGCTTAGAAGTTAATCTTACTTAACATCTCACCTAACGCATGAGTCCTCCCTACAGTAGCTCCACAGAGCATGGGACGGGGCTGAACTCCTGCTGGGAACAGTCTTACTGTCCACAGGCAGCTTGAAGTAAGGAGAAGAACTCAGGCTCTGAAAGGAAATGTTGGGAGAGACTAAAAGTAAAGCTCTCCCGTGTGCCAGGCAGTACAGAGTTCTCTTCGTACCCACAGATGCTCTATCAATACATTGAGGCAAAACCCACTCCTTCTGCGATGTATTGGTTTCCTCGAGCTGCCATTACAAAGGACCACAAACGGAGCAGCCCACAAGAACACACACGTGTTCCCTCACAGTTCCGAAGCCCAGAAATCCCAAATCCAGGTGTCAGCAGGACCCTGCCCTCTCTGAGATCCAGGGGAGAGTCTGCCCTGGCCTCTTCCCAACTTCCGGTGGTTGCAGACAATCCTTGGCCTTACAATTACAAGCCATTCCAGTCTCTGCCTCCACCAACACACGGCGTTATCCCTGTTTGTCTCCGTATTCGGGTTCCCCTTTTTTTGTAAAGATACCAGCCACAGTGGATTTAGAGCTCACGCTAACCCAGCATGATAACCTTAATGTGATCACATCTACAAAGACCCCATTTCCAAATGTCTCATTCACAGGAGACATGAATTCGGGGAAGGACACTGTTCAATTCAGTAGAGTTGTTGTGACAATTAAGAAAAATGTTGTGCAAACTATAAAGTACAATTTGAATCCATTTCTTAAATTTCTAATTGTTAGATTATTTTTGTTCTTATGTATATCTATGAAAACAAATTATTCATCTGAGAAAGAATTACTTTTAGACATAGTAAACAACAACAACAAAAAAACAATTAGAGGAGAAATGAGATTATTTCTATCCCAAAACAATAGTTATAAAAGAAAGCAAGAGTTTTTGTATCTAGTATGACATTTGATTATATAAAAGTAACCATCTTAAAAAGTCTTTAGTCATGAGGTATATTAAGGCAGGAATTACAGCATATCAGACATCATATTTAATTTTCCATTAGCTTATGTTGATGATTAAATTAATTTGATATGAGGGTTATTGTGCCCTTGAGCCAAGGCTTAACAGTCCACTTACAGTTTTTTAATTGAAACTTCAGAGGATTGAGGATTCTACCACATTGTAATAGCGGAAATAGATTTGGCTCAATGACTATCCACATAACAAATATTTAAATAAAGGACGTATGGCATGAGTCATCTTTTATTATCCTTAATAAAAGGTTGGGTTATATAATGAAACTGTGGGACGTTTCACTAATGTTTAAATTGTGAACATTGTAAGTATTAGCATTTAAATCAGCATTAACAGAACAACTGAGTTGGGTGAAAGAGTTTCTTCATCGTAACCTGTACCAAATCAATCAATGTCACTGATATGCTGCTCATGGACTCCCAATAGCATATAATTTTCACTGAGGGGTACTCTGTAAAATACACTTCAAATACTACAATCAGTCCCTAGGAAATATAACTCAAATACTACCATCAGTCCTAGGAGATACACCTCAAATAATACCATCAATCCTAGGAGACACACCTCAAATATTACCATCAGTCCTGGGAGATACAACTCAATACTATGATCAGTCCCAGAAACACACACCTCAAATACTATGATCAGTCCTAGGAGAGAACAAAAATGGGACTTTTTTGGAAAAGGCCTACATTTTCATCAAGAGCTATGATATTTACATATTGAATACTTAAAGACACACTGGCCTATTTCTGATATAAATAGCCTATTGGAAAATGAGATCTTTTAAAATATCTATAGGAGAGTGAGGAAGATATCTAAAAAGTTTTAAATCTTTAAAAATGTTTATCCAGCCGAAACCGGTTTGGCTCAGTGGATAGAGCATCGGCCTGTGGACTGAGGGGTCCTGGGTTCGATTCCGGTCAAGGGCATGTACTTGGGTTGCGTGCACATCCCCAGTAGGAGATGTGCAGGAGGCAGCTGATTGATGTTTCCCTCTCATCGATGTTTCTAACTCTCTATCTCTCTCCCTTCCTCTCTGTGAAAAATCAATAAAATATATTTTTTAAAAAATGTTTATCCTCTAAGATAAAATATACATATACCCACCCTCTTAGGGTTTCCAAACCCTTTCTAGAGTAGGATTGGTTGTAAGTCCTGTAAAAGGACATGAATACCAATAGATACATATTGTATTACCTACCTCATCATTGTCCCAGCCTCACGTTCTCATTGCTGTCTCCTGAAGTGACTCCATTCACTTCCTACTTGTTCCCCGGGCCATAGTTTGGGCCTTCATTAACCCCCCTCCTCCAGGTCCCGGTGGAACCTTCCTATAACCTAGCTTTGCTCCTGCCATGCCTCTGAGGGACAACCTATATGGACTGTCCCTGCGGTGGCATCGTCATCCTTTCCTTCCAAGTCACCTGACATGTGACCCGGCCAGTGTCTCCAGTTGTATTTCCCAGCCCTTCCCCTCAACATCCCGCACCTGGGACAATCCAGCTTCTTCATTGTCCGGAGCCAGTGGACACTGTCCAATCTCTCTGCCTCTGCTCAGATTACTCTACTCGACCTGGCCTTTCCCACCCAAATCTTCTCAGACCTGCTCAACTGCCCTTTCCTTCTGCGGCTTCTCAGATTCACCGCCTTCCTCACAATTCACTCCCAGTTACAAGACGGTCCTGCTAGAGCAGCGGTTCTCAACCTGTGTGTCGCGACCCCTTTGGGGGTCGAATGACCCTTTCACAGGGGTTGCCTAAGACCATCGGAAAACACATATTAAATATATAATTACATATTGTTTTTGTGATTAATCACTATGCTTTAATTATGTTCAACTTGTAACAATGAAAATACATCCTGCATATCAGATGTTTACATTATGATTCATAACAGTAGCAAAATTACAGTTATGAAGTAGGAACGAAAATAATTTTATGGTTGGGGGTCACCGCAACATGAGGGACTGTTTTAAAGGGTCACGGCATTAGGAAGGTTGAGAACCACTGTGCTAGAGCGTCGAGCGCATCCTGGTTTATCTTCAGCTTGACTGCTTCTTTTTCTCACCTCCTGGTCATACCTGTACATCTGTGAGAGGGGGATCATGTTCCCGTCAGGTGTGACTCATCCCCAGCAGCAAGCATGGCAACCTGAGTGGATTCGGTCACATGCGCTTTCCATGTGAAGTTTTCTGAAAATTCCACGCGAGGTTATCAGCTCAGAGAGAAAACTAATTTAAGACGTCTTCACAGACGACCAGATGAGGATGGCAGAATTAAAAGGGGAGGAATTTGAAATTGCTGCAGATTTACGAGTTCTCAGAAGATGGATGAAGGAAAATTACACATGGTGACTTCCTAACTGAATACTGTTGGACTTCCCTTAAAACCTACACATTCTGTCTTCACTGAATAATCACAACCCATTTTTCTTTATCTTCTTTGTATTCAGGGTGTTCTTTGGCAGAGGTTGGTATAACCCTAAAATACAAGAGCAGGTGAGATCTGGAGAGTTTTAGAATTTTTAAGTGTATTTGATTGATGGTGTCACAAACTGATTTCCGGGGTGTTGGGGGGGAAGGGAGATAAAAGAAACCTGCTTTAGATAGCATCCCAGGAAGATGACATAAAATAAACACGTTTAACCAGTCTTTCTCCTGATGCTTATGTGTGAGGCTGAGAGAAGACTCTAAAATAAAGCCAGAGTTACTGAAATGCCTTTAAAGTGTGTGGGGATGTTTGAAGATGGTCCCTATAAAACAGAGGTTGCATTTCTGCATTTCTTTTCACCGGGCCTTCATTCAAACACTTCTCGTTTTGCTGAGCTCTTTTCAGCAAAGTCTCCTGATGGAAAACACAGCATCACGCTCTGCCAGGGCATTTGCTTGGCACTGGAATGCTGGCTGGATGCCTCCCTTTGAGGAATCCACTCTGAGTGAGCACTGCTGGGCGTCTGACTGTGTATTTAGATAAAGCTTTTATTTCATGATTACTTAGTTCCTCTTCTTTATGAAACCCAGGTAGTGTAAATCAGTTCTTTTGACTTGTACGCATTAATTACAGCAGGAGTCAAAAAAGGGTATAATGGAATCCTTCCTTCCATTGAAACGGAGGTCAAGAGTGGCATGTTACCACTTCACAGGGCGTTTAACCACCCTCAAAGGAAGAGGCAGCTGTTTGGCAGGTACTAGGCTCTGGGCAATATTTAAACTCTCCTAAACTTTGTGGGTTTTTTTTGTGTGTGTGCTTTTTTCAAGCTTACTAATAGAAAATGTAAAATGAAAAAGCTTTCTTAGATTTCAAACTACTAGATAATATCTTAGTGTCTGCCACTGTTACTCACAAATGATTATTCATAAAAACACACTAATCGCTCTCCTGTGGACTTACACTACTCATTTGTTTTGAGAATTAAAAAATATATTTTTATGCTTTGTCCTGGTATTTAGGCCCCTTGGTTTCCCCCAGCAGACATTGATGCCTGTTTTCATTTCATATGTGCTTAATCACAGGGCACAGAATTGTGAAATGCAATATTCTCTGTCACCTAGATTTCTCTCCCAGGACCCAAATAGGAAAGAACATCTATGCTGTATGTTTATCAATATCTTCAATGGGAAGTATTTGATAAGATTTTCACATGTAATGAAGAGAAGAGGGATAACACTCCATGCGGTACCAAAAGAAAGACCCAAAATACCCAAATGGACTCCCCTCCCCAAGCCTAACAAGCTAAAGCTCAATTAGGCTAAACAGCCTTCACTTAAGTCTTTAAAAAACACTGCCAAGTGCAGCAGCTGAGACATACATTAACAGTCACTCATAGAGACACCAAATGAATAAAAACAACCTAGCGTCATTCTGAGGGCTGTGAGTTTAAATAAGGAAACAGATGCCTAAAGTCAAGAATGACTTGACTACAGTAACCCAGTCACTAGCAGCTGCCCAGGACATCCGCGGGAGGTCTCCAGCTTCATGTTGGCGAGTTGCCACATTACCACCAACGGGACAAAGACTGGGGAGTTTCATTTTGACTCTAAGCTCAAAACTATGAAGGAACTACAGAAAACAGTGTTCTCCTGAGTCAAAACTGAAGGATAATGCCCAGCACTGAAGAAGTAACATTCTCCAGCGCTCACCCCCCGAATGGGGTCTTGTAGAGCTCTCAGTACCAGTTCTCTCAAGAACACCCCGTAAGCTGAGCACCCCTGCTTCCCTCCCGCAGGTCCTCACCTTTTCCTTGGGCTCCCTCCTTGAAAGACCCAACCTGCACCTGCGTCCTGTCTGGGGTTTTCCGGGGAGAACCACCCTGCGGAGACACAGGGAAGCCACCACGGGGAGCACGGCGGGCTGCATTTCAGAGTCTATTTTATAATAAAACTATTTTTTAAAGAACATTTCTCATCTCAGATGTTCCAAATGGTACATGCAGGGAAACTCGGAGCTGGATGCGTTCTCTTGCAGCGTGGAATGAAGTCAGGTTCCCATCTTGGCCCCTACAAACACGGGGTGGGGAGGTGGGGGTTGGGTAGGGGGAGCAGCGATGGGACCTGCACAGTGGGGTGCCAACTCTTTTTATGCTCATGTCTTCTCCTTCTTCCCTCTCTTCTTGCTCTTCTTCAAACATGGCAAGCCTGTTCCTGCCTCTGAGCTTTCACCCTTGCTGTTCCTCTACCGGGAACAGAGGCTTATCCAGATAGTGGCCTGACTCGATATCTCTCTTCATCCGGGTCTCCATCTACCTGTCGCCTCAGCGGAAATGCCTCCCACAGCATCGACTAGTAAAGCGTAGCCTCCAGTCATTTCTTCCACTAGCTTTACTCTTCTTCAAAGACTGATCTCTGTCTGAAAGCACCTTTCACTTGTGTGCCTATAGGCCAGGGGTCCTCAAACTACGGCCCGCGGGCCACATGCAAATACAAATATTGTATTTGTTCCCGTTTTGTTTTTTTTACTTCAAAATAAGATACGTGCAGTGTGCATAGGAATTTGTTCATAGGTTTTTTTAAAACTATAGTCCGGCCCTCCAACGGTCTGGGGGACAGTGAACTGGCCCCGTTTAAAAAGTTTGAGGACCCCTGCTATAGGCGGTCTCCCCATGAGAAGGTAAGCTCCATAGGGCAGAGAGCGCGCACTGCTGTATTCCTGGAGTCCTGGGAGTGGGCGAGTCTTAGAAAGTGTGTGTGCTCATGGTCATCCTCCCTCTTCTCACTCTGTCACAGATCTGTGACCACACACTCCAGCCCAGCTGTGCCAAACGCTGCCCTGCAGTGCTGTGTAGGGGCCTTAGTGTCCCGTAAGCCCCCACTACTCTCATCTTCCTGCCTCCTTTGCTTTTCGCCTCACATTCACCTGGAGAAGGTCCAGGCCCTCCCTGGCGCTCAGAGTCAGCACCCTGCCCTCCGTGAACCTGGCCCGGGGCCCACACAGGCGGGTGCTCTGTCCTGGGAATTCTTCGGCCTGTGCCCACCTGCTCACTTGTCTGGAACGTGTCACACTGTGCTGTAGGGACCGGATCACGTGTCTGCACCAAAGCTCAGAGCTCCCTGAAGGCAGAGCCGCCATCCGTGTTGGCCACTGTGTCTGTGGTCCCTAGAACAGTGTGTCTCCCAAACCTGATCACCCCGTCCTGGTCTGACACACGGGCCCCTGAGAGGCACTTTGAGAAGCAGCTATTGGTCTGTCCTGGGAATGTGGCTTGTCCCTAGGGCCTTGAAGGTTGCAGTTGTTTACATTTCTTTTCATTTTTATTTTCATGTTTGAATCTAATTCCCTGTGAATAATACGGTACGTTATTCGACAGCCTGAACCACATTTTCAATCCGTGTCACCTCTGGGCTCGTTTACAGCAGGGACTGCCGGGAGCCGGTCCATCCTTGCTGTTTCAAGGGACCTGGCATATATGGCATACGGTTCTTAATATGTTTGCTCACCTTCTTGGCGCTGTGTTTTAACCAAAGTCACCTCTCCGAGAAAGGTTGAATCCCCAGGTAGGGATTTTCCCCTGAAGTTAGGGAGGGAATAAAACCCCTCAACTAAGTGCCAGGCGGGTAATTAATCCCTTTAACTACGAACAATCATGCTTAAACTACATAATCTTTTCTCCCTGGAATGGAGATAAGAAACGCCCTAACCTTTGTAATAGAGATTGATAGGATTGAATCAACTGGTATAAATACAGTTGTAACAAGACAGAAAGACTCAGAACTCAGGAGACAGAATTCAGAAGACAGAACCTACACGGAGCCTAGAGACAGAAGAACTTCGCTGGCGAGAGCATGCCAGAGGATCCTGGACCGGGACTGGCCTCGGAGCCTAGAGACAGAGCCTAGCGGGAGAACATGGCAAGGGATCCTGGACTGAACCTGACTACAGAGATTGGCAGGAGAACCTGACTGGAACCTGGACACTGAACCTGACTGGAGAGCCTGGACAGAACCTGGCTGGAGAACCTAGCGAGGGAACATGGCTACAGAACCTCGCTGGAGATCCGAAGCAGAACCTCTCTGGAGATCGAGACCAAAACCTCTCTGGAGATCCGGGCTGGAGATCCTGGCTAGGCTGCTGATCAACTGAACGCTGTCTCCGTGACATTCCTTCTTCGCCGACTCCGTCTACGCCTTTGGGGACCCCTGGACCCGCTGGGGTTTGGACCCCGGCATATGGCGCCCGAACAGGGACACCTAGGTAAGCGCCCCACACTCGGGACAGATCGGACTCCACCGTAGGAAGAAGGTGGATAGTCTTCGCCGACTCCGTCCACACCTTTGGGAACCCCTGGAACAGGATTCCCCTAGGTAAGCCCCCCTCCCCCATTGAGAACCCCCACACTCGGGACGGATCAGACTCCACCGTAGGAAGAGGGTGGATAGTCTTCGCCGAATCCGTCCACACCTTTGGGAACCCCTGGAACAGGATTCCCTTAGGTAAGCCCCCCCCCATTGAGAACCCCACACTCGGGACGGATAGGACTCCACCAGGGTGCTACAGACCCCCCTATAGAGGATAAGTAGGGTAAGAAGGTGGATAGTACAGAACTTAGATTGAGAAGATGTGCCATACTGAGTCTAAAGAAAAAAGACTCTGTATTGATCTTTTAACATATATGCTTGCTAGCAGAGGAATTAAGGTTACTCCCAGTCAGACAGAACGTTTTAGACAAGAAGTATGTCCATGCTTTTCTGAGGAAGGAAAGGTAAATGTAATGGCATGGGAGAAGGTAGGCCCAAGGAGCCTTATCCTTAACTCCACTGCAGCCTTTCCACCCCGGGAAAGTGCAGGATTGGCAAGCTCTCCCTGAGGTGATAGATCAGGACTCAGGTAATAGCAGAAAGCGCCAATCCTACTCTTAAAATGGATACAAGAGAGCGTTTCAGGTTTTTCTTTTTAATGCTTGCTTTTAAAAAATAAAAAAGGGGGAATTTGCCGGGAGCCGGTCCATCCTTGCTGTTTCAAGGGACCTGGCATATATGGCATACGGTTCTTAATATGTTTGCTCACCTTCTTGGCGCTGTGTTTTAACCAAAGTCACCTCTCCGAGAAAGGTTGAATCCCCAGGTAGGGATTTTCCCCTGAAGTTAGGGAGGGAATAAAACCCCTCAACTAAGTGCCAGGCGGGTAATTAATCCCTTTAACTACGAACAATCATGCTTAAACTACATAATCTTTTCTCCCTGGAATGGAGATAAGAAACGCCCTAACCTTTGTAATAGAGATTGATAGGATTGAATCAACTGGTATAAATACAGTTGTAACAAGACAGAAAGACTCAGAACTCAGGAGACAGAATTCAGAAGACAGAACCTACACGGAGCCTAGAGACAGAAGAACTTCGCTGGCGAGAGCATGCCAGAGGATCCTGGACCGGGACTGGCCTCGGAGCCTAGAGACAGAGCCTAGCGGGAGAACATGGCAAGGGATCCTGGACTGAACCTGACTACAGAGATTGGCAGGAGAACCTGACTGGAACCTGGACACTGAACCTGACTGGAGAGCCTGGACAGAACCTGGCTGGAGAACCTAGCGAGGGAACATGGCTACAGAACCTCGCTGGAGATCCGAAGCAGAACCTCTCTGGAGATCGAGACCAAAACCTCTCTGGAGATCCGGGCTGGAGATCCTGGCTAGGCTGCTGATCAACTGAACGCTGTCTCCGTGACATTCCTTCTTCGCCGACTCCGTCCACACCTTTGGGGACCCCTGGACCCGCTGGGGTTTGGACCCCGGCAAGGGACCTCATCGCCAACCCCAAGGCCCTCAGAGCTTCCGGATCTAGGGCCCATCTAGCTCGCTCGCTGTCCCCAGTGTGACCCTTGGTAACTGTGAATCTGACCAGGACACACACGCTTAGTACTGGCTGTCCTGTTTCCTTCCGCTCACGGCCTTCGCCAGGGCGCTGACCTTTTCAGAAAGGCCCTTCCTTCCCCTGCCCCTTCTCAGGGCACACACTTACTCATCTGCCCACCTTAGGACGCCCGATGCCCAGTGGCTGTTAGAGGCGTTTCCAGCACCGTCCTCCGCTCCTTCCAGCACCTTTCACTTTGATCGTATGATTGATTACTGTCTGTTTCTCCACCAGAGAATGAGCTCCAAGAGGAAACAGGCTGTAGGTTTTGCTCATCTATGATGGGCACAGAGTAGTGGTCAATAAATACTCTTAGAGTAAGTGAATGAATGCAGGCTCAAGAGTTTTTGATATACAATAAAGGGGTGCTAGGGAAAACACACTTCCCAGGGGTCGCCAGAGGGTTTGGTCTCTACGTTCTCACAGAGTTAAAGAAGGAAAAGCCCTGTGAGCCTGGCCGTTTTCAGAAGGCCAGCCTCGGCTGTGAGTCTAGCGGAGAAAACTTTATTCCCACAAACCCCCAGGGGTGAAGGGCCGGCTCAGGGAACCTGAAGAGAGGCTGTCACTGAAGTATTTAAACCTTGTCTAAAAGGTCTTCCCATTCAGGTCTGCTCATAGGAATTCTGCTTTGCATCCTTCATTGCTGATAACTCAATTGTTTCTCAACTCCAAAGAACATGATTTTACTTTTTTGATCCAGGTGTTGAGTGAACAGAATAAAGAGATTAATTAAACTGAGATAGCCAAGGCCAAGTTTGCTCTCTGCTCAGTATATCCCTTCCATCTTAAATCTTCTTAAACCACAGGCAATTAATTTGAAAGCCTGAGGGCACGTCCATGGAAAGGATAATGGGGTGAGACTTTAAATGACAAAAGTTCTTAATCTGAATTCTCCCTGCTTTATTGGGTTATGTTAACACCTTACTGATTAATCCTCTAATGATTAAAGCTGTTTCTGTTCACAGACTGATTCTAGTCTAGTTTGGGTCATTTAAAATTCTCAGTCACCACACAATTGATTAAGTTCACTGTATTATCATCTAACTCTTAACACTGAGGGAAGTTCCAGATTGGTCATTGCTTAATCCAGCGGTTCTCAACCTGTGGGTCGCGACCCCTTTGGGGGTCGAACAACCCTTTCACAGGGGTCGCCTAAGACCATCGGAAAACACATATATAATTACATATTGTTTTTGTGATTAATCACTATGCTTTAATTATGTTCAATTTATAACAATGAAAATACATCCTGCATATCAGATATTTACATTACGATTCATAACAGTAGCAAAATTACAGTTATGAAGTAGCAACAAAAATAATTTTATGGTCGGGGGTCACCACAGCATGAGGAACTGTATTACAGGGTCGCGGCATTAGGAAGGTTGAGAACCACTGGCTTAATATGAGAGAGAGAGAGACAGAGAGGGAAAAGGAAGGAAGGAGGGAGGGAGGGAGGGAGGGAGGGAGGGAAGGAGGGAGGGAAGAAAGGAAGGAAGGAAGGGAGGGAGGGAGGGAGGGAGGGAGGGAGGGAGGGAGGAAATTAAGGACAAGAAGATAGGATAGAAAGGGGAATGGGAAGGAGGAAGACAGAAAAAGACAAAATGAAAATTCGCCAAAATGTTATCAATAGCTAACTGTATAATAAAATTATAGATTTCTTTCATCTTCATACTTTTTTTTCTGTAATTTTCAAAGTAGACTGTATGCTTTTATAATCAAAAGACATCAACATTTTAAAGGTTAGAATATATACTCTATGGCCTTCAAATAAAGAAAATGATCTTCAGAAATTTCTCATAGTTTGGGGAGGTGGGTTGTAAAGAACTGGAGAGGAAGAAAGTATTACCACCCACCTCTTCTGCCACATGTTCTCTCTCTCCCTCCCCTCTCCCTCTCACACACGCACTGGCTCGCTTGCTCACTCGCTCAGTGATGCTGGTCTAGGCTCAGGGCCTTGACCTCTACAAGCCTTGCTGTCCCGCCGTCAGGAACTGAAGCTCCAACCCCGTGCTCTCAGCTGCTGCTAACCTAGAGCTAAGGCTTCATTCCGAACAAGCAAAGATGTTCTCTCCGTGTTTGACTCCAAAGGGTACCTGGCAGCCAACAGGCCGTGAGGCCAGCACTGATTGTGAGTGAAGGAAAGGATGAGAGGGGAGGCAGAGGGACGCATGCAGGAGGCCTCCCCAGCGAGTCTCCATCTCTAGACGATGGAAGATACAAGGACCTCGGACCAGCGGAGTCAGGGTACAGATGTAGCCTGACACGGGGGGTTACGCAGAGAAGCCTTCCGCTCAGCCTCTCCCTGGAGCCACAGACCCTTTGGGGGCTCCACGATAAAGAGAAACAACAGAGGTGAGAGCCTGAGGATGTTCTGCAGGACGGGCTGCGAGGCGTGCAGGGCACAGAGCGAAATGAAAACTCGGGGCTTCCTCTGCACACAAGGAGAGCCAAGTGCCATTGAAGGGGCTAAAGCCAACTCTCCCTCCCGCCTCGCCTGTCTCCTGACCCCTCGTGCTAGTTTTAAATTTGCTGCTGAAAGTCATTCTAAGTAAAGAAAAAATTAAGTTGTTCATTATTTGCATGGATTTTTACCATTCCTGCTTGCACCGTACATGCCTGTTTTAAATGCAAATGTGATCGCATTTATCTCAATTGCAGAATCCACAACATCAGACAATTCACATTTGCAGCATGCACGTGCTTATCTCTGTTGTCCTAGCAGAGCAGTAGGAATACTGCACAAACGAACTCAATCTTTTTATTTCATTACCTGATGTGCACACAGCCCGCCAGCACCCCCCACTTGGAGCTCCCTGGTGGGTAAAGGGGCAAAACGGGGAGGGTCTGCACGCTCCCTGGTGCCCTTTCCCTCCAGGGCCTCCTTTCAGCACGCGGGTGGCTAACACAGGGGAGTAACACGCGCAGGGAGGACCTGGCATGAGTCCTTGGCCACTGGACAGGAAACCACTGCCTCACCTCTCATGCAGGGCACTTCTCGCACTGGTGTCCCCATGCCAGTAATTCTCCAATACCAGCTGATACTGTCTGTCAGAGAACGTACAGGTCAGGGTTCAGTCTCACCAGACGGCCCCCACCTCCACTTCAGATGCCGCTGGAGAGCCCCAGATGGTCACCTGCGCTTCTGACCGGTTGGTTATAAACTGGGGTTCCCATGACCCACTCTGGGTTTGATAATTTGCTAGAACGGCTCACAGAACTCATGGAAACACTTAATGCTTACTGGTTTATTATTTTTTAAAAATATGATGAAGTATACAGATGAAAAAGATGCTTAGGACGAAGTCTTAAAGGGTCCCGAACAAAGGAATTCTGTTCCCGTGGGTAGGGGAATGTGGAACTCTGTCCCCAGGGATAGCTGAATGGGGGCGCTCTCCACACCCCCGTCTCGGGGTGTCTATGGCACCTGCAAACACGGGCACCATGGACCACGAAGCCAGTCTCCAGCCGCCCTCCGCTCCTGGAGGACGGGGGACGGAGCTGGACATTCCAAGCTTCTCATCACGGACGGGTCTTTCAGGTGCCCGGCGCCTCCCCTGACGCTACCTGGAAGCCCCCCAAGAGACACGCCTTAGGACAAGACTCTTGTCACCCAGGAAATTGCAGGGGACTTAGGAACTCTGTGTCAGGAACGGGGATCAAAGACCAAGTATTAGAACAAAGGATGGTCCTGGTGTTCTCATCACTTAGCAAAGGCCAAGGATCGTAGGAGTGCTCTGCCGGGACCTGGGGGCAGAGACCAAGGTACATGTTTTCCGTCAGTTCCCAGTTCTCTGTATTGCTTACTGTTGTCCCCCTTCTAACTGGAAGCAGAGTTGGTTCAAATGGAAAGCATGGCACCCCGGGCTGTCAGTTCGCCCACTTTCTCAGCTGTAGGTGTAACATGCCTACCTGGTACCCACCTTTTGTCTGGCTGAACATCCAGGCTTGTGCCTATGCTAGAATCTGTGCTCACGGGGCACCGCCCACACTATATGCAAATGAGGTGGCCCGAGAGATGGGCATACGTCACAGGGATGCTCCATTTTCCCATCAAATTTCACTTACAGCCGAAACCGGTTTGGCTCAGTGGATAGAGCATCGGCCTGCGGACTGAGAGGTCCCAGGTTCGGTTCCGGTCAAGGGCATGTACCTGGGTTGCGGGCATATCCCCAGTAGGAGATGTGCAGGAGACAGCTGATCGATGATTCTCTCTCATCGATGTTTCTAACTCTCTATCTCTCTCCCTTCCTCTCTGTAAAAAAATCACTAAAATATATTTAAAAAAATTTTTTTCACTTACAAAATGTAAGTTCAAAGATAAAATGAATAGGTTTTCAAAACGATAAGAGCAATGCAGTGTGTCAAAGGCAGGCCCTCTGGTCGCTGGGCTCTGTGGCTCTCCAGGCGGCTCATCCCCGAAGCCACCCAAGGACTGTGCTGGGCACAGCAGCATGTCACACCCACTTATCTAGTCATGAAAGTAAGCATTGCCACACCCAGTGGCAAAGACTAGGACGTGCACACACTGAGTTCTACACAAAAAGAGATGGGGATACACACACTGAAACAGAGCTAAGCACACTGACCTGATAGTCACGGGACAGTGTAGGACAGGGTCTCCCCAAACCCTGCTTTTCAGTTTATGGATGTAGCGGTCGGTCGTGGAAGAGAGAATAGGGAGTAGGAAAGAGGGGAAGTGGGCTCACTGGTTATTGTAGACGTGGCCCCTGAGATTGACTGGGACACTAATTGGAGGATCATTAAATGAGAAGGCACAGTCTTACATATATCAGAGGTCTGTTTTCTTTCTGGTTGACAAAACGAACAATTCCAGGAATCATGCTGAACACGGTAATCTGATAATTAAGGAAGGGCTCAGTGGAGCAAGGAAAGGAAACAGGAAAATTAAATTTAGAGAGAAGCTGATGAAGAGCTGGGCACCAGCGGACACAAAATCGTCCCTTGAAGATGTTCTTAAAGAGAAACCAGAAATGCTCTTCATGTGTAAGTTTAGGGGCATAGAGAGAGATAGAGATAGAGTAGAGAGATAGAGAGAGAGAGAGAGAGAGAGAAAGAGAGAGAGAGAGAGAGAGACAGACAGAGATAGAGATAGAGACGGAGATAAAGATGGAGATTGAGATAGAGAGCACGCTTTCCTGTAAAATAATACTAGGCCTCTCAAGGCAATGCATTTCTTAACCAAGCAGGTTAATACTGCTTCTACCTCCTGCTTGTTCCCGACTCGGGGAGGTTGGCCTTATAGCAGAATCAAATCGAATGCAGTTTAGGGGAATTGTTTATGGACACTCGCGGCTGTCCACATATCATTATACCAGGGAAGCAAGATTAACCAGAAGTCTTTTGCTGGACACTGATTCGGCATAATTTCGACCTCAATTTGCCTAGTTCCTAGTTCCTAGTTCTCCAGCCCCTTCTAAACCTGAGGTCCTGACACAAGCCATCTCTACGTCTTCCCTGCTAACAAGCTGTTTCACCTGAGCCAGCTTCCGCCACCCATGGCTTACGTGGGAACAATCCCCACTGGCCAAGTGACACCTGCCTGAGGGATGAACTGGACACCACTGCATTTTCATCACCATCATCATCAGATTCTATCTCTGGATTCAGAGGATCCAATTCTCAATCCATTCTTCATATTGTGCCTTGAACCATCCAGCTCACTGCTTAGAGAACAACCCCTGTACTTCCATCAGCCCTTCAATCCACAAACTAAGAACGTTATCTCCATATAATACTGCTTGGTCCAATGACTGTTGGACCAAGGTGTCAAGAAATCAACATATCTTTACTTTGAGTTCACCTGTTATAGTAAATGTGTCTCAAAGTCACTCAAGTGTGGCATCCCAGCACCTGGGATCGAACCTGTCGCTGACTCAAACCCTAACCCCACAGCTGGGGAGCGTGGCTCTTCCCACTCCGAGTGCCTGTGTGGGCAACTTCCGTTTCCTCGGATCCCTTGAAACTTGGGAGGAGGAAAAAGAGTGTAAATGTAAGAATTGAGAAACATTGAAAGGCCTTTTCATCTCAAAAACTGCCCTAATCCAGGTGCCAAAATATTTACCATGTCATCATTATAATTCAGCCCAGGTCAACATAAGTTTTTCAGCACCAGCTAAAGAAGAACAGTGGGTGACTCTATGCCAACTAAGGTTAAGTAAGGCGGGGGTCCCTGCCCTCCAGGAGCTCACAGTCCAATTAGAAAGAATAGCATGTTACACTATATTATGATTATTTTTTAGATGTGTACATGACAGACATATCTATGATGTGCTAGGAGGGGATAGATTGAAGATTGTTTGCTTTGGGTTAATCATTGCTCTCTTCCATACATTATTCAAATTATTCCAAGAGGCAACACATCAGTTATTAGAAGTATCAGAACCTTGTTCTTCCCCAAGCTGTGAGGTAAAAGTAGTAAGTGAGCTGGGGAGAAAATAGAGCAAGATAAGAGGGACCAGGAAAACATTCATGCTTCATCCATGCATTCATTACAAACAAATCACCAGCTCTGTGACAATTATTATGCAGGATGAGAAGTTCTATCAGGCACAGTTACCGTCTTCAAAGGAACACATATTACCACCCATTCCTTGATGCTGAGAAATCAATTTGGAACTTTTGTAACTTAGAGTTTAATAGCAGAATTTTTAATATGTCAGGACTTAATCCATATTCCATTCCACAACAAATCCTTTAATCCACTGAGCTGTCTGTATTTCTACTTATTCCTCTTGTAGTCACTCAGCTTTATTTCTACCATAAAAATGTGTTTGCTTTTTTTAAGGAAAAAATTAATTGTTTAGACCCATATTTCACCGAATGAAGTCACTTCTACCCACATCGGAAGGAATCACTTGAGTAGTCACAGAAATGCAGAAAATGCAACCCAATCTCTGAAGTTGAGGGCCAGAAATACGCATTTTAAAAAGGCATACAGATTATTCTTATTAACGCTGAAGTCTGAAAACTACTATTCTATCACATCCTTTCCTTTGCCTTTTATTCTTGGGGACTGAGCTTCCTCCCCGCTCCCCCCCTCCCCCATTTTAAGTAATATTCTGCCTCCTGGGCTCATTTCATTCAGAACATACTGATTAAGCAACCTCTGTAGATGTGAGGATACAATTAACTCCATAATGTGGCTACAAGGCCTCACAGGTCTGCCCTCTGCCTTCCTTCCCAAACCCTCCCCTTCCGCCAGTTATGCTTGGCCGCCACCTGCCTTCCACTCTCTTCTTTTTGTCAGGTTCTTTCCCAGCCCACATTTCATCCACATTGCACCTCAGGCCTTCAACATTCTTCCCCGCCCTCTTTGCCTAGCTCGCTACTTGTCGCTCTTCATAGCCTTTGTGGAGAGCTGCTCCTAACCACTCAAAGTTAACTGGACCTCATCTAACACTCCTTTACAGAGAAGTTCCTTGCTACCAAGGAACTTCCCACAGTTTACCATCACACATTTGCATCTATTTTGCTTGATGCATATTTCTCCTACTGCTCCAACCTGCTTGCGTGAGGACCGACTGTCTGTTTACTTACACCATGTCCCAGCACAGGGCCCGCACAGATTAGAGACCTAGTGACTACCATCATGAATGAGCAAACAAGTGAACTGTTATTACCTTTATGCACGTGAAGATAGGAGCAAGAACACTGCACACATTAAATAATTTGTAAAATATGTAATGGATTAATATGTGATCAACTGCATGTGAGTCATACAATTCTTTAAGAATTCAGAGGTCAGAGGACACTGAAGTGGTCAGGAAAAAACCTAGCAAGTGAAGTAGGGCCCCAGCTGGGCCTAGACAGTGATTAAAATGGGCAAAGAGGCGGAGAAAGACAGGTGTCCCAGACAAAGGTGCAGAGGCCAGAATCACAGAATGTCAAGTTACATTATCCCAAGATTTATTCCGATTCAGCACATTCTGTTTATAGATAAAGGTGGTGAGGGTTTTTAAAAATTTTTGATTGATTCTGCTGTCCCTGGAGGAATGGTCTACAGAAAAAGCAATATTCTGCATTTCTCAGTGATTTTATTGACCTCACCCCCAGTCCCTAGAAATAAGAACGCTGTGGGGTTCAAAGTATAAAGAGAAGTTCAAAGAGCATCACAATGTGAGCAGACAGCCCAGCAGACATGATGAAACTTGACAGCAGTGACATAAACGCTGAAACAAACCACGTTCAACTGGTCAGGGAATTAAATCAGATCATGAAGGAGCTGGTTTCTCAGACACAACTCAGGAATCTGAGGGCCAGTCTCCCCCAGATTTGCAAAACGTCAGAGTGGCCATCTCACCTTTTGTTTCTGCTCAGATCGCTTCCTCTTATAAACCAAAACACCATTTCTGAGAAGCATTCCCACCTACTAGTACATTCCCAGTCTACTAAACAGTCTGCATTTGGAGAGACACAAACATAAAATGATTTCCTTTTTCTCTTCTCTGTTTATTGCCAGACACATTTTGAAGGCACCTCCTTCAGATGCAGCACTGATGTCACTTTCAGACTAAGCTTCTATCATAGCGAAGTAAGCAATTTGGTTTGGCCCAACCCCCTGTAGACAACCAGGCCTCTGGGGAAAATGAGCTGAAAGCACTGCTTTTCAATGGAACGCCGCGATCACTGAGAGAAGAGAAACAAAGGAGGCGCCTTCATCTTCCTGGCTTTTGGTCTGCAGGAACCTGTGTATGGCAGCCCAAGCTCTGAGGAGGAAGACTTGAGTCAAGATAGACAAGCCACAGGACCCTCCCCTCGAGTGTGTGAAAATCGGGGCTAAAATCAGGGTGTCAGCAGGGCTGCCTTCCTGTTGGAGCTTCTGGGGGCGAAGCTATTTTCCTGCATCGAGAAACCAATCACATTCTCTCGCTCCTCGGCATCTTCCAAGTCACCCATGAGTCTCTCGGCTGTTCTTCCCCAGTCACGTCTCCCTCTGACGCTGCCTCCCTCTTCCGTTTATAAAGGCCCTTGTGGTTCCATGGGGCCCACCGTGAAAATTCAGGATAAGCTCCTCATCTCAAACTACCGACACTTCATCTCATCTCCTGAGCCGATATAGTAGCACATTCACAGGGTCGCAGGATCAGCCTGTGGACACCTCTGGGGCCATTACCCGCCTGCCACAATAAGGTGCTCAGCACATGCCACTCATCTCGCTGGCTAGGATTTCACCAAACATTTATCTAGAGAAGCAGACACGTACCCAGGCCACTTTTATTTCAAATTAGAAGGCTGGTGCACGAAATTTCATGCACTAGGGGTGCGGGGGAGGGCATCTCTCAGCCCGGCCGGTGCCATCTCGCAGTCTGGGACCCCTCAGGGGATGTCCGATTGCCAGCTTAGGCCCGCTCCCCACAGGGGTCCCTCCGCAGTCTGGGACCCCTCAGGGGATGTCTGATTGCCAGCTTAGGCCTGCTCCCCAGAGGGATCCCTCTAGCAGTCTGGGACCTCTTGCCTTTTACCACCCGCCTACAGTGGAGGTGGGAGAGGCTCTCACCACCGCTATTGCACTTGCCAGCTGTGAGCCTGGCTTCTGGCTGAGTGGCGCACCCCCTGTGGAAGTGCACTGACCACCAAGGGGAAGCTCCTGCATTGAGCTGTTCCACCATTTGGTTGATTTGCATATTAGGGTTTTATTATATACTAGGGGCCCGGTGCACGAAATTCGTGCACTGGGTGTGGGGGGGGGGGAGTGTCCCTCAGCCCAGCCTGCCCCCTCTCACATACTGGGAGCCCTTAGGTGTTGACCCCCATCACCCTCCAATCGCAGGATCGGCCCCTTGCCCAGGCCTGACTCCTCTGACAGAGGTGTCAGGCTTGGACGGGGGACCCCCATCTCCCCCCAATCACTGGCTCTGGCCCCCGCCCAGGCCTGAGGCCTCTGGCCCAGGAATCATGCCTGGGCAGGGGACCCCCATCTCCCTCTGATTGCTTGCTCCACCCCCCACCCAAGCCTGACGCCTCTGACCCAGGCTTCAGGCCTGGGCAAGGGGACCATTATATCCCCCCAATCCCCGGCTCAGCCCCCCGCCCAGGCCTGATGCCTCGGCCAGAGGAGTTGACCCTCATCACCCTCCGATCACCAATCACCGGATCGGCCCCTTGACCAGGCCTGAGGCCTCCGGCAGAGGTGTCAGGCCTGGGCAGGGGACCCCCAGCTCCCCGCGGTTGCAGGCTCCGCCCCTGCCCAGGCCTAACGCCTCTGGCTGAGGCGTCCGGCCCGGGCAGCGGGGACCTGCAGCTGCAGCGGCCCCGCGATCGTGGGCTCCGCTTTAGGCCCAGGCAAGGAACCCCTAGCTCCTGGGACTGCCAGCTTCGACCATGCCCAGCTCCCATCGCTGGCTCCACCCCTACTTCCTGCTATCACTGGCCAGGGGGGCAAAGGCGCCTGATTCTCCGATCATGGCTGGGGGCCGCCTTTGCCCTGCCCCCAAGCTCTTAGCTCCCCCCTGGGTTTCCGATTACTGTCAGTGGCAGGGGGCTTCTTCCTGCTTTCCCTTTCGCCTCCCTGCATTGTGCCTACATATGCAAATTAACCGCCATCTTGTTGGCAGTTAACTGCCAATCATAGTTGGCAGTTAATTTGCATATAGCCCTGATTAGCCAATGAAAAGGGTATCATTGTACGCCAATTACCATTTTTCTCTTTTATTAGATAGGAGAGGATACAGCCACAGCAGACCATTCTACACCCACCTCCCTTTTACATCTGCTTTAGGGCATTGGTTACTTTCAGTAAACATCTACACAGCCCAAACTTAATTACAGTCCTACTTATACCTACTTATATTTTGTAATGTGTGGATTTGTGGGTTTTTTAAAGCAATGCATTGTGTCAAAAATGCAGATTACATCATGAATACTGAGAAGGATGTTGCAAGGAATTACTAGAAATCTTTCCCTTGCTTATAAACCTCAATAAAGATTCTGATTTTGGAAATATTAATTCATTAATCCCACTCAGCTGGATTTAGAGAAAGAACAATCAGGAGCATTTCAAAGCTTGTACTTTAATGGCAGTTCCCTTTGCATATAGAGGAAGAAATGGATTCTTATGCTGCGTGCTTTTCCTATGAATGCATGCTTTCTCTAAACACAGAAATTTATCTGTGAGATGCAGCAAAGCCCCAAGTAGAAAAACTTTTATGAGTTTATCAAACATTTTATATATCTATATCTATATCTATCTATCTACATATATATATATATACATATATATATATATATATAGAGAGAGAGAGAGAGAGAGAATAGATATAGAGATATATAAAATGTTTGATGGACTCATATATACACTGAGTGGCCAGATTATTATGACCACCCCATCAGTACTTCATTGACACTTCCAAAAATACTGAATATTGAAAACTTCCTAAGCAAATACTCTCAAGGTGTTATTTATTTATTATTATTATTTGCATAACTAATTCCCTTCATTGTACTGATGGGGTGGTCATAATAATCTGGCTGGTCATAATAATCTGGCCACTCAGTGTATATATGAACTCCTCAAAAATGGTCAGGTACTAGTACATTAAAAAGTATAATTTGTTCTCTAACCTGATTATACAAATATATTCTTCTAATTAGGGTAGATTGATGATATCCCAGTGTCCAGAATGACTACTCAGGAGAAAAATGGTATTCAATTAATGCAACCCACAACAGCTTCTGTAGCTCTCTGTACTATTGATTATTTCTTTATGTGAAAAATTACTCATGAATAACTCATAAAACAACAGCAGCATTCATAAAGATGATAGCAGGACATATATAGTAAAAAATATTCAGCAATTTACTCAAAGGAAAGCTATTTTATTACCTCTATTTTCATAATAATTCTTGGTACTGGATGCAAACAAAACAGAAAAGCACACTCTTCTTGCTCTTGACAAATGCTAATTTTTATGCTAAGATTCACAAAAAAATAGACAGAAGAGAATTTGAAATTATCCATAATTAAATGATAATCTGTAATCACTCACCATTAAGCAAAACATATGTTAATTAGAGAGCCTAAACTAATTTCAGGCTGTCAAATGCATATGTGTCATAAAAGTTTCTTATTTTCCTAATAGTCTATAATTATATATTTCACAATAGACTAATGGATTTTCAGGAGCCATCGCATGGAGCAGCACTCACTCTCATTAAACAATAAGATAAATAATTTAGGAAGAGCTGTTTTCTCTCTTTATACTATCAAAAATTAAAGCCAAATAAAACCCTGGTCCAGGAAACCATCATCAATTTATATTAATAATCTCAACAAAATAGAAAAATCAGAGTGTTTCTTTCTTGGGCTGCTTTTTAACTTTTTAATAACTGAGTAGTTTAAAGGATTAAATTTTGGCACAAAGCACATCCTTATTGAAACCCATCCTGTGGGGTTTGTTGGTGGAAGTAATAAATAAATGATAAATCCACCACTTTTAGTGATTTTCTAAAATACTATGGAAGCTAATTCTTGGCTGCCTCTTTATTAATTCTTGAATAGAATTAACACAAGTGAGAAGGGAATAACGTGGAATAAGAAAAATAGCTTCGGTGCACCTGTCCATCTCTCTGGTGTGGGTTTCTCCAGCCTCACATCAGATTCTGAACAACTTCACACTCCACGGGCCACGACCTCACTGACTCAGCCCTGCAGGCCTGGGAAGGAAATTGATTGTGACGAGCTCCATCCACAGTATCCAGGGCTGGCATGGAGGCCAGAGGCCCGCCAATGACTCAGCAACCCATGCTATTTATACAACCACAACAGCCATGCACATAATCGCAGATTTTCAATACCTTTGTCATTTTTGCCCTATAGCACCATATGAATAAGAATACAAGAAAAATCAGGCAGCAAACACATCATACATTTTTAGGATTTCATCTTTCGCCAAACCAGCAGAAATCAGAGGCCAGAATTCTTGTATTGACATTTATTTAGCATTTTCTAAATTCCAGACCCTGGGCAAAGCACTCCCACTTCGTTCATCTTATCACATATTATTGCATGCGGGCTTTCGAGTGGAAAATGTAAGGTATTTTGCAAGTTAAAAATACCAACATGTCTGTTTTACATTCAAATAATTATGTAATTTCTAAAATCCCTTAATTATCCTAATAACTCCTCTCTATCCTGTCCTTTATTTTACATATGTAAACACTGTCAGTGACTCACCTTAAATTCTTTTACAATTATATTTCATAATTATATTACTGCTTTTATTGTTTTTAATTGCTATTAAAATTAACTTTTCTTTAAGAATAAAAACATCAAACGTAAGAATAAAACAACCAGTTCTGTGGTCCTCACACATTGGTTCTGAAGGTTAAGTCTGTGAAAATATACCTGCATGTGTTTAATGTCGGGATGAGTAGAAAATATTCGCTATTTCCTGACACGGAAGGGAAGTTAAAAGGACTCTTGCCGAAACCGGTTTGGCTCAGTGGATAGAGCGTCGGCCTGCGGACTGAAGGGTCCCAGGTTCGATTCCGGTCAAGGGCATGTACCAGGGTTGCAGGCATATCCCCAGTAGGAGATGCGCAGGAGGCAGCTGATCGATGTTTCTCTCTCATCGATGTTTCTAACTCTCTATTCCTCTCCCTTCCTCTCTGTAAAAAATCAATAAAAATATATATTTTTTAAAAAAATAGGGATCAGAGTGATGCTTGCTTCTCGGAGGGTCTCAGCGTTAGCGGACTTTTCAGATAAAAAGCGAGGCGGGGGAACAGCTTTTTCTGAGGCCTGGACCAGAAGCCGGCTTCACAGGTATTGGTCAAGGCAGAGGTCATCCGGATACATTTTTACACAGTTAATTAAGTGGTATTTATTGTATTGCTATCCCCCTGAGGCGTTTCTTAAATTATTCAATATCTGTGGTAAAAATCATCACTCTCAGCTTCTAGCATGACCCAGCCCTTTCCCCAAATCATCTGGAAGCAAATGAATTGTCCTGGGTGTTCCTACCCCAGCTCCCCATGAATCATCGTTTTCAAGTAGGAGTCAGGTCCCGAAAACACACGTGTGAAAGTCACTCCCGGTACCTTACTGGGCTGAGAAATCATGTGGGACCCTTGAGGATAGCCGGGTCTGAGAGTTACGTCAGGTGGTTAGCAAGGACGTCACACTGCAGGGCGGGACCAGCTGTCAGCAGGGCGCCCCCTGTAGGACAAGGACACTCATTAGAACAGGCTGATTCCAAGTCCCGGAGGCCTTCCCAAGACTCCCTCTCCCATTCATCTCCTTCCTACAAACAGCCATGGTTTTTTCTCCTGGCGCAGATGTGAGAAGGAGCAGGAGGGTACAGCCTGTCAAAATGACAACGTGCATTGATTCCTCTTATCTTGCTGTCTTTGGGAGGACAGCTTATCTCAGATTTACAAAAGAAGCAACTCACTATCAGTGTTTCTTCTCCAATAAGTGACAATGGCAGGCCTGGTTGATAACTAATTGCCTGTTTCCAGAGCAACATTTAAAATGTAAATGCAAATCACCCACCCACTGGAAAGGGGTGGGAAAGTGCCTTTGCCTTTGAATAAATAGACATCTGATTTAGAAGGGATAAAAGCCAAAACCTTCATTACTATTCTAAAAGGATAAACATGTGCATACTTTAAAGTAATGACTATAAAAAAGACCATTAAACAAAGTCCCTTCAATACAAATAAGGTGTGAAGATCTACGAGGTGGTAACACTGCTATCGCTACCTTCTTCTGGCGTGGGAAGCATAAAATTAGCCAGAAAGGGACCATTTGAAGAGAAAGAGCATGAAGAGCATGGTTCTTGGGCCTGAGCAAAAAGAGCTGCTGCCTGGACGCCATGAGGAATCATCATGTAGTCGGATCAGAAAACAGACACTTATGTGCCATTCTCTGTCCTTCACTCTGAACGGTCATCGGTCATCAGCCTATCACTGTACCCCACATGTTTTCATTGCCTTTGCAAGATACCATTTAGCCAAGTTGTTTATAGGCACAGGGCCTCTAGGCCCCAGAAAATGTTTTCCCAGGGCATCGCATGCCTTAGAGGCAGCCCTGGAGGAGGGTTCCAGGAAGACTGAATAGAAAGCTTTTCCCCTGGGGCACACTATTCCTTGCGTGTTCTAAGTTCTCCTTGACAGGAGATCGCATGGGGTCGCCTGCCTTCTTTTCTTGTCCCCACAGTGTCACTCTGGATGGAGCATGAACAAACCACAGGCCCGCTGTTTTAACTCCTTGTGTTTTGATAAGCGAACAAAACAAACAAAATGCCCGTGTCTGAATTCCGCTGCACGCCCTCCTGGCGGCACGGCCTCAGGGACTTATCCGCGTGGCGCTTCGGTTGAGTCATTACTAGCAAAGCATCCACCTGTTCCACAAACATGTACGGACCACCTTCCATGGGCCACACCATCTTCCTCCCTGAGGCTGAGACACATCAGCGACAAAACGATTCCTGTCCTCAGGAAAGTTTGAAGAACGCTCTCTCACCATCACAGCTTTTTTCTTTATCGGCTTTGAAAATTTTTTCGTCTTAAAAAAAAAAAATCCTGACTTAAAATGCAAGCATCCTAAATGGGAAGTAGAGCTGAGCCTGTGTCAGCCCAGAGTCTAGTTATTATCACAGATTCAAGCCAAGCTCCCCTGGCAACTAAAAACACAGTGAGACACTGGGCAGGCAGTTGGGGCGGGAGCAGTGTGCTGGTACGCTGGCTGAAAAAACAGTTTTGATGTGTGGGTGGGCCAGTTTCTGTGGTGTAAATGCCCTGGTCATGGCTGTGCTTAAGCCACCAACAGCAGCTTCATCGAGCTCGTAAGTCCTGAGTCTAACGCCCAGCTGAAGAGCAGGCACACGCTGGCTTCAGCGGGGCTGGGGGCAGCGGGCCGGGTAAAAGGCAGAGCTCACAGCGAGGCAGAGGCCATGTCAGGACACCGCCCCACAGGAATGCTCAGAGCAGGCGCCAGTCCTCTCCATAGTGCTGTGCTCTGCACGCCGATGAGTTTTTTCATTTACAAATAACAGCACCCAGTGTCATTAGAAACCACACAACTAACCTTAGCCCTCACCAGAGCAACGATTAACCAAGCTCCTAAAGCAATTGTGTGCCACTTTAAAAGAATTATTCATCCAATTTCAAGAAGGTAATAATCCTGATGTATTCAGCACTAGTGCGAGTGTGTCTGATATATTTTGACTAATGTGGTCATCAGATTATTCATACACAAATAGACACAAACATATAAACACATAAATAATATCATTTAGCATTTCCTGAGTGCTAGGAACCATCATAAGAATGAACATAATGTTCATGAAAGCAAGGCATTTTGTCTTTTTTCACGATGTTTCTCAACCATCTAGGACAGTGGTTGGCAAACTGCGGCTCGCAAGCCACATGCAGCTCTTTGGCCCCTTGAGTGTGGCTCTTCCACAAAATATCACGTGCAGGCGCGCACTTACAGTGCGATTGAAACTTCGTGGCCCGTGCGCAGAAGTCGGTTTTCAGCCCAGGCAAGTCTATTTTGAAGAAGTACTGCTGATATTTGGCTCTGTTGACTAATGAGTTTGCCGACCACTGATCTAGGAGATTGTGTGGTCCCTGGGAGATGCTCTATAAATATTTGTGAGATACATTCATGCTGTATATGTCACAACTAAACAGAGGGACAAGGTTACATAACTGAAGGCACAAGCCAGTCAGGAGTGGGGCTGGAATTCACACTTGGGCAGTCTTTTCAGGGGCTCTTTGCAAACTAAGACATGGCAAGAGGAAGAGAAACAAGAGTGGATTTCCAGGAAATTAGATGGTGCACCGAACGGTCCACAGACCTGGAACTAATATTTGGAGGAAACAAAACTCCAGTTGGAATTGTCTTCACCCAGTAAAATACTAGTAGTTTGTTTGTGTAGTGTGTTTTTTCAGAGTATTGCTTCAAAATTTTTTCGGAATACAGATCCTCACTAAGGCAGGCTTTCAGTTCAAAATCAGGGCATGTTTCTGGGAATTACGCTGTCCCACGAGGCAGCCAGACAGGAAATGGGGACCCCGTGTCTGCCTGCTCTGCTCATGGAAGTTCAAGCAGGAGACAAAGAGGAGAGAGCTCGGCAGGGAGACCAAGTAGATCGCTTGGCGCTAGGATTTTCCCGGCTCACAAGCTCCCCGCTGTAAGTAGGAGCAGCATTGCAACCAACACCTTTTAGAGCATCTCCACCATCTCATCCACACAGAATCACAAGTGGCTTATACATTCGAGAGCCAATGTATGAGCTGATATATCTGCCTGGTTCAACACATCCTATTTTTTAAATCAAAATAGAAGACAGAGGAAACAGGATACTGATGAGAAACCCAAGAGAACAATGTTTACAATTAAACCCCCTCTACAAAGTCTCTACAACATCACTTATTCCATGGCATCTAACATTTAATCCAGCTAGTTTTTCAGGAAGTGTATAAATTCATTATAAAATACTTTAATCAGCTACTTATTCATTATGTCTCTAAGGTATGGAAATTAGGGGAAGTTTTCTTGGAAAGATCAAGGAGTAATATCCCATGGTAGCAGGTTGATGCATACCTATGATTTCTTATTTCTCTGTGGATCCTTCAAGAAATGTATTCAGTGCTAAATTATAACGTAGGGGCTAGGCATGAAGTCACTGGAAACAATTCATTGTCCTCTCCATCATTAGTCTGTGGAGCTTGCCAGATGGGAAGTGATAAAAACATTATTTAGAGAAACCTGGAATACTGCGTGTAGTCAGACTTTACCCCGGCGCTTTGTTACTGCTCTTTGCATGTACTTTTTGTACCATCGGGGCCAGGACAGATGCACCTTGATGCAAATTAGAACAGGGTTCCCATCTGTCTTCCCCTCTCCTCTGCCCAGGCTCAGGACTCAGCCAACAGGGCTGGGGAGATCCTCACGCCTCAGCCAGGCCCCCTCTGCGGGGACATGATCTGACAAGCATTGCTAGAAGCCTGGGTGGACTTTTAATCACAGGCCTGCTCTGATTTTGAAGAGTAAACGACTGGAAAAGAATTATATGCCATATGCATTGCCCATGGACACAGACAATAGGCTGGTGAAGGCCTGGGGTGAGGTGGGAACTGAATGGAGGGGACAATGGGGCAAAAAAGGGGGGAGGCATCTGTAATACTCTCGAGAATAAACATTAAAAAATAAATAAGTCAATAAAAATCCTCCCATTAACATTTTTTTTAAAAGAAAAACAACCTAATGCAATTCATTAACTACCCAACACTTACTAACACCATCACCACCACCTCCAGCACCAACCACGTGGGGACAACCCAGAAGCAGAGAACCGACAACTAGGTCCGTCTCACACCGCATTTTCAAACCCAGCACTTCTCACAATTGGCTGAAGGGTCTCAATCAGGCCGCATGCAAATCACTCTCGCTGGGGATTCAGCCTAGTGTTGCCTTTGGATGCTGCGAGGCTTGCTCTACTGCTCTCCTGGCGTTGGGTGTTCCAAACCCCTCCCCCAACCCCGCCTTTACCACTGAGTTATTATTGCTCTTTCAAAACTCCGTTTTCGGTCTGGAGATTGTTTTGACCCCATTTTCCAGACTTGACCTTTCCTTCACACTCCTGATAATTAAGCAAATATTTAATCTTCCAGTTATTATTCATTCAGCATCGGCCATATGCTTGGCGCTGGATTTGTTGTGAGGCGGCGGCGGGAAGGGCACCAGGTGTCTGACCGCAGGGGTCAGACCAAACCTGGGTTCAGCAACCTTGGGACTTGGGCTCTGGCTAGGAAGGAATTGAGAGCAAGCCCCAAACTGCAAGAGAACGTTTATTGGGTAAGTCACAGAGGCAGAAAAAGTAATTCCCGGAAGAAATGGGCCAGCAAACACGTTTCAGAGGTCCAGGAAGGGCCCTGGGAGCGAGGACGCTGATGGTAACAGGGTAAAGGTGACGTGCCTGGGGAGCGGAAGGGCGAGGGCGAGGGAAGTGGAGAGCAACGGGAAAGGCAGGAACCTGCTCCCTGGAGGGAGGGGCACTGGGTCCTCGTCCTGAGGGTTTGAGCGGGGAGAGTTTAGGGGGGTCCCGGGGGAAGGTCTCAATAGAATATTCAGCAGCCTTCCAGGTGTGTCCTTTCGGGGTCCGGGTCTCTGGCAGGGGGTCGTTAGTCAATGCAGCTGGTCCTGACTGGTCCTGACGTCAGCCTTGGCTGGTTTTGCTGCTTCTTTGGGCCTGGAGCTGAATGCAACTGAGGCCCAGATGTTATCGCTACGGAGGAAAGGGCAGGGGTCCAAACCTCAAGACCGGCGACATGCCAGGGAGGAAAGGTCACCCTGGGAGCAATTGATTGTCCATCGCCAGGCCCCTGGAGCTTTCCAACCTGCTGACCTTCTGTACCTGGCCCATTGTCCTCGCTCTGCTCATGTCTGTGTAACTACGTACAGTGGATTGATTAATTGTCAGGAATACAAACATGATTAGGAGACATTGTTTACCCTGTCCTTTACCCTTATCCTATATATAAACACATTACAATATAGTCATGTAAATGCCACAGTGGAAGTAATCAATCATTCAGACAATGTAACTGAAGCTAGAAGAGAATTAGGTCACCTGCAGAAGTAACAGAACTGAATCCACGACCCAGGTCTCCTGACCCTAATCTATTGCTGTAATTATTATTTTAAGGTAATAATTTTAAGATAGTGCAGTTAACTTCATTTGATTAATTTGTTAATTAAGTGATTATTTTAGTCACTCAGTGTACTTATAAGCAGAAATATATGAGCTATTTTAGTCACTCAGTGTACTTATAAGCAGAAATATATGAGCTATTGTGGCAAGAAAACTGTATGATGAAGATCTAGACTGTGAACTCAAAATTTACAAATTGAAGAAGGAGAGAGAGAAAAATTAGAATGAGAGAGGAAGACTGAGAGAGACTATAATTCGCTTTGACTTGTGTAAAGTGAATGGCTCAGATTAACTTCCATATTTCTTACACCTTTGCCTACATTTTCTGACATCCTCAGCATACTATTTAAAAGGGTTTCTAATTGACAGACATGAAAGGTCATGTTGAACATCTAAATTTGCACATATATTACATTTCTTACTTTGACGTTGTTAAAGTCTGTTCTTTTTGTGTAACATGGAGATAAGGAACATTTTTGTGCATTTTATAATTTTAAAAACAGTTCTATTTCAAAGTAATAAAATGGATCGAGATATTTCTCCAGAGTTTAGCTCTTGCAAAGAACACACTAGTTTGAATTTCCGTTTTAGCTAGTGGCCTTTACCTATTTGTCTGGCCAACCAAGCCAGAACTCGGAAGGCTAAGGTTGACCCTCCCGCCTCCACATCTTCAGATCCCATCCATCAATCACTAAATTAAGTGGAACCTCCTTTTGAAACCACTTCCTCCCCTTCAATTACCACAGCATTTATGTGATTTGCACCTAGACTATGGCAATTGCCTCTAACAAACCTTTCTACCTCTGGCCTTGACCCATTCCATTTCCTCCACTATATTGCTCTAGGAGTGATTTTTTAAAAAATATATTTTTCTTGATTTCAGAGAGGAAGGAAGAGGGAGAGAGCTAGAAACATCAATGATGAGAGAGAATCATGGATCGGCTACCTCCTGCACACCCCACACTGGGGACCGAGACCTCAACCTGCGCATGTGCCCTTGACTGGGATCAAACCCGGGAACCTTCAATCCATAGGCCAACGCTCTATCCATTGAGCCAAACCAGCCAGGGTAGGAGTGGTTTTTATATAAACCAAGTCTCCAGGGCTTAAGGCTCTTTATGGGTTTCAATTTCCTACAGAAGACAGTTAAACCTCTTGTATATGTTCCTCCTGACATTACCTCTGCCTGCTTTTCCAACTTAATCTCTCCTTTGTCTCTCTGAAATCTTCATTCCCAGCCATACAAATCCACCTGAATTCCTTCTAAATGCTTCCTCTATTGGAAGGCATGCCTTTTCACATCCTGCCCTTTCTTCTTACAATAACCTTCACCTTGCTCACTCACAAAAAATCCATTATTCCTCACTCTTACCTTGAATTGTACCACTATCGAAGTATCCTTCAAATAAACACTGCTTTTTGTTGCCATATTTTTTCCCCTCCTAGTCTATCAGATCTTGAAAAAATAGGACGTATTCACCTTTGCATCCCCATATATCAGTATAATGTCTGACACAGAGCACTCAGAAAATGGCGGTTGAATTCAACCCCCTACTGTGGAATGTTTCTAAGGGTGCTTTGACTTTTAAGAGCTTGGGCGGCTGAAAAGCCATGTCAGGGATGGGAAAGAAATGGGCTGCCGGGGACTGTCTGTTGACAACGTGACACAGTGTCACTGTTTCCATTCAAATCTGGGACATGTTCATAGGGTCCTCCTCCCTGCAGGGTGTCAGGTGGGCGTTTGCCGAGGACAGGGCCTCACAAGTTCCTTGGAAGGCGCGCAGGCGCCTCTACTCTCGGGAGGCCCTGGGAAGCCGACGTGATGACTTCATTCGCTGTGGCGCCTCTTCAGGGCCCTTCATGAGCTCCCACTTTTGAGGTTTCACGTGCATAACTTCACGAACATCCGCAGGGTTTTTCACTCGCGCCAGGGGTTCAGAATGAGATGATGAATGAGTTTCTCTGGTCCTCTAGCTGCAGCCTTCCAGACAAACAAGCAGCCTTGCAAGATGCTTTCATGTCTATTGTTTGCATGTCCAGAATGACAGTGGGAGAGGCTTTGAGTGGGACAGACTCCCAGAAAACAACAGGGACGGTGGGGTATTGACGTGACCGGAACCACGTGATGCATTTAATTGCTGCTGGCGCTTAATTGCCAGGGTTAAGGTGGGCATGGTTACCATAATGGGTAGCAGGGATGGAGTCGTAGTCACATAGTTTGACTGGTAGAGATCTTTGTTTGTGGCTAAATGATTATATCCCTATCACTAGTACCAAGGTTACTTGGTTTGTACAAGTGAAACCTTTGGGACCGGTGACTAGAGGCCTGACTTGCATGGCTACAGTGGAGTTGAGGTCCTTGCCCAATCCTTCCACTTGCGTGGTCTACAGACTGAGAGCACCACCTTAAAGGAAGAAGAGGCTGACCCCTTGAGAAAGGACATTGCTACACCTCCAAACATGTCCACTGTCAATTATCCATTTAGCCTTTCCAAAAGACCTTGCAGCCACTTCCCAGGGTATTTGTGCTTTGGGGAAAGAAATAATCCAACCCCTTAGGGATTACAGGACACTAGCTCAGAGCTGTCAGACATCCTTGGGGACGCAAAATAGCACAGTGATCCACTTTGCAAAAAATCGGGGTTGCTTATGAGAGCCGGTGATTAATGTAGATGCTTACTTAACCCTTCTACAGTGGGTACCGCAAGCCATCTTGTGGTCATGTTCCCCGTTCTAAAATGAAGAGTTGGAATAGACGCATGGGTGTCCACTTAACAAGGTTGATCACTCTCTATCAATGCCGAGTGCCTGACCTGCCAACGGTAGAGACAAACTGTGAGCCTGAGTATAACAGTATTCCACAGGGTAACCAGACAGCTGTATGACAGCAGGTTAATTACACTTCTTTCATGAAAGGAGCAGCAATTCTTACTGAAATAGGCATTTAAGCTGGCTGAATTTCATTCCATGCTCAAAAGATTTCTGCTGGTTAGAGATCTTAGTTTCCAGGGAAATAATGATCCCACAAAGGGATAAAAAGATGGCTCCATTAAACTAAAATCTGAGAGTGCCACCTGGTCACTTTGAGTTCCTTATGCCATCAAATTAACACACACAAAAGCGGTGACTCCAGTACGTGGTACAATGAATTGCTAATACAACAATTACGCCCGATGTGGTAGGCAGACTACTACGATCTCCAGCAATGATCCCCACCTTTTGATACTAATGCCCTTCTGCAATCCGCTGCTTTTGACTATGAGCTGAAACTAGTGACATGCTTATAACCAGGAGAACATAGCTATGGGTTTAGTTCCGCAGGGGATGTGATGCTACTACATGATCAGGTTATAAAATGTCGTCTCTTTTGTCTTGTTAGACCCTATTGTCTTACCAGATCACACAGTTTGTGGAGGCAAGCTGCTGTTTGCTTGGCAAGAAACTTAGGAAAGCTCCTGGCCAAGAGCCAATAAGGAATTGAGGCCCACAGTCCAACAGCCCGGGAAGAATGGAATCTCGACAATAACCACATGAGCTTAGAAATGGATCCTTCCCCAACCAAGTCTGGAGATAACTACTTTCCAGTTAACACTTTTATTACAGTATGGCGAGGTCCTAAAGCAATACAGCGGGGCCTTGACTTACGAGTGTCCCGACTAACGAGTTTTTCAAGATACGAGCCGTCTCTCAGCCGATTTTTTGCTTTGAGTTGCGAGCTAAAATTCGGGTTACGAGCCATCTTCAGATACCCCACCACTAGTTGGCGCAGTGAACATCACAGTGAACGCCACAACATCAGCCCAGCATCATGTGTCTCACTCGTTCACTTTTTGATTTGACATACGAGTGATTTGAGTTACGAGCTCCGTCACGGAATGAATTAAACTTGTAAGTCAAGGCCCCACTGTACATCCAGATAAGCCATCCCCAGATTCCTAACCTACATAAGCTATGGGATAATAAACATGTGCTGTTTTAAACTGCTAGGTTTTATAGTCATTTGTTAGGCAGCAATAGCTAGCCAATGCACTCAGAATTCAGGAGATTCCCTGGGGCACCTCTTCATACTCCTGTGACAAAACTGACTAGAAAACTATAAGATAAGCAGGACTGCTGATGACAAAAAAACTCCTCTGGAATAAAAGTTTTGGTCACCAACTGATCAAAGAACCACAACCATGTGAGGTACTTGCTGCTGAGAACAAGGTGGATATGCCATGGGAAGTAGACAAAGATATAATACCCCCTATGGCCATGTGACCACATGCAGATATAAGGACTAAGGACTATAATAGTGATATGTATTTTCTTGGATGTGTATCTGTGTGTGGGGGTATTTCCATTATGCTAGTAACTGTAGATATGTAGTTGCATTATGTTAGTCAGAAGCATGATGTGGTTATTATCTCAATTTGAAAGTTTAAAAGGATTGTATTAATGTCAAGTTGATAAAAAGGTGGACTGTGCTGGATTGTGCTATGTCAATGTGGTTAAGCTTGAAACTATGTCTAATCAGGTTTGTGACGGAAAGGACTTAGTGTTAAGATGAGGGAGAAGTGACATAAAGAACATTTTGTGGGGGGAGTCATGAGGGGGCCGGCTCAGTGGCTTTGCTAAAGTGGCTCTTAACTCTCTGTGATCTTCCAGACAACCTTATAGTGCATTGTTCCCTCAGCTACTTCCACAGCTGGGTGACACTTCATTCCTATGTTAACTCCTTCTTCCTCTACTACTTGTCACCATTACCTCAAAAGATCCAGACTGACACACCCAGTCGAATCTATATGGTAGTATGTCCATGTCCTTTTATTTCTTTAAAGTTTGCATATTTGATATTTTACCATAAGCTTGAACGTAGTGAAGAAATACAAAGATGTATAAAGAAAAAAATGTATCATCTGCCTCATGCCTCCTCCCCCATCCCATCCTCTGAGTCAGCCCATGTTAAGTCTTATGCGTACCTTTCCATACATCTCAACTTGCTTATTCAAACTTATACAAGCATCTCCATGCATATGGAGGGAATTCTTTAAAACTTCTTTTGCCTAATTGTTTATTCTGTTACAATAAAATCATACTATAAAAAGAATCTGAAATTTTGGCAAAATATTACAGTACCAGGGGCCCGGTGCACGAAATTTGTGAATGAGGGTGTGTGTGTCCCTCAGCCTGACCTGCACCCTCTTCAATCTGGGAGCCCTCAGGGGATGTCCTACTGACGGCTTAGGCCCACTCCTTGTGGTCCTCTGCTCTCTGCAGGGCCTGCCTGCTCCACACCACAGTGACGGCCAAGCAGGCCGTGCTGGGAGCTGCCTCCTACCTGCTGTCAGTCTCGACATGAGGCTAATTTGCATACTCACTCTGATTGGCTGGTGCATGTAGCGTAGGGATGGTTAATTTACACGTTTCTCTTTTATTATATAGGATTTGTGGTTTTGTTTCACATTTTTCCAAAATTTGAATAATATTATATACATACTTTTCGACATTCTGCTTTTCATAAATACTTTATGACAATCCCTCCAAGTCAACTGGCAGAGCTCTAATGCATTTGTTCATGTAAATGAGTGCAAAATATTCCAGAGCTTGGCTACTTCATAATTTATTGAAGCATTTTCCTAGCACTGAGCATTCCGGTTAACAGTTATACGCCATCACCACTCACGGGCTCAGCGTGATCTGCTTTGTTTGTATGGGATGGATGTGCGCCACTGAGTGGTCTGGGGCTATGAGGCTTGTGGACTTACCAATGATGGCTGCGAGGTTGTTTTCCCAAAAGGTAGCAACAATTCATAGTTCTTCGAGAATATATATTAGCACCCAAACTTCTAATATGAATTTAAGTTTTGTAACTATTGTTGGCATTTCCTTAACTATTAATTTAATAAAATTTTTCATGAGTTTATTTGCCATTTGATTTGCTTTTTGTGAACTGACCACATTCCTATTGGTTTATTTTTACCTATTATTTACATATAATAATAGGGGGCCATTTTATTTTTATCCTTGGAATCTGAACTTTTACTTTGGTAAATTCCTCTTGGCCAGTGGTCGGCAAACTGCGGCTCGTGAGCCACAGGCGGCTCTTTGGCCTCTTGAGTGTGGCTCTTCCACAAAATAGACTTCTGCGCATGGGCCACAAAGTTTCAATCGCACTGTACGTGCGCGCCCACACGTGGTATTTTGTGGAAGAGCCACACTCAAGGGGCCAAAGAGCCGCATGTGGCTTGCGAGCTGCAGTTTGCTGACCACTGCAATCTAGGCCTACCTGGCGCTCATTAGCAGAGAATAACGTTTTTGTAGGTATTCCCTCTCTCCCTCTTTCCTTCTTTTTGAGCTGCTATCAGTCAGATGGAAATGTCTTCCTCGTGTTTTGTATTTCCCCTCACATTTTCTTGGAAATGGCTTGCTGGTAAGACACGGGCGTGACTTTGAGGGGTCAGCACCTCAGTGGGGGGAGTGATGGCAGACGTGGTGGAAGCGGGGCCTGCAGAAGGGACTGAACTGCTGCCTCTCATGATAAATCTTTAATCAATGAAGAGCTGCTTCTCATGGATGAGCAAAGAAAGTGGTTTCTAGAGGTAGAATCGACTCCTGGTAAAAATGCTCTAAAGAAAGTCAACTTTCAACATCACCTACCCTTTCTATTTCAAAGGTCCAAAGCCCAGTTCCCTGACCTCTCAACTCACTCACTGGATGCAAACAAGAATCCAAATAATAATAATAGATCCTCCGGGACCTAGTCCCAGCGCTCCTCCTGCACCTTTAAAAGGGCACGTGGCTAGACAGATAGATTCATGCATGTCACGCAAGGTTAGACAACTGAGAAGCACTAACAAGATGGTTTCTATTAGTTTCTTATTAACAGAATAAAGCTGCTGAAAGATGTATTATATTATATCTATATTTTATATTCACATTCAACTGCTCGGCATTTACAGCACCTACGGAGGGATGCATGTCACAGTAGTCTGACCCATCAGCATATAATGTAGTGATGGTAAGTGAGAGAGCAGGGCATGAGTGCAGCCCACTTTGGGGCAGGGCCAGATGCCTCCATGGATTAGTCTGAACTGTGTTTCACTGAGATGAACTGATCGCCATAGACCCCGGGTTGCTGATCCCAATCGTACCGTCACTACGGAATGCAATCAAGCCGCTGCAAGCTCCCCATTACGAGGACAATCGGGTTGAGTGTAGGAACAAATAACAGGAATGCTGCTCTGATTGTGCAGCAAACATGGAGCCCTGCTGACGTCAGGTCCTCGTGTTTATGGCCTTTGCTCTGCAGCCCCCCGACATGCAGGGGGCAGGCACAGTGTGTCCCCAAAAAGGAACGAGCAAGGGCCCCCTTTTCCGCATGCACTCTCCCTTGCCTGGGGTTTTCTCCCCTTTCGTTAGTTCGCCTCCAAGTCCCCAGCCTCGGCCTTCACTGGCCGATGGCCTCAGCAGTCAGACCTCCGGCTCCAGTTAAAAGGCTGTGAGGGCCACAGGACAGGCCGCAGCTATTTATCCCTGGAACTAGAGTGGTCCACTTGCAACTCTCGCTTCAGCGTCCTGGGAGTCACAACCCACCACCATACTCTCCTCATGCTGAGGGAGTGTTCCTGACATGGGGGAATAAAAAAAATAAAAAAACAGCTGGAGAAAGGAGCCCCGGGCGACTTGTGGGCAGGCACCATTAGCGCCGGCCACACTGTGATGGATTGCAAGGGTCACACCCTACCCGCCGAGAAGGAACAAGGGCCACGTCATTGGGTTTTCAAAGTCCTTTGTGGATGAGAATTATAGTCAATAATGTCACCCACTTCTGGGAATTAGAAAACTCTTTGCTATCATTAAAGCCAGAGAGGGAGCCTCCTGCAAACACTTCCTACTAGCTAACACCCACGAGCACAGGCAAGTACTAGTAGAAACGGGAAGCCGAAATTTGGGTTAGATATAAAGGAATTTTCTGAAATGCACGCAAACCAACAACACTGAGAGCCTCAGAATGACCGATGTATTTTGAATAGTTAAGACTTTCATTTCCCTTGATAGCAGTCTTGGACAATAATTACAGGCACCTGTACTGTAGGTCGCAGCTCAACGACAATAGCATAATTATGCAATTCAATGCCCTAATGGAAATACCAATGCCCTGGCTTAAAGGCTAGCTCACTGTGGCTTTCGCAGTTAACTGCACGGACACATTTTGAGGCTGGCTAACTATTTATAGTCTTCTGGTTTCACAACTGTACTGGCAGGTGCGATGTGCATATAAATAAATGGCCACGTAAAGTGTAAAATCTAAATGTTGTTGACACTTTTTCCAAATGTAAATTGTACTTTAAAAAATTGCTATTTGGAAATGAATTTATTGCTACAAAGAGGCCAACTATAAAATGATTACATAAAGAGAGCAAAGGTTTAATTTAAATAGGACAGAGATTTATAGAAGCAGCTTTAATATATAAGTAATGGAAGATGTAAGAAGCAGCCATGTGAAAAGGTAAAAATGGCTACAAAAATCTTTAACAGAAAATTTCTTCTAAAACTTAAACAGTTATCTACCCAGCTGGTGCGGCTCAGTTGGTTGGAGCATCGTCCTGTGCACAGGAGGGTTGCCAATTCAATTTCTGGTCAGGGCACATACCCAGGTTGTGACTTTGACCCCAGTTGGGGTAAATACTGGAGGCAACAGATTGATATCTCTCTCTCTCTCTCTCTCTCTCTCTCTCTCTCTCTCTCCCTCTTTCTCTTCCTTCCTCTCTCTAAAAAATAAAAAAAAATATATCTTTGAGTGAGGATTTAAAGAAAAAGCTTTAAAAAACTTAAATAGCTATCTAAAAATTAAGCAAAAAGTAAATGAGATACAGTCAGCCATAAACATTTCGCACAGCATCATAAAATGCAATTGTCCCAGGGAAGTGTGCATTTCCACAAAACATTCTCTCTCTTAATCATTACTATGTATGGAATACCCTCTATGTTTGAACTTTATGGGTAATTTATTTCTTACACCAACAATATTAAGGCTAGCCTCTGAGTTTATTTAAATATGTGCTTCCAAGGAATACGCGATAAAAGAGTTTACAGACACAACAGGACCACTTTGTTTTCTCTTCAAAATAAAATCTTGTTCCTTTAAAACAAAGGAAAATCATGCAGGCAGCTTTTCCTTTCTCGGGAAGTGGGACGCACATCTGAATGTGCACACGGATCTAGCCATGCACACGGCTCCCTTAACGCTTTCCTCTCCCTTGCATCAAACATCCGGTCTGCCAGTAAATTCTAAGTTCTGGCTTCACAATACATCCCAAGTCCAACCGCTTCTCAGAACCATCACAGGTTCCGTTTGGTCCCATCCACAGGCATGTCTCACCCAGGCCCCTGCCAGAGCCTCCGGGCTGTTCTCCTTGGTTCCTCTGCAGCGTCTCCCCACTGGCCACAGAGTGAATCCTTCTTTCTTTTTTTAAATAAAACCCATCAGATCACGCTACTGCTATGTCCAGAACCTCTGGTGGCTTTCTATGTTTATAACAAAATCTAAACTCCTTTCATGGGCTACAGGACCCTCTAAGTCCTGGCCTGCCTACCTTTCCAACCCCGTCTCCACTATTTTCTCTGCTGTGTTCACCACTCAGGCTACACTGAGCTTCCTGTTGCTCCTCAGTCACACCAAACATGTTCCTGCCACAGGGCCTTTGCACTTATTGCCCCCTCTGTATGAGGTCCTTTAAAAAAAAAAAAAACTAGCTTGCCCAGCTGGTGTGGCTCAGTGGTTGAGCACCGACCTATGAACCAGGTGGTCACAGTTTGATTCCTGGTTAGGGCACATGCCTGGGTTGCTGGCTCCATCCCCAGTAGGGGGTGTGCAGGAGGCAGCTGATCAATGATTCTCTCTCATCATTGATGTTTCTCTCTCCCTCTCCCTTCCTCTCTGAAATCAATAAAAATATATTTTAAAAAATAAAAATAAACTAGCTTGAGAAATACTTCACCTATCATATAATTCATCCATAAAAACTATATGATAAAATTCATCTGTATAAAGTTTACAATTAAGAAATGATAATTATGTGATGTGATAAAAGTTAGCTAAGGCTACAGTGCTAATCATAATGCAAATATGTAAATGTACCTAATTAATGTGTTTGATATAATTGACATATTTATACAACATATGTCAATTATATCTCAATGAGAAATTATACATTAATGAAGAAAATTTTAAAAAATAAAAAGATATTGCCCTAGCTGGTGTTGTTCAGTGGATAGAGCGTCTGCCTGCAGACTGAAGGGTCCCAGGTTCGATTCCAGTCAAGGGCACATGCCCAGGCTGCAGGCTCTATCCCCCGTAGGGGGCGAGCAGGAGGCAGTCAATCAATGATTTTCTTTCATCATTGATGTTTCTATCTTTTTCTCCCTCTCCCTCTCTGAAAACAATAAAAATATATGAAAAATAAAAAATATGTTTATGTGAATAATACATGGATTGAGAGAAAGAGGAGCGAGGGAGAGACATATACAGAAGAGAAGGAGCCAATCAGCCCACATGTGCCAGGCACGGTGGTCCTGTGTACACAGTGCTCTGCATGCCACGGGAGCTCACAGCCCACTGTGGCTGAAGGAAAGAATTGAGTAGCTGCCATTCATCCCCTGTGCGGCATACACATGAATGGCATAGTTTTGTCTTCAAGGACTGACAGCTCTCACCTTTTATCTATCGCTCTTTAACTTCATTAAAAGTGAGCACAGATACGACTAAAAGCAATCTAAGAATATAAAGGAAATGCATGGTTCTTTTGCATATTTATTTGTCAACCTATAAGTAATCAAGAATTTGCTAAGAGTGGGAATTTCTGTAAATGATATCCTCTGAATATGAGCAAAGCAACTGAATAAAAGAATTAAAACAAGAGTATAAGGAAATGTATGGACACAGAATGACATAAATGAATGTGGAATGAGCAGGCTGAGTTTACACCTAGCAATTCATGCCAGTTCATTTTAATATCATTGGGATGCAAGATTTTAAAAAATGGCTCGAAGACTAAAGACAATGATAACTGAAGATTCCTCTTTGGGGGATGTGTTGCGATTGGGTGATGCAAGGGTGGGTTGAGTCCAATAATTTGAGATGCTTATTAAGGAAACAGAATAGAGGGTAAACAATATATTAATTAAATTTACTATTAATGCTAAAGTAGGAAGTGTTAGCATCAGTAGAGACAGGCTATTATGACTGGTTGAAGGGGAGTGAGGAAGTTAGGGAAAAATAACAAAGAGACCATTATTCTGGTATTTGCTTATGCCCTTTCAATGCAGAAAGATGCGTATTGAAAATTTAAGAGCAACCATAAGTAATATATGACAGGAACCCTGCTGGGGTCCAACCCCAGCAGGTCCAGGGGTCCCCCATGGGGAGGGGGCGTAATTGGGAGAAACTCTGGGATCTAGGTCACTTCAAACCCAACCCAGAGCTCCTCCAAATATCCTCCCCCGACCCCCACCCACTGCCCTCAGTGCTCTCAAATTGCGGGCACTCTCTGGAATGGGATTGAGTGGCCATGTTGTCTAAGCTACAGGATCCACTCTCTCTCCCCAACTCACAGTTGGTCTTGGCATTCATCTGTAAACATGACAAATGTGCTGATCTTTAAAAGGCTATGTGAAAATAAAACGAGTAGCACACAAACAAGATTACTTCTCTCTTAAAGAAAAGTAAGGGAAAGCTCAGTTTAATGATTGATTAAGTATAAACAAAGGAACGAACATGCAATTTGAGAAAAGAAAAATTCCAAAAGTGAAATACTCTGGCACCAAAAGTAAAAGAATAAAGTCAAGTTAGAAATTCATATATAGTGTGTTAATCCACCATTAGATTGTGCAATGAAGAAGCGATAGGATCAACCTCCTTAACCTATTCAAAGTAATTGAATAAATACGGTGATTAATGCTTTGATTATACTACAAATATGTTTATGTTCTTGGAATTAAAGATGTAGTAAACCATCTATATATATATAAAAGCCCAGCGACAGGACCGGTGGAATGACCAGAACAACCGAAATGACTGGTGGCTATGACACACACTGTGGCAGCCAACTGGCCTGATCCAGGCCCTGATTGGCCCCCTGTCCCCGGCTGTCCCAGCCCCCAACACCCCAATCAGGGGTGGGGCTGGCCAGCCAACTGCCTGCGGCCCCTCCTCCTGGCTGGCCCCATCCCTGATCACACCTCACCCCCATCAGGGGTGAGGCCAGACGGTCAACTGCCTGTGGCCCCTCTCCCCCACACGCTCAGGGTGGGCCAGCCAGACCCCACCCATACATGAATTCATGCACTAGGCCTCTAGTATTGTTAATATTTTTCAATCAAGGTGTTGTTAAGCCAAGTCCTCTTGGTAAAATATGTTCAATATTCCAATCTTGAAAATTCTCCTGAAAATGAGCAAAATAGGGCATTGGTTGGATTGGGAGAATGTGTTTCTATAGAATTAATATCCAGGAATAAAAGAAGTGACTTAAATTAATAGCTGAATAACTAGAATCACTGAATCTTCTTTTGCTTCATTGCTGTCATTAATCTGTCCTTGTAATGGCTTGTAATGTCTCGGGTCCAACTGTTTCAGCCAGACCATTCTAAGGCAGCTATTTAAGACTGGGGATGGGTCATGTAGTACAGTGGTGGGAAGTAAGCTTTCTCCCGCTGTGGCAGAGCTAGCCTACCCCCATCACTCGTCCATTCCAGACTGAAGGAAGAGGAAGGCAATACAGACGACTGCTATTGAGGCAGATCATTTTATACCCATTTCGTAGAGGGGGCAATTGAACTGCAAAAGGTAAACGTCTTCTCCAAAGTTACACAAAGAATAAGACATCTTATCCGATTTCCAAGCCCATGCTCTTTCCGTGACATAACGATGATGCCCCATAATGCTGGGATGGAGGTGGGGGGTGGGGGAGGGTGAGTACTGGGCATGCTACGACTCTCCTCAGTTGTGTTACCTGGAAATAGTGTGAGTAAAAGGAGCAAACGGCCCAGTGAGGAAGATCACGGGCATCCAAACCCAGCCAACAAAGTGAGAGCCCTGCTCTGCCACCGACTGGTCACGTTGAATTGGGCAAGTTGCTCCGCATTTGCTAAACTCTGCAGCTCACCTGTGAGACCTGGCCATACCCTTCTCCTCTCACATCGTTGAAAAGACTGAATCTAAAGCACTGATCACAGGGCCTAGTACTGCTAAATGTTCACTAATTGTGAACTCTGTCGGCTTGTATTTGGGTTAAGTATATTTAAATCAGTATTGCTATGATTCTGAACAAATTCTGGACATGTATAGAAAGTGCACTCCCTCTGAGCAGCATGAGCAATGAGGTGAGACTTGACATATTGATATAGGGGAAAATTAAACTTTTTCAGATTTTCCCTAAAATAACTACAAGTCCTCTTAAAAGAAACGTGAGGCTCAGCCATATGCTTTGCTAAGTACAATCCAAAGCCTCCAAGGTGTTTGAATGTCGAACAGCAGCAGCCGAGCAGACCAGTGACCCATCACCAGGTGAACGATCACAGCAGGCGGTCTTTGAGCTCCTTGCTAACGAGTCTCTGAGACCTCAGATGTGTATGGTACACACTGGTGGTTTTCTTCTCCAGAAAAGTCTAGACCTGCTCTTGAAATGCACTTCGAGTGCAGCATCCCCATCATCACACTGTGCATCAAGTGACTCTAACCAGGTTTTATGGAAAAAAAAAAAAAAAAAGTCTGGTTTACTGACACCGAGACAGAGGCGACATCTCAGAGAGTCAAAACCTTTGACCTAAGGAGAACAGCTCCTGGTCTGGCCTCTTATTTTGCCTTTGAACTTAACATTCTTCTTACATGTTACAAGAATATCATAAATATTTTGTCACTGCAGCATTAAAAACAAGCAAACAGAAAAGGCGCTGGCCCCCTGATGTTTAGGCCAAGCGGGATTGCCAGGAGTTCAGTCCCCTACAAGAAGCCATGAATCACTTCGGCCCATTGATTTATTATCAGTTCTGGGTGAGACAGAGGGTGAGAGGTGCCTTCGGGCATGAAGTTGGTGGCTGGATATGCTAAATGGATCAATTTAAAGCGGAAGTCAATTTAATGAGAAGACAGAATAGAAGATTTATGAAGCATCAGTTGAACACCTTCCTCTATGATTCCTAAAGAATGGAGTTTGCAAAGATTTGAGGAAAGATTATCTCATGGTCTTAAAAATTCTTTATTTTGTCTTTTTTCTCATATAATTAAATTTACAGGCTTTTTTTTTTAACCTAATGCTAATCTCACTGTTGCTTTTGGCTATACTAAATAAGTCTAATAGATTTCCCCTAACGATATCAAACATAGGTGAACATGTATGAATTTATAATACTCTTTGACCAGTGATAATCTTGTGGTTTGTTTTTTTTAGTTTTTTGTTGTTGTTGTTGTTGTTTTTTGCACAGAGAGCATCTACCTTGCGTATATACATGTAATTATACAGTATGTACTAACTCTTTTTGGAGGCTCAGTTCAGATAAGTATCAATAGGATTAGATCAAACGTTTAGGTCATCTTGCTAAATGCACCATATTTAACTAGGTATCTCGATGGACCGAGACCCTGTGGATATAGGTTCTAATAAAACGGAACGATGTCTTGCTTTTCTGTGGAAATCTGCCACGTGACTAGAGACGGATGTTTCCCAAAATGTGATCTACGGGCCACCTGCAATGGAATCACCTGGGAAGTGGCTGTAAAAACGCAGATTCTGGGGCCCATCGCCCCGGAATTGACTCAGATCCAGTGAATCAATATGGGAGGTGAAGGGCATCCCCAAATCTGCATTTTAAACAAGCTGACCTGGTCCTTCATATACACAGGGAAGATAAAACCGCTGCGAAGACCCTGTGCCCAGGGACCGGATGGTAGCTGCTATATCAATCTGTGGAGAGAGCCAAGTCCAAGTGCAAACACTGCCTTTCCTGTTTATCTCCAAGATGAAAATGGTAATAACAGTTTATGAACCTCGGCATGATTCCACCCTTGTATAACCTCTTAGAGGGTACTTAAATCTTCTGAAACCTCATCTCCTCGTATGTTAATAATATCTACATTACCAGGGTGTTCTCTCTCTGCCTTTACTGTACAGATCTCTTTAAGCCCAGGTGTTCTCATTATTTTTTATATTTTAAAAATGAGAGAGCTGAAAGCTAATAAATATAAGTTATTTGTTTAAGGCCCTTCAACCAAAAAATTATGCATTCTGCCTGACTGCATTACATGATTCAGACTCTCTGCTCTGGGTCCCTTTTACCAAATTTGCCATAATTCTTATTTAAAAACGTCACCACTTCTGCTAGAATTTTCCTTTTAAATAGCAAAAGTGCTTGAAACAAACTATAACTTGTTCCATAGTTGACTTTAGTCATATTGCAGAAGGGCGTTTGTGACATTCAAAATGAAAAGAAATGGTGTTCTTAAGTTTTGCATTAGTCCACTTAGCTCAGCAATGTCTGATCTCTCTCACGGGACCGCAGACTCCCAGGGGGGCACCCTCTCTCCTCCTCACACGGGCACAGCTGCACTTTGCATAGAGACAGATTTCAATACATAGTTCAAAGTGAATAAATGGATTTTTATTTTGCATCTTTTTATATCTCCATGTCTGTTTACTCTGAGTAGATGTGGATTATGGTGTTCCTTCTGTAGTTATTTGAGCATTTGCTTATTTGTTCAAAGAGCTCATATCTGTATAAATGGCAAAGGTTACAAGAAATTTAGTGGAAATGATTACTCCACAATTTATGTACTAAGCAGATAACAAGTACCCCCAGTTGTTCAAGAGGTTTTGAGAATAATAAAGTATTTCAAGAAATACTGACCTAAGTGTGTAGTAATAATGAAGGCTACCATATGTAATCAGACGCTGTGACATACATATTAAGGGCTCCGCTGTACTGAGTCCCACTTCGCTGTTGAGTCTCTGAGAGAGTAAATGACTTGTTTGAAGCCACAGAGTTGACTATGTCATGCCCGCCTTCTGCGTAAATGTGGAGAGTCCTAGGGGAGTGTCCCGGGTACTTGGCTGGCCTAGGGCATTAAGTTAGAAGGAGCTTTGGACGTGATCTAACCTATTCTCTGATTGCTATTAATAGATTACCTTTTCATAATCTTGACCTAGAATCTTGGGCTCTGTTCACCTTCTGATGGTTCTGATAATTTAACCGTATCTCTCTGGAAGTAACATCCAGGACTCGTAGGTCCATTTTCAAGCTAGTGACCATGTAAACAAGCTCCAATGTGGTGGCCTTTGGCTGTAGGATCCTTCTAGAGCCAAAGGACTTTCAACTCCACTCAGTCATGCCCTCTGCCTGGGAAGCATGGTCAGCCTTCCAGCTCTGGGGATCTTGCTGTGCTGTCAAAGATCATTCAATATAATGGTGCCTACCTTTTCTCAACGGAGAAGTGACCCACTGCTGTCTTACATGATGCAGGTCCCAAGCGAAACATTAACCTTCAATGTGTACATGAGAGGATGGAGGCATCATCTCAAAGTAAATTGGAGTCATAGCCTGGAGCTCAGTGAAGGCCTGGCCTACTATCCCCTGCTCGTTTTTTAGGGGCATTCACTCTTCTGGGGGTGGAGACGGGACTGATTCTCTTACAGTGGCAGCATAGCGTGAACCCATGGAGTCAACCCCTGCTGAGAACACTGACAGAACGCTGGACCTGGAGGTACTTTCATCAGTCACATCTTTATGTTTCGTTGGAAAGAAATGCCAAAAACAGATCCACTATTGAAGTCCTTGGTGATTCCACATCGAGGACATTATTTTACTCCATCCTATAAGCTAGATACTTATATTATCAATCCAGGGTCATGAAAATATATGAAATGAAAAACAAATCTCTTTAGTCATATCTGACTCAATCACATGAACTAAAGCCATTAAAGCTTAATCCATGCCCAAGGAACTCGAGAACTTTCTAAAAGCTATGCCTGCATGTACCTGGAGGTATCTCTCAGAGCTTGTGTGAAAGAGTTTTCAAGAGGTTCATTTTTAAGATTTATTGATTGCTTTTATGTTTATTGTTTTTATGAACTCTTAACTCTTGTGGTGTAAAATTCTCTGGTTGCTTTTTGGATGGTTATGTCTATAGGAAATATAGAGAAAATAACTCAATGGTCTCAGCTGGAATGGGGAAACTGTGCTGATGCCACACCATACATGGTAGAAATGGAGCCCTTGAAAAATTACAATAATCACGTTCATCGTTAATGAGTCAGAAGATATTTAAAAATTGTTTAGATCTTGAGGCTCTAGAAAGTTCATATATTATAAGCAGAGAGAGCTACCTGACAGAAAAATATATATTTTTAAAGAAAAAAATGAAGATTTACTATCTTATTCAGTGTCTTAATTACAAATGTATATTCACTTAAAAATATTTGAGAAAAAAATGCTTATTGAGCACTTGTTGAAGCTGCACACCAAGAATAGAAAGCAGATACTAACTTGTCAATGTACCACAATTGCATGATCATTAGTCAATATACTATCAATAGATGCCAGTCTCAAATGATATAAAAATAGGGACAGTCACAGAGACAGCTGGTGTTACTCACTTACTCAAGAATCCTTTAAAAATTGCTTTCTATGTTTCAGATGGTGTCCTAGATGCTGGGAATACAGTGTAAGAGACAGTCGGACTCATATCTTCTCTCACATCCTGAGTGCCTGCCTTCAGGTTGTTTTCAATGTATACCGTCCTGCAGGTATAGAGAATAAAGAAATGTGAAACCCTGTAATGAGGGCTGCAAAAGAAGCACCAGAGGGACAAGCATCCAATCTAGGCAGGAAAAGCATCTGACTCATGCGGGCTTCAGGCAAAGATTCCCGGAGGTGATGGTGCATGAGCTGCATCTGAAAAAAGAGCGAAAGTTAGCTAAGCAGAGACTATGGGCAACAGAGAACAGTACTTACACAAAGATCTAGGAGAGAGAATGACTGGCACGTGTGGGTACCTAGTCCGTTGGAAATATATGATTAAGCAACAGGAAGAGGAAGAAGAAGAAACAAAGGGTAAAACTAGAGATAATGACATGTGTTGGGCATACTAAGGAGTTGTTTTATCTTAAAGACAGTGTGCACTCATGAAAAGGGGAAGGGTGGGCCTGTTCATGTTTACACTTTAGAAAGATCACTTTTGAGGTAGGATAGGAAAATGATTGGAGAGAGTCAAGGGTCACCAGGAAAACTAGGCAGCTTTCAGTCAATAACAGGAGAGACAATAAGATGATGAACTGAGGGGAGTGACAATGTAGACAGAGGAGGAGGGGATTGAATAACAAGACAGTAAGGGAATTAATTAACTTTATTTGGCCATAAATGAAATAAGTAAAAATGAATGAATGAATGAATGAGAAGTCAAGGATGGTATTCAGGTTTCTGACTTAAACATCCATCAGAATAAGGAACACAGAAACGGGAACAAGTCCTGGGCTGCAGGGCACAGTTGGGGCATCTTGAGTCCTAGTGTGTGGGGGACATCCAAGTGGAAATATCTAGTAGCCACTTGAATATATACGTCTGGATCACAGGCGAGAATTCTGATAGTAATTGTGATAACAATGAATAGCTAACATTTTTGACCACTTAATATGTGCCAAGAACAATTCTAGACATTTTTATGTTTAAATCGTGAAGGTAATTGTATTATTTTCCCATGTAATTAATGACTACAATGAGCTGAATTACAAGTAGCTTAAGCTCTTAAGGCTATACAGACACAAAGTGGCACAAGTTTGGTCAACCACTATTTCACTAGAGCAGTGGTCGGCCAACGGTGGCCCCTTGAGTGTGGCTCTTCCACAAAATACCACATGCGGGCACACATGTACAGTGCGATTGAAACTTCGTGGCCACACTCAAGGCCATATGTGGCTCGCGAGCCTCAGTTTGCCGACCACTGCACTAGAGTCCTTGGTGAGTAGCTAAAATGGAGTGGAAGAAGGAAACCAAAAGGAAATATTACAGTGTGTTAAAATTAATGAGAGATAAAGAATTAGAAGCCAAGGGTATGGCTAGCTGTTTTCTAACACAAATACCCAGGCCTTACTAGCCATTGAGGATAAAATAGGATTAATATTTTTTATTTTATTTGTTGATTCCTACCTAACCACAAAAGCATCATCAAAATCAGGAGACTGGCAATGAACAAACTTCATTCAAGCTTTAACAAGTGCCCTGATGATGCCATCTGTAGCCCAGGACATCCAGCCTATGATTACACACATTTAGTAATATTTCTCTAATAGTAGTCTCCTTCTAACTAAAATAATTTGTGTTTCCCTGGTGTTCAAGCACTTGGTTTTTTTTTAAATTATGGGACAATTACTTGGTAGACTGTTCCTCAGTTTGAGTTTACCTACTGTTTCGTCATGATTAGATTCAAGTTATGCACTTTGGGCAGGAATATCACAGAAGCGACAGTGTTCTCATCGCATCTATCAGCTGGCACATAATTACAATTTTCCCATCCTTTGGGATGTTAACTTGGACCTCTTGATGAAGGTAAAATGTCAGCAACTGTGAAGTTACTCTTTATCTCTTTGTAACCAATCGGTATTTTATGGGGAGGTAGTTAGAGGCTAAGTGAATATTCGTTCATGATCAAATGTTTGATTTAGTCATTTATATCAATATGAACTCATGGATTATTATTTATTCAATTGGTCATGATCTATAGTATCATTATTGTTCTTTTTTGATGCTCAAATTATGCCTGTTTGACCCTTGGGAGCCACCTCATGCTGGCTTCTATGCCCTTTGACATGTCCCCATCCTTCTATTAGCACATTCTTACCTTGTAACAAATTTACTGCCTCATCTTGTACTTTGTCTGTCTCAGTCCTGAAAGCCAACTTTTCCCAGGAAGCCCTGGTTCCTTTTAGTGCATGGGTACATAGCAACCAGATTATGACACCTCTACTGTTGGAGTATGCCATGCAGCTCGTAAAATCCCCATTTTCTATTCCATGTTATACCTCATTCTTGGTTAATTGATGGAGGAATACTTTCTAACACCAGAGACAATATTCTCTCCATTCATCGCAGCATAGCATTTCCTTATGGACAATTTATCCAACATTGGTACTTTCTGCATCAATCCGATTTGAATCACATTGGGTACCCAAACCAGTCTGGCTCCTTCTCTCAATCCCTCTTCAATGTCAGGGCAGGTGATGTAACTGATAATGATTCCATATCCTCTCCGCAGGCACTTAACCGCCTTGTTTACTTATCTCCTTCCTTAACCTCCTGAATAAGAAGGCCCACAACTCCCCCAAGAACAAACACCACTTGGTCATCCTGGTATTCTATATTTATTCTGGGCCAAAAAAATAGTTCTCATTTCCTCCCACCTCATAAACAAACATAAATAACATTTCAAAGATGTTAATGTGCTCCAGAAATATGGAACAATTTTTATTACCAAGAGGAACAATTTATATTACCAAAGGAATGCTTAACTCCTGTCTAAAAAAAACAAAACTGATTCAGGTGAACAGTGTTCTGTTCTCCATCAGAACAATAGGTGAGTGCTTGCTTTATATTTATCGAATAACCGGGTCTAATTAAAAATATTTTCCAGAAGAAAGGGCCATTTTATTCCACCTTTGAAAGAACCTGCTTGTAGTTTTGAAATAGCTGGTTTTCTAGTCTCTATTATTTAGGTTTTCAAAACTCTCTGTGCCAAGTACTGCCTCCATACTGCCACAGAAAATATCTCGGCCAGAATACCCCCTACACAGCACTTTGAGGAAGTTTACACAGGGAAAGGAAAGCAAGATATTGGCCAAGAGTTCACGTGGATTACGATGGGTTGAATGATTTCAGTGTGTGTGACAACTAGGCATAGTTACAGGTTGAGGAGGAAGAGCCCATGGTGTGGGAAACATTGACGATAAGAGAAAAAGGACACGGTTGTTGAAACAGGTTCCTGGGCAGGTGGGAGGGGTGGGATCCAGAGGGCAGCTGGAGGGTTTGGCCTTGACCAGAAGGAAAGAGTCATCGTCCTCTGAAAGCAGAAGGGGGAGAGGTGAGGAAGATGAGGGCGGATGCAGCAAAGCCTGCGGCTATGACAAAAGGGAAGAGGTTGTGGCCTCCAGCCACTCAATAGAGTTAGAAGCTGGGCTCCCCGTCTCGCACAAAGTCCTACACTATTCTTGTAGGAAGGTGAGTGTTTCCTTCCACTGGGAATATTGGCTCCTTGACCAGCGGTTGTCAGAAATTAGTTACCACTCCCCATTCCTAATGCCTGAGCTCTACAGAATTCCTCCTTCCCCATTGAAATGGGGAAGGAGGAACTTAAAGGTGAAATTCTTACTCTAGCTCAACAGCAGTTTATGCAAGAAAGAGGCATGAGACGGAAATCCATCATTTACCTATGCCTCCAGTCCCTGGGTAACAGGAAATGGGCTCTGAGAGTTGAATTGTGAGCACAAAGAACCAACCACACTCCTAATGGCTAAGCCTGACAGTCATAAGTCTTATTTCAAAGAGGCAATGATGTTGCAGTAGCTAGAAACATGTACGAAATAAAAATCGAGCCACAGGCCTAGAAGAGTTAATACATTCCAAAATGATTTCTCCTTCGTAACATTCCAGTTTGAGTTTCAGTGTTTGGTGCCAAGCACAAAGGCAAAACAGTACAAATGACTAAAACAGAAGCCTGAAATTTTGAGGAATGAGAAAGAGAGAAACATCTATAACACATGCCTGTGAAGAGGCTATAGATCGTGCTTCTATCTTGAAGTACCAATCTGTAGAAACCCATGTAGATTTTGTGCAGATGCTGGCATCATATTATAGTTTAAGCTGTTGTCCTGGTGAAATCATAGGCTAAGGCCAAGACTGGGGAGCAGTTGAAGCCTTTTCTGAATGGTATAAACACCCCTATGAACACCCCCGAGGGCAGAGGCGGAATGCTCGACATGGAGAAGCAGCTCAGAGAGCATCCTGGGAAGCAGAGGTCACGTGGTGCTCATCTACAGGCCAAATCCAGTCAACAAACAGGTTCTGTTCAGCCATAACCATACAGGGGCTCACATGTTCTTTCCAACGTTTGGCTTTCTACATTGTAATTTGCTTTATTTTTTTCACTGACTGTCACTGCTTCTAGATAATGATATTTCAGGTAAAAATGCAGTTTTCCATCATCTTGGATGATCTTGGCCCCACATGTTGTAATGGTAAGGGAAGGATTTGAATATTGCAATCCCCAGTGTCCTCCGACCCCACCACTCCCTGTTGTCTCTTTGTCTGGCTCAGGACACGTATTTATATTTTCTAACGTGTCTTTATAGACATCTGGGTTGGTGATATCTGCCTAAAAAAGCCAGCAAAGGGAAGCCCCCCTTGGGCTGGGGCCACTCTCTTGGGCATGTCCTGAAAGGACTCCAGGAGGTGAGGTGAGGTAGAGCGCTCACCTGGTGAGAGAGCCATGCAGAGAGCTCTCCCGGGGCGCAGCCAATCACAGGCCTGCTGCACCTGGCGCTCAGGAAGTGCTAGTGGAAGGCATGAATACAGGAAGCACATAGATCATTAAAATGAAGAAAAACTGACATGGAGTTTAGCTATAACTTTACTCATTAAAAAGGTGGTTATTATTTCAGAAGCTGGATTCTGTTCTTACCTGTGACAAGTTTTGTCACATTAATTGAACAAACATTTATTATCTGGAATATATAAAGCACTGTGATAGTGTTATGAGAACACACATTTAAATGAGGTATCATTGCCCCCGAGAGTTTAATTAAAAAGTATCTATAAAATGGCATAAATTACCCCCTTGGTACTTTGCAGTAAATAGTAATTAAAAAAATATTCAATAGAATCCCATTTACACCATTATTAAGACTAGTAATTTTTTGTTTTAATAATATATTTTTATTTAAAAGGTAGCATGCTAATATAAATGAAAATGCTTTTGAATATTACAAAGATGTTCAAACTTCACACTTCTCTGTTTTATGGGAGAAGAATTAGCTGAATTAACTGTTACTTGAATTGATGTGTAAAAAATATTTTGTGCTCATGAATTGGAAGCATCAGTATTGATAAAATGTCCATATTACCCAAAGCAATCTACAATTCAATGCTATCCCTATCAAAATTCCATGGTATTTTTTTTTTTGCAGTAATAGTACAAATGATTCTAAAATAGCCAAAGAAAGAAAAAGGCCAAAGGCATCATGTACCATGATTTCAAAGTACATTACAAAGCTATAACATCAAAATAGTATGGTACTGTCATTAAAAAACAAATAAACAATAAAAAAATACTAGACACAACTATCATTGGAACAGAATAGAGAGTCCATAAATATGCCTATATATGTATATGTCAATTAATTTACAACAAAGGAGCCAAGAATACACAATGGGGAAAGGACAGTCTCTTCAATAACTGTGTTGGGGAAACTGGACAGTCACAAGCAAAAGAATAAAACTGGATGCAGAAATACCACACGATCCAGCAATTTCACTTCTGGGTATTTAAGGAAAAAAGAAAGAAAAACAACTCAAAAGAATATATGCACTTCCCTTTTCACTGAAGCATTTGCAATAGCCATGATATGGAAACAAACTATGTGTCCATCAATGGATGGATGCGTAAAGAAGATGTAGTACATACCACACACACACACACACACACACACACACACACACACACACATGCGTGCACATGCACACACACAGGAATATTATTCAGCCATGAAAATGAAGGAAATCTTGCCACTTCAGACAACATGGATGAAACTTGAGGGCATTACACTAAGTAAAAATAAGTCAGACATAGAAAGACAAACATCATATGTGAAAAGCCTTAAAAAACAAAATACAAAGTCAAAGATAGAACAGGTCAGTGGTTGCCAGAGGTGGGGGGTAGAGGGTGGGTGAAATGGGTTTGAAGAGGGTCAAAAGTTAAAGACTCCCAGTTATAAAATAAATGTCATGGGGTGTAATGTACAGCATGGTGACTATAATTAATAATATTGTGCTCCATATTTGAAGTTGCTAAGAGAGTAAATCTTAAAAGTTACCAAAAGAAAGAAAATGTATGTATGGCGATAGATGCTACCTAGACTTACTGTGGTGAATATGATACTATACATACATATATCAAATTACTAATTTATACACCAAAACAAATATAATGTGTTATGTCAATTATACCTCGATAAAAAACACAGTAGTGGAGAACAGGCTTTTAAAAGGGGCTTACATTGCTATCTGCAGAGAAAAAGGTGGCCTGGGAAGTAATTGCTTCCACAGAGGCTGGGTTTAAAATGAGTGGGGCCTGGAGGCTGTCAACTGCAGAATAGAAAAGGTTCCCCGAATTCTGCCTTTCACTGTGAAATTTCATATTTCACAACAAATCACTGAGTGCTCCAAAAATGTTACCAAAAGGAGCCATCAAAATGCCCAGAAAATTAGGTAATCAATATCTCTCCTTGGAAGGTACGAGATTTGGAAATTAATCATTGCAATCCAGAGAGCTGGCTAAGGTGCATGGTGCCTGCTTTTGCCTCCTTAACTCTCTGCTACTGGGCTTAGGAGGGAAAGTCAAATGTAATTGTCATAGACATTTTTCTGAGCCACTAAAATATCCCGAGACCCAGTCTCTATGTGAGGAGATTGGGGTTTGCTGAGGGAGAAAGTAGGAAGACCTGTGGAGATCGAACTATGATGCATTCTGCTATGTGCTCATGTAAGAAACCCCACAGCATGGTGCTGGGAGCCGGTCCATGCTTGCTGTTTCAAGGGACCTGGCATATATGGCATACTGTTCTTAATATGTTTGCTCACCTTCTTGGCGCTGTGTTTTAACCAAGGTCACCTCTCCGAGAAAGGTTGAATCCCCAGGTAGGGATTTTCCCCTGAAGTTAGGGAGGGAATAAAATCCCTCAACTAAGTGCCAGGCGGGTAATTAATCCCTTTAACTACGAACAATCATGCTTAAACTACATAATCTTTTCTCCCTGGAATGGAGATAAGAAACGCCCTAACCTTTGTAATAGAAATTGACAGGATTAGAATCAACTAGTATAAATACAGATGCAACAAGACAACAACAGACAGAATTTAGAACACAGAACTAGAGACAGAAGAACTTCGCTGGAGAGAGCATGCCGGAGGATCCTGGAGAGGGACTGGCCTCAGAGCCTAGAGACAGAGCCTAGCGGGAGAACATGGCAAGGGATCCTGGACTGAACCTGACTACAGAGATTGGCAGGAGAACCTGACTGGAACCTGGACACTGAACCTGACTGGAGAGCCTGGACAGAACCTGGCTGGAGAACCTAGCGAGGGAACATGGCTACAGAACCTCGCTGGAGATCCGAAGCAGAACCTCTCTGGAGATCCGGGCTAGAGATCCTGGCTAGGCTGCTGATCAACTGAACCCTGTCTCCGTGTCCTTCCTTCTTCGCCGACTCCGTCTACACCTTTGGGGACCCCTGGACCTGCTGGGGTTGGACCACGGCAGCATGGTAACTCAGCTGCCGGCAGGAGCTTGACAGAAACACAGACACCATTGAACTGAGTCCTGACGAAGGAATCAACTCACGAAGGAATGAGATTACATATATCTATAATAATAAAAGTATATTATGCAAATCGACTGAACGGCCGAACAGTGGAACAACCACCATCTGGACGACCTTTGGACAAAGTCGGGGCTGCGAGGGCCGAGGCCACTGGGGCTGCAAAGGCCTACTCTTGCACAAATTTCGTGCATTAGGTCTCTAGTATCTATCTATATATATATATATAAAAGTCCAGGAACTAGAATGGTGGAATGACCAGAATGACTGATTGCTAAGACATGCACTGTGGCAGCCAACAGGCCCCATGTGGGCCCCGATTGGACCCCCCAACCTCCGGCAGCCCCTTCCCCCAGCTGGCCTCGCCCCCGATCGGGCCCCCCAACCCTGATCGGGCACAGGGTCTGCCAGCCAACCTCCCACGTCCCCTCCCCCCCTCCCGCTTCAGGCCTAGCCCGATCAACCCCCATCAGGGTGGGCCGGCCAGATCCCCACTTGTGCAAAAATTCATGCACCAGGCCTCTAGTGTATGTATGTGTGTGTGTGTGTGTGTGTGTGTGTGTGTGTATATATATATATATATATATATATATATATATATATATGTATATATATATAAAATCATCCCAGCAACAATTTCCAAGGCATATCAAAAAGCCTGAAAACAAGTTACAGGACAAAATGTGGATTATGATCTCACTCACATAAGAAAAGTCATACTTGGTATGTGCACATATCTAGTTAAGTAAATACATTGAAAGATCTAAACTGCTATAACGCCATAGCTCGTAGTGGTGACTCCTGCAAAGGGGAGGGGTGAGGCATGTACAGAAAATAAAAGGAGATTGATTGCACTCTCTTGGTTTACAGACAATTTGAACTTTTTTCAGCATCACTTGGAGTGTTCATGGCCCCCTAGTGCCAGGACCGTAGGGTTTTCATTCATGTTCAAGTGTGAGCAGAGAGCTTGCCCACACGAGCCAAGCCATGTGCTGAATCTTCCATGCAAACTGTGCGTGGAGGCCCTGGAGTCTTGAAATTTGGCCCTCATGCGTGGTGTAATTTTCCCTTAGGTTTCCGTGGCCTTGAGAAAGGCAGGCTCATCAGATAAAAGATGAGAACAGCAGTAGACCCAGCCGGCCCCAAACACAGAGAACTGGGTGTGCTTTTGAACAGGAGGGTTGCGTCCAAGCAGACAGCCACAGGAAATGAAGCCAGAAATACAGATCGGGCCGGATTAGGATGGCACTTTAACTTTATTTTGTTCTGGGATATTTAATCAGGAGGGGGACATGGTCAGATTGGACTTTTATGAAGATAAGTGACAACAATGTGGAGGATCGGCTGGGAGGAGCAGAGCAGCTGTGGCCAAAATACCGGTCAGAAGGCTGGTGCAGCAGCTGAGAGAAGAGGACACACACACTAAGACAACCGGCAGTGGGGATCACTGGGATGAGACCAATTAATTACTATTTAAATGATAATGAACACAAGCAGTGATGAGGATGTCAAGAATGACTCTACAATCAAGATTTCAAGCAACATGAATGGGAAAGCAAGCTCTCCTGCTGACATGCTCACTAAGCCACTGACTTGCTGACCTTAATCCTAACCTGGGTCACATGTGGTCTCAGAGCCTCGGGTGGCATTGAGCCTGCCAGTGGGCATGAACTAATTGGTCCCACGTTAGCTATGCTGAGTAGATAGGTCACTGCCTTGTGCTATGAGCCAGCTCATGTCCCCCCCACTTCATTCCTTAGGATATTATAACTTTGTCAGATTCCTTGCTGAAGTATGTCCATAGTGTCCCCTTAATCTGCCCGTCATACAACCCTCCTTAAAAAGAAACAGCACATTACACTGGGCTGAACTTGTTCTCTGTAAACTAAAGCTGCCTCTTGCTAATCACAGTCTTTCCCTCCAATCTCTCAAATCCATTGGATACATCCACTGGTTTTTCTAGGTATTTACATTAGGACTCCAGTTTTCAAATCTGATTTTCCCCTATTTTTTAGAAAAATCAGTGTAGCATTTGCCAACCTTCCACCTCCTAGAACATCTCACATTCCTTATAATTTATCCAACACCAACAACCATATCTCCAGGCTTTCTGAGGATCTTTGGGTGTGAGTCATCTACAACCTTGAACTTAATGAAGATGCAGAAGTGAGATGCCCCGCCCGGAGTCTAACTTAGTACCTGCATTCACTCCCAGAGGCAGATATAATTTAGCACATGTGAGAGTGAGCCGTGGAAGGCCAGTGCTCCTGGAGTCCAGTAAGCAACTGGAGAGCAGATGATGGATGAGGGAAGGAGGCGGGGGCCAGATTATATGAGGCACAGTAGCTTGGACTGAAAAGCCAGACATATCTGGGGAGCCATCAGATCATTACAGGACTTCAGTTCCATCTGAACAGATGAGTGTCAGGATCTAAATGCTTGTGTGCCCCCCAAATTCATATGCTGAAAGCCTACCTCAATGAAATTGTACTAGGAGGTTAGGAGGCGGGGCCTCTGGGGGATAATTAGGATTAGATGAGGTCCTGAGGGCAGAGCCAGCATGAATGGGGTCGGTGCCCTTCACAGAAGTCATGAGCGCTTGCTGCCCTCTGCCATGCGAGGACGCGGGGAAAAGACAGCACTCTCCAAGCCAGGACAGGGGTCCTCACCAGACACCCAGTCTGCTGGCACCTTGACCTTGGACTTGCAGTTTTCAGAATTGTGGGAAGGATTTATTTAAACCACCCAGTCTATGGGGATTTGTTACAGCAGCCCTGACTAAGAGAATGAGCGAAATGCCAACTGTCCATTTTCCACTCCCATGCTAGTTGACTCACCGTGTGTTTACCTAGCATTAGAGAACATGATAATAATAAATACTCGAGTTCTTTTCTAAGTACCAGGCACTGTTAAGTGTCTGACATGTCTAATTTCACACGTCTCACAATATGCCTACAAGGCAGTGTACTGGCATTCCGTTAAGGACGAAGTCCATCCTACCTGGATTGGACAGAGAATGTTTTATTACAGGATATTATATGGCGCACAGGGTCATGAGAGGCTGAAGACACAGATTCAGGTGGAGATTATGGGGAACAGTTCCAAAAGCCACACCAGAGCACTGGTGCCGCCTCTTCTAAGAGCAGAAAACCATGGGCCTCAAAACTAATACTGGCCAGGAGGCCCCCACAGCCAGGTGGCTGCCGCCATCAGAGGAGAGCGATGCAGCAGAAGCTGCTGTAGCTTCCGGCTTGGGAATCCGGCCATGCCAGCGACAGTCTGCGCCAGCAGAATGGACGTCCCGCGCCTGCCCCTTGGCACCTACAAAGCAAATGACTGAACACGGTGAACTCCACGTAATGTTGCCACCGAACAGATTAAATGCCTCCACGCCCTCTTCGCCAGCAGAAAAGGCAGCAGCTACAAAAGCCCACCATGCTTCACTCCAGCCTTTCACAAAATGTATCTTCGGGGTTGCTATCTATCAGACAGCGCCCCAGCTCCAAGTGAGGATGGGAGATGCAGTTTGAATTGCTGGCTTTACTGGCATGTAATTTACATAAACGTTTCCCGTGGTAAGTGTCGAGTTCAGGAATTTGGAGAAGTCACACAGCTTTGATCAAGAATCAGAACATTGTCACCACCCCCAAAGGCTCACTGGTGTCCCTTCCCCGTCAATCATCGCCTGCCCCTCGTAGGCCCCAGGCAACCATGGGTCACCTTCGATCATTATGGTTGTGCCTTGTCAAGAATTTCATGTGAGTGAAATCACATATTACGTTGTCTTTTGCGTTTGGCTTTTTCACTTTGGAGTTTATATGTTGTTGCGTAAGTCAGTAGGGGTCGTTTTTCGTTTTATTGCTGAGTAATAGTCCATTGCATGGATATAACAATTTGTTCATCCAGGAACCAAAATGGACATTTAGGCTGTGTCCAGTCTGAGGCTGCATCCTCCCCATTTGATGTGACAACTTGTTTCCTATTCATTCTTTTGTGCCTGTTGTGTTGTGTTTTAGTTTGATCGGATTATCCTAATGACTAATAGTGATGAACATTGTTCATATATCATTCACATAACCTGTGGTGTGAAGTATCTGCTCAAATGTTATCTTCATTTTTTTAAATCACGTTGCTGGTCTTCTTAGTATTGGGCTGCAAAAAATTGATGAAATATTCTAGATAAAAGTCTTTCATTATAGAAACGATAGACAAATATTTTCTGCTAGTCAGTGGCTTGTCTTTTAAATTTAAAACTTAAATTTATCTTCTTCTTTTCTTTTATGGTTTATGTTTTTTTCTGAGTCCTGTCTAAAAGATCGTAGCCTAACCCAAGGTCACAAAGAATTGTCTGTAGGTTGTTAGTTTTACCTCCTGCGTTTAAGTCTCTGATCCATTTTGAGTTAATTTTTGTATGTAGTGTGAGGGATGGACATTTTTCTAAGTGTGCCGGCCCAAATGTTCCACACCATTTAATGAAAAGATTATCCTTTTCCCCATTAAATTGTCTTTGTACTTCTGCTCAAAATCAATTGAATATATATTCCTGGGTCTATTTCTTGACTTTATTCTGTTCCATTGATCTATATCAATGGTTTTCAAAGTGCCATCTGGGTCCCAGAGATCCTTTAAGGGATCACTGAAGTCAAAATTATTTTCATAATAATGCTAAATCATTTATCTTTTCACGTTCAATTCTCATAAATTTTTAGTGGAGAATTCTAGAGGCTACATTATGTGATATTGTAACAAATCAAATGTTAAAAACAGAAATAATTTATCATACTTTTTAAAAATATATTTTTCTTGATTTCAGAGAGGAAGGGATGGGGGGAGAGATAGAAACATCAATGATAGAGAGAGAATCATTGATCAGCTGCCTCCTGCACGCCCCCTACTGGGAACTAAGCCTGCACCCTGGGCATGTGCTCTTAATGGGAATTGAATGGTGACCTTGTGGTTCATAGGTCAATGCTCAACCTCTGAGCCACGCCAGCCCGGCTTCTACCATACTTTCAATAAATGAAACACTAAATCGATCTTTGGAAATGAAAAATCATGTCCTTCTTCTAATTGTGGAGGGTCCTGGAAGCTTATAGTTATTTTTCATCAAATATATGTTTTTCAATAATGAGATTATTATAATTATTTTAAAGTATTTAAAATAAATAGTTCAAATATGTATTTTTATTTGGCTTGGGGTTCTTTGAGCTTCCTTGATCCATGGGTTTAAGTTTTCATCAATTTGGAAAAATTTTGGCCAACATTAACTTCAAATAGTTCTACCTTCTGCCCTCTACCTCCCACCTTCTCCTTTCCTCCTGGGACACAAGTGGAATGTTAGACATATTGTTATTGTCCCACAGCCGCTGCTGATGGTCAGCCTTTTCCTTCTCCGTGCTTCATGTCTAATAATCCCTCGTGCTATGTTTTCAAGTTCACTGATGGTTGATTCTGCGCTAACTTGTGATTAATCCTCTCAAGTTTATGTTTCATTTCCAACGTTCAATTTTCATTGCTTTACATTCTACTTGGGTCTTTTCCATATATTCAATTTCTCTCCTTTTTTTCATATCCTCGAACAAATTAATGAAAAATTAAGGAACAAAAATTTATGAAATTTAATGTCTGGCCCAGGAACTGTCCAGAAGGGTTTTCATAGCGCTGCTGTATAAAAACAGTATTCTGTCACTTGTCATTATCCTTGACTCTCTCTCAACCAACAAACACAGCTCCATCCTGGAATCTTGGCTTCATAAATCATGGCAGGCAACACAGGTCCTATTTATAAACGACTCTCCAAGGCCATACTGCGCCCCAGCTCCCAGGCCAGACTCCCGCTGCGATCGGTGGTGTGTAGATGGAGATCACACCCTGGATAATATGCTCGGCTTCACCTCCACTGGGAAACGAGGGTGAAGGCACGAGTATTTCCATCAGCAAAGCGCAGCCTCCAGTGTAATGAAATGGGGTGCAGGGCCAGCGCAAAGGCTGATTTTTAACAGAGCTGCTGCCATGGCCTGGCCGCCGCACAGATGTGCACCACAGCAAAGCCACAGCGCAGCCTGTCTGAGACGCTCAGATCCCAAGGCTCCAAAGGGCTGTCACTCAGCACCCAGCCACATCCCGGCGGGAGCTGCCACACCACAGGCTACTGATCACCCAGAATCCATAGCGGCCCCCCACCCCCACCCCGCCTCCCTCTCACCGCTCCGCTTCTAGCTGCGATGAGACAGGCGAAAGCCTATCGCCTAAGCATCATGGGAGCCCACGCAATTGCTGCTCTCAAACCTGCTTCCTGCAAAGGTAATTATCTGCCCAGGGTGCTGAGTAACTACAGGATTTAGAAACTTTATCCTAATTGCCCCCTCGTTTGTATCAAGCAGCCGGTTACTCTCTTTTCAAGCCACAGGGATCACCAGTTCCACCGCGCCCTTGTTTTGAAGACGAGACAGTCTACTCAAGCCGCGCGGATACATTGCGCTGAGCACGTGTCCGAACAAGATCCTGCCATGCGTGCTCCTCGCTGGGCGCAAAGGTGAAGGCCGGCGCTGGGTGGCCGGGGATTTACGAAGAGATCCGGCCTCTTCCATCTGACATGATGTCACGTGGTCCTGCTCTCCCGCCTTCCGCGCCCAGATTCGAGGTGACGGCCTATTTCAGGTCACAGTGGCTCTCCACAGGCTGGCTTAGAGGAGGAGTCGGGGTTGCACCGTCCTCATCTTTCCCTGTTTATTGCATAGATTTCTCCTGCTTCTGCTGTTTAATACAGGCTCCGTGCTAAATCATCTCAGAGAGCCTGGGTGCCGGATGTCACCCTCTTGCCCTTTGCTCTGCCTGCAGATTTCCTTTACCAACAGCCGAAGCCCCAGCCGGCAGGCACACACTTTCTACAGTGAGAGAGGATTTATGAACAACACCTCCTTTATTCTGAGTGACACCCGCAAAGAGCGGGCGCTGGATTCGTGCACTGCGTCTTTAAGAGAGGGTTACTCGTGGGCCCTTCGGGTTTAGAGGGAGAATGTGAAGGTCCTACCAGGTCAAGATCGGTGCCCTCACTAGTGATGGCAGCTGATGGGGACGGTTTAGTGTACTGATGGGTTTGCTTTTAAACTGATGGGTTCCAGGAGAGAGGAAGGGAGGGAGGGAGGGAGGAAGGAAGGGAGGGAGGGAGGGAGGGAGAGAGGGAGGGTCACTGCTTTTTCAGGAAGGGCTTCCTGTGTGCTCCCTGCTGTCCAGGCAGACTGTGGGACTGTGGACGGAGAAACTCGTCTGCCCAGAGCTCGCTGCCTGGTGGCACAGACCCACCCAGCCCAGAGCTTCATTCCAGCACAGCCGTGGGTGGGCAAGTGCGCTGTGGGGAGAAGGGGCTCCTGGGTAATCAATCAGGAGGAATTCCCGGATAAACCACTGGTCCGAATTTGGATTTCCATCCTTTTGTGGTTTTTGTTGACTCCCAGCTTTGGAATTTCTGTTGGGAAGTCGGCTAACAATCTAAGAGCTGAGTGAAGGAGAAAATGTGCCGCCCCGATCAGAAGGCGCGACAGTCAGTGTTTGGGTTTTAGAAAATGGAAAAGGTCTGACAGAAAGGGAGGCTCAGGACCACAGAATCCCTCATCGCAGAGAGCACCTGTGCTCTGCCGTGTGCAGTGTGAGGTCCACGTAATCCATTCGTGCCCCAAATTCACTTCTCACTGACCATGGCCACAGTCCGTGTGAAAGGTCACAGATTGTGTGTGTGTGTGTGTGTGTGTGTGTGTGTGTGTGTGTATATATATATATATACACATACACATATATATACTAGAGGTCCAGTGCACAAAAATTTGTGCACTGGGGGGGGGGGGGTCCCTCAGCCCAGCCTGTGCCCTCTCGCAGTCTCAGACCCCTCGGGGGATGTCCACCTGCTGGTTTAGGTCTGCACCTTGGGAGATTGGGCCTAAGCTGGCAGTCAGACATCCCTCTGGCAGCCCGGGAGCCCTTGGGGGATGTCCACTTGCCAGCAAGGAGCAGGCAGGCCTAAGCTGCAGTCGGACATCCTTAGCGCTGCCACCACCACTGTGCTGGCAGCCGTCAGCCTGGCCTGTGGCTGAGCAGAGCTCCCCCTGTGGGAGTGCACTGACCACCAGAGGGCAGCTCCTACATTGAGCGTCTGCCCCCTGATGGTCAGTGTGTGTCATAGTGACCAGTCATTCCTAGTCGTTCTGCTGTTAGGGTCAATTTGCATATTACCCTTTTATTATATAGGATTAGTATATATACATTATTATTGATTTCAGAGAGGAAAGGAGAGGGAGAGATAAAAACATCAGTGATGAGAGAGAATCATTGATCAGCTGCTGCCTGCACGCCCCACATTGGGGATCAAGCCCATAAACCAGGTAGGTGTCCCGACCGGGAATCAAGCCATGACCTCCTGGTTCATGGGTGGACACCCAGATGGTGCTTTTACAACTGAAGCTGACCTCACAGATCGCTTATTAAACTGCAGAAAACACATGCCATGGGAGGGCTTACGTCACCGAGGCCCTGACTGCGGATGGCAAAGCCAACACTAAGGAGGACTCACTGGGAGGGACCAGCTGTCTCATCCCAGGTGTGAGGAACATGGAACCCTGAGACAGGACGTGTCTGCCCAAAGTCCCAGAGGAAGAGCCTTTCTCCACCACCACCACCCCCCCCCGTGTCCCCTCCCCCACTGCACAGCCTTTTGTGGGGCAGGGCTGGTCACTGTGACAACCACCTGCATCCCTTCAGAGGAACTCCGTGCAGAAGCAGCCACGACTGGAGGCCCATGTCTGCCTGAGGCTCCCGGGAGGGTGGCGGTGGCATGAATGCCATGTGAGCACCATCCCAGGCCAAGCTGGGTCCCTCGGAGGCCACCTGCCATCACTCCGTCCAGCCAGGAGGTGAGGCGCAGACACAAGCCGCTGTTGACCCGCCGTGAGGACATCTTCTAGAAAACTCTCTGGAGCTGATTCACCGCCCTGCACCCAATCCGGTTCTGCTTCTAGACCAGACACAGAAAACTAGGAGAATGAACTCAGCTGGCTTTCCATCTGAACGCAAACATTTTCTCTTCAGTGTAATTCTGCGTACACCCTATTAAGAATCAAATCCACAACAGACCGACCAGAAACTTACAGGAAGAAAACAAACAAACAACCCAGGGTAAAAAGGAAGTTAATGAAACTCAATTGGAGCAATCACTATTACTTGGGCATTGAAAACACTTTTCTCACTTCTCAGCCGATCTTCAGTTGCCAAATCTGTCACCCATTCACGCTAAGTGCTTCGGATTCCGTGTGGGAAGCAGATTGCAACCCGCTCATTGCGGGGCTGTGCCTCTTCGACCAGCTGACGGGGGAGAGCAGCCGGCATCTCCCCCTGCCTGCTGTGTGCCCCAGCCCCCAGTCTCTGCCCTGCGCCCCAGCCCCCAGTCTCTGCCCTGCACCCCAGCCCCCCAGTCTGCTCTGCGCCCCAGCCCCACCCATGTCCGGTCTCTGCTCCAGTGAGGAGCATCACCATGGAGGTGGGGCAATGATCCAGTCCTCTCCTCCCCACACCCACAGTCCCTGGCTCCCAACCAGGCCTGCATTTTAGAATCAGTTGGGGAGCCTTGAGACCACACACATCCTGCCTTGCACCCCAGCGAGAACCAAACCACCCCAGTGGGACAACCCCAGTGAGGGCTCTAATCATGAGTGAGAATGGAAACGGAGCAGGCTTATCCGGCAGGAACAGAATGGGGGGATAACAGGTTTCAATGACAGGTCGGGGCTAAAGAGAAACAAGAAAGAGAACGTTGAGAGACTCAGAGGCCGCACAGACCTCAGGCCCCTCCCTGGCCCATCAGATGGTGGCTTGAGTCTAAGGCTTCTCCCATCTTTTAGGAGTGGAGTGGGCCTGGGCCCTCTGCTGGAGCCTCCTGTAGACTCACTCTGATCTTAAAGGCAGATGAAAGAAAGAACAAGAGAAACCGCCACTGGTTGGTAAGAATTCACTCTAGTTAAGAAAAGGTAGCATACTGAGTCATGTGACAGTCCATTCGATCAGTGAAACATGCTGTTTTTGTCACAGAACCCACCACTCTGACACCAAAATGGAAAGACACCTCCAAGGGTTAGATCTAACCAGGAGGGGTATATGGCTTTAACCGTTGATTAGTGGGTGGTTGTTTTTTTAATTGCCCCAATACAAACTCATTTTTTAGACTGGAAGCCCACTGGCCCATAGGTCCTGTGGGGAGGGGCTAGGACAATGACTACAGCCTGTACTTGTCATGGTGCCCTTCCTCTCGGAGACCCAGCTACCACATGGCCAGTGAATTCTAGGTCTGAGGAATGGTTTGCATCTGGACTCTAGACAGAGCTGGTGATTTCTCGCTGGGGAAATTGCTCACAGGCTCCCGCCATCCATTCTTACTTCCTGCCCATCTATTTCCCTGCCGTGATGTACCTTCAGCAGTCACCTTGTTGGCTGCCCATCTGTTCTTCCCTGGGACTGCCATGTTGATTAAGCATCCTTACAATTATATACAGGTCACAACCACTTGGCTGCCCCTTCACAACATCTGGAGGTTAAGTGCCACCACCTGGCCTCTACTACTCAGGCCCCCGTGTCCCCATTGCTATCAACAAGCCAAAGCCTCTAGGACACTTTCTCCTGCCATCACAGCCCTCCCGGATGGAGCTGGTCTTCTCACTCTCACACTCCCAATGACCTTGGTGAACGGTACATCCTCCAAGAATACCCTGAGGGGCCATCTGGCCTCACATATTACAGCCACCCCCGCACACCCACTCTCATGAACATGTTAACCCCTTGCTCCACCCTCTGCATAGCAACCCTAGCATTTCGGTTTCTCTCTGTGTGGGCAGCACCTTCCTCCAGGTTTCTAGAAGACACCTAAGAAATGAGCTTGCACCATCTTCTGAGGTCCCTGTCAGGGTATTGCATCTCACATCCCAAGGGAATTTCCTCAGATCAATAAAATCTCCCTTATTCAACCTTATATGTGGTCCCCTTGGTCTAGGACCCTCACATGCTGGCGAATTCTTGCCACTCCTGTGGGGCGTAGCTCCATTCTCCCTTCTCAGGCCCAGCAGGTCCCTAGCTGGGTTAAGCTGCAACTTAATCATTATTTTTTAAAAAATATATATATATTTTATTGATTTTTTTACAGAGAGGAAGGGAGAGAGCTAGAGAGTTAGAAACATCGATGAGAGAGAAGCATCGATCAGCTGCCTCCTGCACATCTCCCACTGGGGATGTGCCCGCAACCCAGGTACATGCCCTTGACTGGAATCGAACCTGGGACCTTTCAGTCCGCAGGCCGACGCTCTATCCACTGAGCCAAACCAGTTTCGGCAATCCTCATTATTGATCTGGGGGCCAGAAGTGGAAGTAGAGGAAGGTCCTGAGGGACAGATGGTCTTTCCCTAAGGGGATGGGTTAGATTTTCACTTTCCTAGTGTAGGAGATATAAAGAGGCCTCTAAATTCTACTGAAGAAACCTTCTGGTCTACACAGTTTTTAATTGTTAACTGTCCTCAGCTTCTCATGAATCCCTCGTAGGCAATCAATGAAACCTAACCACCAGCCAATATCATTGTCCTTGTGAACATTGTTCTTCCCACTCCTGTGCAAAGCCGGAATCACCGCAGTTCAGGTCTTCTCCCCCAAAGCGTTTTTGCACATCCGCACCAGGGAAGGGTTAGCAATCGGCTCCTCCTCCTGTACCAGGGACTCTCCCACCCACCACCCCATCTCTGCCTGCTCTCCCCCAATCTCCTAGCCCTTCTGTGTCAGCAGCGCCCCCTGCAGAGGCAGACACGGAGACCCCTTAGGAGGGCAGAAGTACAACATTCTGAAGGGAAAGAGAGGCAGCAAGACTGGGCAAGAAGAGCCCCAGACCACAGTGCAGGTCTTTGGTTGATTCTGTATTTCAGGTGCTTCTTTCCAGTAGAAATGGCACCTTCTTCACAATCCCACTCAGCCATTGGCTGGGGCCACCCCAAACGAGGTGCAAGTTCAAAAGGGAAGCAGAGCCGCAGTCAGTTACCAGCCAGCCACTCTTCCCCAGGGGCAGTTTCGCGGGGCAGGGCCCCCCGTGTGTGGCCCATTGCTCCCGTTCACTTCCCGTGGCACAGATGCCACTGCGCCCAGGTTCTGTGGCTCTCGGTGGTTGATCTCCACCTGACCATAACCTCAGGTTCTTGGCATCCTGGTGACGCCTGGTATTTCTGCAAATGCGGAGATGGCTTCTGGTGTTTGCTTTCTAGCCTCTGTTTTTGTGTGGGGATTCAGGAAGACCCCCAAATTAGCCTGCCATGTATGCCGCCTTCCCAGCATCAGCTGGGGTGATTTTTCAAGGGAAATGTGGAACACTCAATGAGAAACTTGCCATCTGCGTGTCATTTACAGCAAATCAAGCAGCTGAAGGACTGTCATCGGGAAAGAAGACATTTAAAACAAGATGTAAGTGCCAAGTTATCATATAGGTCTTTTCTTGTTTTAAACCAAGAAAGTGATGTGCCTGAAACAGATTCTAAATTAATTAAATGACCTTGTGACTTCTTTCTACCTGTCACACTCCTCCACACAAATTACAGAGACAGGGGAGACTAGAGTGAAGGACAGGTACAATGGAAAAGAAAAAAAAAGACAAAAAAAAAAGAGACAAATTAAACTTGCACAAATGTTCACTTTTGAAAATGGGAGAAAGTTTATGCTTGTTATTTCACACAAATGGATTCACTAACCGTAATTAAAGGCTCTAGCCAATTAAAGTTGCAATAACACCGAGACAGCTAGCTGTGAAACGAACAGAGGAAGAGTAGCAATTCTCTCTGAGTCTGGAAACTGAAGGTTACACAAGGCTCCGTTTTAGATCTTAGACTGAAAAAATAATGACTCTCAGGGCTTTCATGATTCTGTACCAATTTCTTCCATTTTAGAGTACGTTCGTCCTTTTAGGAAATTTTCCCTCATGAATATGGCAGGTGCGACCAGATGTGCAGCCTGTGCGGTTCCCACGTGGACGAGCCTTTGAGGGGCTGCTATGCCTTCCCTCTCCCAGGCACATGCTTTCCACAAGCAGCCTTCCCGTCCCATAGGCACCAGGATGGTTCAGTGGGAGGGGAGGGGCTTTGGCAAGACTGGGCCGACCTGGATAGAAACCAGCTCTACTTCTGCACGGAGAGGCACTGGGCCAGGCGCCTAGACTCTGCACCCTTTCCTCTTCTGCAGGGTAGCCTATCAGCTCTATTGAACTTGCCCCACTATAACGCTCCTGCTCAGAGCCCGCCCGCTCTTCCAGCTCAGTCTCAAGAGCGCCCCCTCTGGGAAACCCTGGCTGGCTCTCCGGGTTAAGTAAAATGTGTCCCCCACCCCCTGACTCTGTGCAATACTGTATTTATAATTCTTGAGAAATTTCTCATTCTGTGCTTTGTATTATTTTATTTCTGCCCTTCTCTTATCCTTCAACTAGAATTTAAGCTCCTTGGGGGTCCTGGACTGACCCTGACCTATCTGGGTGCCTCTGGAATACTTCCACCAGCCCCAGGAATCGTACACTAGATAAGCAATGAGTGTTCTGTCCCTCTGAATTAGATCCCAGGGACACGAGGATGTTGAGGCAAGTGGACAGTGTGGCTGGTGCCTAATTTTGTATCAGCCTTTTTTCATAAAGCCATTCCCCGTTCTCCTTAAAATCTCATTGTACTTCTATTTTTCAGCATCCCCTCCCCACGCCCCAGGAGACCCTTTCTCAATGAACAAAGTCTTCCCGGTCACAGGGTAAAAGACTGGCACTTTCATTTCAAAGCCCTGATCTGATGTCTCTTTGCATAAAGTCCCCAATAACCTTGAACTCCTTTTCTGCCATTTCACGTCTTGATCCTTTCCAATGCAAATAGTCACTCAAAGGGAAACCATTTTTAAAGGGCTTATCTTTTAGGGTGTTCTCACTCTGATGAAAAAAGACACTATGATTTTTTTTTTTACTAGTCATTTCTTCTCCTAAGCCAGAGTCCCCATTGAATTCTACTAAATATAGTTCCATTATGCCTTTTTGCAACTTAACACCATTTGTAATCACTATAAATAATTCTGAATTAAGTATACAACATATATTACACTATTTTTCATCTGTCCCTTATATAAAGTTAGAACGTTGCCCGGCCAGTGTGCTAAGTGGTTGGGTGTCCACCTATGAACCAGGTGGTCACCATTCAATTCCCATTCAGAGCACATGCCCAGGTTGCAGGCTCGGTCCCCAGTGTGGGGCATGTAGAAGGCAGCTGATCAATAATTCTCTCTCATCATTGATGTTTATTTCTCTCTCACTCTCCTTTTCTCTCTGAAATCAATAAAAATACATTAAAAAATGATAAAGTTAAAATGTTTTTCCAAACAGGGCAGTGCATCCTTTAGCAGAGCGCTGCTGCGCGGAAACATACATGTGGAACTGAAGGGGAGCCCTACATGGAACTCTTTGGCCACCTGGTTCTTGGGTGAGCAAGAACCCACAGATCACAGCACTGGCGGCATTTTTATGTAAAGGTGCCATGGTAAAGTCAGACTGGGCGTTCAAAGGGTTAGCCCTCTCTCGGGCTATAGCCACTTGTGTGGATGGATGGGCCATTTGGCTCAGCTCTCCTATTACCAGTATCCACTAAGAAATGGGCTTTTAGAATGATAATTGACTTGCTAGTAAATAAACAAAATGGTCTAACAAATGTTACACAGTTTGTCTTCTTATAACTTCCTTCGGAGTATTACTCTCCTTTCATAGAAGTGACGTTTCCTAACGTGTTGAGTCATATATTTTCATTCCCTAATGCTATTGAATTTATGAATATGATTCATCATTTCTAATCAATGAAAGTGCGTTGTAGTTTGGCTAAACAGCAACTAAAGTTTAATTAAGTTTTCAGTCTCTGCGGAGGGAAAGTCATTCATTCTATAAGGAAAAGAAAAATTCATCACTTGGGAGATTTTACGCTATTAAAAACTTACGCAATTATTTGACTGGGTATCATTGCTTTGGTAAGCAGTTCCAACCCATCAATCTAAGTGCATTCTATATTTCAATGACAGGGTTGTGCTAATATGATAAGAGGGGGGCTGTGTCTGTGATAAGACTGTGTCTTTGCCTCAGTCTCTCCAACTACAACGTGGCAAGAATATGTGTTTTCCTGTTCTATCCTGAGAATCATGACTGATGTATTAGGACATTTTGTCACATACAGAGTTCTATAAATATATTAACGACACTCTCTTTGCCAACCATTCTGCAGAAATGGAAGTTCATTATATTTAGATTTACAAACATCAGGTTTTTAAAATTAACTGCTACTTCCAAAGAGATCTTTACCTCTTTGGACAGAATGAAGAAATACAAAATTTTTCATGGAAATTTGCCTAATATTTAGTAATATCTTAATATTTAAATTAAAAAAAATATATGTTCTTTTGATTTTTAGAGAAAGAAGAAGGGAGAGGGAGAGAGAAAGAAAGAAACAGCAATAGGGCGCCTCCCACATGCACTCTGACCAGGGTTTGAGCCCCAAACCTGCGCATGTGCCCTAACTGGGAATTGAATGGGCGACCTCATGGTGCATGGGATGACGCTCAACCAACTGAGCCACACCGTCCAGGGCAGTGCTTGAATTTCCTGAGGGACCCGTTTCATCATATGTAGATGTCAAGCTGCCGGGTAGAGGAGTCATTTGTACCACCTGGAGAGGTCAACCAGAAGGCCCAGGATACTGTGTCCCCAGTGCAGGCCTCAGTCAGACCCAGGTTCAGAGTCCTGCTTAAGCATCTGCAAGCAATCTGAGCAACTATACAATTTCATGCCTATGCTATTCAGAAGGCAATGGCGTTTCAGCTGTACACTACGATGCAAGAATACATTCTAAGGTTCTGATTGCTTCACAGCTTAATGGAAAGTAGTTCTTCTTAATACATATTACTCCTGTTTTCCTGTTGAGTTTGTAAGATATAATAAACCTTGCAAGGCAGTGAAATGACTAGGGTTTCTTTAGCAAGAAAGGAAAACCTTCCTTTTTGACCAAGAATAGAACTCTGGGAGCAGTCTACCCACCAGGTCATCTAGATCAAAGCTTCCCTTGATGGGTAGTTACCACAGCTATATGCTTATCTCCTCCAACAGGAATATGAATAAAGTGCTTACCAATCAGAGGAACTATAGTCCCAGGGTGTTCTCACACACACACACACAATCTGTAACAGTCAAAAGTGACCAATTTCCAGATACTCCTCGATTCCTAGCTCATTCATTGTAGACCATAGTGAGATTCCATGATTTGGTGGATGCTCCTAGCCCAGCTGTGGGCAAACTACGGCCCGCGGGCCGGATCCGGCCCGTTTGAAATGAATAAAACTAAAAAAAAAAAGACCGTACCCTTTTATGTAATGATGTTTACTTTGAATTTATATTAGTTCACACAAACACTCCATCCATGCTTTTGTTCCAGCCCTCCGGTCCAGTTTAAGAACCCATTGTGGCCCTCGAGTCAGAAAGTTTGCCCACCCCTGTCCTAGGCTGTCCAATGAGGGTCCTGCCTCCTGTCACTCTGTATTTTTTCCTTAAATCCCTCTTTGCTCAAAGAGCAGAATTACATCAAGGTTCATCCAAAAAGCCACTAAGATCCCATCTTTCAGACATGAAGCCAGAAATAGAGGGAAAATGTGTTATAAAGTGCCTTAACTTTACATACTAGGGACAGTCTTTAGTTGATTGCTATGTGGGGTCCATGGACTTATACCTGGCAGGCTGGCAGGAGTCTTGCATCTAATGAAAGCCAGACTGCCTGAGGGACATGGGGCTTAAGCTGACATACTTTAGTTTACAGGGATACTAAGACGCAAACTCCAGCACATTCAACAGACATCGTCGATGAAAACCTCCACGAGCGGGTTACACATGTCAGACACAACCAGATAAATAATAAATGTTAATATATACCTGAGGGTACTGCCCAGAACACAGCACAGAGAAATAAACAGCTTGTAATTAGAAATAAAGATGAAAAGACACAAAGGACAAATTAGGGCCTAATAGCAAGCTAAATAGGGGACACAAAAGGAGAAGAGGGAGGATGCGATTGGAAGCAACAATCAACAAGAATTTCTGAGTTGATGGACTGTATATGTTCTCCAATTCAGGAAGCTCACTAGATCCCAAGGAGAATAAATATGAATGCATTCACAACATGACTGTAGCGAAACTGCAGACATAATAGCAGCTCAAGAGCAAGTATAAATTAGTTAAAAGGAATAAGGGTTAGACTGGCAGCTGACTTAACAATGACAAAGGAAGAGGGCGGCAGAAAATGGATCGTCAATGTCCTGGAGACAACTCTTAGCACTAGCGTTCTATACACAATAAAGATTGTACTTCTGAAAAAAAGAAAACAGAATCAAAGAGTAGAATGAAAGAAATGAAGGAATTGAAGGAATTGTAAGTAAATATAAATTCAAGAATAATAAAAATTAGCTTGAACCCTACCGGTACGTACATATGATTCAACCTAACAACAGTGACTAACTTGGGGGATGTTAAAAATCAAATGGGTGGATCCATATATTCACCCAAGCTCATCCAATTGTGTACTTAACATGTGTGCATTTCTTTGTATATAAATGATAGCCCAGCAGTTCATGTTTTAAACAAATAGAACTAAAATACTACATATAGGAACAACTCAAAGACCACCTACTACATTTAAAGCATTCTGCTATCTCTCTACTGTTGGGAGGGGGATAGGGGTAATGCGGAACGTTGGACTGTATCAAGGCAAGCGTGCACGGTGAACATGAAAGGAAAGATGAAAAGAACAAAAGCAGAACGTCAGCCCAAGTGTGCAGGGGCAGTGTGTTCCTCACCCTTCCTCTGTGTCACTTTAAAAATAGAACCGAGGCACAGAGACCTTGCGGTGGTCCCGGTGATGAGAGTCACCTAGATGATCCAGAAAGCTTTCATTAGAAGGTGACGTAAATGAAAACAAAAATTAAACAAAACAAAGACAGAGGCCATGCAGAGCCTAGCGGATAGGCCTCCAGGTCAGAATTTGAGGGATATTTTTCCAGATCATGAAACAGTATCTCCAAGAGATCAGCCACTTCATGGAGCACAGAAGATGAGATGCGCAAGAGGAGTGGAATGGGGCCAGGGTGCGGTGCCCGGGTAAAGAACATCGGTCTGTGGGGAATGCACAGGGTCCTGCAGATAAAATGAGCTGCAGATTACAGCTCGCAGACGAATGCGCAAGGCTTTAGAGAAGTGGGAACCTCTGTCCATTTTCGGGCCCGGCGCTGGGTTTAATAGGTAAGGGCACTGGGGTCTAGAGAAACTGGTGTTCATGCTCCATTTGTATTCCTGAACAACCAACTGTTACCACATCATTACATTTTTCACACCAGAGACAAGGATGTATGGAGCACCTTGACAAATGCCTTTAAAAAATGCGCAATTCAGGACAATTATTTCAGTTAAGGTAGCTAATTGGGTACTTTGAGTATTTAATGTGTTTGCATGCTTAATTAACTATAATTTATTTAAAAGTACTCTAATATCAAATTACTGTGGGATGCATTTGAAGCTAAATTATTCTTTTAAGAAGTGTTATTTCTGTCCATTTCATTTGCAGTGCAAAGTAAAGCTAAAATTCTATTCCATTAAAGGAATATCATCAAATAGAACTAAAAACACAATTTTTTTTAAAGAAAAAGAGCAGGAATAAAATGTTGAAACTAAATCAATGCCTCATTCAAGAACTACAAGATCAACATTTTCATTCAAGTTAGGATAATTCACAAGTGAAATAACCGCAGTGGGGTGTGGTAGAAAGTATAACAAACTAAGTCAGACCACTTGGATTTTTAAATAGCACTTTATGGCTAACAGCTCCTTAATGGCTCTTGATCTCAGTATTCTCATCTGCACAGTGGGTTTATGTGGTTACCTTCAAATGCTAAAATTCTAAGATTCTAACAGACCAGACTTAATTAGGTGAAAGCACGTTTGTTCAGGGCCAGTGGTCATCTATCTGATAGACCTGGATCTTCAGAGCGGCCTGTGCACCCCTCCCTGGGTCAAGTGCTTCTTGCTAAAAGCCTAAAACCTTCTCTGCGGAGCCAGGGAAAACAAGTGGATGGTGTGTGGAGCTGCAATCCACATGGACGTACCAGGTGCGAGGGAGGGGGAGTGGAAGCATCACTACCCTCCTGTTCCGTAGAGCAAATCCCTGGAGGAAGCCTGCACACAGTGAATGTGGCTCCAGGCCCAGGTCCCGACTTCTCTGGAATCCTTCCCCTTACCCTGATGCTTATGGACGGTGGTGTCTTAAACCCGGCTCCGGTAGTTCTTACCTGGAAGCAAGAGCCTCCTAATTCCTCCTGCCCTCTCCACTCACCCACTTCCCACAGAGCTACAAAGGATCAAGAGCATATGTAAACGAGATTGTGTTAAAAATCTTACCGGCTGCCCCCTGCTTTTAAACAAAATCCACCATCCTTAGCGTGGCATCCAAGGTCCTTGAAGGTCTGAACCGGGCCCCACTTCTTCAGTCACCTCATTACTCCCATTTTAATAACTCGACGCTCCATCCATTCCAAGCTGTTTCACTCCCAGAGCCCCGGACCTTGCACTCGGCGCTTCGATTGCCTGACAGTCCCTGTAATTTCCACTCTGCACATCCCTTTTCTGCTTGGTTCACTCCTGGCTTCCGAAATCTCCAGAACACTGTGTTGACAATCACTGGAGCCTGTCCCACGGCCCTGTCATCATTTACTGTCTGAACGATTTTCTCCACTGGACTGTAAACTCTTTGAAGACATGTGCAATGTTTTAATCATCTGTGTTCCCAGGCCTACTGCAACATTTTCTGGGAGTAGAAGGTGTATAATATGTTGTGACTGAGTAAATATCTACTTGTGAATTTTGTAAGAAGATGAAATAATCAAACCAAAACCCTCCTTGTAAGATTTTAGAATACTCAGGTTCAAATCTTCACACCTTTTCTGCAACTTGGAAAGTTCCAAATTATATAGTATTTATGACTAATGGGCCCACCTGAGTTAGAGAAATAGAAAAAAAACAAAACAAAACAAACAAACAAAACCACCACCTGAATAGTGAGGGTATTTTCTGCAAATAAAGGTTTTCATGAAAACTAAATATTTCCTGAAAATTGTTTTTGATGGTAAATGAATATTTGTCAGTAACCACTGTTATTAATGTATAGCCTTACTAGCAGAGCTGTATCTCTTTGTTTTATTACAAAACGTAACAATACCTTTAAGGATGTCTTCAAAGTATTGTTTGTGGGGGGTGGGGGGGGCAGTTGTGTGGAGAGGCTAAGATCAAGAATAAGGGCAGATATGATTGAAGGCTTGTTCTTTTCACTGTGACTGCTGACTCCAAGTTACACATTTTCACAACCAGTTACACTTTCCAGGAACGCTAGCAATCGACTTGGTAGTAACGCCTAAAATTCAGTTGTCATTTATTATGTGTCTAACACTGTTTTAAACACCTTACACACAAACTCATTTATTCCTCATGACCCTACAGGGCAAGTAAAAATATCTTCTCCACTTTGGTGTGAGGAAGCCGAGGGAGAACAGGGTAAGTAAGAGCTAAGTCACACGGAGCCGGCAGCGGGCTCGGTGCGGCCCGGCTTCAGGTGGTCTCCCTTGCGCGGCTCCTAGATTTTAACAGGTAGGAGGAGGCTCTGCCTCAGGACACTGCTGCCAGGGTTACTCCCTATGCAGGTGGTATTGCCGGCCTAATTCTTCAGCTCTCCCTACTGTCATGTTTTTTGCTCTTTTCCATGTGGCATGTCACCTGTCACAGATTTCTAAACCTATGTCCCCCCAGCTCTTCTCCTGAAACCCAGTGCCATAGCTAATATACCTCAACAAAGTCCATGATGGAAAATCACTGATTCAGAGGAATGGCTACTTACGCTATTGTGGCAAGCCCAAGGAGCAAAAGAACCGCTTACGCACTGCTTAGAGGGACATCAAGTGACAGTCACTTTGGAAAGCAGTCTGACAGTTTCTTACCGTGAAGCACACCCTCAGGCTGACCCAACAACCACACTTCTAGGTATTTATCTAGGCAAAGTGCAAATACAGATCCATAAATAGCCTTGTTCAAGAATGTTCACGCAGATAAACTGAGCAATAATCCACATGTCCATCAACAGAATAGATTTTAAAAATAAACCCTTTTATTCACACAATAAAGGGGTTACTACTCAGCAATGATAATGAACAAAGTATAGATACACAACACAGCAGGCATGAATCGCAGAAACAGGACACTGAGCAAAGACCGTCAGATATAATTCACTGTGACAAAGATTCCACTTACATAAAGCTCCAGATAGACGAAACTTAGCCACAATAATAGAAGTAGTTGCCTCTTCAAAGTGGGAGCTTTATTAGAAAGGAGGGTGCTGTATGGGTTGATGAACATATTCTGTATCTTGATAGGGGTGTGGGCTCATGGATATAGACATTTATCAAAACTCATTGAAGTCTTCCTTTAAGATATTTGCATTTCACTGTAGGTGGATTTTACCTCAAAAGTACTATATTAAGAACGAATGGCAGCAATAATTGTCTTTCTTGCAAAATATACCAGTGGAGGAAGAGAAAAAACTCTCCTTTGGGTTTCATTCGGGAGGCAATGTTTTTTCCATCTTCAAGATCAACATCTTAAATGGGACTCTCTTAGGACTCACCAATTCTCTTTCTATGTTCTGTACCAAGCCCTTATGCCCACTTCTTTTGGGCAGATAGTATTTACCAGTCTAGAGTCGTTTCTCTTCTTTGTCCTTGAACGCTTCTATTTTTAACTGCTCATTTCTGAGTTCACCAGAGTCCATTAGAGACAGATTGAAGAAGCAGAAAAAGAATAAAGCACCAAATATAGGAAAGAAAAGGAAATGGCCTGACAGCAATTTTTTTATTTTGGAATTAATACTGCTTTCAATGGTACCGGATGTCAAATAACCCACCAGCCATCCCCGTGCCGCCCCGAGCCCTTAGAAATAATACCAAACATGCGACTGACTAATGGCAGTGACAGCCCCTGAGGACATAAATATCCCTCAGTTGAACTTGAAACAAGGCTGGTTCCTCGTGGATCCCCTCCAGACACGTGAGCACTCGGCTGCAGGGACGTGATGGTCAGAGTTAATGAGGACTTGTCAGGGCTGGGCAATGTGGAGTTGGAGTTGGCGGCTGAGTGACTCTGGCATCTCAGGAGGCAATTTGTCTGAGAGCCAAGCACAAGCCAGATACCTGGTAACTAGTGATGGCCAGTGCAGCTGGGGTTGGACTCCAAGCCTTGTCGCCACTTGTCATTCCATTGAAAAGCCATTAAGACTGTAAGGTCTGCTTTATTACTGCCTGCTTGCTCACTCCTCCTGCTACCCCTATCTCTCGCCATCTCCTCTCTAGCACTGGATGCCACCTGCTGAGAAGAAACTATTTTCCTGCTCTCAATAAGCTGCAGTCAGGCGCTAGTGCATTTTAATTTCCTCAACACCACCACCTCCCGCACCTTAACAGGTGCTCACTTATGTGATAAGTGGTGAGAGGAAGTGAGGCATACATTGAGTCCAATAATTCTGGGCCACCACAAAAGAACAACTCCTAGTCCAGGGCAGAATAACTGGAAAGTCCCTTGCCCTGGCCGGTGTGGCTCAGTTGGTTGGGCGTCCTCTTGTGATCCAGGCGGTTGCCAGTTCAATTCCTGGTCAGGGCACACGCACAGGCTGTAGGTGCAATCTCCTGGGTAGGGAGCATGCAGGAGGAGCCAATTGATATTGCACTCTCACATCAATGTTTCTCTCTTTTCCTCACCCTCTAAAAATCAATAAACGATTTAAAAAATCTCTAAACAAAAGTAAAAAAAAAAAGAAGTCCCTCAGAGCACCCTAGGGGTCTGGATCTTCATGCACCCAAGCCACCAATCTCTTGTCACGCTGACTGAAAACACTAACATTTCTCCAGGGAAACATGAACTTTTTGATAAATAACGACTTGGAATTGCCTCCTGTAAGTTCAGATTAGTGTTCGTTCCAAAAAGAGTTTGCCACAAACTTCCCCTAGAACCTCCCACTGCCAGTGTTTGGGGTTTGGGATTCAGAGACCACCTGGGCGAGGTGCTGGTGTTTGGCTTTCGCACAGATTGGCTCGCACTGTGGACACCTCATTAACTCTGATCATCCTTTTCTTGTAGCTGAATCCTGAACTACCTAAAGGCAGCACATGGAAAACTAGGCTTGTTTCAGGTTCCACTGAGCCATTGATTTTCAGTTTTGTGGTCTGAGCACACGGGAACCTGCTGTAGAGGTGAACTCAAACATATGTGGAGTGCAGGCTATTTCAGCATGACAACAAGCTCCCAGGACCCTCTCCCTCTTCTGTTCGCTAATATTCTCTTAGCATCCACTCCTTCTAAAAAAAAAAATATAGAAAAATTTTACTCAAATGAAAGAATGGACTGCTATCCCTTAGATGCCAGGTGTGGCTATCCATAATTTTCCACGTGTTCATTCACCCACATTTTACTGAGCACCTCATCTGTGCCAGAAACTGCTGGTCCCGAGGGATACTGCTGTGAGCAAGGCAGACAAGCACCCTGTGCCCACAGAGTTCACACTCTGGGGAGGTGGGTCAGTGGGATAAATGGATAGAAAATAAGCTGCAAATAATTGGAGAGTGAGAAGAAGGAAGGCGCTAAGGAGGGTGCTGACAGAATGGAAATGGAGAATCCCCTGGGTGGGGGATAGACTTCAGATAAACTGAACGGATATGAAGGACGAAAGAGAAACAACAGTGTACCGAGCCAGGAGCCAAGCTTTCCACAGAGAGGGAATTGCTGCTGCCAAGGCTAAAGCAGGACAATGTTCGGTGGATTTAAAGGCCAGAAAGGAGGGCAGTGCAACTACATGGTAGCGAGCTCAGGGGAAAGTTGTTTGAGGTCATTGAGAAGACAGGACCACCGGTTGACCCCAAAGCTGGACCAGGCAATTGGGGGCTCCTCTACCCCCACCCCCCCGTCATTGGAATGCACACTCTGTCCACCACCCTCCCAGTGGGAGTCTTCCAAGGACACAGCCTGGACAGAGTGAGTGTTGTTGAGACCATCTGGACCACACGCACGGCTGAACCCACTGAAGGCTCTGTATCAACTTTAGATTCTGGTGAGTAGGTGTGGAAATCTGCTGGTCTTGCAGGTGCCCAAGACAAGCCTAGTAAGTTCTCTAGCTTATTAACCCACCAGTGGCCTTGCCCTCCCTCCTCTTCCTCCTGCCCCAGGGAAGTTGAAATCGAGGAAGTTGAAAAGCCTACGCAGGAAGGCTGTCCCGACCTGGCCACCAAGGTTGTTCCCATGTATGGTGACAGGTGACGGCTCTCAGACCGCTGTGCACACAGGGCATTTTAAGCATAAAAGCCTTGAGCAACGCCGCGACCTCAGGAAGGCTAACCATCCTGTCAGAAATAGGTGGCAAGCCAACCAGCAGACTTTTTTTCAAACCAACTGAGATGCAAAGAGCTCAACCTCATAGTGACCTCTGAATAGAAGAGATGACTTCAAGTTCCAAAGCTCTCACACACTAGTACACGTATCACACATTGGCGCCTCTGGGAGAACTTACTGTCTAGACCGGTGGTCGGCAAACTCATTAGTCAACAGAGCCAAATATCAACAGTACAACGGCTGAAATTTCTTTTGAGAGCCAAATTTTTTAAACTTAAACTATTTAGGTAGGTACATTGTTATTAACTTAATTAGGGTACTCCTAAGGCTTAGGAAGAGCCACACTCAAGGGGCCAAAGAGCTGCATGTGGCTGGCGAGCCAGTTTGCTGACCACTGGTCTAGACTAAGAGAGACTTCCGACACAGTAGAACCCAGCTCACCAGCATGAGCCGATATTACTCACCCACGGGCCCAACCACGGGCAGCCTCACTTTGGGCCACAGAGCAGAGAACCAACATCAGCTGGTGTTTTTATCCATAATCACCCCGGGGGCAGGGGTAGGGACAGAGATGATGCATGGAGGTTTTTCCAGGCTGAGGAACCAGCTCAATATAGATAAGATTTGTATAAACATCACCATTTAAGTCTCTTACAGTGAACTCTCTCTGCTACATTAGGAGTCATTAAGAATTCCAGGCTTCAGCCCCACCAGCGTGGCTCAGTGGTTGAGCGTCGACCTATGAACCAGGAGGTCAGGGCACAGGCGCAGGTCGCGGGCTCCATCCCAGTGTGGGGCATGCAGGAGGCAGCCGATCAATGATTCTCGCTCATCACTAATGTTCCTATCTCTCTCTCCCTCTCCCTTCCTCTCTGAAATCAATAAGAATATATTTAAAAAACAGTCCAGGTCTTCAAAGCTGAATCTGCTCTAAGGCACGATAACCTCATTCAAAGGGAAGGCAACACCGTGAAGGCAGACGACCTGGGATGGGCTGCAGAAAGCGCGTTTCAATCTGGCTCGGCACCGCCAGGACTCTGGGCAGCGTGGGAAGACCATTTATGGGAAAATGAAGACGGACGGAGGGCAGGTGCCAGTGAGACACCAGATGGACTCTGTGTTACTCTTCGGAGAGCAGTGCCCACCGCTTGGCACGGCGACATGGCGAGAGAAGGAAAAAGAGCTGCAGGGAATTGTGAGCCCTCACGTTCCTGGGAGAAACAGACAAAGGCAACCTGCATGTCTTCGTGCGAAAGGAAGAGCTAAATCGGGAGGCACAGGGGCAGGCCTGACGGGGCTGAAGAGGGCACCTGGGATGTGCGCTCCCGGCCAGAACCAGGCACCGCACCTGGGAACTCAGCCCCCGGCCTGCACCGGCCTCCGGGAGCGGCTTCCAGAAGAACCCCATGCCAGGACTTGAAGCAGGATAGGCGGTGTTTCCAGGAGGCTGCAAGGCTGATGTGGAAACAAGAGAAAACGAGGAACCGAAAGCAGAGCAAAGGACAGTTGTACCCCCACCCCTGCCTCCCAGTGGAGGGAGCCTGGGGAAGGGCAGGGGGGGAGCGGGGAAGCAGGGTGTCCGTGGGCAGCCAACAAAAGCTCGTGGGGACCCGTGGCCTCCCAGTCTGCTGGGACCACAGGGGGAATTAGGAGCAGCGCATGCCCACCTCAGACGCAGCAGCAGATTCAGTGACCCGGTGTAAGAGGCAGTAAACCCGGCCAGACTGCAGACAGCCTCCGGCTAACGCCCTCCCGCCTCTGCCCACTGCGAAGAGGCGTCTTCCATTTAAAGATGAAGCAACAGCCACTCAGGGACACTGCACACACATTATTCCTAAAGGGAACCGCCCGTGAAATCTGGGGGGAGTGAAGCTACACAAGCTGAAGCTCTCACCCTCGGGTGTCCAGGCCGAGCAAGCCAGTCCCAGGGGCGGGTACAAACACCAACCCCAGGCGCCCCGGCTTCCCACAAGCAGCACGAAGCCAGCCGAGCGGAGAAAGCCCACCGAGGCCTGGGGCGAGCAGAGGCCACTCTGAATACGCCACCCAGCGTCATGCCAACGGGGAGCAGGTGACAGCCGCGGGCCTGAGGGCAGCGCTGTGCGCCACATAGGGTGCATCGTACGACAGAGCTTAGACTGAATCTCTCTCCTTTGACTTTTACATTCGTCTGGACAGTCTTTTAAATCTACAGTCGCAGATTTTATTTAGCTCATGGAGTGCTTTTCAATTGTATTCTTAAATGCTGCTTTTAATCTCATGTCTGACTCAGGAACGCGTGTTAGTGTCTAGGTTGAACCTTTTGTTCTCTGTTATTGTCTCTATCACGATGTTAAACTCCTGAGTTTTTCCTTCATGTTCTTGAGCTTCGCGTGCTTATTCCCGGTGTTATTGTCCGCGTTCATTCCGCTCTGTGCCATCTCCAGTGTAGCTGCTGACTCTGCTAGGCATCTTTTGTTTCTTAGCAACCATCTCACACCTCCATTTTCCCCTTTAACTTTTCACCAAAATCTCTCCTTCTTCCAATGCGCGCGTGAAGAAACAGAACATTCTGATGGCGTGTTTCTACTCCCCGTGTGGATGCTGAAAACAGCTTGCTTTCCGTGGCAGGTTCTCTTACATGGATGAAATTATGCCCCCCTTTTCTCATTCTGCAATTTTATTGCTTGTGCTGTTTTAAGAGGCGCAGGTTGTTGTTTATTTACTTGTATTTCCTATTTACTTACCTGTATATTAAAAAACTTCATGAATAATTGAATTCCTTTGAGCACCGGTAGCTTCCTTGTTAAATTATTGAGAGTAACAAAGAACAAATGTAAGCATTCTCCTCACCTTTCTCCTTATCCTTAGGTCTCCTAATGGCAAATGAGCGTGTTTATGTGTGGGACATATGTGTGTTTATGTGTTAGGGCACATGTGTTCATGCATTAGGGCAGGGGTTCATGTGTGAGGAGCTCATAGATACAGAGCACAAACTGATGGTCCTCAGATGGAAGGGGCTTAGGGGACTGGGTGACAAAGGGAAGGGACTGAGAAGTATAGCTGGGTAGTTACAAGGTAGTCACGGGGAGGCAGAGTTCGACATAAGGAATACAGCCAATAATACTGTGATTACTATGTATGGCATCGGCAGTGGGGGAGGCTAACAGGGGGTCACTTCCTAAGTTACAGACATGTCTAATTGCTATGCTGTACACCTGAAACTAAAATAATAATATTGAATATCAACTGTAATTGAAAAGTTAAAAAAAAACAACAAAAAAACAAACCTCTAGGGTAGACAATGGACCAGGACTGTGCTCGAGTCCCTCTTAGGTGCGCGTGGTTCTTTCTCTGGCGTCGTCAGAGGAGGATTCCTGGGCCCCGGTTGTTTCTCGTTCCCCATGTTCATCAAGCTTCCGCCTTTCATTTCCCACTGTGCTCTGCCCGTGCCCATTTCCTGGATCTCTGAAACCCTGACACTCTGAACGATGTGAAAACTCAAGAGTCTCAAGAGACCTGCAGCGCCACATTGGAGGTGCTCACGGCTGCCACGGTGCTTAAGCATCAGTGTCGCCCCTACTTCCCACCCTGTTCACTTACTGAAATGAGGCTCCACGGGGACTTAAGAGGCGTAGACAGGAAGCTGAGGAGGGTGGCCTGGTCCCTTAGGGAGCAGCGTCTCTACCATCGAAGCTGCCGGCCCAGCCTCCTGCGCGGTCCACGCCTGGTCTGCGAGTCCAGAAACGAATGCTGAGGCAGAGAAAGGCCACTCCTGGTTTCCATTAAGTGGCCTGTTCTCTTCAGGAGGCAAAGCCCGGACATTTACCACTTCTTTCTTCCCAGCCCGGCTCCGTGCCCTTGCGGTGAGTGGGAGGACAGAGGCAATAAGCTGCCTGTCAGTCTTCATTGCTGGGACTGTTCGTGTTGATCTTTCCTAAAAGTTGGTATTTTTCCTCTGCTTGTTCCTAATCCCCATCTTATCGTCACCCCAGATAAGCCTGCACAGAAAGCCTCAGTCGAGTGTCTTTGCTGCTTCCAAGCCTTTCTGATCCTGTCTGAGCCTTTTCTAAGGTCAAATGATAATCTACTAACCACGACTCCCCCTCCCATGACAGAGGCCTCGGCCGTTTCAAAAATAAGTCAGTCCGTCATCAAAGCTTAGTTATAACCCTTTTTTAAACCTACACGGCACTGAAACATCACCATGCGAAGCTACAAGGAACGCAGGTCATTAGTCCTGGGGCGGGTGTGTACACGCATGTGCCCTCACACATGAGCCATGCCCTTATGCAAGAACACCCACACGCACCCACACATGAACACGCTCATGTGTCAATAGGAGACCTAAGGAGAACGAGGAGGGTGAGGAGAATGAGTACCTATGTTCTTTGTTACACTCATAATAGTTTGGCAAGGAAGCGACCAGTGCTCAAATGAATTCAACTACTGACCCCTGACATTTATTCGGTACTTATCATGCGGTCAGCTCTGACGTGGAGGCTGAGAAAGGTCATTACTAGCAAACTATGCGGTGACATCAAATCCAAGCCTGACTACATCGTCTGTGTGTTTCCCACCACACCTTGCTAAAATGCAGGACTGACTTAGTTTCATATGTTATTTTTTCAGAGACCACCATTCTCACAGAAGTTTTTTTCTAGCAAATTCAAATAGAACTATCACTCTGCCTAATAAAACTCCGATTTAGACAGGTTTTGGTGGAAAGTTTCATAGAGTTTTCTGTCTCAGAAAGGTTGAGTAGGACTTACAAGAGTAGATTACTGGCAGGGAAAATGACAATATCAGACACAAAAGTCTTTGAATACCCTTGTCAATATCACCCCTTCCATCGCAACTGACAGAGCAAGTAGAAAAGTAAACCCCAAATCTCACAAAGTATTGGCAATGGATTGACATTAAAAATATATAAAAATGTGGTAGAAATAATAAAAAATCCACTGGTTACATCTAGAGGATGCGGGGGACAAATCTGTTAATTTGGAAAGTAGTAAATAAAGGGAGAGAAGCAAGCATATGAATCAGCGTACAAACTATCCCTGGGAGAGCTCCGTGGTTGCCGAGAGAAGTATTTCTTTATAGAAGAATCCAATAAAGCAGGAGTGACAGCATTTTAATATTTTGAAACCACAAATAATGGCTCTAGGCAATAATCATTCATGGCTATTGTTAACATAAAAAATAAAGTTACCTGGACAGTATCTGCTCCCTGATGGATGGAAGTACAAAATACTATCTGTAGTGTCCTGTGAAAAACCCAAAGCTAAATCTGATCAATCCTCGAGACCAATTTACAGGAAAGAGCGAAGGAAGTGAAACATGCCAATTGCCTGTCACGTTGCCATGCAATCAGCAAAGCCCAGACTGTGGGAAGCTCTGCCGCGTAAACGACCTGGCTTCTTCACAAAGAAACTGTAAGGAAACATGAGAGATGGAGAGGAAACGCATACAGCAAGGAGACTTCACACTTAGGCAACCAGCTATAATGTTTGTCTTATTTAAATAAACAAATAAAATAATTTGACGTAGAAAACTTGAACGCTTCCTGGGTATCTGATGCTATTATGAAATTACTGTTAATTTTTAATTATAATAATAGGTCTGGGGTTCTGTGTTTTAAAGCGTCCTTGTAAAGATACATATACAATATGCACAGATAACATTGTAGAATATTAAAGTAATCTGGGTGGGTAGAGAAAGGTAGGTGAGACTGAACGTGAGTTGATAGTTAATGAAATTCAGATATGGATAGAGAGCGGTTTTGTCATCTTATCCCTTACACTTTTCTATATATTTGAATTTTTTTATAGTAAGTTTATTTTTAAAAAATATTTTTCTATTGATTTTAGAGAGAGAGAGAGGAAGGAAAGGCATAGAGAGATGGAAATATTGATGAGAGAAAAACATCATCAATCTCCTGCCTCCTGCACACCTCAACCTGGGGATCAAGCCCGAAATCTGGGCATGTGCCTTGACTGAGAATTGAACTGGTGACCTCTTGGTTCATGGGTTGGCGCTCAACCACTGAGCAACACTGGCCGGGCAGTAAGTTTATTTTTAAGTACAGAAAAGAAGTGATCAAAAATTACACACAAGCCAAGACCGGTTTGGCTCAGTGGATAGAGCGTCGGTCTGTGGACTGAAAGGTCCCAGGTTCGATTCCGGTCAAGGGCATGTACCTGGGTTGCGGGCACATCCCCAGTAGGATATGTGCAGGAGGCAGCTGATCGATGTTTCTCTCTCATCAATGTTTCTAACTCTCTATCTCTCTCTCTTCCTCTCTGTAAAAAATCAATAAAATATATATATATATATATATAAATTACACACGAGTGGGGAGGGCAGGTGGTCAGGGACTGGAAATCCTTGTTTAATAAAATAAAATGAATATTTTGTTTGCCAACTTATATTATACTATTAAAGTAAAAAATATTCTCAATCCTTAAAATTTTTAAAAATAGCAGCCTTAAGTGTGACTATAGAAAGTACGAAGCGGAGAGTCCTAAGTCTATATAACTAGTCATTAACTAGTCATTAATCTAGTATTTTGTTTTGTTTGGGGATTAACTTCAAACTAAACACTTCCTTTAGCACATAAATAGAAACACGTAACTAAAAATCTCATGGCTTGTGTTGTTAACAAACCCCTTTCACCCCAGGAAATGCATTTCTGAGCACGCGTTTGTTCCCTCTGAAAGCAGGAGGATTCCTTACAGCACCCTTCGTTAGCATGGAGATGGATTTTTTACGTGTAATTTACTTTCCCCCACTCTATTACCTTACAGTTCTCTTTTCTTTACAAAGCACAAACACATTAAAGAACAAATTTTTAAACAATATAAGATTTCAACCTCTATTGGAATTAAAATATATCAGTTATATAGTAACAAATTAAATTAATTTAAAAGCGACAAAATAATCATAAACTCAGAGGCCCTACTTACGTTTGATGCATGCCTGGGAGATGTAACCCGCACTTACAGAAAATCGAATAAGCTCTCATTTGTGAGTTTATTACTCTGTTCTGAGGAGTCATTAGCTTAGCTCAGCGCAGCAATGTATGATGCTATGACGGAACCAGCGATCGCAGGGCCTGCTGGGGATAGAAGTAGCATCTCGGTCCGTAGGAACGATTTACTGCTGATGGCAACAGATGAGGAAGGACACACGTGCAGTGGGAGAGGCAGTCAGCGACAGGCCACCTCCTCCTTCAGCTATAACATTTTCAGGAGCGAATGCTGGCTCAGGACCCAAGAAAGAGCTCATAAAGGAGCGAACGTTTCAGCCACATCTCATCTAACCAAATGCGGGGAAAGCTAGACTGTTATCTGGCTAACACCCCGTCTCCTCTCTAACCCAACAACACGCATCTCAGGGCAGGAAGGCTTCTCCATTGGCTGACTGGGGTTCGTTTGCCCAGCTTCCCGTGACGGAGGCGGTGAGAGAAGACACAGGAAAACAGCCCTGTCTGGGCACTCCTTTCTCACTCACCTGCTACACCATTTAGGCGCATTTCCAGCCCAAAACCTTCGAGATCTTTGAGATCTTCGTTGGCTGCAGGGCTCCATTTGTTTCTTCCAGACACCCGCGGCCTTTCATGTCCCCCCTTTTTTTTGAAGTTATCCCCAATAAACTTGTGGGAGCCAATAAACTTCTGACACCATCATGAACCCCGGGGCAGGGTGCCATGACCACGCTGAGCACAAAGGCCAGCTTCTCTGTAACTATGGCTGACCATTAGGCTGGGCAGTGACTAGTCGATGGTATAAACAGCACCGCCAGCAGCCCGGGGACATCCTCCCCGCCTTCGTGGAATTCTCTCCACTGTCACACCTTACAAGTACGGTGCCCGGCCGGTGTGGCTCAGTGGTTGAGCGTCGACCTATGAACCAGGAGGTCACGGTTCCATTCCTGGGCAGGGCACATGCCCAGGTTACAGACTTGATCCCCAGTAGGGGCATGCAGGAGGCAGCTGGTCAATAATTCTCTCTCATCAATGATGTTTTTCTCTCCCCCCCTCTCTCTCACTCTCTGAAATAAAAATATATTTTTAAAGAGAGAGAGAGAGAGAGAAGTACAGGCTCCCTCACCTCTTTCAGGGACTGATCTAAAGTGCTGAGCCAACAGGAAGAGAGCAGAAGAAAATCAGAGAAGAAAGGTAGGGAAGTGTCACACCCGCCCCGGTGCACTTGGCTGAATTCAAAAAGCACTTGGCTTTTATTTCAGGAGAGACCACGGACTCCCGGTGCAAAACCCAGTCAGAGCCGGAGGCCGGCAGAGTTCCTGCCAAGAGAACGGGAAGAAGCTCCGGGGACACCGAATGCCTGGCAGCGAGGCGGGCCCGGCCGCTGGCCATCCTGGAGGAAGTGGAGCTGTGGTTAAAATTATCTATTTTGTTACAAGAATAGTACCCGGCTGTCCTGATGCCAGAACAATTACCTAGTTAATTGCTCTACAATGAGGATAACCTAGTTTCAAGACCCATCGCACACATTTTGCCAAACGCGATTTGACTTATGCCAGCAGCCCGAGCCGTGTCAGCTGCAAAAGTTGCCAATGGTGCCCTGGACAGCCAGGGAGCGTCGGGCAGACCCAGGACCGCGGGGAAGGGGGCACGAGGCGGGGAAAAGGAGGAGGGAAGTGGATGTCAGCCCCCGGGACCCAGGAGTCTGGGAAAGGAAATGAAGAGAGGGCCTTGGACAGCGGGAAGGAGAGATAAAGGGGAAGGAATGAAGAAGGAAAATCCGTGTGGAGAACAGTGGCCTTTCCACTGGCCTTCAAGGGCTAGGATACGTTTGGGCTCCGTAGGTGCTGCTGCTCCTTGTGTAGAATGAAATGAAATAAAGTCTATAATGAGCTGGGCAAAGTGCCAGACGCAGTAACAGGAGAGGTATTCTCCTCCCCCCACGGGGTGTCTGTGTGCTTTGTGAGTGTGCAACCTGGCTGCCTAGGATAACACTAAGGAGAACGGCGCTCTGACTGCGAGGAAAGCCCTGATTAGCCTCAGCTTCCAAGAAGCGCCTTGTTCGGTAGATATTTGAAATATCCCCCCACAACCATAAACTACAGCCGCGCAGGCCCTACGGGAATGGGGGGGATTCCTTGTTAATCCTCTGCCAACTGAACGTGGAAATCAAGGCTTCACAGAGCCTCCCGAGTACATGAGAACTGCACACCTAACACTCAACTCGCCCTTACACCCCAGCCAGCGCCTGCTCGTCAGCAGCTGTACCTGCGTCAGTGGAAATACACACTCACACCTCATCCAAACCTGAAATAAACTCTCCATTCTCCGTGTAATCAGAAGGCTTCAGCCTTTCCCCCCGAAGCTTCAGGCTTTTATGTTAGCATTTTTTTAATCTTTCAAAAAATGTATTTCTTTCTTGATATCAGAGAGGAAGGGAGAGGGAGAGAAAGATAGAAACACCAATGATGAGAGAGAATCATGGACTGGCTGCCTCCTGTACACCCTCTACTAGAGATTGAGCCTGCAACCCGGGCATGCGCCCTGACCAGGAATCAAACCGTGACCTCCTGGTTCATAGGTCGACGCTCAACCACTGAGCACACTAACTGGGCATGGTTTCCTTTTATTTCTTAAAAAGAAATCAAAACAGCTGGGCTTAAACTGAATTGTTTATCTCCCAAGATCTAATCTGAACTTGAAAAATATTCAGAAAACAATCAGACCCCCACCTGCCAATTGTGCCACCTGCAGAGGGGGGTCACCCTGGAAACTTCGGGGGACGCGGGCTCCTCCCTGACCTGTCAGAAGTCTCCCATCTGTTCATCCTGATGTTGCTGGTCTGAGCGCGGCCAGAGGTGAAGGGGCTTTAAAGCCAACAATGATGTCTGTGATGTGAGGGGAGGACCGGGCTGCTGGCGGCAGCGTCCTCGGAGGACTCGCCAGCCCAGGGAAGGCCACGCTGAAGCCAGACCCGGCTCTGCCCCTCCTCCTGCACAGGAGTCCGCGGGGAGACCAGTGTGATGTGGGGGCGCAACTCCGCTGAAAAGCCCGTATTCATGATACACTAGGCTGATTTTTTTCAACCGGCCTCTTCCTTAACTACATAGCTCCTCAGGAACAGCTCCATAAATTATCCATTGGAACAGGCACCACCGTTAACAACCGCTTTTCCGAGGAAGAAACCCATCACTGAATATACAAATCCACGTAAGCAGCACGCTGGTATCAGAAACACTAATGTGTGAAACATGCACACTGGACTCGAGGTATCTGTGTGCGTGTATCTGTGCTGTCACAGATGTACACAAGCCTATACTCATAATACACAGAAACACACTGAATTCAGATAATAGAAACAAGGAGGAAAAAAAAGAAACAGGTCGAGGGAACTTTGTATGCTTACCTCTGTAGGGCGCGGCTGCAGTGTCTTGGCCAGGCTCAAGCCTCGGACTAATGAAAGGACAGGGGCCTCTCATTGCCACGTGCAAGTCCCAGCTGGAGGGCAGGGCCCTCCCAGCACAATCATAGCCAACGGCTGTGGTTGTAAGCGTGGACCTATGGTCAGAACACATGGCCCCACGTGCCTTGTGCTAGAGTTCAGGTGCATGTAGTTGAGTGGGGATGAAACTCACGAGAATGCTGTAAACAACGTGATCACGCCCCTACTTTGCCTCGTGGCATCTGCTATCAAATAAAGACACGGCTTGTGGGCGCCGGCGCTGTCTCCTCATCAGGGAGCAGCGTCCCACCAAGACCCAGCTTTCATTCTCTTGTCTGTCTTTTCTCAATCCTTTCACCGCCCCACTCAGGATCACCTTTGGCCATAACATACCTCTGTGTGAACACACATGTCCCACTTAATCTTGACTCATTCCAGGTTGAAGGCACACGGAGACCAGAGCACCCCGGGAATTGAAATGTAACCGGCATTCTGCTTTAAGTGGGAAGAGGGTGGAAAGCCATCTGCTTACAGCACTAATGAGTGCCACTAATTATTAAGAGATTATTTTTTTGTTTTTATGAAAAGAGTGACAACACTGGGAGCAGGTGTTTTTTCCACCTGGTACATCATATAGTGAGATTTCAGAACCAGCAGTGGAGGGAGACCCGAGCATGCGTCTTCCTTCTTTTTCGCCTTCCTCCCCTCACTCCTCACTCTGCAGACACCCTTTGAGCCTCGGCGCTGCCTCAGGAATTCTAATTTCCTTTCAATGTGCACAAATCTGTGCACCGGGCCACTAGTTGCTATATAATAATCACTGCTGTATTGTAACTGCTATCTAATCACCTTCTGCATGAGGCCTTTACGTTAGATTCTGCTCCTGTGGAGCCCTTAGCTGGAGATGAAATCCCGTGGAAGGGGAGGGGGGGCTGGTGCTGGAGTGGCACGTGCAGCCCTGAAAGCATGGGCACCGGAGCGGGAGAAGCCAGGGTGGAACCCTGCAGTGGCACTCACTGTCTGTATCCAAACAAGAAACTCTCTTTCTCCAAGTCTCAGGCTCCTGGCCTGTCCCATAGGAATGACAGGTCCCCTGGGGGAGTGGCTGAGGATGTCTGTAAGCATATGTTCTGTAGCACCTACAACATTAATTGGCATGTCACGGGGACACGCAGAGAAGTGCCCCGGGATACAGAGTCAGGAGGCGGTTTCATGGGCGTGGTGCATTTCTGCCATCTTCAACGCACAAGGCACCAACTGCCCTTCCATTCCGGACTGTGTTTCCTGGATGCTTACACAGTAAATAGTTCGGAAGATATGGTGTCTCCCTCCAGAGCAGAGGGCAGGGTGGCTTACTATCCAGTATCATAGAGAGTGTTTCCCCTTGGGACAAAGTTCAGGCAGGTGCTGGAGTCCATTAAAAAAGTTCTGGGTTCCCTGAGCTCAGGGTACCTTCCTGTCACACAGCCCCCCAGGTGGGCGGGCTGCATCGGGGCCGAGGAGCGGCGGGAGAACCAGGAGACCCCAGACACTGCTGCTGCTGTGAGTCGACTGCCACGGGCCTGGCCCTTGTGTTTCGTGTCTGCCCAGGAGTCTCATGGTTGCTGCCGATTTCCATGCAGCCGCGATGGGCTAAGGTGTTAGTTGGCAAGTAGTGGAATCTCAGGACTTCCCCGTTCTTCACACAGAGCACTGGAAACCCGGTCTATCTAAAAATATTTCCCCAAGGATTTGCCATGGGGACACTAATTGCTACCACTGCAGCCAATATTTTGATTCCAAAAAGCTCGGGTAAATTTGAAAATATATTATCTCTAAGAGCCACCACAGTGAGTCACTAATGCCTAATTGCTAATTGGCGTATTAGTCGGTTTGGGAAACACCCAGAAAATGCCAGCAGGAACGGAAAGCGGGAAGCGCGGGTTGGATAGAATCTCTAGTGCTGACAGACCCCTTTGGCTGAGACTTCCCCCTTGAAAACAGCACTTCCTGGTGGTGCAGAGCCGAAGGGACTGGGAGCAAAAGACAGATAGCTGCTCCCGCTCATGCTTCAGCGAGGCCCGTAGAAGTAAACCATCAAGGCAATTCTAACTTTTCACAGTGATTTGTATCAGCCCTTCCTCCCCACCAGTGTGTAGCTCTTCTAGCAGGAGGCACATCTCACCAGTTTTTGCACCCTTCCCACCCCGGCCCTGGCCCCGGCCCCAGCTTCTTCGCCTCAGAGGCCTATCACCCCACCTCCATCCAGACCAGGGGGCTCGGCAAACACTGTGCGCCTCTAGCCTGCCTGGTGAAGGGGACACCAGCACCGTGCACGCCACCACCTGTCAAACAGCCCGGGGACCAGAGCCTCAGAGAGAGTGGGAAGCGAGCCCCATGGTCCCAGGCCACCTGCGGTGCTTAGAAGGCATGAGCCTGGGACCCACAGTGTTGAACTCATTCCTCCGCAAACATGTTGTTAGTGGCTATTTCGCTCTTTTGAACAACCGGCATGAATAACTTTCGGACCCAGTTCTAGTGAAGAAAAACAGTTTCGTTTCCTTCCTTGCTGTATGGATAGCAATTATTCAGCTGCTTTTTTTTTTTTTTTTTTTTTTTTTTTTTGCTGACCATGTGGTAAATTGTGAGGAATTAAAAAGAATAACTATGCTAATTGTCTCATTACAGAAGAATGGGAGGGTCAGCGAACAGAAGTCTAAGATGACAAAACAGGGAGATGAGATGGCGGCTGTTCAAATAAATAAGAAGATAAAGCGTTCAGCCTGGGGCAGAGGCTGAGCAATGATTGGTTTTCCAAAAAGTGCGTCCCGAGGCAAAACGGCCTCTGGAGAGTGAAAGGCGAGGAGATGAGGCGACAAAGATGCTGACTCCTGGGCGGTCCCGGCTGTGCCTCAGGGTCTGGTCGTGATTGTGTGGCATTTGGTTTCTACCAAAGCTGACCTCCAGCTCCTGCCTCCGGCCAAGCAGGACCCGCCCCCGCCCGCCCTATGCAGGAGGAGGCCCTGGGACACCTCCGCCAGAGCAGGGCTGGCTTCACTGCACGCCCCCAGGCACTGCAGTTCATCTGGAGGACGGATGGGAGGCGGCTGTGGTAACTGCTCCCCGCAAACCCCGGAGCGCAGGGGACATCCCTTCTGCGGGAGAACCGAACCCTGTCAGACCGCCGACCTCACCAATGCCCATGCGGGCCGGCGGGGCCCATCACGGCCTCCCCAGACGGAGCTCCAGACACAGGGGCGCCAAGCCTGGCGTGAGCCGCAGCTGGCACATTCCAGGTTGGATGAAGGCCCACTTGCCCTCCCAGAAGCCAGAGGCTCATGGGACAGGGACACAGGCACCTGCCAGACCTTTAGAAGGTGAAGGGTTTGTTCCTTTTAACAAAAGAAGTCAGGAGGAAGAGCTATGAAGCTATTCCGTCTTCCTTCCTTCTGGAACATGAGCCGCCTTCAGCCAGCCTCCCCCATCCCCCCAGAGGAGCGAGCAGTGCCTTCCGGGCCAAGCTCTGCACTAGCTCTGCAGCCTTTCCCCTTCTCTCCTGTACGGAGTGGTTCCTTCTGTTCTGTTCCTCTTCCTGTGCATGCTGATCCTTCATTCCCACCAGCTCCCTCCCTTAACCCACAAGCACATTAAAATACCCCCCATATGCTTATTTCTCGCTTCAGGGTGAGGTCCTGCACCAACCACAGGACCAAAGGCAGTTGTAAAGCTTGTGGGTAATTACAAAACAAAGTGGGAGCCCAGAGGAAGCTGTGCTTCAGTCTGTGGGGGGCGGGCACCAGAGAGAAACTCACTGCCAGAAGGTAGACTGTGGGCTGGGAAGCAGGAGTACAGTCAGGGAGGGACCGGTTAGGGTGAAGGGGGGGGGGGGGAGCTGGCTGTGGGCAGAGGTCACCCGGCGATGAGCCAAGTATACCAAGCGGCTGGCATGCCCGTGGCTGACGGGGACCGAGGACATGTTTCGGAGAAGTCCAGTCTGTGCCTGAAGAATCTCCATGTGGCCAAGGGGCTGGACTGGGAGGAATAAAGACCAGAGTGAGAGCGTCCCGCTGGGAGGTGAGTGTGGTGGTAGTAGTACTTGGTCCGCGACACTGAAGGGCAGGCCTGGAGAGGCCCGGGAGTGGGAGTGGGACACCTGGAGACGGAGGGGTCCGCTCAGCGGCTCCGATTTCCTGTAAACACTGGAGACAGATCTCATCGACGCTTTGAATAGCATGATACAGGTCGATGCCTCTATTTCTAGTCTTTAGAAGAAAGCTGCATAAATGCAGGAGAGCAGGAGAGAGAGAGAGAGAAGAGGGAGGACAGGAGGGAAGGAAGTGAGCAAGAAGTGCTGCAGGCGAACAAGGGCGGCAAAGAGAGGGGGAAGGAGGCAAATGAGCAAAATGGGGCAGGTGGTCCTTCCTAAAGGGCTGCAAAGAACGGGTTTCTTTCCTCCCAGGTTTTGGGAAAAACAGGCCTGCTACCCTTCACCAGGGGACAGGTGGCTGGCATGCGCCCGGGCCTCAGGGTGGTGCTGCGAGGGCTTTCATGGTGCGGACAGAAGGCGGACGCCACCCGCAGTGCCGATGCCCCGCGGCTGCTCCGGCTCCCCTCTGCTCGGACCCGCCTCCTGGGGAGCCTCCTGTCAATGGCTTTTGGAGAAAATGTTCATTATGGAAAATTGGACCTTGTTCAGTTTCAAAACTGAACCATGTTCACTGTCCCATCTTCTAAGAACATACTCTAATGACAAGGGAGAGGGCAGCTGGCCGTGGGCAGGTAAGTGTGCTCCCCGCGGGGCGGGAGGCAGCCGCTGTGGGCTGACCCCCCACCCCCTGCACCCCGACACCAACGGGCTGCGCAGCCAGCGTGAGTTTTCAATGAGTGGTAGGCCCTGCGCCGGGACGGTTTCTGTAGACCCGGGAGACTAGGGTGACCCCTCAAAGGCCGAAGGCCATTCCCTCTCGCTGGGAGGCTGGGAGCGGATGACTGTCCCTTTTAACAAGGAGGCGGCTATGAAGGCCGTTCCCCGGATCGGAAAGAATGGGGTTCAGTTATGGTGTCAATGGCAGTGGTCACGTCAATACACTGAGATGAAAACACGCCACGGAAGGCCAGAGCTTCCTGTCTCTGTCTTGGCAGAATCTTACCTTTTGGTCCGAGCCCAGGGGCGCTTTGCAGTGTAAGGGTTTGGGGGCCACGTGAAAGAGTTCCGCTGCTGGGGGAAGCCCGGAGGTCTGGCCGGGGGAGCATCAGCGCTGCCCCTGCAGCCGCGCTATCCGAAGGCCGGATTTCCTGATCGGCCCGTTCTGCTCGCTGAGCTGACGTTTTGAAATTCTGTACTGGGTCCAGGACTGAGATGTCTCTTAGTCAGGGAAAGCATTTGCAAGATTCCTCTGGATTATTTTCCCGAGCCTCTTGCTGGTTGCCCCATGTGGGGCAGGGTGGGTGCTAAGGCTACAGGCTCAGGCCCAGTGAGAGCAGACCAGCTTCTCTGTTCTATGGAGATGGCCATCCGCCTCCCAGTCTCCCCAGGGAGGCCGGAGAGACTGACTGTGCTCAGCTGCCAGAGCCACAGGCAAGCCGAGTGGTCACACACTCCAAGTCCCACCTCAGAAGGCGCCAGAGCCTCCTGATGGAGAGGGGCCCCCAAGCTCCCCCTCCCTGCAAGTCCCTCTTCTGCAGGCAGAGAGGACACATATCCCATGTAATAAAAGGCTAACATGCAGAGTGTCCCTCCACCGGGCGTTCGACCAGGGGACAGGGCGAGCCGGCCGGACCCCACCTGTGCACGAATTCAAAGGTTGACGATTTTTCCGTGATACAACCCAGTGTAACGTTTATAGATATATAACGAGGCCTCTAACAGTAATAAAGAGATGGCAACCACAAGACAACTTTTTGTTTAATGAACAGAAGACGGCACATCCCTTTGTGTCCTTCCTCCGCCTCTGTCTCTCTGCCCATCGCCCCACAGCCTCTCGCCAGACCTGTTTAGGGGGTGATGGGAAGAGGAGACAGGAGAAGGAGGAGAGAGTGAAGGCCCAGAATGGAGGGCAAAGCTCTGTAGGAACAGGGAATGGATGGATGGGGTGGGAAGGAAGGTGGGGGTGTAGGACGGTTCAGGGACTGGGATGGCATTGCTGAGGGGGAGGGGAAAGACAATGACACTGTCCCAGCCTTTTAAAGTACAAGGGCAAAAAGACACCAAAAACAAACCAAAGGGGCGTAGCACCTCCACCCCCCACCCCACGACCCCCATCTGGCCCCTTGATACTGAACCATCACTGCCCCCCAAAGCCCGCACCCAAGCAACAAGGGAGATTGAAGAATGTGCTATAACATGGATGAAATCTGAAGACAGTCTGTTACATGAAATAAGCCAGTTACAAATACTGTATGATTCTACCAATATGAGGTACTTAGTCCAAATCACAGACAGAAAGTGGAATGGTGGTTCCGGGGTGCGGGGAGGGGAGATTGGGGCCTTGTTGTTTACTAGGTATAGGGTTTCAGATTGACAAGAGGAAAGGAGTTATGGGGATGGGCGGTAGTGACGGCTGCACAACAATGTAACTGCCTTTAATACCCCTGTTCTGTACACCTAAAAATGGTTCAGGGTATAATTGTATGTTACCTGTGTTTTACCATAATTTTTTAAAAGGCAAAACACAAACATTAAAACAAGCAAAAGAAGTCTGCTCAACAATCTAACAACAACAATTCAGCAGTGAAATACAACAGTATCAACCCATACAGGCAACAGAGAGGAGCTCTAGGCCGATGAGCCGATGAGCCGCACCTACAAGCATGAGAAGACTAAGGGGCAGCAGACAACAGCCTGACGCCTTCCCCAGTTCTCTGACCCGACCTGGGCCCACAGAGCCTGGAGAACTGGAACACTGCAAAGACGTGACAGTGCAAAAACTAGAGGGGGGCGGGGGAGGCAGAAAGAGTGCCGTGCTCTTTACGAGTGGGTATTTCTCAGCTCTTTTCAGAAGACATCCCTAATGGACACTGAATGGTAAATCCTTCAGCATGGCACCCGCCAACCGTTAATACACCTCCAAGTCCAGGGAATTCTAGCGAGAACACAAGTACCTTTCAGGCCTGGGCAGGTGAGATGTCCGTCCGGGTCTGCAGGGTTCAGCTCCAGAAGCCCATGCAGCTGCCTCCCGACCTCCTGCCTCCGGGACCGCCAGCCGGTGGGCAAGACGCTGCCAGCCTGGACCTCTGAGCCAGGGCGGGGCAAGCCCTCCAGGAGGACTGGGTTTGGCCTAATAGGTGGCGTGAACCGGGTTGTTCACCGACTATCCTGGGGGAGGGCCTCCCGCCCCCGGGTGCCCAGTGTTTCTCATCACAGGAATCTCCCATAGGACCCGGAGACCCCAGCGCAGGCTCCCTCTGGGGAGCGTGGTCAGGGCTCGGTGCCTCCACCCCTCCCGCCATTTCATGTTGCAGCTGCGTTCACACCTCAGGCCTCGGAGATGTGTGCGTGTGCCCAGCAAAGAGGGTCGCCAGGGGCAGACTTGTTTACAAGGTTATGGAATTTAACATTGCTGCCATTGATCAGAGTTCGCCTGGGTTTATACGTGCTTTCTGTTAGAGAGGAAGGGAGGGGGGGAAACAGGGGGATAAGAAAGAGAGAAACATTGAGGGGGGTGGTGGGAGATCCTCCAAAGCACTCAGCAGGCTGGGCACCGAGCGGGAGGGTGTTGCTCCCAGGGAGAGCTGAGCAGCTGGCTCTGCACTCAATCTAGGGCCGTGGTTGGCAAACTTTGGCTCTCGAGCCACACGTGGCTCTTTGGCCCCTTGAGTGTGGCTCTTCCTAAGCCTTAGGAGGACCCTAATTAAGTTAATAACAATGTACCTACCTATATAGTTTAAGTTTAAAAAATTTGGCTCTTAAAAGAAATTTCAGTCGTTGTACTGTTGCTATTTGGCTCTGTTGACTCATGAGTTTGCCGACCACTAGATTCTAGACGAGCGTCAACTAGGCTGACTGGGCACTTCAAGTCTCTGCCACGTATCTGTTCCATGCCAGTAGCTACCTCAGGAATGTCCTCATGGAGATGACAGAAGCACAAGAAAGAGCAAGGCCTCTCGAGCTGTAGACTTAGAAGTACCACACTTGCTTCATTCTATTACCCAAAGCCAGGCACATGGTCAAGTCCAGAGACAGGCAAAGGACACTTCAAAGTTAAATGCCCAAGGGGGCGGATGCAGAGAGGGTAAAAGATCATTCAACCCATCAGCAAGACCTATCAATTCTACCTTGGAAGTACTTTCCACACCTGTCCACTACTCCTTCTATCTTATTGCTCCCACCACTTCAGTTCACCATGATCTCTCTTACCTGTCACCACCTGACTGCTCTGTCCAAATCTTTCTTGTCCATTCCTTCTCAGACCATTCTTTAAGACCGAGGCTGACCAGAGATGCCTTTCAGTCCACAAGGAGTTATCCAGTTATTCTTTCAGAGTTTCAGAAGGCTTCTCAGGAGCTAGGCACACATAACCTGATTCCCTGTCTCTTCTCCCCAATTTTCTCTCACTGATCAACAAGAGGCAAATGTGAGTGGTTTAAAGTCAACAACTGGTATTAGGTGAATCTACCAGGAAAAAAAGGTGATTGAAACCCTTTGCTTTAGGCCCCAGAGGCGAGGGAGGATGGGGGGGAGGGGGGAGCGCTGCCTGGGAGGAGGTAGGAAAGGAGGCGCAAGACAGACGGGGAGGAGCATTTTGGCCAGGGAGGATGTGGCCGTTGTTACAAATTGAAGGCAGTGTCTCTGAGACGTGCCTGTACAATCGAAAGTTCTTCCTTCTGGCTTCAAGAGAAAGGACTGCAGAGTGCTCTGTACGCTTTAATTTCATCTCAAATGCGATTTTCAGGTAGAAGAAGAGTCATTCTTAGAGTGGCGAATGCACTGAGCCAGACTCTATTCCAAGACCTTCCATACAAAGAATGGCAAGAAAACAAGGGAGGAGGAGGACATTGTTGAAAATGTCTCAATAATAAAACAGGAAGAAGTTGTACATTTTCCCCTCACATATAAAGTCAGAACCACCCCACCTGTTAGAAGATTCACTGCAGTTCTAGAAGGTCTAGGGCACCGCTCTGTACATAATGGACATTTCACTGCGGGCCCCAGGGGCTTTCCATGGTCACTCGCCCACCGAGCTCAAACAGGGTTCACCAAAGGGGTCTTCCAGAACGTTCCTGTGTCAACCAGATCCAAAACTTAGAGAATTTTAGATAATATCCGGGTTTGGGGGGGGGGGTATCTTATCTTGGCCAAGACCAAGTGCCTCAGAATTCTTACATAGAAGTGATCAAACACGTAATGTAAAAGGCCCAGAAATAAACATCCTTAAACATTCTAGAAAATGTGGTCTACATCAGTGCCGAGTTCCTGCACAGAGTAGGATAGTGTGGAGTCAAATATGAGGAAAAGAAGAGACCCCACATTAAGACCCCAAAAGTCAGGGCAACTTCTTCACAGGCACAGAAATACATAAAGAATTATACTCAGGTCTTCAATGGAGTCATATACACAATTGGTCCACTCAGTATAAATGGTAAAAAGAAGAGTCATTGTATGCATGTAATCTGTATGTAGACAATGAGATAACTACATCTCAGAGTTAGAAGTCAAATAAAAAACAGCTAAGTAAAGAAACCAGAAGCATACCCAGCAGCCACAGGCAGCTCAGCCAGATTCAAGGGGAAGAATGCGGCATCTATGTCTGGGGATGCAGGTGGCTAAGGCAGTAGGACCACATCATCGTTTCAGAGCTGGAATCGTGAGATGTCGTCTGAAGTCTGGCCTTTTCCGCGATGCTCGCCTCATGTTTTTGTGGGAAGGCCAGGCTTTTCACGTGCAGCCGGGACTGCTCAATGACTTCGCAGGCAGCAGGCGGGCCGAGAGCTCTGCCCAAAGTCCCACTCCAGGGGCAGAACTTTCCTTGAATTCCCGCTGCGTGGTAGGCGGGAGCGCTCTGGTCCCCCTCACTGCAGTGCTTAAAAGTTATCTCCAAAAGCCATTATTCTTTTGAATAGTTACAAATCTTCATCCTTTTTTTAAAAAAAAAGTCACCACTTCCATATGTTTTTCTACATGCATAGATTGCCTGCAGGCTTTAAATGACTGAAAATCTAAGGATTTAAAGTCTTGGTCTCCTTTAAAATTCTGGTAAGATATCAGAACCCCTTAAAATTTAGGAGCAGCTCTATTTATCATCAGATTTGCTCTCTTTGTTCCCAAATTGGCCCTCATTCCTGTGCAAACACACTGTTCTCTGGGGCGTTCAGCAGCTGTGCGCTCAGCCCAGTAGAAATCCATCATTGCCTCTGGCGCCACTGTAAAGCATCCACCCTTATTCCATGGCACAAACAGGGCCAGTCTCTCGCCTGCTGGACACTCAGACCCATGCTCTGTCCTGCTTGGTTGGACCATGCCATCTCCCTCCTTTCTTGTCAACTGGCCCCCAGGTAGGTTCAAGCAGAGGTAGACCTTGAAGGATGGAGGTCAGTGGAGAGGGCAGAGGCAGGGTGTCATCCTCAGATAAGGTGGTCCCACATGGTCCCCCAGGAGCACCTGCAGCTTCTCTGTGGGAACACTAGTCAGACAGCCTCTCCCTTCCTCTGTGAATCAGCACTTTCCTCAGCCCTCCCCATGGGACCGCCTCCCCATGGGGGCAGCTCTAACCAGATCGCCCAGTGGGAGGCTTTGTCCTTCACTTCCTCCCTCTCCCTTCAGAGCCCTGCAGTGCCTCTTATTGTTCCTCAACTCCGGTGCCTCACCATTTCTTGTTTGGCTTCCCAGCTCTCGCAAACCCATGGGAACCATTTCCTCACGCGGTCCCTTTGTTTGAAATGCCTGTAGGAAATAGGCCTTGTGCTCCATCCTCAGCAGAGTCAACTTTTAGAGAAAACGAACAGCATGTGGCCAGTTGGTTACTGAATTTTCCCAGGGCAAAGAGGATGCAGGGAGGAGGGGAGAAGGTATAAGAACAAAGAACTGTGTTTGTGACCAGCAGCACGTTTGCCAGGAAGATTTGCCGGCCACAACTAGACAAAAGGGAAGTGGAGACAACTAGGAAAGGCCTCAGCCCATCAAAAAAAATGAATAAATAACCCAATAGGAGGCCATAAGACCTAGGTGAAGTATGGGGAAAACTGTTAACCCCAGTACTCAGCCAGTGAGTACCTGGGGGCGGGACTCTCACGCACTAGGGTTACATTGCCTGTGATCACGGCTCTGCGTGTGCCTGCCCCCAGACACCCACTCTTGCAGGATTGCATTAAAGGTCTGGTTTTCACCATCTTCATGTCTCCCAGTCCGTAATTTGAATTTGGACAGGGGAGCATTTCTCACGTACCTACCATGGATGATGCTTGCCTGACTGTATCCTGTCTCACATTGAGGACTGTGCTCCCCTTCTTGGCTGTGAACTCCTGGGGACATTTGATAATGTCTTTCATCTGACATCCTGCCTCCATTCTGAACTCCCTCGAATCTATCTTGACAGAGATGCCGTAACATCTTTCTCAGCTACACTATGGTCCATTCATCACTCTTTTTAAGAATCTTTAAGGGCTTCTCATTGCCACCATTTTAAAAATTCATTTTCCTTTGTTTCTCAACCTGTTTTTGTTTTTTTAAAATATATATTTCATTGATGTTTTGCAGAGAGGAAGGGAGAGGGATAGAGTTACAGACATCGATGAGAAACATCGATCAGCTGCCTCCTGCACACTCCCTACTGGGTATGTGCCTGCAACCAAGGTACATGCCCTTGACTGGAATCAAACCTGGGACCCTTGAGTCCACAGGCTGACACGCTATCCCCTGAGCCAAATAGGTTAGGGCTCAACCTGTTTTTTCAATGAATTAGGAGCTGACAAAATACATTTAATAAAAGCAAAATATGGCCCAACCAGTGTGGCTCAGTGGTTGAGTGTCAATCCATGAACCAAGAGGTCACCAGGGTTTGATTCCCAGACAGGGCACATGCCCAGGTTGCAGGCTTGATCCCCACTAGGAGGTGTGCAGGAGGCAGCTCACCGATGTTTCTATCTCTCTATCCATCTCCCTTCTTCTCTCTGTAAAAGGGAAAATATGAATGTAAGTTCATATTTCACCATAGGAGAGGTAAATAAATGGATTGCATCAGGAGATTTGGGAAGCAGACATATTTTAGATCATCTGGTAATTTTAAAAAGGAGACACTCGCCGAAACCGGTTTGGCTCAGTGGATGGAGCGTCGGCCTGCGGACTGAGGGGTCCCAGGTTCGATTCCGGTCAAGGGCATGTACCTGGGTTGTGGGCGCAATCCCCAGTGGGGGATGTGCAGGAGGCAGCTGATTGATGTTTCTCTCTCATCGATGTTTCTAGCTCTCTATCTCTCTCCCTTCCTCTCTGCAAAAAATCAATAAAATATATTAAAAAAAAAAAGACACTCAATTACATGACTCTTTTCAGAGGCCAACCAAGTGTTCTTGGCATTTCCATCTGATAGAAACTGCTCACCTTGTTGGGAGTGTGGACGAAAGGGGCCACATGCTGACCTGACAAACTCATGGGAGGCCTGCATGGTGGTGTTGCAGACTCAGAGACCTAAAGTAACCACAAAGGATGGTCTGAAATTAAACTTTAACTAAAAGCAGTTATGGTGGGCAGTTCCGTCCTATGCCAGTATCTTCACTGACAAGGTCAACCTTTACCTTAACTGAGCCTATCTGTCTTTTTGCATCTATGATAACATACCCTTGAAATGTCTGGGTAACTTGTGACTTCCCTGTATCTGGAGCCCCTGGGGCACAGCCAGGTGTGCTGGTCCCAGGACAGATACCACAGATTCCTTCATCATCATGTTAATTGTTCTTGCACCCACCTAAGTATGTGTCCATCATTTAATTTTTTATCCAATCCCAGGGGTTTCCCTGCTTTGCTTATCCCTCTTCCTTAATCTGTCACCAATGAATTTCATGTAACCCACCTATGTTCCTCCTTTGATTGCAATGTATAAATACAGATGTAACCCCGCCATTCTCTGGAGCACTATCTCAATTCGTTGAGGTTCTGCTTCCCGGCATCTGTTGACAGTTTGGCTCAAATAAACTCACAAAAATTCTTTACAGGTTTCAATGGTTTTTTTACATTAACAGGAGTAAGGGAGAGTCAAGCAAATAGGACTTAAAATTTCATGTAAAGAAAAGGTTTGCAGTTAACAAGATATTTAAAAGTCACAGTTCATCAGAGATGGATGAGTTGTCTGTCATTCAAACGATCTTTCATAATTACTAGTTGTCTCTAAGATTTTAATAAATGGGACCAGGAAGGAATTAGCTTTGTGCGCAGGCATTTTCTGATGCTATTACGAAGAGTCCCATGTTCTTTAAAGACCAAATAAACAGCAGACAAAGCTCCCATTATCGGGTGAAGCTTGGAAGCAGCTAAGACTCTCCTAAATATATAGTCTCTTGATTCTACACTGATGTTGCCAAAAGAATTCCTTCAGGCAAGGCCAAGGTTAACAAATGTAGAAAAAAATAGTCCCAACTATGAGAAAATGATTAAGTCCCCCCAAATTTTCCTCTATAGTGAATAGTGCAGAATATTATCTAAGTAGGGTTTATAAAATTTTCACCAATTCCATAGTGCCAGAAGCCGGTCCATCCTTGCTGGCTTGACACAGTCGCTGCAGGGAAGAAACATCTGCACAGCATATGTTTCAAGGGACCTGACGTATATGGCATACTGTTCTTAATATGTTTGCTCCCCTTCTTAGCGCTATGTGTTGTAACCAAGGTCACCTCTCCGAGAAAGGTTGTTTCCCCAGGTGGGGATTCTTCCCTGGAGTTAGGGTTTAACAGGACTAAGGAAGGGAATAAATCAGTAAAACCCCTTAACTAAGTGCCAGGCAGGTAGTTAATCACTTTAACTATGAACAATCACGCTTAAGCTACATTATCTATACTTAGGATAATCTCCTTCAGTTACTTCCTCGTAGCTTAATAGAACAATAGAGTAGTGACCTTGGAATGGAGATGACAAACGCCCTAACCTTTGGAATAGAATAGATAGGATTAAAATAAAATGGTATAAATACAGATGTAACAGGAGAATAAAGGGAGAACCTGGCTAGAGAACCTGGTTAGAGAACCTGATTAGAGAATCTGGCTGGAGAACCTGGCTAGGCTGCTGATCAACTGAACCCTGTCTCCATGTCATTCCTTCTTTGCTGACTCTGTCCACACCTTTGGGAACCCCTGGACCTGCTGGGGTTGGACCCCACCACCATAGGGAAAAAAGTATATATAATTGAGCAAGAGTATTCCCTATTGAAATTGCTAGGAAGAATTAGCAGTAATATATCCTTCTAAACAACCAAACCAAATAATCTGCTATATGGAGCGTTTTATTATTTTGAATAGAAATGGATTTAAACTTAGAGACTTCCACCAAATATAGATCTTAACTTTTAGGATATTAGATTTTAAGCCATTCTTCCTAATAATCACATTAGAGCAGAACCAATTGTGTTGAATCCACTTCTGGTTTGGAAAATTTAAAAAATGAAAGTACAGGGGAATTATTTTAATGATAATGTCCAATGTTGATAAGTATGTGTGTGTGTGTGTGTGGGGGGGGGAAACACTCTCATAAGCAGACATGAAATCAATAAAACCTCTCTGCTGGGTTAACAATATATATCAAAAGTCTTAATGGACCTAATGATTGAATGCCAGTTCTAGGAATTTTTTTCTAGGAAAATACTTATGGGAATGCACTACATTTTCTACATGGATGTTCATCACAGCATTGCTTCTAAAACTAAAATACTGGGAATAAACAAAGCAATTTTAAAAAGGATCATATATCCCCACAAGAGAACATAACGCACTATTAAATATTGTGTAGTGGAATTGAAAGCTCTCAATGTATTACCCGAAGAAACTATTGCTAAGGAGACTTTCAGTAAAACATGTCAAGGGCAGATTGAACACAGACATGTAGGCCCACTCCTTCCTGAACCTCTGACAAAGAGGTTTTTTTAAAGAGAGGAACCCACGGAGACAAAGATAATAGAGGAAACAATGGCAACAACATTTTAGATGCTTGAAAGCAGATAAAAATGTGGCTGCAGACTCAGCAGATCCAAGAAAACTGAGCCCCATGTCAACAATGTGGAGAGCCAAGAAGCAACTTGATTTCCGTTTTGTTTCAGAATATGAAAGGCTCAACACGAATGGCACCCGCTGCTTACGAAAGTCTCTAAAGGAGGGACCAAATGTACAAATATTGAATGGGGTTTGGATTAAGAGGCAGTTAGAAAAACATTTTTTAATGACAAAGCAGAAAGGGGGAGGGTTTAGAGGCCATCCCTCAAGGTCTTTGGGCTCAAGGATTTATCTCAGAATTTATTTTCTTTGGATTCCATGCAGCTAGCACCTCCCCGGAACAGGACTGGAAACTCGCTCCCTGGAGAACTGACAGAGCATCTCTGGCACAGATGAGGGTGTGGGAACTATATTGAGAACAAGGACTAAGTAAAAAAATCTGATCCTGAAATTTATAAATAATTGCAAGTGACTTCAAATAGACAAAACAACCTTAAAAAGAACAAAGTTCAAGTACTTATACTTACCATTTTTAAAACTTACTACAAAGCTACAGTAACCAAAAACTATGCTCCTGGCATGAGGTAGACATATATTTCTGGCCTCTCACTTCTATTCCCTTTATATTTACACTAGTAGCCTGGTGCACGAAATTTGTGCACATTAAAAGGGAATTAATTGCCCTAACCAGTTTTGCTCAGTGGATAGAGCACCAGCCTGCAGACTCAAGGGTCCCGGGTTCGATTCCGGTCAAGGGCATGTACCTTGGTTGCGGGCACATCCCCAGTGGGGAGTGTGCAGGAGGCAGCTGATCGATGTTTCTCTCTCATTGACGTTTCTAACTCTCTATCCCTCTCCCTTCCTCTCTGTAAAAAATCAATAAAATAAATTTTTTAAAAAGGGAATTAATTAGCAAAGATATTTTAACATTGCTATTTGCCCGTTCTCTATAATAGAAATGTGAGAGATGAAAGGAAATTAGTAAAATGTATATGAAAATAATATATAAACTTATTAATAAATAAACAGTAACAAAAGGATATAACAACAACAAAGGCATGATATAAAAATGACAAAAACATGATATAAAAACGACAAAAACATGATATGAAAACAACAAAAACATGATATAAAAACAACAGTGATGCAAACAATGTCTGATAAAGTGATTAAACTTATTCTAATATCTCCCTGTACACCACATTAAGAGTGAAAACACTTTCAGAGTGCTTGACTAATTTCCCTTGTGATAAAGTACTTAGAACTTTAACTGTAACATCACATGCTCTTCAAACTCGAGAGAAAGCAACATATAACTGACCATGTGCAAAAATGGGTTCAGGTAGGAACATGCCTACTCTGTCTAGAGTTTGTCCTTGTGATTTATTAACAGTCATCAAAAATGCTGGCATCACGGGAAACCGTTGTCGAATCAATTTAAATGGGAGGCCAGTGTCAGATGGGGACAAATCAATTCTTGGAATCAGAATAGCCTCTCCCTCTGCAGATCCTGTTAATACTTCAGCTTCAATAATGTTAGGTCGTAATCTTTTGATAATAAATCTGGTACCATTACAAAGACCCCATTTACTATTGAGATTTCTCAATAGCATGATGATTGCACCCACTTTCAATTTTAATTTATGACATGGCATTCCCGAAGGAGTAATACTATTCAGAAATTCGATGGGAAAATTTTCCTTTGTTTCTTTGTTATGGGGTGGGGCCACAACATTAGTAACAAAGAAACAGAATCAAAACTTTATTGTGGGGAGCCACTACAGTGTTTTGGACAGGTTCAAGCCTTGGACTGATGAGAGGGCACAGTCCTCTCATTGCCACGTGCAAGTCCCAACTTGGAGGGCAGAGCCCTCCCAGCACAATTATAGCCAACAGCTGTAATTGTAAGCTTGAACCTATGGTCCGAACACGTGGCCCCATGTGCCTGAGTGGTGTGGGCTTGATAGAGTTCAGGTGCATGTAGTTGAGTAGGATTGAAACTCTGGAGAATGTTTGCAAACATCTTGGTCACGCCCTTACTTTGCCTGGTAGCATCTGCTATAAAGGCACGGCTGTGGGCGTGGTCACTGTCTCTCAGAGAAGCAGCGTCCCAGGGAGACTGGGCTTTCATTCACTTGTCTGTCTTTTCTAAGCCTTTCAGCGGCCCCACTCAGGGTTACACTTTAGAAAGATCTTCCTCCAAGCTCCCAGGGCGGGTCCCTGCCTCAAACTCTGCCCTTACAGGAAACAGCTCCGGTAAACAGCTTGGGGGAGGGCGCAGCTGTTGCCAAGACAACCCCTGTAGGACTGACTCTTCCTTCTGCTGGTCGCTGTTTGTCTGTATGTGATGAACACCACCCATCGTTTTTATATAAGTAGATATAGAAAATAAATAAGCCCTTACATTGTTGGCCCAGTGACTTTTCAACAAGGGAGAACAGTTGCCTCACAGGAAGCCACACGTATTTGTTAATGATCTGACTATTCTTACTTTTATTTAAACCAGCTACTCATGAAGTACAAGTTCTGGTTGATAAAATATTCTTAGCCAATACATTTGAAAGTAGGACTCTACCAAATAATTTTATGTAATTGCCATTCCTAAAATTCAAACTTGCAAATAGACATGCATGATTTAAATCTAATGTCATTCCTCACAATCTTACATGAAGACCAATGAGGTGCCAGTCTGTTGGTTAAAGATGTCTGTGAGAGTTGCCTACAATTGTTAATAAATGTTGAGTAAGTTCCTGTTCTCCATCAGTAGCCATTGGAGACATCAAGATAAATTAAACTTGGCTCCTGCCTGAAAGGGACCTGGAGCTTGTCTCCAAATGGAGAATATTTAGGGACCTTCAATCAAACCTTGAATTACCCCTTGGACACGATTACACAATCGTCCCTCTCTGCAAGGAGAGCAGCCACAAACTCCGCGGGATGAAGTAGAAGATACATCTGGTATGAGATCCTTGTGACTGGTTGAGGCCCCTGCAGACTTCCCCATGAGATGGCTGTCAGGTTACTTCAGACAGGATGTATTTCAGGTCTTAAAAAGAGAATGTCTTTCTCCTCTAGGAGACATTGAAACAACAGTGTCATAAAACACTGGGGACACATAACTTCTTGTTCACTGTAGAGGCCCTGAAACAAAGTTCCTGTAATTATGGAGGTTAAACTAAAATGATCCATTCCTCAATTCCAGAGGAGGAGTAATAAATGGCCAATACCAGCGTCTGGGTCAATGATCCCTTCTCAAGTCAGAAGTTGGCATACGATGGATCTGAGTATCTTCATGATCACTCTATCACCAACAATACAATTAGCCTTCTTATAATAATAATTAACAAGGAGAAGGAAATCTATCATGAGATTTTTAAAAAATTATATTCTTCTCGGGGTTAATTTTCTTTATAAAACTAGGATTTAACCCAAATCCTCATGAATCAAACCCTGCACCGCTGTCATTTCAGCAATTTGCACTTAAAGAGAAAATTATATGAATGGCGGTGGCGCAGATCAAGCCTTTCCTTCTCCCATTTATCTGATCTGCTTTGCTTCCTGACAGTGATGCCGTATGTAACAGCAGGGCTTCCTCGGCGGGCCGCACTGTCGCCTGGACCTGTCTGACAGACAGATGAACGGCTGGCACGTGCCTCAGAGGAAACGGGTGCTTTAATTAGCACAGTTCCTCAGACGCATCTTGGACACGGTGTGCCCAAGGCTGAACTCTAGTAAACGCTGACAGGAGAACCCTGGTCTTTGGCTAAAGAGGTTCTTATGAAGTAAGGGAGTCATTTAAGAGCCCTACATTCTTCAACCCAGAGTTTCAAATCATAGATTTTCAAGCTTTCATTTCCTACTCTGGGCCTGAGAACCATTAAGCTGACAGGGCTGCGAAGGCAAGTTAGTGGAGAAAGGATGATTTTTTTGAGAAATGGTGATGAAATCCAGAAAAACACAACTTTAATCCATTCCTCACACCATATAAAAAATTATTAACTCACAAATAGGTGGTGGATAAAAATGCAATACATAACACTGTACCTGCACCTTTGGAAAAACTTTCTTAGATACGACATGAAAATCATGATCCATAAAGAAAGAGATTGATAAACTGTACTGAATCAAAATTAAAAACTTCTATGTTTTAAAAATGACTGTTAAGAAAATGAAAGCCACAGACTGGGAGAAAATAATTACAGAACATATACCCATCAATGGACTTTTATATAGAATATATAAAGAACTTTTACAACTCAATAATAACATGATCAGAAACTTAATTTAAGTATAGGCAAAAGATTTCAACAGATGGTTCAACAAAAGAGCTATGTGGATGGCTGATAAGCACAAGAAAGAATGTTCAGCCTCATTAGTCATTAGGGGAATGCAATTGAACCATAATGAGGACACTATCCATGGACCAGAGTGGCCAAAATGGAAAAGGTTGACTAAGAAGTTTTGGCAACAGTGTGGAGCAATTGGCAGTGTCTTACACTGCTAACGAGAAGACTCAATGTTATAACCACTTTATAAAACAGTTTAATAGTTTCTTAAAATATAAACATATCCCTGCCATATAACCCAGCCATTCCACTCCTACGTATTTACCCAAGACAAAGGAAAGCATACGTTCCTGTGCAGATTTACACATGAATGTCCAGAGCAGATTTATTTGGAACACCCCAACCTGGAAATAACCCAAACGTCCTTCTACAAGTGCGGAGAAAGAAATGTGCTATATCCATGCAGTGGAATGCAACTCAGCAATAAACAAACAAACATGAACTGCCAATATTCACTATAACTTGAATGAATTTCAAAAGAATGATAATGAATGAAGACAGACAATAAGAGAACATAAACTGTGTGATTCCATTTATATAAAATCCTGGGAAATGCAAACTCATATATGCAGTGACAGATCAGTGGTTGCTTGGAGATTGGCGTTGGGGGTGGGACAGGAGGGTCTGAGGACAGAGTATAAAATAGAACAGAAACTCTTGGGGGTGGTGGATAAATTCATATTCTTAAAGAAACACAAACAAAATACTGAGTGTGTATTCTTCTCAGTTCTCTGCTAAGCCCTTTTCAAACATGGTCTCATTCAATTCTTAGAACAATCCTATCAGGATGGCACTGTCATTGCTCAGTCTACAAGGGAAGAAATTAAAGAATTAAGAAATCTGCCCAGGGTAACACAGCCAGTGAAAGCAGAGTTGAGATTCAAACCCAAGTCTGTCTGGTCCCAGAGCCCAAAGCCTGCCTGACGTTCAGAATTCTTCATGTAACATGCAAGCTCTTCTCAGACAACTTATCAGTCTTTTTTTTTTTTTAATGACTTACTTTGATAAACTGAGTTATCTCTATTACAAATAACGCTAAAGCAAAGATTTGATATCCAATACTTTTTGAATCCAGAAAAAAATGATGTTAGAATCTCATCTCCTCAATAGAGGTCCCTCCCTTTCCCAGAACTGTGATGGCAGAGTCACAGGGCCTGTGAGCATGGCTGAAAGATGGGCCTCAAGAATCTTCTATCAAAAGAGTAATACAAAAGAGCTTACAGATAGGAACCATCACTCTTTTTTGCCCCTTTCTTTTTATTTTTTTGATAGCTCAAACAGCAGACATTTATTTTCTCACAGTTACAGAGGCTAGATGTCCATGATCAAGGCGTCAGAAAACTTAGTTTCTGGTCAGAGCTCGGGACCTGGCTTGTCAGCTGTTGCCTTCTTGCTATGTGCTGGGGATGGGGTGGCGGCGGGGGGTGGTGGGGAAGGCAGTTCTAATCATCTCTGATTGGGATGCCCACTCTTATGACTGCTTTTAACTTTTTAAATATTTATTGGGGTGATAATAACAAAGTTATATAGGTTTCAGGTATATTCTATAATACTTCATCTCTATGTTGTATTATTATGTGTGTTCACCACCCCACATCAAGCCTCCCTCCATCACCATTTATCTTCCCTTTACCTCCTTCTACCTCCCCACCCCCTTTCCCTCTGGTCATCACCATACTATTATCTGTGTCTATGAGTTTCTCTTTTTCTGCTAAATTCCTTCATCTTTACACCCAGCCCCACAACCCCCTGCCCTCTTGTCAGATGGAACTGTCACTTTTAAAAGTATATATATTTTTTGTTGATTTTAGAGAGGACGGGAGGGAGAGGGAGAGAGATAGAAACATCAATGATGAGAGAGAATCATTGTTCGGCTGCCTCCTGCACACTGGGGATCGAGCCCACAACCTGGGCATGTGCCCTGACCGGGGATAGAACTTTGACCTCCTGGTTCATAGGTCGACTCTCAACCATCACCCTTGATATCGGTAACTTGCTTAGGATTAGTTTGCACTGGTAAAGTTGTCAAGATTTCAAATGGCGGAAAGCTTGTTGAACTTTCATTTAACCTATATTTGAAATAAAAATAACGCAGGTTCAGGTGATAGCTCCACGCCACCAAAGCACAAAAGTCTTTTTACATAACATGCAACCTTGTTACATGAGATTCATGAACTCCCTTCTCTTTGGTAACTGCCAGCGTGTTTAGATAATTGATCGTGTGGGCTGCCCCCGGGTTCCTACTGACTGTCAATTAAGTGTGTTCTTAATGTTGCTGCATGGAAATCCCTACAAGCGAAGACAGATGACAGGGTTGCTGGAGGGAGATAGGATTTGAAAAACATGACAAATGCTCCTGGCAACTCACAGCAGAATGTTTGGATGTAAATCCCACTTTGCATCAGCGGTGTAATATCCACCTTTGACAGTCCCGACTGCCTGCTGGGAGGGCCCTTGGAGAGAGTAGGTTGAACAAAATGCTGGGTTTTAACAAAAAATTAAAATCCTTATAATTAGGAATACCAACAAGTTCCTGATCACTTCATTCAAGTCTTGTGGGAGGTTCTGTTTGTTTTTGTGTGTGAGGAAAGCAGCAGGTCCGTGGCGAAAGCCATGTCATATGTATTTGGATGGGAGGGTGCCTGAAGGTAGTTGCCGCTTCATTATTTCGGTGAATTGTTGCCTGATTAATGGGACACATTGGTCTTCTCCTGTTTCAAATGACCGAGACCCCAAGTGACCCAGCTAAAGCAGACCTGGGAATGTGCTGGCTCCTGTAAGTCACCTGCAGAAAGGCAAGGGAGACCTGGCCACCGGCCTGCCCCATCGGAGCCCTCTGCTTGGATGTTTCTCTCTGGAACCTTCCTGCCAGCTTCCTTCCCTCAGACCACTTCCTCCACATGGGTTTACCTAGCTCACACCCTGGAGCTATGACTAGAGAAGAAAAAGGCTCATTTCACAACCTGAACTTGAAAAGTCCCCACACAGGAACGGGGTTGCCCCATCTGGGACATCTGGTCATGGTTTGCAGTCACATGGACAAGAGCTGAAAAATCCTGATGTATATACCCTCCCCAAGTTCAATGCCATCACAGTAGCCAGGGGATTCATCTCTGTGGTCAGAAGAGGGAGAGGTCTGGGTGGATAAACACAGGAGACATTCCATAGAACAAAGATGATTTGGGTATTGTAAAAAAAAAAAAAAAAAAAAAAAAAAAAAGGGAAAAGTTACCATCTTCCCATAATATTGCTTATGATAACAGTAAACAATCATTAATGTGGTACTATATATAGGATGCCCCCCCCCAAATGTATACACACACTTTGAATAATTATAAAGGCAGTGTTTATTAAGATACTTTTCATTTTCAAAATTAAACTATCAGCTGTTAAAGTGTGTATACATTTTTGAGGGACACCTGAATATTTTTCTCTTTTGGGGAGCACACTGAATCAGGTTTGGTCTTCCCTAAATTCACTCTTGCCCACCTTAAAGGGGCATGACTTTTAGGGGTGCTACAAGGAGTATCGAATCTCCAGGTCTCTCTTGCTATAGATAATTTGTACCCAAGATACCCATTGGCCTAATTAGAATTGTTTCCCAACCATCAGGGGAAAACTACCACCTTTTTTAAAAGTCATTTTTTAGTTTGCAATTGCAGTTGACACACAACATTATATCAGTTTCTGGTATACACCCCAGTGATTAGACATAATATAACTTACTAAGAAAACTACACTCTTAACATTATAACGGTCACTTTCCCACCCATGGGAAGCCGCATTAAATTTTCAAAGATATTCTCTGTACAGATTGCAGCCAGGTTGCATGTGTGAAACTGTTGCCCAGGCAAGCACACGTGTCTGGGTAATTATGCAGCATTCCCTATTTATTTATGGAGCGTCACATTAAAGTTTAAAGCGAGCTTTATCATCGAGTGTAGATAGCCCATGCATGGCAAACAGCAGTCGCCTCTTCAGTCTGGCTGTTGAGTGTTAAACAAAGTCAGCTTTCAAAACCAGCTCTTTAGGATTTAAACACAAAGCTACCAAATTAAACATCACAGACCCTGCAATGCCTATTGCTCCCTCTGGCTAAGAGTCAGCTTGTGGAGTGAAATTTCACTGAATAGTTAACAGAAGAATCACCTAAGTTATTCAGGATAAAATGTTGGGTCTACTTTCCCTGTATTCTGGCTTTTCTAACGCTGATTTTTGTAATGTGGCTGGATTCTGCAATAGAGTCTGAGCCCACTGACCTATCAGTTTGTGAAATTCTGTGAAAAAAATGAAAAGTAAGGGACAATTCAAAATTGAGATCTTGAAAAAGGCCCAAATATTCTATTTCATCCTTCACTAAATGTGCCAGGTCACCTGTTTTTCTTGCCGGAAACCTGGAATCTGTACAAAAGTCAGCATGGCTCCTTAGAAAATCCAGCTGGAAAGAGGGGAGGTTCCTGGGCGGGGCGGGGCTCCAGGACTGGGAAGCGAGCCCCTCACTGCGGCCCCACTGGTGGGAGGTTGGGACACGCGGTAACCACAGGGCTCCCGGGCGTGGAGGTTGGCCCGGGAAGGTGCTAAGCGAGCGAGTCCGCGCACACGGCTGCACCGCCTCCCGAGCTGAGCCGCGGGCTCGATCACCCAGGGCTGGCCGGACTATGGCAGGCGCACCACGGTACCTCCAGCGGGCACACAGGCAGGAGGCTCTGGAGGAAAACGAAGCACAACCACAGGGGACGCAGGGGAAACGCTGCCCAAAGCAGCTGGGGCAGGGCGGCCTGGCAGGCGATCTCGGACCAGGAGGGACAAGGGAGATCATGTGTATTTTTCTTTCCTAGTATATTATATTTTAACCGCGTTAAAAAAGGCAAAATAATTGAATCACATATTTTACTTAACACCACGCTACATCCAAACTAACATAACTTTACTGTCATCGGTATGAAACGGTCTCGATGAGACGTCTTACCTTCCCCGTGTGTATGTACTAAGCCGTCACAGTGTCTGCCCTGCTTACAGCGTGTCTCACGCGGGCAGGCGAGGCGCTGTCCAGGTGCTCAGCAGCCCCATGTGGTCACCCTATCGGGCAGCGCAGCGCGGGAAGAGTAAACACGAAACCCCAACCTGTGCCACGTGCTCAGGAGATCCAGGCGCGAGGGCACAAAGGGGAGAGAAAGGGAAAGCCTCTTTGAAAAAGTAACACTTAGGCAGAAACCGAAAGTGTGGCTGGGCAGTGAGCTGGCAGAGCACCCCCGAGTTTTCCCGGTGAAAGGAGAGACATTGCAAATACCCTGGGAGAGGCAGGGCCCAGGCGTTAGAGAAACACCTGAGGGCGGGCCAGCAGGTCGGGGAAGGAGTGTGTGCGGGGAGGGGTGTCTCAGGGGTCACCTGAGAGATGTAGATAACAGACACGTTCATTTGGAAGGCAGAGAAGGATTTTAATATAACTGTCAGCCACTCGTCTGCATCCAGCCCTGCCAAGCCGGCTCCACGAGCCGAATCAGGTCTCTGTCCCCTGACCTCCCACAGCACAGGGTAGACCGGGGGCTGGACACCTGGCTTGGTGACGGTTTAATGTCTGTCTTCCTCAGTCATCTCTAACTTGCATGGACTTGGTTTTGGAGATTTCATTTTCTCCGCATCAGAGACAACCTTGATGAAAACCATAAAATATGGTGGGCCCAGCTCAAAAGACCTGAAGTTGGCCTACTCTTTTGAAACATGGTTCTTCCAGAAGTAGTGCTTTTTTCAGAGTGAAACGTACAACAAAGCATCACAGTGTACGTGAATAAATGGCGTCACTACCGAATTCATTCCCAAGGGGACAGCGGGGTTTCTAATTAGAGCTTCATGGGAATAATGAAGTTCGGAGGCTATGGAAACTCTAGGTGATGCCACTGTAGTTAACTAGTTATTACTAATAGGAAAGGAGCAAAAGGTAAGGCCCGACATTACAGGCTTGTTGCTTGGGCAGCTTCACCAGGAAGCTGCAATGTTGCACTCCCCAGGGAACCACAGGCCCATCCCCTGAAGATCACTGGGGGAAGGGGTAAAGGAAAGGGGTGATTGATACATGCAGTGAATTTGGAGTGACTACGAAAGGTACCTGTCAGTCACACCTAGGAACAGAGCTCACTGGCCAGAATGGGCGTGGCCACTGCAAGCCCACAGAAATGTGGAAATATACAATCGCCTAAACAAAGGAGTTCTCTTGAATCGCTCTCTGTGACTCTTGGCTCATAGGGTTCTCTTGTTCCTGTTTCCTTGTATTCCCCCATATAGCCCCTGGCCATGGGGACCCACAGGCAGGGGACTGATGGGCTGCAGCAGGGAGCACACACTAAGCCAGCCTGAGGCTGAATCGGACTGTCCCAACATGGAATGGAAACTCTGGACAGTGATTCTAGGCCGACTGAAGCCACATCTACACTCCTTCTATGGTGGGACAAGGGTGTTGGGGTCCAGCCCCAGCAGGTCCAGGGGTTCCCAAAGGTGTGGAAGGAGTTGTCAAAGAATGAATGACACAGAGGCAGCTTTCAATTGATCAGCATCCTTTCCTTAGTCCTGTTAATCCCTAACTCCAGGGAAAAATCCCCACCTGGGGAAACAACCTTTCTTGGAGAGGTGACCCTGGTAAGAACACATAGCGCTAAGAAGGGGAGCAAACATATTAAGAACAGTATGCCATATACCCCAGGTCCCTTGAAACATATGCTGTGCAGATGTTTCTTCCCTGCAGTGACTGTGTCAAGCAGCAAGGATGGACCGGCTTCCGGAAAATTCCCCCTTTTTTATTTTTAAATGACAGCACGTGTAAATCAGTGACCACCTCCCGGATTGGGTTGTTTAAGACTCCGAAGACCTGTTTGTGACTTTGCCAACAGGTCAGTCCGAGGCTTAACCCTATATCGGCTCCCCACACAAGGGGAAATGGGACCTTGGAAACGCAGGGATGTAATTGCACAGAAATAAAAGTCACTCATTCTCCCATGCCGAGTCTCAGCAAATTCTTTTTCTCTGGATTTCGTAAGAATTCCACTCCCACAAGCAACAGATGGGGACAGGGCCTCTCCCCACCAGCAACAGAAGCATTCTATCATTAGAGTTTTAGTTGTAAATGATGACTTTCCAGAAATGATGATGCTATCATTTCTATACTGTCCCTTCAGATCCTAACTTTCCAGACTGCACTGCACAAGCATCATTTTCCTGACTGTATGTAACAATTGTTTACTCCTTTATGTGTCCAATTTTCCATTACCATGCCAATCTCACTTTTTAGATTTAACACGCAATTTCAAAGCAGAAAGTCAACTCTAGTTTCTAAATTAATTATGGGAATTATCCAGCTCTTTCTTAAGCACTGACAGGGCCTGCAATATACTAAACCTTTGAATGAGCCCCCATAAGCTTTGATTGTAATGAAAGGCTGTGGTTTTCCCCCGGTAGCTAATTAGTTTTATTCAGATAGCCACCTTTTGTTCATGAAACTAAAAGAGAAAAGAAATGTGTTTGAACCAATGCGAGGACAGGGCGATAAGCTCCCTGTAAATACATTATTCTCTGGGTTCTGTTAATGGAATATTAGATGAAGGGTTAGAAGTCCATTCCTCTGAAAGTTCATTCCCTCCATCCCTTTCAAATATTCTGAATCTCAATTCTGACATGAACTAGATTAGTTGAATTATACTCCCTTCTGACTTGTCAGTTCCTGCTTTCGTTTTTTAAGAATATCATCATTAAATAAACTTACATGAGCTACCTAAAAACCAAGAGAAATTTCCAAGGTGGTCAGCATCCTCTCATGCATTACCAAATAGGGAATAGCATTGATTTTTCCATTGACAACCCTCCTCACCCAGCACCTATTATCTTTTGTACAGAGAGAAACACACACACACACACACACACACACACACACACACACACATGCGCTCAGTGACTTCGGCTGACACAGCAGTCTAATGGTGGAGAAAGATAAAGAAAAGTGGGTAGAAAGGATGGGCCTTCCCAAGCATGTTGGAAGGCAAGCAACCCACCTCTTTCTGGTTATTGCTTTGCCAGCAGTCACCACTCAGATGCTGGTGCCATTCATGGAGGGAAACCTGAACATTCACATTTCCCAAAGAAAATTTAAAATGGCTAAGTATGATGTTAAAGGACTAGCAGGAGGTGTGAAATAAAATCCGACCCAACCTTCTTCAATCATACTTAAACAGCAGAGATACTCTTTGGTGGGAATTGGCAAGGAAATAGGACACCGCCACCACTAGCAATGTATTCCGATTTATGAAAGCACCAATGCTCAAGAAATCCTCTTTGTAACTTTTTTCAAACCTCTTGCATTAATGTAAACTTAAGTTCCATTAAGTCGGCATCCTCTCACGCATCACCAAACAGGGAATCTCATGATGCAAGTGCGGCATAAAAGCCACCAGCCACTGTCCTCTGCTAATGGCACTTTCTGCATTTGAAGTCAATACTTAAACTCCACCCAGCCCTCTCATCTGAGCCTGGAATGCTAACGGATATCAGGGATCTTACTGGCCAGTGATTTCCCCCCTGTACATAATAAACATCTCTCTTTAATGTGCAAGGGGAGACACTGTCTCATTATGGTCTGACAGTGAAAAACACTGAAAGGGTGACACTATAGCAGTGATGGCGAACCTTTTGAGCTCGGCGTGTCAGCATTTTGAAAAACCCTAACTTAACTCTGGTGCCATGTCACATATAGAAATGTTTTGATATTTGCAACTATAGTAAAACAAAGATTTATATTTTTGATATTTATTTTATATATTTAAATGAATTTAACAAAGAAAAATCAACCAAAAAAATGAGTTCGCGTGTTACCTCTGACATGTGTGTCATAGGTTCGCCATCACTGCACTATAGGGCCCTTATCTGTCAACATTTGACACGGATGTTTCTCTCCAACTCTTGGGCTTTCATTGCAGTTAGACTTTTGGTAGCTTCTTTTTCATCTCAATTCTGGCTACCCTGTGTCTCTCGCTCGCGTGGGCGTCTGAGGATGAGGGTGGAGACAGACTCGTCTCCTTATCCTGACTTCCCCAGCTTTCCTTTTATGTGGCAGGAGATGAATTACCTAGAACAGAAGCCAGCCTGACGCTGGCCTGGAGCCAGCTCCAACCTGGACAGGAAGCTCTGGCCATTGGCTCCGATTTTAGTTCTACTGAAACCCCAGCTGCACTTCTATGACTGGGCTAAGGGAGGTGGGGCTTTGGGATCCTAGGGCTGTAATTCTGTGCCAATAAAGCTTTCTACTGAAATATGGTAGCAATCATCTCAGGTAGAAACTATAGTTTAACTTTAACCCTGCTGTTTGTTTCTGTACTTATTTGTTTGCTAAAATAATAGAAAAGTTATTTTGATTTTCTGAATTATATAAATTATCCCATTCGATTGAATACCCTATTGATTGTGCTGTGAATATCCTATTGATTGTGGTCATATTGGTCTTAGAAAGCACACTTTCCTTTACCTGGGAAGGACAGCACAATTATCCCAAGGTCAGAGGGCTCCAGTTAATGTGTCCCTGTTGACTCAGTTTTCCGGGACCCCAAAACTGTGATTTAGATAACATGCTGCTTCTGCTCCTGTAAACTGCTTTTTTGCAGACCAGGTTCCTCATTCCAGACCCGAGGGCTCTCGATAATGTGTTTCTGTCAATTCAGTGATCCGGAGACCCAAAACTGTGATTTAAATAACATGCTGCTTTGCTTCTGTAAACTGCTTTTTTTGCAAATCAGGTTCCTCATTCCAAACCCTGGGATGTAATCAATACCTTTGTGATTTTTGCCTATATAAACCTGGTGTTGTGGCCATCTTGGCACTATGAGATTTGGGGAATGGCCCCTCATAGTCCCGGATTTGCAATAAATGTGACTCTTTAATTCAACTTCTTGAGGCTTCCTTGTGTGATTCGCAGGGTACATTACAACACTACGAGACCCCATTTTTTCAGGTCAGCAAACATCTATTCCACATATACTTTTAGATATGTTTTTCCAATCAGAAGAGAATCTATTTTTATTTTTCTAGAGGACAGAAAACCCAGCAGCTACCCCAAAGCTATTCCAGTCTCCAACTCCGGGCACTGTAACTCTTACCAAGACATAAATCAATCATATTGCCCTCACAGCTGAGGTTGGCTTCAGCCCTCTGTAATGTTTAGGCATTCCTCAGGAAACCTTTCAATTGCTTTCTGAAAGTGCTTGAGTCTGTTCCCACTTGCTACTCTATTTTGAATAAGACTCAAATGCAAATCAAGGCTAGAGTTGAAAATTGGTTGCCTATTCAACTGTCATTACTGCCCACTCAAAAGCAAATGACTCCTTTCTTTGCTAACAAAACAAAACTTGCAAAGCTATTTAGGTACCTGGAGACTTAAGTGGTTTGTAGGGCTGCCCCTACCCTCTCCCTGGTTGAGAGAGAGATTGAGATTTTGAGGAGACAGACACTAAATTCATCAGGCAGGAGTGATCAGAGTAGAAAAATGGAAAGACAAGTCCTTGAGGACATCACTGCAGTGCTAACCGACCTGACCTCTGGTTGTGTGAGATAGTAAATCGTCGGTCATTTCAAATGCTTTTAGTTAGGTTTTCCATGACCACAGCCCAAAGGTCCCTAACTTATCAAAAGCCCGTACTCCAGAAAAAAGACAAATTAAACTCAACCTAGACCAAAATAGTAATAAACCTAATGGAGCTGCGGCTGTACATGTGGCTGTGATTAGAGGACTGTCTCTAGCCCTTGCAGTGCCCCGGGCCTCCAGTAACCCTCTCCCTTTCCATCTCCACAAAAGCCTTGTCAGACATAGGAACTGAGGAGCCGCAGGGGGGAACACAGCCTAAGCTGGCCTGGTGCTGGCCTGGACCGCTCCCGCCCCCCTCCTCCCCCGCCCCTCCCCCCGCCCCCCTCCCCCCCCCCCCCCGACAGGGAGCTCTGGACACTGGCTCTGATTCTAGCTCCACTGAAGCCACAGGTACACTTCTATGACTGCCTGAGGAAGATGGGACTTTGGAAACCTAGGGGTGTGTTTCTGTGAATGTTGGGGTCCAACTCCAGCAGGTCCAGGGGCTCCCAAAGGAGTGGACAGAGTCGGTGAAGAAGGAATGACACGGAAACAGCGTTCAGTTGATCAGTAGCCTAGCCAGGTTCTCCAGCCAGGTTCTGTCTTTATTCTCCTGTTACATCTGTATTTATAACAGTGATTTTAATCCTATAAATTCTATTCCAAAGGTTAGGGCGTTTGTTAGTTTGTTAGTTTGTTATCTCCATTCCAAGGTCACTACTCTATTGTTCTGTTAACCTACAAGGAAGTAAATGAAGGAGATTATCCTAAGTAAAGATTATGTAGCTTAAGCGTGATTGTTCATAGTTAAGTGATTAACTACCCGCCTGGCACTTAGTTAAGGGGTTTTACTGATTTATTCTCTTCCTTAGTCCTGTTAATCCCTAACTCCAGGGAAAAATCCCCACTTGGGGAAACAACCTTTCTCAGAGAGATGACCCTGGTAAGAACACATAGTGCTAAGAAGGGGAGCAAACATGTTAAGAACAGTATGCCATATATGCCAGGTCCCTTGAAATATATGCTGTGCAGATGTTTCTTTCCTGCAGTGACTGTGTCAAGCAGCAAGGATAGACCGGCTTCCGGCACGTGAAAATAAAGCTTTCTACTGTACCTCATCTTCCCGGGGAGGAGGGGTGCTCCGGCAGTACCCCAAGAGCCCACCTCTATAAGCAACTGGGGGAGACGAAGTCCTCTCCTCACCTATTACATTATTACCACCACTTGGTAGATGAGGAAAGCGAGGCACAGACACAGAAGAGCTAGAAGAGCTGGGAAGCTCAGGGTTTCGGTTACAGGTGGTGAGCCTGTGGGCTCTCCTCTCCCTGCACTCTCCCTCTGTCTCAATCACTCTGAATCCCAGGCACCCAGCCGCTCAGGCTTGTTGAATGAATAATACCTACCAGGTGTTTGTATTAGGTGACACCACAATCTGTGACAACCTTGCTCTCTAGTCATCATGGACCCAGGAAATGAGGCGGAACTGATGGAAGAGTGAAGCCTGCAGCCTGATGGGTGTGGCTCCGTGGCTGAGCATCAACCTATGAACCAGGAGGTCACAGTTTAATTCCTGGTCAAGGCACATGCCTGGGTTCCTAGCTCCATCCCCAGTGTGGGATATACAGGAGGCAGCCAATGGATGATTCTCTCTCTTCACTGATGTTTCTGTCTCTCTCTCCCTCTTCTTTCCGCTCTGAAATCAATAAAAATATATATTAAAATAATAAAGGAGTGAAGCCTGCAGACAGGAAGGCCCGTGGGGTGGGGAGAGGAAGCAGGACTTAGCAGTGGGGTCATTTCCCAGGAGACTGATCTCCCAGCACTGCCACTGGCATTTCACTATTTGTAAGCGTCAGGATTGTAGAAAGCAGAGGTTCCATGTTCGGGGAGCATTTCCCATGTGAAATGTACGAACACTGTCAGTCAGGCCTGCCACTGGTCTCCCTGAGGTTCCTGTGCTTTCAGCTTCGGTTCCGGGTTCCCAAGGCCTCAGGGCTATGAGCCCTTGTCCTCTGGGATCCCTGCACCATCTGCCCTGTTGGGCTCCCGCAAGAGACCTCCTCCAGGCACAGCCTCTGGGAAAATTCTCTCTAGGGTTGGTGGCCCAGTCAGAGCAGTTTTCATGATTCTCCCTGACATGGAAGACGGAAGGCTCATCCTAGGCCTGTCTCCTGCTTGTCCCCAGGAGCTGTCCACCTGCCGGGGGAACCTGTGGGCCCAGGGCCAGGCTTCTGTTTACTTGTTTGCAGGGGAGGAGGAGTAATCAGAGGAGAGGGTGGGGATCTAGGGTGGAAGGAAGGGCAGGAGAATGAAGGGAAAGACTGGAGTGTGGGAAAGGAAAGGAGGAAGGATCAAGGAGATAAAATCAGATTAAATGAAACTGCCAAAGGGTGTCGGATACAAAGGCGTTACAGTGATAACCTATCACATGTAGTAATCACGTGAAGGAACTAGAGGAAACTTGCTTCTGAGGAAGGAACTTGGGCCACACAGAGAAGTTGTCACCTCTTAGGAGAGGATGTAGATTTTCTTCTGCTAGTTCAGAGGGCAGAAGAAAATGTCAAGAAGACACCTTTCGGCCACTGTAAGGAAAATTACAAATACCCATCAGAAAATTAACGGGCTGGCTGTCTGACAGCAAATTTCCCACAACTTGAGGCAGTTAAACACTTCGGGAACTGCTTTCAGGAATCCTGCCCTGATCATGTCCTTAAATCGGATGCCCAACCCCCTTTCTCCCTCCCCCACAAGAGCACAGAGACTCCATTCCTGAAATCCCCCCTAACAAGAGAATTTTAAGTTGAACTGAAAACCTTAATGGGATAAATAACGTTAGAATAACTAAGGTCAGGCACAAAAGAGAGTCTTAAAATGTTTTAAACATTTGCTAATACTAAGACCAAAGACAGCAAATACAGATGCGATCAGCAACTTTTACTTAACTTAAATCGTAATAATTGGTCCTGAGATGCAATTTTCATACGATCCGATCCCTGGCTCAGGATCTTCCTTTTATTTGTGATCAAAGAAATATTTTAAATCAACTCCGCTGTGTTGTAGAACGATGCCCTGTGAGAGTCATTTTCTTCCACACGACACACCTCTAGCCCAGGGGTGGGCAAACTTTCTGACTCGAGGGCCACAATGGGTTCTTAAACTGGACCGGAGGGCCGGAACAAAAGCATGGATGGAGTGTTTGTGTGAACTAATATAAATTCAAAGTAAACATCATTACATAAAAGGGTACGGTCTTTTTTTTTTTTTTTTAGTTTTATTCATTTCAAACGGGCGGATCCGGCCCGCGGGCCGTAGTTTGCCCACGGCTGCTCTAGTCTCTTCTTCCCTCCCAGAGATCAATCTCTTTCTAATTTTATGATTCACGTGATCAACGTCTGTCTCCCAAGCCCAAATCTACCGCACGGCTGCAGAATAACGTCATGTCACAGAGAGCATGCTGTGTCATCAATTTGAAACACCAGAGGATTCTAGAATGCAGCAGGGATCTCGGATCTGACTCCACCCACTCCTTTTGCAGGACTCCCGGTTTGGTCCAGCATAGGATGCTCTGAGACCATGGCTCCCCATCCCTCCGTGCTCTCTCTGGAAGCCGCTGCAATAGACGCCACTGATGCTTAACCTCGTGCTCAAGCCCCGTTCTCCTCTCCCGAACTCCAGTGCCCGCCTTTGTCTAACTATCTTCCATGGCGGTCAGTCAACATTTGTTCATTCTCTGAATGAAATTCTCAAGATTACTGAGCAAGTATCGGAAAGTATATTTGGCTATGCTAGAATCTGGCTTTAGGGAAATTCATGGTCTGAAAGAATTAGTGCATATGCTTTCCCAAGGAGACACGTCTCCAGTATGTTCTTCATTATGATAAAACACACACACACACACACATTAACTGTGGGTCCTAATTAACTTTATAATAAGACAGTTGCTTCTCTTTAAAAGTAAATTCAGTATAAGTTAAATAATAACTGACACTTGTTTCTTTAAATCGATTGAGAATAAGAGACTGGTAGAAAAATGACAAGTCAAAAACTAGTTTTTCATGAGTTTAGATGGTAGTAATATGCAGCTCAGAGTGTAGACTGCAGAATCCCCTCCCCACCGCCGGGAGCCAGCGGCAGCACTTCAGAAGCTGGCGTTTTAACAGGCTACTATGAAATGTACAAATATTCACACCGGGTTGGAGAAATAGTCTCTAATAGCCCCTCATCAGTTCAGGCCAGGTTCCGACCCAAATGAGTTCAGATCAGGAGAGTTTTGCTCGCAAATAGGTACAAACCAACCAACTGACCAACCAAGCAATCCACAAAGGAATCTCAGTGACGGGACAATTTGCACTTTGGAACTGTGGGCAGGATGCTGAGGCCCTGCTCTGTGAAAAGGGGAATGAATGTGCGGAGAGGCAAGAGGAGGCTTTACAGAGAGGGAAGCAAGAGGAGAAGAGCAGCAAAGGCACGTGCTGACTGAGGAATGCCTGAATGGCTGGCTGCTCCTCGTCTCTGAGAGGGAGGAGAGCGCGACAACGCGGAGAAGAGGGAACCTCTGGGCCCGAGTGCAGAACTGACGAGGATGTTATAGAAGAAAAGGCCAGACTTGGCGTTAATGTCTCCCATCACTCCTCTCACTTCATCCTCATCACAGTGATGTGGCTGTGGAGAAGTGAAGCTTCCCTGGATGTCTCAGGGCTCTTGTGAAAAGCCCCCGCTTCCGGAGACCTCTCTCCCTTGGCAAGCAGAGAACGGTCACGTTTTCCTCATCCTGCACCTTGGCGTGTCCAGTGCTCACGCAGGACAACGGGCCTCACTTCACCGCATTGCCGTGGGGTAAGGACTAGGGAAAGAGGGCCCGAAGCACATGTTTACAGCCAGGCGGTAAGAAACCCATTTATGATTCAGTGCATGTTCCCGATAAAATTAATAAAGATGAATGTGAAATATCAAACAGCGAGATGAATTCGTCATACAGGAGAAGACAGATATTTACTGAATGAATGAATGAGTCCTCATGCTTATAATAGGGCCATGTAGGACTAAACCAAGAAAGATATCTGATCCCCTTCACCTCATCTGGTGCTTTATCATGCAAAAGGCCAATTGCCCTGGTCGGCAAGAACAAAAATGCTCCTGTGTCCTCATGACTCACAAGATCACTCTACTGTACAACTCACAAAAGGCGTTGGCTTAGCATTCTTTTTGCTCTCTTACCAACTCCTCCCCTAAGGAAGGTGTGATATTTGGTGATCGTTCTTAAGAAATATCTCAGATACACTGGCATTAATATATATATTTTTAATCACTTAGCAACTTGAAAGTTTGTTACAGAAACACCAGGCAGAGCAGAGTATGACAGACAAGGCTGCCAGGCGCTTAGGAATGATTCACCTACAAACCCTGCCTCTGTGACCTTGAAACGGTGCCCCCGGGCTGCGTCACGCATATGGCAGCGGCGCCCACGAGAAGATCTGTAATTACCAAGCACATGTTACGGGATGTAATCTCTTGCCAGGGGAGAGATCAAAAACCACGTGTCTTCCAGCTCAGGCAAGGCTCACCTCGCTGTAACGTGTGACAGAGGAACCATCCGCTCCACTTCGCGTGGTCCCTCTGAACGGCAGGCAACGCCGCCAAACACTGGCGAATCTGCCGCACACCCCGCACCCCGCACCCCGCACCCCGCACCCCGCACCGGAGGCGGCTCCCTCAGGACAGATGCTTCCAGGTGCCATTCCCGGGAAAAGGCTGCTGCGTGTCCTTGGGGAACGAGCTACACTTCTCAGTGGCAGGAAGCAGCTAAACATGGAAATGCTCCTGGAGAACAGATGAGTCAGCAGCGCGGAGGGGCTTTAGATACATTTATCAACAAGGGCTGTTTCCAAAGATGATGAGATGCTCACCCCTGGCAGCCCCAGCGCAGGGGCTGGAGGACCAGAAATCTTCAGAATCTGGGCCCAGAACCCGTATCCCTGGGGATCCCATCGCCTTGTTGGTAGGGTTGAATCTGTGCCTGTAACCCTTAGTTCCTTACAAAGGGGCCCCCGAGAGGTGGAAACGCTAATCCTCCCCGGTACTTCCCCTCTTTCCGGGGAAGCAGCCATGGCGGCCGCACCTCCCAAGGAAAGAGAGGCCAGTTCCCACCTTTAAATGGATCATCATTCCTCTGAGCCCAGAACCCACCCCCCCCACACACACACTGCCTCGGAGTCTTGGGCAAATGAGCTCACCTGGAGTCCGCACCTTCCATCTGAATGAAACAGACCAAGGACAGAACTGCACAGCTTCCTTCCCCTTTCCCAGCTGCCCCCTTAAGCTTGCATTTCTGAGCTGTCATAGGCAGGACAGGAAAGAGAAATGTTCACCTTAAAACACAAAGGGGGCGAAGTGAATGTGATAAATAGTACTCATTCCACCAGTTCATGCCGCGAGTATTTGGTGCCTGCTGCCCCGGGCCCTGAGACCGCTGTCCTTGCAGCATGGGATGGGCACTGCCAGGAAGCCGACCCCCTGCAGCTCACCGTCTCTGGGAGAGGAGGCAGGCAGAGTCCGGTGCTAAATGCTGGAGAAGCCACACGGGGAGTGGGGCGGGGGGGGGGGGAGCTGTGGTGAGGGAAGTTCTCTCTGAAGTGTGTTGTGGTTTGAAAGGCCAAAGGGAAACGTGTTTCGGGGTGAGGGACCCACAAGTGTGAGGATTCTGAAGCTGCTGAGCTTCTCATGTTCCAGCAGCAGCAAGGCCAGGGTGGCTGGAGCTGAGGGAGGAGGGGAGCAGGCCGAGTGGTGGGCACGCGTGGACAGAGGGCCAGGGGGCAGATGGCCGACTGCACATTAGGTATCGTCTCTCCCAGGCACACAGGTAGGTTGTAGTTGTCACCCTTTCTTGCTAGGTGTGCCATGTAACTGAGGCCTGGCCACTGGAGGGTATGGCACATGAAATCTTCTACGTGTAATATTCTTTGTCTCCTTTCCACCTTCTGCTGGGGGGAAGGAGATGAGCTTGCAGGCCACCTTCAGACTATACTTAGACAGTGGGAATCCACATGAAGGAAGGAAGCTGAGTCTTTGAATCACTGCTCTGGGAAGGGCCACCCCCTTTCAAAACCCCCACTCTGGAAGCCATTGGAAGAAGAAACATACTTCTATTGTGTTTGGAAACGAATATTTTGGGATCTGTTATAGCAGCTGGTGTTACCTTTGCTGGTACAATTACCCAAACCTCCTGGGATAGGTAAGTTGTCCGCCTGGGACACAGGAGATATCAGTGCAACTTCTTTTATTCAATAGCATCTACACAATCCCTTCAGGGCCAGTGATGATTCTGACACCGTTGTGATACGCATTTCACCTTGCCATCCTATGTTTTATAAATACTTGAAACATATCTTTAAACACTGATTCATAGTCAGGAAAGATTTTAAGTCACCTAAGTTATCATGCGTTTGTGTCCCAGCGACAGCATCCCCATGTGGTTCACCAGGATCCTCACTATTGGATTGTTGTGCCATGAGCTCACATCCATCACTCATTCTAGGGAGCACAAGGCAGAGGACAGGACAGGAATGCAAGGCACCTGGTCCCTGCTCATACCCAAAGGCAGATGTGTTCTGGCCCGTCCTTGTTTCTGCTTTAAGTAAATTTTAGTTGACGCAGGTGTTCTCAAGCATTCCACCCCAGCACTCCCCATTGTCACTTCCTGCTCCTCCACACCTCACATCTGTGTTATTTATCGGGTCCCTGAAGCATCTGAGTTCGTGTCCCCTGATTGGGCTTGAGATCAAAGGACTAGATTCAATCCTCAGATCTTTACCTTTTCAAGTTTTGTGACCATAACCAAGTTATGTAATATTTTTTAATTTTCTCATCTATAAAATGGGTTTAGGAATTCTGGCCTCTTTTATGGACAATAGCTAAGAAACATAAATGGGATACGGTGCTATAGAGACTTTAGGTTTGAGAATTGTTACTAGCGTCACACAAAATATTTCATTACATTTTTCCATGAGAAAAATCTTTGAGGTATTTGAAGAAAATGAGAATGTCTTCCCGAGGCTTTTCCTCTCGAGTCTAAAATGTTCCATTTCTTTCAATTATTCTTTGAGTGACATTATTTCAATGTTGCCTATAGTTCTAAGCCAGGCTTGTAGCATAAATGTGTGTAGTAGGCTCAGCATGGATGATGGCAGAGAGAAATGCCATGTCCAGGATAGAGACAGCAGCCAATGTTCAGTTGATTGTTAGCAGGTGACAATATTCAGTTGGCCGGGTCTTCCAATTTCTCAAATGTAGGAGGCAATCAGGATTTATATGTAAAATCTCCCAATTTTTAAATGTTAAAAGTTAATTCATTTTTTGACATTAACCTGCAGGCCTCTAGTCTCAAATTTCCAGGCCTTGATACACACATATTTTGGAGTCTATGTGCAGAAATTCATCCACATATGGATGGTCGACAATTCTAAAACCATTTATCAACTATCAACATGGTCAATTTTTCTTAAATCCGCACTTGGGGATATGTTTTTATTGATCTTAAAGAGAGAGGAAGGGAGAGAGAGAGAAACATTGACCTGAGAGAGAAACAACCATCAGTTGCCTCCTGCATGCACCCTGACCACTGGGGATTGAACCTGCAACCTAGGAATGTGCCCTGACTGGGAAGTGAACCCCTAACCTGTTGGTATACAGGATGATGCTCCAACCAACTGAGCCACCCAGCCAGGGCTCAAAAATTTTTGGAAGATAAATTGTAATAATTAAAATGAATGATCTCTATTTACAAGGGAGAGTTTCAAGAAAGTCTGTGCCCCTGTTTCCCTTCTCTGTAGGAGGGTAAAGCCTAACTTCCCTACGTGTCAACATTCAATCTTGCTAAGGGCATATTTTCAACGACTCGTCAACATTCAAACGTGGATGGTCTACCGCCCGTGGTCGGCAAACTGCGGCTCGCGAGCCACATGCGGCTCTCTGGCCCCTTGAGTGTGGCTCTTCCTAAGCCTTAGGAGTACCCTAATTAAGTTAATAACAATGTACCTACCTATATAGTTTAAGTTTAAAAAATTTGGCTCTCAAAAGAAATTTCACTCGTTGTACTGTTGATATTTGGCTCTGTTGACTAATGAGTTTGCTGACCACTGGTAACCACCTTGGTCACCCTCCCCTCTAACATCTTCAAGCGCTTTGCACAGCCCACCCAGTGCTGAACAACTCTCCCATCCTGTCTTGCTTCAAGGGAGTTGGGATCAATCTCTCTCCTCTGCTACAACAGCATTCACTCCCATTACAACAGCCTTGAACAAAGTCTTCCTTGTGTGCTTAACTACATCCATCGCAACTTCCTCTCACGTGATAATATCATTAAACAAACAAATGAGCACCCATATACATAGGCACTTAATGAATAGTGTTATTTTAAAAAATAAGTTTTGGAAACTAGGATGAAGTACCTAGGCTTTCTAGGTTTTACTCTTTAAGAAACAATTTGATTCTTTGTCTTGCTAAGGGCATATTTTCAATGACTCGGACATAATCTTTAAAAATTCAAGACAAATACTTTCAAATAATCGCAATCTCTGGTACAGAGTAGCTGATTTCAGCAAAGCTAACTTTGTCCTCGAGTCCTTTTATTTCATTTATTTATTTATTTTTTATTGTTTTATTGCTTAAAGTATTACAAAGGGTATTACATATGTGTCCTTTTTTTCCCCCCCGCCCTTGACAATCCCCTGGCCCCCCCTACCCCCCAGTGTCTTATGTCCATTGGTTATGCTTATATGCATGCATACAAGTCCTTCGGTTGATCTCTTATCCCCATCCCTCCTGCCCCCCCAAAACTGAAGCGGGAAGGCCAGGGAGTCCTTTTATTTTAATGAAGTATTATTAAGACTGCCCTTTTGGTAGAGGTTTTTGTTTTCTTACTAGCCCTGTATCTGTGGTGTTCTTTTGAGGTGATTGTAATAGAAACAAAGAGTTTTTGGAAAATGATTTGGTACAGTTTGAAAATGTCTATATCCTATCTAATAAAAGAGAAACATGGTAATTTGCCATACATCCACTACCCTTCCCATTGGCTAATCAGGGCGATATGCAAATTAACTGCCAGCCAAGATGGCGGCCGGCAGCCAGGCAGCTAGAAGAGAACATGAGGCTTGCTTGCTTCAGTGACAGAGGATGCCAACGTTCCCTGCCTGCCTTGCTGGCCTCTGAGCCTGCAGTTTGAAACATTGTTACAAATATAGAAGCTAAACAAAACCCCAGAAACCTGCTTTCAGCCAGCCGGGATCTCAGAGCTGGAGTTGAAACAGTGTTTCGATTATAGAACCCAAACAAACCAGATACCTGCTTTCAGCAGCGGAGGCTTTAGAGCTGGAGCCAAGCCTCAGAGCTAAAGCTGGCCCAGAATAAAAAGAAAAAAAGGAGCGGTTGGGAGCTTCAGTCACCTGACAGCCTGAAAACAGTCCTCAGCCCCTCACCCAGACTGGCCAGGCACCCCAGTGGGGACCCCCACCCTGATCCAGGACACCCTTCAGGGCAAACCAGCCAGCCCCCACCCGTGCACCAGGCCTCTATCCTATATAATAAAAGGGTAATATGCCTCCCAGCACCGGGATCAGCGGAGCCGCGAGGCCTCCCGGCACCGGGATCAGCCTGACAGGGGGCAGCGCCCAAACCCCCTGATCACCCTGCAGCTCTGTGTGTGACAGGGGGCGGGGCCACAACCTCCCTATCTGCCCTGCTCTGTTTGTGACAGGGGAAGGCACCCCAACCCCCTGATCATCCCTGCTCTGTGCCTGATAGGGGGGAGCTCCCCAACCCCCTGATCACCCTGCGGCTCCGTGTGTGACAGGGTGCGGCGCCCCAACCCCCTGATCAGTCCTGCTCTGTGTGTGACAGGGTGTGGTGCCCCAACCCCCCGCCCCCCCCACGGGCCCTGCTCTGTGTGTGACGGGGTAGAGCCATAACCTCCCCATCGACCCTGCCCTGAGTGTGACAGGGGGCGGTGCCCCAACTCCCCTATTGGCCCTACTCTGTGATTGACAGGGGGGAGCTCCTCAACCCCCTGATCGGCCCTGCTCTGTGCATGACAGGGTATGGAGCCCCAACTCCCCTGATGGGCCCTGCTCTGTGAGTGACAGGGGGCAGTGCCCCAACCCCCTGATTGGCCCTGCTCTGTGCATGACAGGGGGCGGTGTCCCAACTCCCCAATCAGCCCTGCTCTGAGCCCAACCAGGGGCTGCACCTAGGGATTGGGCCTGCCCTCTGCCACCTGGGAGCAGGCCTAAGCCAGCAGGTCGTTATCTCCCAAGGGGTCCCAGACTGCGAGAGGGCACAGGCCGGGCTGAGGGACACCCCCTCCTCCCCCCGAGTGCACAAATATATATATATATTTCATATTAGTATCACTGCCAACGACCAAAGTAATTCAGGGGATTTCAGGCTAAAGGATACTCATCTCTTGATGACACTGCAGACAGATAAGATTACATGTTGTTCATACTGTCAAGGAGCTTTGCACCTTTTGGTAACATATACTGTAACAGTGATGCTGCCTGACCCAGTGCCAGCAATTGTGATCATGGCAGGTATGTACGGAGCTAAAATGGTACAAAATAGGAGTGTCAAAAGTACCAAATGGTAACTGAATTGTACACAAGCTCTTCTTCTTTGAGTTGCTGGAATGTCCTTGAATTAACTTTAAAATTAAGTGCCTTTCTTTCTAAACAAGTGTAAGCAGCTGAACCATAGACCTTGAAGGTTCCATGCGTTTTTTCCTGTTTTAGAGTTATCGCTAGAGTACAGTTTTACTTTTATGCATGTATGGACAAATAATATTGGCAGAATGAGACAAGTTTAACCACAAATTCAATTTTTCAATTTCATGAATGTAGATTCAGAGACTTTTCTCACATAAATAGATGGGAATGAAAGATTATTTTTACAGGAAGGAGTTCAAAATTTTTTTAATATCCAAGTTATAATGGGGAAAAATGGCACTATGATCAATCATTAAAAAGAAACTGACAACTCAATTAGGTCTTCCTTTTGTTGAAAGAATTGCAAAAACATGTGTATCCAGTTATTAGAATCATTCACTTTCTAACGCTTAACATGTTTGATTTTTAAAAAGTATTTGGCCAATGGATTTTACAGTGTGTAGGAACATGCCATGCTAAGAGTGGAGATTGGTAAAATATGCCTTTCTTCTATGAGAGGGAATAAGGCAAGCAGATCAGTTTTGGAAGATCTAGAATGAAAACGATTCTCCTGAAACTACCTATGCCTCAGGCTTACTGGTAGTAGCAGTCCAAGAATAAAAAGCAGCTCCTAAAATCTCTGGGAGAACTCCTTGCTCGTACCTCAAACACCTCTGTAGTTGAATTAGAATTCGTGATTGAATTAGAATCCATAACTATTTGTATTTAAAACAAAAAGATCCCCAACCGATTGTGGCAATGACTCAAGTTGGAAAACCACTGAAATAAAGGAGAGACAATGAGCTCTGGGCCAGATGGAGGCCAGGTGCCCATCTTGGTCCTACTTCACGGCTTAGCTATGTGATTCTGGGCAACTCTTCACTCCTCTGAGCCTCCGCTGGCCCAACGGTATACTAAGGATAGCAGCCACCTTACAAGGAGGTCTTGTTGGGAAGTTTAAGTCATATAACATGTAAATCACGTATAGTGCCTGGAACATGGGAGGCCTTCAATAGGTAACGACTGCAGTCATTGCCACTGTTGTCATCATCACCATCATTTTACTGGCTGGAGTTATTCCACAGAAGTTCCTACTACACATGCCATAATGTCATGGAGAACAAGTGGGTAGGAGAGGCCCAAGTCATCTTCACTGTGCTCTACCCGGTACGTAATTATGGGGGAAATCAGACTGACTGCATGGGTCTGAGAGAATTACACAGGAGAGAAGTCAACACTTGAGCAAAACTCAGCACTTTCTCACAAAGGAGGAATTAGAAGTAATGAGAAGCCAAAGATTCAGATATAAAAAGCCCTAAATATTTAAATTATCTCACCCAGTGGACATATGCCAGACCATCATATAATTTCAGCAATTTGATCCTATTTAGGAGATTTAATGACCTTCCTTTAAAAATCATATGAAAATTAAATTCAATAAAAATTAATGTATGCTCATATCTTCCTAACTTAATGAGAAAACTAAGATTTAGCTATAAAGGTCTCCAATTTGATTTAAAGTATATACGGCTGCCACAGGAAAGTGGAGAAGTAAAAAAATCTCTTAGTCTTAGGAAGAGGTAGGCACTTAAATTTAGAGACTAAATGAGAGCTAAGGGAAATCCATTTCTTTAATTAGAATCTCATCAAAACCATGTTAGTCAGACAATAGCAGCAGATGAAGGATTTAGATCTTTACATGCTAAAATACTGGATTAATAAAGCCACAGGATTATTCAGTAACAATTTATGTGAAGATGATATTCAAGAGTGATCAAACAATAGCCAAGAAGAAATTTTCCAAAGAATAAAGTTCATCTGTCATTTGTTTCATTGATTATTAATACAGGGATATTAAATATTCAAGATGGTAATGCAAAGTAATCCCCTAAAATGTAAAAGTTTAATTGCCATTCAATTAAAGACTAAAATTGCTCAGCCAGCATGGCTCAGTGGTTGAGCACTGACCTATGAACCAGGAGGTCACGATTCGATTCCTGTCAGGGCACATGCCCGGGTTGCGGGCTCCATCTCCAGTGAGTGGTGTGTAGGAGGCAGTCGATCAATGATTCTCTCTCATCTTTGATGTTTCTGTCTCTCTCCCTTCTTCTACCCCTCTCCCTTCTTCTCTGAAATCAATAAAAATATATTTTAAAAGAACACAAAAAACTAAATGGTCAAAGGTAAAATAAAATAAAAATAACGAAATTAAATGGTCAGGGGTCTGGAAGAGAAACTGCAGACTGACATGGCAGTGATGACTTCGCAGGACAATGTGCTCCACCATTGAAGAAGGGAGAGGGATATCAGTGGTTTAAGTGGTTTAAGCTTGAAAATCAAAACAGTAATCTCTGAAGCATCCATGTTCGGCAACTTGGAAGTGAGTATATGAAGCTACATGAGCAAACATAGCTTACCAGCTGAGGTTTGAATAGTCCAAAACATAAAGAATAAATGACTCAAAATTTATTCTATCACAATATAAAACTGAGAATAGGTTTGCATGCTTTATTAGTTTATATTCTTGCCAGTTTAGATATTTTTGCCATATATCTTCATTGAGGTCTACCTTATTAAGCACGAACCCTTAGTAAGTCCCTCTAAAAAAATTGCTCTCTAACTTTCATGGTGGAAGAACTATATTAAAACCTCTTTATTCAGTGAATTTAGTTAAAATAATATTCCTGGACAAATAAAGGACTCCTATGGTGATATGTATATAAAATTCTAATTGAAGTCTTAGAGTAGGCTCTGGCATGACCTCAATGAAAGTATTTTATTGCCATTAAACCTATGCAAACAACAAAAGCTCCTATCTTCTTTGGGCTTCAGCCGATAGGAATTAAGAGTTGTCGTAAAGAGAGGACTATCAATTGGCATGAAGCCGCCTTAGCACAGTGAGCATAAAGCTGATAACTTGGCAGTCTTTGAAAAGAAATGGCCTCTGACTGTGAATAATAATGAGGAATGGATGAAGAGAGTGGAGAAGGTAAGATGATGCAAGTACAATCGCTCACCGTGTAATACAAGCAGGGAGAGAAAATCAGCTCATTCTTATAAAAGTTCTTGTGAACCTATTGAGACAAATTACATTTGCAAGGACTTATGGGAAGACGCTGACATGGAGGTGCCAGGAACGCTGTCCAACTACTACTCAGCACTAATTTTCTAAAAAGCAATACATTCAAGAATGCATTTCCTGTCTGTTAATAGATTCCTTACGATTTCTCTCCATTTAGGCTAGATTCACTTACTTTAATTTATAAGAAGTTTGATGTTAAATGTATAAAACCAAATATTAAAAAACTGCTTGAAATCATTAGAGAATGACCAAAATCAGGCAGAAGCTGAAATGTGTTAATCTTTTTGTAATTGAGGTATAATTGACATATCTGTACATATAAAACCCTAATATGCAAACAGACTAAAAGGCAGAACAACCGGTTGCTATGACATGCGCTGACCACCAGGGGGGCGTGTGTGGAATGTGGTGGGTATTGGCAGCAGGCGGCAGAGCGCACAACATGGCGGGTGTCGGCCACGGCGGATGGTGGAGCAGGTGAGCAGGGGTGCCAGATCAAGGCGGGGCACCGGCGCTGTCATGGGGCGAGCCTCCAGTGGTTACTGAAATGCAAAAGCCTTTTCATCTGGAAGAGAGGCGCAGACGTCAAGAACATCTGACCCTTGCAGACGGCAGCATCTGTGCCCGAGTTGCACATTGAGGGGTGTAGAAAATATGCTGAAAAATACCAAAGTTCCTGTCGGGTTCCCTGGGGTGGTTTCTGAAAAAGCAATTTAAATGACACCCACTGAGACAGAACCAGAGATGTTTGGACACCAACTGGGGGCGGCACTGTGAGGCTGTCGGTGACCTCCACTTCACCTTGTCTTGGTCTCCCCATCTCAGCGCACGCCTGCGGCCCTGAAGCCAGCCCCTGAGGAGGCAGAAGGGACTGCCGCGCCACGGATGCCAGCATGCCCTGCGCATTTCGGGTTATCCTGCGGGATCCGGGCGCAGCGTGGGCACACAGGGAGGCTGTTCAGGGAGGCATCATCAGGCCCAGGGAATTTCAGGCAGCCATCGTCCTAGACCAGCTGTGGGCAAACTACGGCCCGCGGGCCGGATCCGCCCGTTTGAAATGAATAAAACTAAAAAAAAAGACCGTACCCTTTTATGTAATGATGTTCACTTTGAATTTATATTAGTTCACACAAACACTCCATCCATGCTTTTGTTCCGGCCTCCGGTCCAGTTTAAGAACCCACTGTGGCCCTCGAGTCAAAAAGTTTGCCCACCCCTGGTCCCAGACTCTTCGTGTGGCGTCCTGCCTTCATGAATGAGCTCAGAGATGCCGAGGGAGGCGAGGGGTGCGCAGTGGCCTATGACCGATCGGCTGCTCGCTGGAAGCGGCCGCCCTGAGCCCTTCCGTGATGGTGTGGGAACAAATGGCTGAGCTCACCCCCACCTCACTCCTCTCCGGGCAGAGGCTTTCGCCCAGGGCACTGCGGGAAGAGTCTCTGGAAAAGAAGGAACAGAGGGTGGTAGGACTCTCATACTTCCCGGGCCGTCCACACCACACAAATGACTGGGGCCTCTGGCTGGTCCCCGCGGAGGCAGGCCGTTTATGCAGACGCTTTGCCGCGGGCAGTGCCTTCTAGCTGTGAGGAGGTGTATGGGAATGAGCTCGGTGAATCACACATTTCCTAAATGTCTTGTCTTTCTGTCTAAATTCCAATACTCGGAGGCAGTGCTGGACAATGTTAGTGACACATGGGCCACTGCCCTCCCTCCTCACCTGCGGCTGTGATGGAGTAAGTCATGGTCTATTCCTCCCAATTTCCTCCTAGCGATGTGGGAGAGGTTTCCACATTTTTCACAGAAACTAGGGATTGCATGCAGGCGGCAGTCGTAAGTGTCTGAGACCAGCACTTCCCAGGATTTGCAGGAGCCATAATATGCCCTGATCTTGAAACTCCGAAAACGTTGGTAAAATGACAAAAAGACTGTATGGCTTATTGCAAGGTCTTCTGTGACCTTATCCCTAGAGATGTGATGGCGAAGGGAACCTTCCCTTAACAGATGTCACCGTAACCCACACAAAGAGTCTCTAGTACGTTTTCCATGCTTCGGGGAATTTTTCCTGGCTCCACTTCCCATTTCCACCAGAAATTGCTGCATGTTTTCTGGGTTTCATATTCAAATGCTTATCTTTTTAAAAATATATTTATATTGATTTCAGAGAGGGAGAGAGAGATGAGCGAGAATCATTGATCGGCTGCCTCCTGCACACCCCACACTGGGGATCGAGTCCGCAACCCCGGGGACTGTGCCCTGACAGAAAATCGAACCCTGACCTTCTGGTTCTTAGGTTGACGCTCAACCACTGAGCCATGCTGGCTGGGCTCAAACACATATCTTGATCCTGTCTCTCTGCCCAGCTTTCCCCTTCGATGGGCTGTCATACCCAGTTCATTTTGCCTTTCGATGCTTTACCAGATCTTAATATTTTGATTTATTTGCTTCAGAATTTTCATGCAGTGGAAAGCACAAGAGGCAGTGCCAGGTCCCATTCCTGTGTGTGCACCTCCTTGATCCTGATCCCTTCCTCCCAAGTGGCAGCTGCTTCCGGGAAAGTGATAGTTGCTCTGCTAGCCATGTTTTAGGTCAACGGTACTGAATTCAAATGTATCCACAGGCTGTCATATGACTTTGCTTTGCAGGTTTACTGAATCCACTGCTAGGCAATATGCTTTTCAATTCCAGCATTATGTTTTTGAGCTTTATCCCCATTCATTGATGCAATCCTATTTTAATTGCTGCATTCAGTATTACTAAGTCATAAGTTGTCCATTCTTCTGTTAGGGATATTTGAAAACGTGATCTTGTTATGATGAAATAATATGACAATGAAAAGCCTTGTGATAGGTTTCCTCGCACAGATGTGCAAGAGCTACTGCATCCTCTGCCCAGAATTGCTTGACTGAAGGGTCAATGCAGTAATGCACATTGACTTTATTTGTTGCTACCAGAACACTCAAGAGTATATTTGTGCCAATTTATAAACACAGAAGCACAATAGAAGCACCACTTCTCCAATGCTTCTCCAAAACTTTGTTTTGTTTGACTTAGTTTTTGCTAATTTGTGGCTTGGGAAATTGTGTATGTATGTATGTATGTATGTATGTATGTATGTGTATATGTGTATATGTGTGTATGTGTATACATATACATATACACATACATATACATATACACATATACTAGAGGCCCGGTGCATGAATTTCATGCACTGGAGGGAGGGGTCCCTCAGCCCAGCCTGTCCCCTCTCACAGTCCGGGAGCCCTCAGGGGATGTCCTACTGACCGTTTAGGCCCGCTCCCCCTGGGCCTCCCTCTGGCCGCAGTCTGGCCTCCCTCTGCAGGCTGATCAGGGGAAGGTGCCACCCCTATCACCCTGCTGCTGCTGCTATTATGCCGGCCACCAAGGTGTTTTCATCAACATGGACTCCAATCCCTTCACCACAAAAAAATTACTTTCTTTAAGCATTTTCAAATGTCTCTTTCATAGGATATGACATTTCTTTCTTTCTTTCTTTCTTTTTTATCCTCACCTGAGAATATGTTTCCATTGATTTTTAGAGAGTGTGGAAGAGAGAGGGAAAGACAGAAACATCAATATGAGAGAAACACTTCGATTGGTTGCCTCCTGCATGAGCCCTGACGTGGGCCCTGGCCAGGGAGGGGCCTGTAACCTAGGTACATGCCCTTGATCAGAATCAAACCAGACCCTGCGGTCCACAGGCCAAGGCTCTATCCACTGAGACAAACCGGCTAGGGCAGGATATGACATGTCTTAGCCCCTCCAGCAGTGGACCTTCGTATTTTCCTTTAGGAGTGAGGTGGAAAAACCCTAGATCACCTTCTTGGATTCTTACTGAAAAGTGCCAGAGTGGCATTGGCTGGTAAAGAGCAACCCGCCTCCAGTTACAGGGGCCAATGAGAACTCTGTGACTCACTGGTTCCCCCTTGCCCTGGCTCTCAGGACATGCAGAGCTGAATGTGCTGACCTGTCACTGGAGAGCTTAAGTTTTCCTAGTTCTTTCATTTTCCACAGTCCTTTTATGAGCATGATTTTACAGTTTGTTAAATTACTTTACTGTTTTTGTGTATCATAAATATTTAAAATTCTATTCTTAATGAAGCAGACTATAAGCACAAAATAAAACATACAGCCACAAGTGGCTGAGGCTCTTGGCCAGGAAACAGGGAGATACTGAACCGCACAGGCTAGCGGAACCCACTTGGAAGAGGGGGAGAGATGCTTCTCTTTGCCAACAGTGTGCTAGCCATTTAACTCCGATAAATAAACGTCTAGGAAATAGTATTCACAACACACTGAGCACATAACATTTTCAGCTGAAATACTAAAAGAAAAAAAAAGAAAAAAACCCAAAACAGCAAACCCAAAGATAATCGACCTCACCTTTTGGCTACATGTTTTGAAACCATATGTTCCAGTCTTACGATCAGCGTGAGGCGCTCTCTTAAATTGACTGTTTCTAGGAGCCACTGTAAAAATGCCATGCGGGCATCTGGGCACGGTGGCAGCAGTAAGAAATTTCTGTTCCCATCTGCTTTCTAAAATGACCCCCAAACTAAAGTTTAAAAAGTCAAAAAAGAAACAAATACAAAGTTGATCTTCAACAAAACTTGGAAACATCAGTATCCCTAACCACAGGACGTGAGAGCCAGTGGCGTGGCTGAGTGGCTCGATGAACGGAAAATCTGACTTGGCGTCTCTGGAGGGGTTACCCACGACACCTCAGAGAGACTCGCAAGGGGCTGTGGTCAGGCATGTGAGGATCTGTGTCTGTGCTGTCTGTGAAAGCCAGTGTGGGACGCTGAGAACCCTGCTCTCCACAACCCCCCCCCACCGGCTGCTCCCCCATCTCCAGAGCACGGTGGGCAGCCCCATGGTGTCAGGAGGCAGACTCTGCAGACACCAGGACAGAGCGGAGGCCTTCTATCCACGTGACTCGTGGAGCTCAGTGAGAAGTGAACATGTCAGACCCTGGTTCAGATGTAAGACTTTCAAGATGGCCAGCAGTGAATGAAAGAAGGCACAGGGCCCTTCTAAACGCCCCGTGCAACTCCACAGGTGTGCACCCCTACCGCTGGCTCTTGGTTTCTCTGAGCTCAGGAAACCAAGCAGAGAGCAGGGCGGGAGTGAGGTGTGGTACTGAAAATGAAATCACATTAATATCTACATACTCCATGGTGAGTACCGATCCCATCCTCCTTAGTGACAGCCTTCCTGTCCTTCAGGCCACCCACTTCCTGAGAAACCTGGCGGACCTTCCTACAGAGGAACCGAACTAACTCAGAGGAAGAGACTGGCACGTGGTAGCTCCTGGCATGAAATCTACCCGACTGCCCACAGGCCCACGCTGACAGGCCACCTGGAAATCATCTCCATCTGCCTGGAAACAAGCCCCACCCACACCCAGAGCTTCTAGAAGCTTCTAGTGCTTCACCGAGAAAGCGCTATCAGGCACTTGAGGCCATAATCAAACACCAACAGCAACACCCAAAAAAAGACCTATACACAGAGAACAAAGAAGAGAGAGAGAGCAATCACATTTCAGAGGGAAATGTTAACATTAGGACACAGTCATAATCATAACAGTGTCCGGTTGCCTTTGGGCGACACCTTCCCCATCACACTTTCTCCTGCAAGACAGGAGCTGGAGCTGGGGACCCTCATCTCCCAAACCTTCGCCAGCAGGTCTACAGCCAACGAGAGGCCCTTCCACGATCAGATTCAGGAAGCAGGACAACAGGGCGCTGAGGCTACCGGAGGAGAGGAAAGCCGGCCTGTGAGTTTAAGAGGCAGCAGGTGCACTCGCGCCAGCGGCTTTCACGCATCCTCCTGTGAGAACGGCTTTGGTGTTGCAGACATCAGTCACGTTTTCAGAGTCCCATGTCTTCCTATTTCCTGAAATCCAGGCGTGGCTTTGCCTAATCCATGCTTCATAGTCCTTAAGCTTAGGAACCCAGGTCCCTGAATTAAATATGTTCCTACTTAAAACATCGAGGGAGGTTTCTGTTTTCCTGATAGAGATCTGACTGATAAAATCACAGGTGACATGTATAGTGTTTCTTATGTAGCAAGAACTGTTATTTATTGTATGTTATGCTCGAAACATATTTTAGTTATTAACTACCATTTTTATAGTATTCACATGTCAAAGCATTAGAAAGATACATACATGACATGACAATGATATCTGTTTTGTCTTGTCATAATCCTTATTCCCATCCTGACAGTACGTAACTATTTAAAATATATTTTTGTTTAGCCTTCAAGATTTTCTATTTGAATATATAAACACCTTTAATAAAAACAAAAGAGATGAAAAAATTAGAAAAATAAAATGGAGGCTAAAAAATCTATCGAATAATGGGTCCATAAAGAGAAAACTAAGAAAATGGATGGGGCATTGTACAAAAATAACACCCCAAAAGTTTTCAAGGACTAAATGATATGGTTGTACATTCTAAAAGGTTGAGCATGAAGAGCCACCTGAAGGCATGGGAGAACACCAGAGATAAACACCAGGGATCTAAAGATTTCACAAATTTCAGAAAGAAAAAAACTAATCATATACACAAACTAGGAATTAAATGGCATCAGACATCTCAAAAGCAGTATTGGAAACTAGACGACAATAGAGTAATTTCTATATTCTAGGTGAAATGGTTTTAACCCAAATTTTTATACCCAGCCTAAGTATCCATCAAGTGTGAAGTCATTATCAGAACATTTTATTCATATCACATTGTCATAAATATTACATTTCTCTGTACTCCTGCTTAGGAGGCCACTGGAGGGTATTTATAAAAATGAGGAAGAAAACAAAAATAGAATAAAATATGGGGTCCAGGAAATAAGGGATCCAACATTGGAAATAGAAGTAGGCATTCCAAGGGTGATAGTTTTATAAAAACACGCTTGGTAGATAATTAGGCCAGATAGGAACATGAGGAAAGAAGGAAAGAAATGGAACTGTTAATTGTCTAGAGTCTGATTTCAGGACTATGCAAGAGATTCAAAGAAAAATAAGCAGATGGGAAACACAGGGGAAGTTACTCTCTCTGAGAAGTGTAAAACTTACATCGAAAGGAAACATAATCTTAGTGCACAACCATGGGCCATATATATGCATCATCATATTACTTGAAACAACAAATATGGGTATAACAACAACCACAAGGACATACAAACAAGACAGGAGAAAGGAAAGAAGACAAGGGGGAGGTGAAGGACTGATGGTTTCCATAATCACTATTTTGACAAAGGTTAATAAGAATTGACTGAGAATCATGTCAGTTAAAAGCACTCTCATAAATTACGCATTTATTACACTTCTCTAAATAATTCACAAGATTATAAATGTTAATTTATAATCAGTATTCCAGGCTTTTAGGATCCACTTAGGGAGATTATGTCCTGACAATGATGCCTTAGAAAGTGAGGGTCACATCAGACTCTGGGGAAACACGACTCTCACCCACTAGGACCACCTCCTAGGTGTACTCTGTGCTTGGACACTCTGGTTATATATTACAACATTCTGTGCCCGGCAGTTCTCTTCAACATCAGATTTTCATAAAACGATGCAATGCGTTTAGGCACGAATATAGTTCTCACACGTTACCTTCACATTCTCCAGGCTACTTCCTTCAATTCCAAGCACATTCCTAAGTGGAATGCTCCTTGACCAGAGTAAAAGTCAAGCACTCTACATTCTATGGCTCTCTAGGATTAAGCTGTTAGACAATAATGATCCTATAAAACACTTGACCATTATTTTCTTTTTTAAATGATATACATGGGTTGCTTTGACCAGTAAAAAGCAAACAAACAAACAAACAATCCTAATAAACGGATTAGGGGGAAAAAGCTAAACAAATCCTGATTTTTCAAAATTAAGTGTAAGGATAAGACTCTGAATGCCTTTCATGTCTGGGGTACATTGGAACACAGTTTCAGGTGGAGGATCAATACCATACTATTCTTTTGTCAAGACTTTTTGCTAATAACTTGCAATAACGTTCATCAGCCCCTTGACAAATGCTTTGTACATGCCTCTCATTACTCTGCTAAACCCTCTCTTTCAGCCACAGAGAAACAACAACACCACCGAGAGATTTGAAGGATACACTCATATCAATCCGATTTATGGAAAGTAAGAGGGAGCCCTTTCCATCCCCTCCTTGCACCTACTTTTGTTTCTTTTTCTTTTTAAAAATCTTTATTGTTGAAAGTATTGCTTATGTCCCCCCTTTCTCCCCATTGGTCCCTTCTAGCCTACCCCAGCCCCCCACCCCAGGCCTGTCTATGTCCATGGGTTCTGCATATATGCACCTGAGTTCTTTGGTTGATCTCTTTCCACCCATCCACCACCCACCCCTGCCTTCCCTCCAATTCTACAGTCTGTTTCTATGCTTCTAAGTATCTAGATCTATTTTGTTCATCAGTTTATTTTGTTCATTCGATTCCACATATGAGTGAGATCATGTGATACTTGTCTTTCTCTGACTGGCTTATTTCGCTTAGCATAATACTCTCTAGTTCCCTTCATGCTGTCTCAAAGGGTTAGAGATTCTTCTTTTTTACTGCTGCATAGTATTCCATGGTGTGAATGTGCCACAGCTTTTTTATCCACTCACCTACTGATGGGCAACTGGGCCGTTTCCAGATCTTAGCTATTGTAAATTGTGCTGCTATGACATAGGGGTGCATATGTTTGGATTGGTGTTTCAGTTTCTTAGGACATATGCCTAGAAGTGGGATCAGTGGGTCAAATGGCAGTTCCATATTTTTTATTTTTGAGGAAACTCTATACTGTTTTCCATAATGGCTGCACCAGTCTGCATGCCCATCAGCAGTGCATGAGGGTTCCCTTTTCTCCACATCCTCACCAGCACCTGTCATTTGTTGATTTGTTGATGGTATCCATTGACAGGTATGAGGTGATACCTCATTGTTGTTTTAATTTGCATTTCTCTGATGATCAGTGACTTTGAGCATTTTTTCATGTCTCTTGGCCATCTGTATGTTCACTTTGGAGAAATGTCTATTTAGATCCTTTGCCCATTTTTTAAAAATATATTTTATTGATTTTCCACAGAGAGGAAGAGAGAGGGACAGAGAGTTAGAAACATCGATGAGAGAGAAACATTGACCAGCTGCCTCCTGCACACTCCCTATTAGGGATGTGCCCACAACCAAGGTGCATGCCCTTGACTAGAATCAAACCTGGGACCTTTCAGTCTGCAGGCCAACGCTCTGTCCACTGAGCCAAACCGGTTAGGGCTGCCCATTTTTTAATTGGATTGTTTATCTGCCTTTTGTTAAGTTGTATGAGTTCCTTATATATTTTGGATATTAACCCTTTATCAGATGTATCATTGCCAAATAAGCTCTCCCATACAGTGAATTCCCTTTTCATTTTGTTGATGGTTTCTTCTGTTGTGCAGCAGCTTTTTATTTTGATGTAGTTCCATTTGTTTATTTTCTATTTTGTTTCCCTTGCCCTAGATGTATCTGCAAATAGAGACGTATTGCTACCAGAGATATCTGAGATTTTGCTGCCTATGGCTTCTTATAGGATTTTTATGGTTTCATGACTTACACTTAAGTATGTTATCCATTTTGAGTTTATTCTTGTATATGGCGTAAGTTGATGGCCTAGTTTCATTTTTTGCACATACATGTCCAACTTTCCCAGACCATTTATTGAGGAGACTGTCTTTACTCCATTGTATGCTCTTGACTCTTTTGTCAAATATTTACTGAGTGTAATGTCTTCGGTTGATTTCTGGAGCCTCTATGCCAGTTCTTGTGCCAGTACTAGGCTGGTTTTGATTACAGTGGCTTTGTGGTATAATTTGATACTTGGTATTGTGATTCTTCCAACCTTGCTCTTGTTTCTCGAGATTGCTACAGCTATTTGGGGTCTTTTTGGTACCATATAAATTTTTGGAGTATTTGTTCTAGATCTGTGAAATATGCTGTTGGTACTTTAATAGGGATTGCATTGAATCTATAGATTGCTTTGATTTTAATGATGTTAATTCTACCAATCCATGAACACAGTGTATTGTTCCACTTCTTTATATCTTCCTCTATCTCCTTTGTCAACGTCCTGTAGTTTTCCAAGTACAATTCTTTTACGTCCTTGGTTAAGTTTATCCTAAGTATCTTAATTTTTTGTTGTTGCAGTGGTAAATGGGATTGTTTGTTTAGTTTCTCTTTCTGAGAATTCATTATTGTCTATAAAAATGCCATCAATTTCTGGGTGATAATTTTATATCCCGCTACATTGCCGAATTTTTTTATTAGCTATAATAGTTTTTTTTGGTGGAGTCTTTAGGGTTTTCTATGTACAATATCGTGTTATCTGTGAATAATGAGAGTTTTACTTCCTCCTTTCCGATTTGGATGCCTTTTATGTTTTCTTCTCTTTGCATCTAAATTTTGGGTGGGACCCCAATTTACCAAAGAATGGGACCTGCTTAAAACATCCCTGAACTTACTCCTAGCCTCCTAAAGAGAATCCACACAGATCCCTAAGATCACATTTTCAGTGTGATGCCCCTGCTATATGGGAACAGTGGTTTGGAATTGAGATGTGCTCACTCTTTTCCCAAACAACTTGCCTGGTTGGAATTTAGCTCTCAGTGGGGCTGCTCCCTCCTCACAAAGACCATAAATGAGTCATAGGAGGTGTTTGCTCAGCTCTTTGCCCTCTCTCAGCCTAGAGATAATGAAGCTTGATAGCGATGTGCTAAAGCCATCTCTCCGTGCAAGCTCTGAAATCTTGCCCTAGAAACTACATTTAGCGACTTCTAAAGATTCTTCAAAATCATTGCATTGAGCCAGCCATGTCCTTATTTTTTCCTGTGGTTCCTCTCAGATAGTTCCAATGCTTTTTCCACCTGGTGAATTTAAGTAAATATTTCTTAAAAAACTACAAACAGTTTGGTATGATTCAATAGTACAGATTATGATCTGTCGAGCTAGTTTTAATATTGGTGTTGGCTTATGGCTAAATATTAGCTTGTATGTTATCTGTTTATCACAAGGTAAAATAGAAGAAAGCTTGTGATTTTTTCCCCATTTTTTTTCATTTTCCTTACACAATCACCACTGTTTAAAACCACCTTCGTTTACCCCAGAATAGCATAACTTTAGGCTTCTCCTAAGTGATTCTTTAAAAAAACAACAAAAAACCATCATTTTCCTTCCTTGTTTTTGAAATTCAAACAAGCCAGCCTAACATTTGTCAATGCTCCCCTGCCAGACAGGGGAGCCGAGCGAGTCACCTGCCTCATTCTTCAATTTCCAGGCAGGAGCTACTGCTGATTATATTATCAAAGGCAGCCAGCTGCCGTTGCAGATAGCCTATTAGTGAGAGACGTTGATAGAACCAATCAACAAATAAACAGGTAAAAATCTTCTCATGCCATTTCGTGTGATTCTGACAAATGAGAGGGACGTGACCCTATTCGCATGAGGGAAACAAGGCGGAAAACCACTCAGAAAACTCAGCCTGGCAAAACGAGATCCTGGTCCAAATGCCTTCCCTCCTGGATCAGAGACCTTTCCCCGAGACCTGTCCTGTAGGGCCCGCCTTCTGCATGGCCGGCTGCTCCCTCTCTCAGGAAGTTTGGCTTCAGATGCTGAAAGGCCACCCTACCAACCACAGGGTTCTGGAGCAGTGATGAATGCTGACCAAGGTTCATGAGCAGTTGCCTTTACTCATTAGCAGTGGTTCTCAGCCCTCCGAATGCCGCGACCCTTTAATACAGTTCCTCATGTTGTGGTGACCCCCAACCATAAAATTATTTTTGTTGCTGCTTCATAACTGTAATTTTGCTACTGTTATGAATTGCAATGTAAATATCTGATATGCAGGATGTATTTAGGCGACCCCTGTGAAAGGGTACTTCGACCACCAAAGGGGTCGCGACCCACAGGTTGAGAACCGCTGCATTAAAGCAATAGCTGGGGTTCTCCTGTTATTTCAGAATCCTTCTAAAGATTTCCATACCTAAAGCCAGCCGGGGCAGGTACAAGTGTGCAGCACTTCACAGAGTTCTAAGCAAAGCTGTCTTGCTTTTTAAAAATAATTTTTTAAAAATATTTTTATTGATATCAGAGAGGAAGAGAGAGGGAGAGAGAGGAGAAACATCAATGACGAGAGAGAATTGTTGATCGGCTGCCTCCTGCACGCCCTACACCAGGGATCAAGCCTGCAACCTGGGCATGTGCCCTGACTAGGAATTGAACCTTGACCTCCTGGTTCATACGTTGATGTTCAACTACTGAGCCACACCGGCTGGGTTGTATTGCTTTTTAGTTTTCTGGAAAACTTTGCAAACAATTGCAAAATTTTAATACATAAACTGTACCTAAATTCTGGAATTGTTCCAAGGATATCTTGTTTTTAAACTGTAATTAGAGGAGCAACCCGTCTTTCCTGAAATAAACACGGGGCAGGAGAGCATGGGTGTGATTCTCTCTAGAGGCATGTGACTCTCTTCAGGAAGCTGGACAAAACTCTCCAATTCGGAACAGATCTGGCCAGTGAGCGGAAGCAGGCAGAGCCCCCATGACGGAAGGGCACAGTTCTGCTCCGGGCGGCATGCTGTGGCTCTGAGGTGGAGTTTATTCTGAGATTTATAGACACTTCAGAAGTTCTGATCACTGGCCAAATGGTTAACAGGCGATGATTCATGAGCACCTGGACTCTAACAAGCAACCTATGAAGCACCACAGATGAGGGGGCATCCGTGGGGATTTGTGGGATTCAAAAAAGTGCACCCACCTGCAGCATCACATGTTATAGGAAAGCAAGTTGGCCCAGGGCGGTTGTGGCCTGTATTTGCATCACTGCTCCTGTGGACCGATGGTCCTTCCCTGGCTGTGGATTTCTGCTCTGTTGTCAAGTGGCCACAGGGTCCCCCTGGCTGAACAGCCCCGCTGGCCCAGGTGTCTCCTCTCGCCTTCACTGTTCTCAGCTTGGCTTGGTGGCAGTAAGACAGTGCGACGAAGCAACACCTCCTCACCTCACCAGATCACAGTCCTCACTGGGGCCCTTGTTAAAGTGGGACCCCCAGGGTCAGTCTCTGTCAGTGCTGCACCTGCAGGACAGAAACTATGTCTTTTAACAGAAGAATCTCCCCTTGGTGACGCCGATGCTCAGATGTAGGAAATGTGATGAATGGGAAGAGTAGGCTTATCTCATCCCAGGAAAAGTATGTTTATTTCAAGGAATGAGTACTTAAATAATACTTTAGTCTCCCCCCTCCAATGTAAAGACTGTGTGGAAGATTCAGTATTCTTTCAATTATCCAATACCGTTAACTAGTCTAAGACCCTTAGTCATTGTAGATGTGATCAAAAGAAGCCACAAAACAGTTCTTGGCCTCATGGAACTTGGGAGGTTCATTAATGGTTACACACGGCTGTTTTTATTTGTAACCTGAGTAAGAAAATGTCCAGGTGGACACCACTTACTTCAGATGGACTCTATGCAGTGCTCCTATTGGCGATACGATGGTGTCTGCTCAATTGGATACGGTAGCCAGTAGAGACTGTGCAAGGGGCCCACTCGAGACAAGGAAGCTCCAGTGCAGGGGCCGGGGCCATGTTGAGGAAGAAAACTCTGGGCAAGGCTGCAGCTCAGTCAGTAGTCCTGGGAGGGTGGGTACAGTTGTAATAGAAGGAGGAAGTCCAGATTGATAGGTAATATATTTCATAATTGGTAGATTTTTCTTCATTTTACATTTCTGAGTCAAACTACTTATTTTGATCTCTATAAAATTACTTACTAAGCTTATGTAACTAATGCCCATTCACTCATTGGATGGATTATTTTCGTGCCAGTTGTACGTTTTACGTATCAACAGAGCCAGATCTTTCTTCATTCGCTACCCCAATAGAGTAAAAATTACACATAGTTACCAGCTTCCACCTGCTTTTTCTGGGAGCAGAGAAAAAAGTCTGAGTGTCATGAAAGGCCCAGGAGTTTGTGTAGAATATACACAAGCTAGGAAGGGATTATGTCCCCCTCTCCTTCCTTATCTTCCTTTATCTGTTTGGTGAAGGTTAAAGTTTTCCTTCCCTAAGATTAAGTCCAATAAGCCAGAAAGGGAAAAGTATGCTGCCGAGGAGAAAGAAAACAAAGATGCATGTAGTTAGGGCCATGATAGCGGAGGTTCTCAGACGAGGCACCTATTTTTTTTTTTTTATCAGATCAGCCAAAAATATATCTTTTTGGTGTGCCACCAAATTGCAGTAATTAGTTCATGTGTACCATGAGCTTTAAAAGGTGAAAACTGCTAGTGCAGATGGCCTGTGCAAAATCCAGTTCCACTTTTCCTTCCATTTCATACCACCCAGAGCCCCGAAGGCTAAGCTTCTGGGGAAAGGAGATGGCTGAGCAGCGGAAGCCAGCAGTGAGCTGGGGGTGTCTGCGCTGCTGGCAAAGGTGACCTGCGCTCTCTCAGTCCCGCTCAGTTAAGTCACATAGGCACAGGGTTTATGTGGCAGGGAAACAATGCAACCAATCAGGCCCCCCCCCCCCCCCCCCCCGGGAAGCATGCTATAAATGTTTACCAGCAAACCACTGTCAGAGCAGTTTCCTCATCTGCACACAACTGGGAGCCATCCATCCATCTAAAGGTTCAGATGGCATCTCCATACAGAGGCAGCCACAGTGGCTGGCGTTAGGGAGTTAGTTAGTTAGCCAGTTAGTTAGTTTGTTTGTCTAAAGTTGGGAGAAAGCAGCAGCAGTGGCGGGAGGCAATTGGGAGCTCTGTCACCCACATCCCACTCTGGGATGTGGCCAGGCCCTAGCCACAAATGGGGCACAGTCCCCATTCCTGTCGGGCCATAATTTTGGAGCCCCTGCCAGATGGTTGCCAAGCCAGGTTCTCAGGACACAGAGTGAGAAGGCACAGCTGTCCCTGGGACAGAAAGGCTCATCACCAATAGGCGCCCACAGCAAATCCACTCACAGGCCTCATGCCCCCAGATGTTCTCCCTGCAGCCTGGAGATGGAGAGAAAGGGACAGCATGAAATCTACTTCCTCCCTCAACCAGCCACCACAGATAGAGCCTCTAAGCTTTGAGCAAATTATCAAATTCACTTTAAAACGATATTATTATTCCTGCTGGTTTCTCATGAACAGGATCGTTTTGTGTAGTTTTGATTCTTTTATAAGTGTTTCTGCCCCTTTCTGTAAATGGACTATTTATAACCTCTTTTGACTCTGAAATGACAGGTTTTCATCCTAATGCACTGCTCGCTGTGTGCTGAGGTGTGCTCGCAGGGGCTGCGTGTGCGGCTCTCTGCGTGTTGTGAGTGACGAGCGGGCCGGCAGGCCTGTGCACTTCTTCCGGAGCTTGAAATCACACTTGGAGACACCACCGCCATCATGGTGTCCATGGAGTGGGGCGACATATCCCAGGCGAGTGTGCTATTTAGCAACCCTGGTCTTGATTAGGTGCTTTTAAAAAATATTTATTTGTTTCCCATTATTTATTTTGATTTCTGAAGGTTGGAATGCTACCAGGAAGTCCTCAATATCGAGTCCCAGGCCCATGAGAATATGGAATCTCTTCGCTCATTGTTCCCCTTTCCCCTGGACATTGCACCTTTCTTGTTTGCGTTTCCTTCTCTTTCCTTCCTTCTCATGAGCGTGTGCCTGACCCAGGCTCACTGTTGCCCTCCTGTCTCATGGGAACTTCATTCATTACTGCACCTTCTCCCTGTGACATCCATGCGTATAATTCTCGAAACCATAAGCCTGCCTGATCCTGACCTCATTTTCCAATTTCAGGGTGTGCGCTTCACCTTCCCAACAGCTTGCTTTGGAAGCTCCTTAATATCAGCACATCACAAACTGAGGGTGTGGTTCCCTCCCGGCTTCCTCTTCCCCTTGCCGCCTGCATGCTCAGACAGCCAGGCTCAGGACCTGGGCACATTGGGGTTTCCACACTCTCCTTGGCTTCCTACATCCCAGCCAGTTCCGACAGCCCTGCACACGTGGCCAAAGCATCCTGCGTTCCCTCTTCCTGAGCCTGCCTCCCTCCCGGCTGGCCGGTCTTGCCTCCGCTGAGTCCTGGTCTCTCTCTCTCTGCTCTGGGACCCATGGACGCATAAGCATCAGTTCATGTCTCCGCTTCCAGCGTCAGTCCTCTGGCTCCTCTGAGGAAACTCCTCCGCGATTCCCAGTGGCTCTCCTCGGTAGCAGCTCCTCCTTTTGCCACTCGGGCCCTGCTTACAATTTTCTTTTTGGTTTAATGTTTCATTGCACGTATTGCTCTGAGGGTTTTCCCATCATGAGTCTTTCCTCAAAACCATTCTGCATTTTCTCTCCTCTATTGCTCCACTCACTATTTCCCATCGAGCCCAAACTACCAACCTCAGTACTTGAAGGTTTGTCAAAGCCAGATCCCACAGTTTTCTTAAACCTCAACTCCTCTCAAACGCTTTCTGATGCGGACCTTACGATATGTATGTATGTGTATGTGTGTGTGTGTGTGTGTGTGTGTGAGTGTGTGTGTGTGTATATATATATATATGGAACAACTCCTTTATATAAGTGTGTATATATATTTTATCAGACTTGTTCATTTTTAATCATACTTATATCATCCACTGCCTGCTTGAGAGCTCTCTGAGGATACCCTGTCTTCTTTCAAGTGCCTTGCATAGAGATAGACCCAGGTATTACTGATTTTTCTGGAACTCTAATGGCATGGGGTCCTACCTATCTAGCGGCGGGGAGTGGAGAGAATACTGTGAAGTCGCAGCAGGTCTACTATCCTTTCCTTCCTCGCCCTTCCTCCTGCTCTTCTTAGATTTGTAGCCATCAAGCGTGATAGGCCTGACCGGGTGTTGAAGGGGAAGACAAAAGCGGCATCAGGTACATCAGGTACGTACGAACACTGATAATGAATCGGCTGCCGGAGCTCAGCTCCCCACGCCGACAGTGCGGGAGCCTCCCAGCTCTCCCCTGTGGACACCAACAACCGGGAGGCTGACAGCAACAAGAATTCCCTCGGGACGCTGGCTACCTGGCTCTGTAATTGTGTTTCTTTCTCTCTTTTTCTCTCTGAAATGAATGTAGGTAATTTTCTGGCCCAGAAAATGTACCCACTGGGAAGAATATTCCCCTAAGTAGCCTGATAAAAAACAAGCCAGTACTACAGGGCAATGTGACTTCTGCCCTATTCCCCAGGGATTGTGAAACACAGGAAAAGGCCTGGAGATTTCCGGGTGCAGGGACTGACAAAGGGGATGAGGGGATGTGTCCCAGGCAGGCAACACGGTACTCTGCCATTTTTATAAGTGCTTATGTCATATTTAAAGACCAATAAGAAAACACACAGGAAGGAGACTTGTAGGGACCCCTTGTTAATTTAACTCGAGTGAAGCTAGATTACCGGTAAGTGTGCTCTTATATATGTCAGTACTATGCAAAAGAACCTAAAATGCTCTTTTGGATCCAGAAAGATGGTGGTATTTCTGGCCTCCTTGCTCGTACCAATTCCCTGGCTTTGCTTACAAGAATTCAGAGCTTCGTTAGCTCTGTATTCCATGCGTGTGACCTACAAGCTACCTCCTGCCAGCAGTTCCTACAGCCCTAATTAGAAAATTTGTCTTCCTGGTGGTGCTAATAGGAAACCAAATACAGTAGGGTTTTAACATGTAGCAATAGATGCTGCTTTCTTGTTTAAATCACTGTGCTCGTTATTTTCATGTAACCAGAGATTACCTTCTCAGCATCACGGGCAACACCGAGCTCAGGTCTGGGAGCAAGTCCCAGACACGAACAGGCCCATCCTGAGTGAGCGCAGGGTCTGGATGATTCCGTGGAAAGGACGAAGCAGTAGGACCGTTGTGGTTCCAGGGGCCCTGCACCCGTTTCCATAGCAGGTGCCAATATGCACCTCCTTGTAGCCATCAAGCTTCCTGGAGTAGAAACTTCTCAGTCAAGTTTAGCACAGGTTATTATGTCAAAACTGCTGGCTGCTTCTGCAAGCTATGGCTTATGACACCCTGATGACCACTGACCAGTCATTAGCAGCTACATTCATCAGCTGGAATAGCTTTTACCACCGGGTTTGAGTCTATCTCCAGAACTTGTGGCATCAGGGGAAAATGAGTGAATTTCTTCCAAGCAGCCCTTTGCTTTGACCGTGGACTAGTGAGGAAAATAATGAACATGTCAAGGGTCTCACGTGCCCAGATTCAGATAACAAACAGCCCTGTGCCTGGAGCTAGCGTATTATTCCTGCATCCTCCTCCTGGGGCTTGGTTTGGGTTCCCATACGTGGTTTGGACAAGCATGCGATTGAAATGACAAGTTGGTTGATTTAGAATATTTTCAATCCCTGATTTCCATATGTGGTTGAGATTGGTTAAGTGATTACGTGGTTTGGCAAAATTCATCTTTCAAAATTTGTGCCTTTTTTTTTTCAGAATTTATAGTATACTTGATTTTTCCTTGCCTAATTCTGCTTGCTGGCATATATCACAATTTTGTATCTTAATGCAGAAAAATGTAGGAAAGGAATAAAACAGCTTTTAGCCAAATTATCTAAATTGCATTGCTGTTATAATTTTTCCTAACTTTTAATTCCAAGAAAGTTGGGCTCAGGGGTCTAACATCTAAAGCATTAGAAAGAGAATGAACAAGAGGATATGGTCTAGCTGGGGAGGCTTTTATTTCACATGGGGACTTGGGCCTTGTGAGTTACAGAAGCCTCTGTAAGGAAGAGAAATCCGAAGTGCTGTGCAGCATTAGTGTTTTTATAAGGACTTGGAAAAGTGATTGCCTTTTCTTGAAAATATATAATGGAATTCGCTTCCAAATGTATTATGCACATGATCTATATGTTGCAGTATCTCATTGCTATGGAAGACCTTTACTGCTCTAATTTTAGAATTTAAAAATTCCCGTTAGCCCTGATACAAGGTAGAGCTTTCATCCCTACTTTATGGAGAACCATGACTTTTGTGCAAAGTAAGACGCTACATGTATTTTAGTTTCTTGCTTCTTGAATATAAATTTTGGATGAAAAGAATATTTTCAGTTTATTCTACTAATAAATGCTTATATCAACAGAATAACAAATGCTCTCTCTAAATAAACATGAACACAGATAGCAAAAGCAGAAAACATATTAACCACAGTTCTGTCATTTGCACGTAAGTCTCATAATATTGTCAACCAATAGCTACAGATCTTTCAGATGGAATTTGTTCATTCATAGAATGTTGTCTTCTTCATGCATTCCAAAATAGCACAGATTTTTATTATTTCCTCACTTTCTACTTCTATTAGACCTTTAAAATTTAAATTAATGGGATGGTGTGTGAATGAATTAAAATTTGCTACCTTCATAAACAAGTTGAGTAAGAGGTAATCATTACTTGAAAAAGATGGTGTGCATAGCTCTTTAACAGCCTTTCCTTTTTCTAAGATCTCTTTTAAAAAATTATTGAATTCATTGGGGTGATGTTGGTTAACAAAATTATAAACATTTCAGGTGTACAATTCTATAGTACCTCATCTGTATATTGTACTGTGTGTTCAACACTCCAAGTCATGTCTCCTTCCATCACCACTTATTCCCCTTTTACCTTCTTCTGCCTCCCCCCCGTCTGGTAATCACCATGTGGTTGGCTGTGTATAAGGGTTGTTTTTTCCTTAATCACTTCAAGTTTTTTCACCCGGTGGCCCCACCCCCCAGTAGCTCTCAGTCTGTTCTCTGTAACTATGAGTCTGTTTCTATTTTACTTGTTTTCTTATTTTGTTCATTAGAGTCCACATATGTGATCATATGGTATTTATTTTTCCCTGAGTGGTTTATTTCGCTGAGCATAATAACTCTCCAGGTCCATCCATGCTGTCACAAAAAGTAAGCTATCCTTCTTTTCAAATATTCTTAACGAATTTATTTTATTAGGTCTATATGGTTAATATGGTTCCCAATGTGGCACACACCCCACAGGGGGCAATTTGATTTTTAAGCAGGGGGGGAATTTGAGAATGAATTATTAACAGTGAATTTTTTGCATTTCTTATGGTTCTAGGGGCCTCATATACAGGATATAAATATATGTTGTGATGTATTTGTGCATTTGAGTTCTCTATTATGTTTTGAAACTTTATTTGCTATTTTGTCATATCATTTCATATTATTTTTTTTAACAATTTCTTATTGATTTCTTCCTCAGGACTTCCACTGTCCTTTCCTTCTTTTATTTTTCTCTTTCATGGATGCCATGTTCTTTGGAAGCTTGTTTAGACCAAGTTAATGGCCTTTTAGGCTTCCTCCACATGAACAGGAGCTCGCTTTTTGAATAATAAGAATTATATGTCACGGGTGGGGGTGATCAGGATTTTAGAGATGCTTAGGTGAGGCGTGGCCAAAACAAGGCTGGGAACCACTGGTCTAGACATAGATCTGCCCAATCCTATAGTTGAAATAGGACCTCTTAAAATTTGGACCTGGTCCTCTTAGCCAGACTACATGGCGCTGTAAGACTGATTTCTGTATTCATTCTGATCCTGTTTCCTCACCCAGTGCTGAGGCTCATGTCTTCTGTCGGGTTAGACAGGAAGCAGACACTGAGGTGACAGAGGTTGCTGGCTGGGGGATGCGCCCTCAGGAATGGTGTCTGTGAGCAGGTGAGGCTTCCAGAGAAGCTGAGCTTCTATAGAGCTATAGGGCCTGAGCCAGTGCCATAGGGCAACCCTGAATGAAGGGTCTTGCTGTGATTCAGGCCTTTGTACCTTCTCACAACAAGCCACTGGGTGCAGGCTGCCCTGGGTAAAGGGTATGTCAATTTGAAGGTGACAACTATTTTAGCCAAAGGAAGTTTCTAGGACGTAGCTTAAAAGCTAACCCTTCTGGTCACTGGCGAATGCCTTGTTCCTGAGAGGAGGTTCTGGGTGGCACAGTGCAGTTATCTCAAAAATGCAGGCCTATGTGTATGCCTAGCATATGCTTTACACATTGCAGTTGTGAATAAACAGTAGCTATTATTACTATGATGATGATGATGAATGAGGATCCATAGAATTTTCCTGAGGAGCCCATGGGATTACATACGCATTGTTTAACACTAATTAAATGCTATAAAATACACAAAGGGTAATATGCAAATTGACCCTAACAGCAGAACAACCACGAATGATGGGTCGCTATGACACGCACTGACCACCAGGAGGCAGATGCTCAACGCGGGAGCTTCCCCTTGTGGTCAGTGAAGCTCCTACAGGGGGAGCTCCACTCAGCCACAAGCCGAGCTGATGGCTGTGAGTACAGCGACGGTGGCGGGAGGCTCTCCTGCCTCGTTGGCAGCACTAAAATGTCTGACTGCAGCTTAGGCCTGCTCCCTGGGGGACCTGCCCTGAGGGCTCCTGGGCTGCCAGAGGGATGTCTGACTACAAGCTTAGGCCTGATCCCCCGGGGAGCCCAGACTGCAAGAAGGCACAGGCCAGGATGAGGGAACCCCCTGAGTGCACGAATTTTTGTGCACCAGGCCTCTAGTTTAAATATAAGGCAGTTGCTTCCTTTTGAGGCCAATATCTAGCAGGTTGTTTCTACGCACACATACTGAAAAGGACTGATGGCCATTTCAATCGTTATAACAATCCCTCACATCACGAAGAGTCTACTCCTTCTTGCTGGGGTTGCCTAACATGGAACACGCTCCACGGAGGTTTAATTCAAAAGCCAAATATAGATGTGCACGGTGGCCCAACCTAAGTGTTTTGAAAGGGACTTCCTTAACCGTTACATTTTCCATGGGCCAGTTAACTGGATTTGAATTATTTTTAATGGATAAAGCATTTTAGCAGCATTCTCTAGAGACTGCTGATTCCAAATGGAGCATTTCCAATTAATCTAAGGAAGACATTATATAAACACAAGTTAACAATCTCATGGCAATAGATGATAACAATATTGCTGCAAATTATTAAAGGTTTATTCGCTAAGCAATTCAAAGAGTTATTCCAGACATAATCAAACGCAGCCTTGCATCTCCGCAGACTCTTTGGATGCAGGTATTATTGGCCCATAATTAACCCCGAGGGAAGATGTTTAGGATGAATTATCATTTAGCCTTTTCTAAGCCTTGAATTATGGAAATCCATTGACTACTTGGTAGAAATATTTATTACTTCTATGGCTCTGTGTGTGTGTGTGTGTGAAGAGTAGTAGGTTGTGAAAATGACTTTTGAAAAAGACATTACAAAATCCAAAGAAGAATAAATACTTCTCATGTGCCATTTGATACTGGGTATTTCCTGCCATATATATATATATATATATAATCTATCTCCAGTTTCATGAATGTAAAATATAGTAGTCCTGGTTTAATAACCTCTCCTAAATAACATTTGAATGGATTTCTGTTATAAGAGAAGTTTATCTCAAAGAAGGGCTTTGTTTTGCTGAAGTGATCTAAATATATGATGTCAAGGTATTTTTACACTATCTGTTTCAATACAGGTCTTGCATTTAGTACGTATCTCATTTCGTATATATCTTGCATTTAGTATGTTTCTCAATGAATAATTGCTGAAATTAATATCTACTATGTATAAAGGTGGAGTAGAGTGGAATGGAGGTGTCAAGGCACAGAATGGCTTATTATCAAGATTTGCCATCGGCTGGTGCACTGAGCTTCTTTTGCGATTACATGTAATGCCATTTGCCAACAAGGTTGTTAATATGAGACCAGGCTACCAGCATTGAAGTTGTGTTTCATTGGCGAGTGCTTATGGGGCTTTTATCTTCCAAGTCACACTCCAATTTACTTTGCACAAAGAGAGCGAGCACTTAGTGCAGAAACAGCCACTAAAACAACAGTAGATGTAGGGCAGTGATGGCGAACCTTTTGAGCTCGGCATGTCAAAATTTTGAAAAACCCTAACTTAACTCTGGTGCTGTGTCACATATAGAAATTTTTTGATATTTGCAACCATAGTAAAACAAAGACATATTTTTGATATTTATTTTATATATTTAAATGCCATTTAACAAAGAAAAATCAACCAAAAAAATGAGTTCGCGTATCACCTCTGACATGTGTGTCATAGGTTCGCCATCACTGGTGTAGGGGGACCCACAGGTAGGGCTGCGAGTGTGATCAGGAGCAACTCTGAGTACATGTGTATACCCATGCCCTACACCAATAGGTCGTCAAAACCAGTCTGAGCGTATTTCATATCTCCCCTCATTATCCGAGATATGTGAGCTCTTGACAACACAATACCTCTTGGGTCACCCCCCTCCTGCCCCTGAAATTCTGGCTCTGAAGATAAGTAGTGTTCTGGTTTACGAGGATTATAGAGCATTTTCTTTCTGCCAAGGGTCACTCGCACTCAGTGGAGAGCCCGCGGCCCTGACGTGTGTAAGTGAGAAAGTGTCGGAACATGTCGTATATCCCGAAGCAGCTGCTGTGCTCACACTCTTCAGCTCAATGGGAAGCCTAACTTCACGGTGACTGTGTGCGCATGTTGTTGAGAAAGAGAAAGTATTTCAGATGTAGGATGTCCTAAAAGAAAAGCCACTGTGCTTGAGGAAAACCGCTTACATTACTTCTGTTTGCTACATACAAATGGAATGTCAGTTTCAAAATTCCCACTTCTCACAGGGAAAATAAATACCAGAGAGACAGGTCCAGGGAAGGGCTTGTGTAAATGAGCCAACGACCCCTTCCCTTCGCTGTGATGGAGAACGAACCCTGCACCAGCCCCCACTGCGCACGTTCTAAAACGGTGCTCACCCTGAGTGTCTCCTGGGCAACCATCTAATACGAAAACAACACAATGAAAACCACAGAATCGGGGTCGTTTCTATTTTTTCTGCCAATGAGGACAAGCACAGTCAAACTAGTACATCATAATTTAGAATTCTGAGCACTGACACTGGGATTCCGCTCCTTTTGAGCTCAAATGTTCCCTTGTCACTTCCTGTCCCCGCATTCACGTTAGTATCAACATCAACACAAACAGCCTTTTCTGAGGGTGACTCTGTCATCGGTGACGGGAACCAAGAGAAATAAGAGAGGCTTGATTTCTGGGAAAGAATGACCTGCGACTTGACTGAATTGGATGTGACTGAAGAAGTTCAGTTTCTATCTGCTCTATTTCTAGTTTATTATTGTGGTCCTGCCAATAATAAAAAGAATAAGAAATACTGAACTAAAAACAATATCTTCAACCATGGCAAATCGGTTAGATTAAATGCTGAATGACAACCACTTTGCCTCTCATCCAGCAATCCCTTGTGGTGGGTGGAACTGTATTCAATTGGACACTGATTCTCAAGAACACAAGGACCACACAGCTCTGGAAGACACGGCGAGCTCTCTGTCCTTAACTTTCTCTCTCATAGCAAAATACAACAAGCATATAAACAACCGCTGCAGGTGGTAAACTGTGGTGAATTCAACAGGATAAATATAAGTGAAAGACGATAGGAATTTAAAGGAAATAAATACTTCCAAGAACTAAATGGCCCCAGATTTGGGACAGCAAACCGAGGACATGAATTGAGGGGAAACACACAGGCGTGAGCACTGCAGGAGGCCGGAGAGGTGGGCGGAGAAGGAAGCTCAAAGTCCGTGGGTGTCTGGGAGGGAGTCCCCACAGACTCCCCTGATATACACCCTCGGGCAGAAGACTGGGATCGGAGTGAGGAAGCCATGATTTCGGAACCAGATCTGTCACTACCTGTGTGACCCTCGAGAAGATACTGGAGGTCATTGGCTAATGAGCCTCATTTGAGAAACGGAAACGATTACCAGGCCTGCCCAGCCATCTCTGAGGTCCTCTCTCGCTCTGAAATGCTTTGATGCCCTGGGTACCGGCACACAGGACGTCACAAATGCCGGCGTTGTGCTCACATGATTAGGAACATGGGCTTGTCCAGGTGAGCACACATGAAGAATCTGTCTGTACCTCGTGTCACTGAACAGAGGGCATGTCAGCATGTGAAAGCGGCTGCGGAGGCGGACTCAGGAAGTACGTGGGGGGCAGGTGGGTGTCAAGGCTTCTGACGTGTGGCCAGAACAAGGACTGAGAGGGACCACAGTGCGCCTGATGGAGACAGTGATGAGGAGGGGAGTGGAAATCACTGGGACGAGGCTGTTCTGGGCAAGGATGGGCCAAGACTCCGCTACCAAAGATGGGGAGACAAAAGGAGGGGGGCTCTGGAGGGAGGGTGGGAGTTTTGTCAGGTGTGGTGGCCTGCCGTGGGAGGAAATAGGTCACACTAAAGAAGAGCATCTGGAAGGCTTTTGTGTGCCCGCCCTTCAGTCTGGCTTGGAGAAGGTGAACCAGAGACAATACCTGTTTGAGAGGCTGGGCCAGGCCAGGCCAATGGGCTGAGAGAGAGGAGACTGGAGAGGGAAGGGAGCACACGATACTGCGGAGTCATTAGAATTGTTATGACCAAACAAATGGTACTGTGTCATATAATTTAAATCTTATATTTTATTTCAGTTTTCGTTGCCCATTTTTATTACTTTATTTTATGGCATATTTATTATTTCTGGTGTTATTTCCCTTATTTTTCTTGGTTTTCCTCTTTGAGAAGTCATTTGGAAACCACATAATAGAAAACCCCTTGTTTCTGCGAAGGAGACCTTCTTGCTTGGTGAGTCCTTGGGGAATGATGAATGCTTTTCAAGGATTTCTCCATTATTTATCTGACGGATGTCTCAACAAGTGACGCATCGAAGTGAATGCAGAGATAACAAGCAGCGCGAACCTCCAAAGCTTTGGTTTGTACATAAAATAAGAAAGGCTGTTCATACCTGTGAATGACTTTGGGGGAAACCAGAAGTTTACCATTTACATGTTTCCACAATGATAGGAAGCTTTACACAGGGAAATCCACCCATTACTTGGCTTGCATCACAATTTTTCCCCCCAGTTAGGCTTGGCTAGAGTTAGAACCCATTTTAGAAACAAAATAAAACGACATCAGATAACGTTTTGCCCTAAGATAGCTGACATGCTGGTTACACTGTAAGCTCCCCAAAATCACACCTTCCAGTTTATGAATAGACTAGAGGCCCAATGCATGAAGATTCATGCAAGAATGGGCCTTCCTTCCCCTGGCTGCTGGCACCGCCTTCACTCTGGCCCGGAGCTGCCTTTCTTCCTTCCCATGCTGCCCAGAGGCCTGGAGCGGCTGGGGCTGTGCAGAACGCCTGCATCATTGCCATGGTGATGACACAAGCATCCCACTCTGCCCCCGGCTGCTAGGAGCCTGCATATGCAAATTAAGTCACCATCTTTGTTGGGTTAACTTGCATACTCACTCCTGACTGGTTGGTGGGCGTTCAAAGGTACGATCAATTTGCATCTTTCTCTTTTTTTTCTAGTGTAGATGAACCCATGCACACACACAGGTGCGTAACATAAATCTGTGGAACTGCACCTAATATAGGGGGTCCCCGAAAATGTTCATACACACTTTGAATAATTACAAAGGCAGTGTTTGTTAAAATACGTTTCATTTTCAACACCGGGCTATCCTCTGTGAAAGTGTGTATACATTTTTGGGACACCCTGTATTTGTGTGTGTGTCATATAGGTATCTCCACACATACTTTCTTCACATCAGTGTGAAAAAATATATTTTTGTCTTTTATCTGAAACACCTTCCAATGTACAGCAAATTATACTCAGCCTCCACCTTGGGGGGTGTGTGCAGACCTGCGGGGAGAGGGGGACCTCGCCCAGCTGCAGAGAGCACAGTCCCAGGAGCCAGGGCCGCTGCTGGAATGGGTGATGGCCCAGCTCGGCTGGAGGTGTCCTGCGTGTCAGGGCTCGGGTGCTGAGAGATGGTCGCGGAGGAGCAGGCGCACCCCTGACCCGATAGAAGGAAGCGGTGGCCACACTTCCTGGCAAAGCGCAGAGGCCTTGCTTAGAAGCAGTGGGGAGAGCTCTCTACTCCTCGCAGCGGGATAATGAAAAGAACGGTGGCCTTCAGTTTCACTTTTAAGGGACTGGCTGTAAAGGTTTCATCTCAAACAAAAAACCACCCGACTGGGGTTCTCTTCCTCACATCACACCAGGGGCTTCGCTTCGGAGTTAGACAATGTTTTCTCTTTCCTTTTCTATAATTAAAAAAGTTCAGTGGCAACGTTTACTTTGTTTCAAAGATTTAGTAAGTAAGAAGTAAAGGCTATGAGGTGCTGGGATGACATGAAATTCTAACCTATTTAGATGCCACTTCCTTTTTTAAGGCACAAATAGGCATGTGGCAAATATAATACAACACACATATTACATACTAGAGGCCCAGTGAATGAAAATTCGTGCACTCGTGTGTGTGTGGGGGGGGAGTGGAGGGGGGAGGGTCCTTCAGCCTGGCCTACGCCCTCTGGCAGCCCGGGAGCCCTAAGGGGATGTCCACCTGCCAGCTTAGGCCCGCTCCCTGGGGGATTGGGCCTAAGCTGGCAGTCAGACATCCCTCTGGCAGCCTGGGAGCCCTCAGGGGTATCCACCTGCTGCTCCCCAGGGGATATTGCCCTGGGGAGCGGGCCTAAGCTGCAGTCGGACATCCTTAGCACTGCTGAGGAGGTGGGAGAGGCTCCCACCACTGCCGCTGCACTCACAGCCATCAGCCCTGCTTGTGGCTGAGCGGAACTCCCCCTGTGGGAGCACAGTGACCACCAGGGGGCAGCTCCTGCATTGAGCATCTGCCCCCTGGTGGTCAATGCGCATCATAGCGACCAATAATTCCCAGTCATTTCGCCATTAGGGTCAATTTGCATATTACCCTTTTATTATATAGGATAATACTAGTATATATTAATCATGTTATGTAACATACACTACACGATTTCTATTATGCATAATTATAATCAATATGTTACATATATATTAGAGGATGTAGGTATGTGGTAGCTATAAATGACTTTCAGCACTTCTGAAATAACAAAACACGCAACAGAATATTTCATCTGGGATAGCTGTGTAATATAATCTGTCTTGTTTCTGCAGCAAAACATAAATTAGAGCCCTCCCTATAAAGTGACCTCACTCCCAGCGATTCTGTAGCTGACGGGTAGGGCATGTCTAAGCTTCTCAGTTCATTGATAAATAACTTATGAATTTGCTTCTAGGGGTAGCTCATCGTTTTGTTTCCTGGATTAAAAACAATTTCTTCCAGCCGAAACCGGTTTGGCTCAGTGGATAGAGCGTCGGCTTGTGGACTGAAAGGTCCCAGGTTCGATTCCGGTCAAGGGCATGTACCTGGGTTGTGGGCACATCCCCAGTAGGAGATGTGCAGGAGGCAGCTGATCAATGTTTCTCTCTCATCGATGTTTCTAACTCTCTATCTCTCTCCCTTCCTCTCTGTAAAAAATCAATAAAATATATTTTAAAAAAAACAAAAAACGATTTCTTCCAAAATATGATGGCCACCTGGAGGGGGTGTGGCCTGGGAAGCTGTCCGGAGCCTCTTGTAACTGAGCTGCGAGCACTGCTGCTCCAGCATTCACAGGGTTTGCTTTCCTCCTGAACTGTGACTCGAGTTGTTCCAGCCTAAGAAGCAACAGCCAGGCAGGTCTGACAAGATGCCAGCGCCACACTTCCTGGCAGCCGCTGTGGGTGCTCTTCCCAGGGAGCCAGGCCACAGCATCCCGCTCAGAGAGCCTGGCACACGGGCCCGGGGGGATACTGTCCCTGGCAGAGGACTGTGTGGGCACACACCGGCACCCCGCTGAGGGCTGCCCCGCCCTGGCCGCCTGACTGGGGAGACTTTCTGTCTTCTGTCCATGTCCTCATGTATGACTCATGGTCAGGTAATCGCATGGCCTTGGGGGTTCATCCCCACCCCACCCTCACCCCTCTGCCCACCCATAGCTCAGTATCATGCAGCATCAAATTGTTTTCTGATCAAATGTAAACATTTATATGAAATATTAGTAATTATTTGACAAATTCAGAGTCTATACTAGAGAGCATTAAAAATAGGCATTAAGCCCTGGCTGGCTTGGCCCACTGAATAGAGCACTGACCTGAAGACTGAAGGGTCCCAGGTTCCATTCCCAATCAGGGCACATGCCTGGGTTGCAGGTTCCATCCCCAGCAGGGGGCATGCAGGAGGCAGCCAATCCATGATTCTCTCTCATCATTGATGTTTCTCTCTCTCCCTCTCTCCCTTCCTCTCTGAAATCAATAAAAATATTTTAAAAAAAAATAGGCATCAAAACGTATGGAGAGATTCCGCTTGCCTCTCTGCCTGTTCCTTCCTCTTCATCCCCGTAATCACTACCACATTTAATCTCTGATATTTATTTTTCCAATTCTCACAAGTGGTGCATGAGTACTGTTTTGTTGTAAAAGAATAAAACATAAAAATTCAGTAAATTCCACAGCGCGCTCCCCTTAGAATGCCCTTGTCTCCTCCGTCAGTCTAACCCCCTCCCCTCCCAGAGGAGGTGAGTCCTGTCCACTGTTAGGAGCCGGGGCCGCCGCAGGCTGGTTCTGGGTGACAGAGATGTTCTGCACTTGCTCTGTGCAGCTCCGTGTGCTTAAAGAAATGAATTTTAAATGTTATCTCATTTTAGTGGATTTCAGCCTACATTTATATGGTGTGTGTGACTAGCAGCTCCCGTGTTAACTGGCGCAGGTGTCCACATGTCCCCAGGGCTATTGCAACAGATTCATGTGTCCCTGCCCCGAGGCTCACTTTCCCTTCACCAGCATCAGCCTGGTACAAATACGATCACCTTTCCCTGCGCGGAACCCTTCAGTGAGTTCCCTTCACCAAGACAGCATTCTTAAGTTATCTGTGTGACATGCAAAGGCTCATTGTGACCTGGCCTTTGTGTACCTTCATCCCCCTATTCTTCACGTTCATAGAACATGTCTTGCTTTCTGCTGCCTCAGTGCCTTTTCACATGCTGGTCCCACCTTCTAGGTCTCTCATCCCTCACCTCTTTGTCTAACAAATTTCATCAAGGCTCCGGTAACCCCCTTAATCTTTTTTTGCTCCGGACTATTTCTCCGGCAGCCATAGGTGCTTTTTATCTCCATCTCCCCAAACGCAACCCGGAACACCAGCAGGTACTGCATTAAGCTGACGCCTTTCCCCCTCTCCGGTATGATGGCATGGCGGCGTCTACTCTACCTGCTGCCGAGCTTTGGACAGTGCCACTGGGGGAAGAGAAGAAATCCAGGAGGGAGTGATTTGCTACAATGTAAATTTCTCAGGGGCAAGTATTAATCTCTTTCGTTCACAAATACTGCAAACTCTCAGAGCAATGCTTGCACAGATTAGGAGCACAATAAACATGTGTAGAAAGAATTGATTATCAATATTTTCATATTTTCCAGGCATCCATTTTGACCATTCTCAAGTACCCAAAGTCTGTCAATCAACTTCCAGTCTAAGATTATTTTTGTGTATTTATAAAATAGAGAATCAAAAGCAACCACAAATCGCCAAACCTGCCAACTCTTTTGTAGTTGCTGCTTTCCCCAGGCAAAGAAAGTGACTGCATTAGGAGAAAAACACACAAATAGACATAAAACCCAAATATCAACTCACTGAGATGGAATCCCAATCGAGACTTGCCTAGACCCCCCTTCCCCCACCTAGAACTTCATTCCTGCCCAAGCCCAGCAGACCACTCCTGTCACTTTTCACTACGCTTCCATTCAAATACACTCAGCAAATATGAAGAGACTGGCCAGAGAACATATACGCATAACCCACAGACACAGACACCAGTGTGGTGATGGCCAGAGAAAAGGTGGGGCAGGGGCTGGGTGGAGGTGGGCAAAGGAGAGGGTATGCGGAAATCTGTGATAGTGTCAGCAAAAAATTTTTTAAATAAATATATAAATACATTCAGCAAATGTAAGTAAAGCTCATGGTTTACTCATTAGCAAAAACTCAAATACCTTGCTTACCATGAAACCCAATGCCTTCCAATGCAGAAGTTCACTGCTATGTGAGCTGATCAGAGACAGATCCAACGGGCTCCATTAATATTAATTTGTGGTTAACTCTTGCTTAATCTAAACATCAGTTTCCTAGCTACAGGATTGTGTTCATATACACACCAATTTGTGTTAATTTTGGAAGTTAAATATCAGGGGACATCATGTCAAAATCATTAATGAAAACTTAATAGAAAACATCTATTGTATTCTGTTCAGAGTCACATCCTTTAATTGGGTAATGCTATTAAGTAAAAGAAAATCTATTAAGAATAACTTTGTCACATTACGAACTTATTGCTCTTGATTTCATTACCCACTCTCCAGTGGATATAGAACCTCAATATTTTTTGTGCTATTTTAATTGAACAATCATTTATATGAACAGGCATTTTATCTCTTTAAGGGAGATGTGGGTTTTATAAATGATTCAGTATTTTGGTCGACGATGTTCTTTAAGATACAAACGAAATAGTTATACAAAAACAAGTTATTATTTATTCAAAGTTCTATATCCATTTTACCATTATTATCTAGTTTTGAAGTTTGAAGTACTTCCGAGTTGTTCATCTGTATTTCCCTCTCCTATGGTTAAAAAAAGGACTCTTGCCGAAACCGGTTTGGCTCAGTGGATAGAGCGTCGGCCTGCGGACTGAAAGGTCCCAGGTTCGATTCCGGTCAAGGGCATGTACCTGGGTTGCGGGCATATCCCCAGTGGGAGATGTGCAGGAGGCAGCTGATCGATGTTTCTCTCTCATCGATGCTTCTAACTCTCTATCTCTCTCCCTTCCTCTCTGTAAAAAATCAATAAAATATATTTTTTTTTTAAAAAAAGGACTCTAGGTGGAAGTTTTTTATTTGTATACTAGAGGCCCAGCACATGATTAAATCGTGCGCATGTAGGGTCCCCTGGGCCTAACCTGCCATCAGGGCCATGTCCGCCGCCCCGCAAAGCCTGGCACGCTCAGCGGATGCTGCTGGTGGCCTGCGAAGCTCCCGCAGTCCCGTCCGCTGAGGCTGCCGCGGGACCCAGAAGTCCCACTCGCATCAGTGCACCTCCTGGTGAGTCCAGTAGTTGGTTGTGACGGCATGACGGCGTCACGACCACAGGCCTTTAATGATATAGATTCTTTACTCAGAACATTATTTTTAGTAACATTTTCAGGGGGTAAAATAGTTTTACAACCTGATAACATCAATGCTTTTGTTTCAATATTGGCTTCTGCCCCCTGAAAATGTCTCATGGCAGCAAATGTGAAGAAAGCATGTTCTGTTTTATTCACTACCCATCTCCACTATAGACTTTTCTTCAGAGATACACACAGATTAGACAGATGTTCATGAACTGCTCTTAAAGCTCCCTTACTTTGTTTATGCTTGTCATTTCAAAAAGAAACTACAGACATTTTAATTATAACATCAGAATACAGCCTAATTCGTTAGTGAAGATTAGCATCCTTTCTCAACACTCAATGCCCATTATTTCTTAATTATCTCAAATGTGGCTTGTGCCCAGAGCTCCCCATTAGGACCAATTCACACTTTCTTTATCATTGTTTTGCAGTTCATTCAGAGACTGTCTGTGATGAATACAGGACTGTTTTTAGTTTCCAGGAGCTGTTCAGAAGGGGTAGGAATCATTATTTCATAACCACATGGTATTTGTGGGGCTTTCTTTTAACTTGCTCCTGGTACTTTGTGTTGAAACCCTTCAAAGAATTAGGAGAAATTCCTTCTACTTCTGTATTTCCACAGGCGGACTTACTATCAACAACAACAACAAAATCCTTGTAAAATACAAAACGAGAGGAATCTGGGCTGTTCCCTTTGATTCTAAGAGAGTGTGACAGGCAGGCCCAACTGGAGATTGATTGCATAATTTCTCTATTTATGGATCTAGTAGAGAAACTGCCTCCAAAATTCAACCCTCTTGCATGTGACTTTTAAGTTTGTATTTTTCTTTTGAAAAGTAAAATAAACATTGGTTTTTAAAGGTAACACAGGCAGGAAATGAAGCAACATATAAAACTGTAAGCACAAAGTGAAATTCCCTTAAAATTGTACAACCCAAGGGGGACTGATGGTAACATTCTGGCTCAGTTCCAGGTGTGTCTCAATGCATGTACACCCACTCACTTAGTCATGCATCCAGCCAGTATTTCTTGTGTACTGACTAGTTCCATGATCTAGTCATTATTCCAGACCTAGAGGCATTGTGGGGAAACAGTAAACCTCTAGTTTGTGGGGCAATTTGGGGGAGGGAAATTATAAACAAATAAATACATGGTAAAATTTCAGGTGCGCGAGTTCTGAGAGAGAAGATAAAGCAGGTGAGGGGCTCAGGACTGACCGAGGGAGGATGTGTTCCAGGGGAAGATCAGGGAAGCCCTCCAGGAGGAGGTGGGAGCAGGGCCCTCAGCTGAAGGAAAAGCCGTCATGAGTCCAGAGGATAAACAGATGAGGACCAGGCCAGCGTCCCGGGCAGGGATGTGCTTGGCGGGTTAGGGCAGCACAAGGGCGCGTGAGGGCCGACTGGAGGTAGAGCAATGACACTGGGTGGGCAGGAGGGCAGGCACCGCCGACGCCCAGGTACAGGCCATGCTGAGTGACTGAAGCGGGTGAAGGTGTGAGCAGGGGAGTGACGTGACTCGCTCCGTGTTTTCACAAAGTTCACTCTGCTACTGTGAGGGACACGCTCCAGGTGCGGGTGGATGCGGGGAGAGTCACACAGTCACACACTCTTAAAATGCTGTCTCAAGGTGATGGGAATAAATGCAATTTTCCGCTGAACAAAACGGCATGGACCACTTCATTGTATGGGTCAGGCTAGGCTCGGCCAGGGTCTCTCAATAGAGGCACTATTGACATTTTGGGCCCAAACATTCTCTGTTGGGGTGCGGGGCTGTCCTGTGCGCTGCAGGACCTTTGGCAGCATCCCTGGCTAACAGCATCCCTGGCCTCCACCCACTAGATGCCAGTGCACCCCCTTCCCACTTTGACAACCAAAAATGCCCCAGGCATGAGGAAATGTCTCTAGTGGGACAACCCTCCCCCCGCCCCACCCGTGCCCGGAACAGGGGCAGGCAAGGCTGTGATAACAAACCCTCCGCATGCCAGCAGTTAACACATGCACTTACTCAAAATCTGTGAGTCCAAGGTTCTCAAGGCGGCTTCCTGCTAGCTGCGGATCCAGGTGGCGTGTGTCAGGCAGGAGCACCGTCTGGCCTTCAGGTGGCCATGGAGAGAGACAGGGAGTTAGGTCCTCGCTTCTGCCCCGTGCCTCCCATCAGTCTGCTCTCTTCTGTTGGCTACAACTCAAAGCACAGCTTCCTTTGACTGCCGAGGGGCCCGGGGAATGTCAGGGGACATGCGGGTGTTTGGTGCCCAATAACGTCTGGGCTGCACTTCTGGGCGCCAAATGCCCAGGTCCAGTGCGATCCTGCAGTTCTCCTGGGAGGAATGGGGGGTCCTGTGACTAGGCTCCGGAGTTGCTCTTGAACCTGAGGCTCCCAGAATCCACTCCTCATAAGGTCTTTCTTTCCATGTGGGGCACGTTTGATGTGGGTGTTAGTGTTGTACTGTCTTTGGTGCCTGCGTAGATTTGTCAGCCTAATGCTTTCCCTTGGAGAACTGTGGGGCCAAGGATTTTAAATGTTGAAAGATCACAGGCGTTTTAAGGCAAAATGTACGATATTTTTGGCAGTATAACTCTCTCATAATCTAAAAAGGCGTCCTATCTCCCAGATTACCCTCATTCCCATGTGCCGGTAGCCTCCCCTACAATTCTTCCCTAGGCATGGTCCTTCAAAGGTCTTTCTCTATCGATTAAAAGGTCTGTACGTGAGCCTATCTAGTACAGGAAGTAGCAAGGTCACACCCATGAAGCCTTTTCTTTCCCTCACTCGAGGTTATGTTTGCTGATTTTAAAGAGAGAGGAAGGGAGCAAGGCAGGGAGGGACTAAGGGTAGGAGAGAGAGAGAGAAACATCGATGTGAGAGAGATATATTGATTGGTTGCCTCCCATACACACCCCAACTGGAGATCAAATCCAAAACCTTTTGGTGCATGGGATGATGCTCTAACCAACTGAGCCACCTGACAAGGGCTAAATTTTAATACATATATTTATGTGTGTTATTCCAAAAGTAGTACAAGGTTTCTGAGGCAGGGAAATCTTCACTATTACTTACAAAAGCAACTGCTGGGCCCTTTTGCCTCAGTTTCCCCCCTGAGGACGGAAGGCAGACAGAGGTCACCTTCCAGGCACCTGCTTTCCTCCACGTGAGGAACACTGGGAATAGGTGCTGCGGCTGACAGAGGAGGACCGCGGTCCCTCCTCTCCTGGGGGAAGAGAGCAGCCTCTGCTCCCTGGGAACGGGGAGAGTAGCTTGGATCTTGCCTTCTCAACAGTGATTTCCAACCCTGTGCCGCAGGACTTGTAAAACAGGCAATACCTACTGAGCCAGGGACTGGCCTCTGTGCCCTTAGGTCAGTGGTTCTCAACCTTGGCTGCACCTTAGAATCACCTGGGAATCTTTCTAAAATCCTGATGTCTGGGCCTCATCCTCCGGAAATTCTGTTTCTTTGTTATGGGGTGGGCCACAACATTAGTAACAAAGAAACAGGATTTCCGGAGGATGAGGGCCAGAAATCAGGATTTTAAAAAGATTCCCAGGTGATTGTAATGTGCAGCCAAGGTTGAGAGCCACATAGATTGTGAAGTAAAAAATGAAAACAGCCAACACAAAACAGCCACCTGGTGTGAATGAACCAAAATTATACCTGCTTTTATTTGTAGATCGGCAACAATATACCTGGGGTGTGCTGAGGACGCCCTGCTGTTCTGGGATGGAGATGAGCACCCGAGGCCGGGCGTGGGATGGGGAGCTCTCCGTGGGCAGCCCTGCAGCATCCCCGTGGCTGGGCTCTCCCGCCCCCTCCGGAGAGAACACCCTCCAGAGAGGCCACCCCCAGCCCCTCCCTGGAGTCTCCTTTATTCACTTCTCTTTTCACTTCCAAGTCTGTTCCTTAACCCAGGTTTCTGTCCAATGTGTCTCGAAAACTTTCACATGAAAGTAGTCACTTCCTGACAAGCTACTTAACCTAATTTTAGTCCTGAAACTTTTCAGTCTGCTGGTATGTTCTGAATATTTTTCATACAAAGTCCATTTTTTGGCAATTTACTGCAAATAATTTTTTTTTAATTAAAAGGACAACTGAGTTACAAATGTCAGAGCTACATTTATATTTTCCAAGAAATAATAGGAAAAAAAAGCTTGTGGAATGACAGCTAAAACTGCTAAAGTCTTATTTGATTTCCAATGTATATTATACCATGCTGGTGATATTAATGTACAAAATCTTAATAAATGCATGCTAGTTAAGATATTATTTTACTATATGAACTTTGTGGTCATGGTTAATCAGACATAACTTTATGTTAGATTAACTAAAAGTCCAATATCTCTAAATTTTTAGTTAGATAAACCCTTTCTATCTCAGGGAAAGTTTGTATGTATGCTAATGTACATTGTCTGATTATTAAAATTACTCCATTGCTTTGGAATTGCTTCATATTCCACAGTAAAATTATTCAATTGCTTTGGAATTGCTTTATATTCCACAGTGACAAAACTTATTTTAAAAAATTCTGTATTTTTCCCCCAAAAATAGTAGGTATCACATCTGAAACATGATTTACAACCTCAGATTATATCTAAAAGAAAAAAAGCTCTATTTCTCCATCATGTCATATTTAATAACATTTTCCCTCAATATGAGTTCCCTGATATGTGTTTTGATTTATTGCTGAACACACTCACACTTTCAAATGTTCAGTGTTTTGCTCCTATTTTAATTCTCTTTTGCTCATGAGTGCTTGCATTTCGGTTCTCGCATCCCCTGGCATTGCCCTGGGTGGCTGAATTCCTCTGGGCCAGGAGCTCACTGGCCCCGTTCCCATACCCAGCATCATGCTGCCCTGGGAGGAGCATTCAGGGAGAGCGGGTGACATCCCCCCACCAAGCTCTCTCCCCCAGTCACCCCGGGAGGCACACACTGGTGGTGATTTCTGGTCACCAGAGGGCAAGCCTGAGGCTCAAGATCACGCAGGCTCTGGAACTGGCCCGGTGGCTACGTGGACAGGAAGTTAAGGTCTGAGGTACAAGGAGTGTTCTTTAGAAGGGATGCCATGGGCTTGTGTGGGCCCTTCTTCTGCTTCTCTGGACGCAGTGCCCCATGGGGATTCACGGCTGAAGAGGGCCCACATGGGTCTTCCCTGTTGTGCCCCTTGAGAAAGAGGCCCAGCCCCTAGGTCTAAGGGTGCTTTTGGGGTGAGTGTTCTGAGCAATGACGTGGAGCTTCCGGCTGGCAGCATTCCCACCCTGAGCATTTACACCGCATTCCTTCCCAGTTGTGAGCTCACTTTTTTAAAGTGACTGGTGTGAAAGGCTCGATCACACACTATTTGTATGTCTGTAATAGAAATCGAGGACTGAGAGCCGGCAGTCACATGCATGTTACCTCACGGGATTTCTCGCTGGTGTGTACTCGCTAATTTTTACTGAGATGGAATTTCAAATGGAAGATTTTCACCTTTTATTACATTCTCCGGGCTTCCTCCCTCTGTATTTTTATGTCCTCCGACAACCAGTGAGGGAGGGCTGACTTAGGTGAGTTTCCACATTCATTACACTCACCGAGTTTCCCCATGATCTGAACTCCCTAAGGTGAAATAAAAACTATGTTATTTTCAAAGCCTTTTCATGTTTATAGTCAAGGAGATACTTCAAATTTTTAATCTTATGATGCTGAATAAGGTTACAGTTATGTGCCTTGTCATTGTATTGTCAGGTTCTGGTCAGGAAAATAGAAATATACTAGTTGCTTTATCTATAGAAAGAATTTTAATATAGGGAATTGGTATTGAGGGGACTGTAAAACCAGAAACACTGACATACCCCAGAGCTAAGAGCTGCAGGAAGCCACCGCCTCCAGGACTGGGAACAATGGCAAGAAGCTGAGAATGTCCTAAGTTAGAAGCACGACACAGGGGCCTATGGGCTGGGAAGCAGACTTGTAAGAAATGCTTGTTGCCTGGCTGTTGTTGGCAGATCTCAAAGGAGGAGCCCTGCAAAGCTGGGGCTCAGACCGGTGAGAAGGGGACACTCTGGCTGCTGCTGGTACATCTGATGGTTTGGGATCAGGCTGGTCCTGAGAACCCCAGAGAAATCAGGGCCTGGGAACTAACTGGTGCTTCTAGAACAAAAGACCATGGCTAGGATGATCCTGACAAGTAGAATGCAACCAGGACGGAGCAGGTCCCTTCTCCATCCTCTTACCTGACAGTCTCCTGCTGGTTCCCCTACTGGTGGACATCTTAGCTTCAGCATCACGTAGCAGAATCCAAAGGAAACAACTTGTCAAAGGGCATGTGGCCAGTCTCCCAGGCACCCCCTGGAAGGCTGGCCAGTGTTGGCCTCTGGTGTTGGCAGATTCAGTTTCCACTAGTAGCGATAAAAGGATCAGGTGAGGGGAATTCACCTGTTGGCCCGTGTGGGGCAGCCCCATGGACACTCTTTGGGGAGGTCCCCTGGGCAAGTGCTGGGGGGCTGAGGAAAGAATACCACACGCTGTCCTTTCCCCCTGAAATCAGAGACCTGCATCCACAGCGGATGCTCTTTACTGAGCATGAACAAGGAGAGCAAGATCCTCAGACTCTGCACATCTCTGCTCCGGAACAGGCCATGTTTCTGATAATCCAGTCAAACTTCAGTCACACCCCACACGTCAGAACAGAGCCGGACACTGACCGCCTCTGGGTCCAGACACATTGGAAAATCAGATGTAAGGTTCCAGAGTCTTCCTTTGGGAGAACTTCTCTTCCACACTGGTTTTCAAGGACATTCCTGTTGGTTCTGGGATTATAGTGCAGAACCATCTATAAAAGTCTGAGCGAAAAAGTGGAAATGCAGTAATTTATCTTCACTTGGAGGCCATCTCCCAACCAGCTAGATCCCAGAAGCGTCTCCAAGCGAGTAGCCCCTGAATTGTCACATGATTGCGCTCCCCCGCCTTCTGGCGCAGGTGTCTCTTATTAAATCGTCTACGCTCTAAGGTAATTCCTGTTTCCTCAGCATCAGGTCTGTTCCCATGATGTCCTCACTGTAGTGAAGAAATTGGTTCCCTAGCATTTCACTAAGGCCCAAACCTGGGCAGAGTGGCGTCTGGTGGGAAACGGGAGCGTTAACTTGGCTCCGAGCAACTTTCAGCCCCGGGAGGTAACCTCACGGCTCACCCCCAGCCTCCTCACGTGGTCAGGAGGAGGACAGATGCACCTGTCCACCCAGTGGTTCCGGAGGCACCTGGACCAAGCACAGCGGAGCTCCAACGCGTCCTGGCGGGACCTTGCCTGTGGGGCGCGGACAGCAGCCGCAGGGGCCGTGGGGACATCACTCTGCTCAAGGTCAGGGCTGCTGGGCCCAGTGTGTCCAGTTCCCCCTGCGCTGACGCACTTCCGCCCTGAGGGGGGTGGGGGCAGCCCCAGCTGCACCTGCACCTGCACAGCCTGGGAGACCACACGGCACCGCCCCGCTCCGTGCAGCGCCTCCCTCCTCCCGGCACCTGCGGAGGCACCTGCGGGGGCTGCTCCGCTCCAACCATCTGCGCAGGAGCCGCCCGTGGCCTATCTGATCTGTAGGAGAAGAGGATCCGGAGTGAGTGGGGCTTTTCGGGAACCTGCTAGCTGAGCTGAGCGGCAGGAGTGAGGCTGTCACTTCCCTACATTACACATTGCAACAGGCTGCGCTTTCTAAAGGCGAAGCTGACGCACTGGGGAGTGAGAGGACCTCGGTGGGGTGGATGGTTCTGACACAGGCAGTGCTGGGTGAACCCAGCATGACCCCCATCAGCCCTCCCTGCTCCCAGATTGAAGCCGCAGTCTGGCCGCCCGCCCTCCCATCCTCTAAACCCAGTCTATCCGCTTCTAGCAGAAAGCAACCTCAGGTCCCCATACTATTGTGATTCCTCTGAGAAAAGGAAAAGCAGAGGCTATGGGCATGCGCTATTCCGGCTTGCTGGCGCCATCCTGGCGGGCGAGAGCAGGGATGAGCCCGGAGTCTGGTTCGAGCTGCACCAGCCCAGAAAGCCTCTGGCCTCAGGAGGCCGGGCACCAGGTAGAGGCTGGGCAAGTCCCTGCGGCCTCAGCTCACTTGCACCTCCCCCACTCCTGTCACTTGTTCTACTGCCCCGGATGGCCTCACACATCCCTGCTTTTCCGATCTGGGAAGAAAAATGCAGAGAAATTGCCCCATACCACCTGCATGGGGACCGGAGGCTCTGATAACTCACTCCAATAAAGAGGTGCTGTTTCTAGAGCAGCGGCTGTAATCAGTGTAATCGCCGGATTCAGTTTATGGTAGCGCATAAGTACTTGCTGAGATGCACCTGCCTTCTGCTGGTCTCTCCACTTTCCCCAGGCATGTGGGGTAGCCATGGCGTACGGTCCTAGTAGGGACAGATGTTCTGGGATTCCATGGGTCCTTTCCATCATAATAACATTGACTGCATGACATAAGGAGTTAGTGTGGGGATTCTGTCAGTTGCTGGGTTGGTTCATTTAAATGAACCAACCCAGAACATCAACACTAATAAAAGAGAAAAATGGTAATTGGCGTACGAGCTACCCTTTTCATTGGCTAATCAGGGCTATATGCAAATTAACTGCCAACTAAGATTGGCAGTTAACTGCCAACTAAGATTGGCAGTTAACTGCCAACAAGATGGCGGTTAATTTGCATATGTAGGCACAATGCAGGGAGGCGAAAGGGAAAGCAGGAAGAAGCCCCCTGCCACTGACAGTGATCGGAAACCCAGGGGGGAGCTAAGACCTGGGGGGCAGGGCAAGCCATGATCAGAGAATCAGGTGTCTTTTCCCGCCCTGGCCAGTGATAGCAGGAAGTAGGGGTGGAGCCAGCGATGGGAGCTGGGCATGGTCGAAGCTGGCAGTCCCAGGAGCTAGGGGTCCCTTGCCTGGGCCTAAAGCGAAGCCCACGACCGTGGGGCCCCTGCAGCTGCGGGTCCCTGCTGCCCGGGCCGGACGCCTCAGCCAGAGGCATCCTGCAGGGGCAGGGGCAGGGGCGGAGCCCGCACGATTGCGGCACCCCCCGCTGCCACTGCAGATCCCCGCTGCCTGGGCCGGACGCCTCAGCCAGAGGCATCAGGCCTGGGCAAGGGGCTGATCCTGCGATTGGAGGGTGATGGGGGTCAACGCCTGAGGGCTCCCAGTATGTGAGAGGGGGCAGGCTGGGCTGAGGGACACTCCCCCCCACACACACCCAGTGCACGAATTTCGTGCACCGGGCCCCTAGTCTATAATAATAAAAGCATAATATGCTAATTAGACCAGACAGCTGAACGACCTTCCGGATGAAGCTGGGGCTGTGAGGGCCAAGGCAAGCCACCACGGCTGTGAGGGTCGGGCCCCTTGCACGAATTTTGTGCATCGGGCCTCGAGTGGGAACATAAGCACAGGGTGGGCCCATTGTGATACAGGCATGAGTGGAAACACCACTTATCAAGTTATCATCACATACTTAATTTTGACTTGCAAAGCACTGTGGCATTTTGGGTCTCCTGGGATGGACCCCAATTTTGAGGTATTGAGGAGGTGATTTAATTTAACAAGTATATTTTATCAGAGTTTTGAGACAGAACATTGGGAATACTGTGGTCAATTTCATTCAAAATTATGAGGCTTCTTTGCTCACTGATGACATAGACATGACAGATTATGGCTGGTGTTAGATGCCAATCACATGCAGATATCTGTCGCCATCAATCTATTTCTGAAAGAACCTGTTGTGTCCCCTACCTCAGGGGATGTTCTCTCCGTGCATCCCAGTTTAATATGTGTCTTGCTGAAGAGAAAATGTTTTCTCTTTAAGATTTTATCATGGTCTAACATGTATTTCCATTATTTAAAACAACATGGACTTATTTTTTTTGGCAAAGCCAAAGAAGAAATATTGTAGGGCTCAATGTAGCTTTCCTATATGCATTATATTCTGATTGTTAGAAACATCAATCTAATTCCACTATAAACCCCCCAAGATATTGCATTTTAGCGATTCAAGGGAGTAGACACGGACTTTCGATGGCTGATTAGGTACCTCCATTTCAAATATTAGCGAGTAGATGGTGTCATCCACCTACCTTCCCTCCACACATGTAAAAATTCCCACGATCCTCCTACACATATTTTTTCCTCGAGCACAGATTTGCCTCCCTCATGGATTGTACTTACTTTTGCCAGACCTAATTTTGATGGATTCCTTTGTATGTTAAAACGCATATGCTGCTATTTTATCTCATATTATTTAGCAAGTATAACAGACAACCAAATTGGACTTTATATTTAGAGAAAATGACATTTTCATGCTGTGCATGGTAACACATATGGGTGGTCATGGAAACTTTGGATAAGTCACCTTGAGAAAAATCACATGATTTCTTTCGTCTAGAGGAGGAGCTAGAGTGTGTGCATGTAGATGGCCTCTCTGATACTTTCAAGCACGAACACTGCTTTCTCACATTCACGTCTTCCTAGTGTTGGACCAGGTCATCCTCCTGCAGGGCCCGTCTGCTAGCGATCAGTCATAGGAAAGCCTCCTTCCAGACACTGGAGCTCTTAGACGCCAGAACAGCCGCACTGAGGTTTCCTTTATACACCATCCTCCTTCCTCTACGAGGGGCTGTCTTCTTAGGAAAGGTGCAGAGGGTGGACACTTGAAAACTGCTTATATTAATATGAGCCTAAGAGACATATTTGCTTCAGCTCTGATCCCTAGACACAAGGCATTCAGTAGGTTTCAAACTCGTAAGAATTGCATGCAGTTTGAAAGAGTATAACAGGGAATCTATGTATTAATACTATGGGGTGAGTGGGAAAAGATACAGATATAGACATATAGATAGATATAGATATATAGGGAGGTACATCTTATTGAAAGAATATTAACCTTTTCATATGTCCATGGAAATTTTATGAAAATATATATCATGTCCTTGGTTACAAAGTAAATCATGACACATTTTCAAAAGTAGGGAATCTTACAGGTGGCATTTTTATAATGCAATACACATAAAGAAAAAACCGAAGGACTTGTATGCATGCATATAAGCATAACCAATGGACATAAGACACTGGGGGGTAGGGGAGGCCAGGAGATTGTCAAGGGCGGGGAAAAAAAGGAGACATATGTAATACTCTTTGTAATACTTTAAGCAATAAAACAATAAAATAAAAAAATCAATAAAATGTATTTTTAAAAAATTAAAATAAATTAAAAAAATGTATTATACTGAATAAATAAAACCAAAATACATATTTCTCTCTGCTTACTTCTCAAGAGCCCAGAATAGCAGGACAAATTATACTATGAGGTCTTAAGGGAAGAAAGAAGTCAAGAGTTGGTGATGGTAAAATAGATATTCACAGCTACAGAAGTAATTAATGAAAAGCATCCTGCGGAAACAAAAGTGGAAGAAAACTTTGAAAAAATAAAGTGCCCTTAAGAATATCTTTCTAGGGAGATGGGGGACGTGATGAGAGATGTAGAGAAAGCAGGACAAATAAAAGCCATAGACTCACATCCGAGTCCGTGTGACTGAAACAGGATGGGCGAGACTTGAGAGAAAAATAGCTGAGTGCAGATGGCAATGACAATGGCATTTTGGAAAATTTAGTTCCTAATGAAGCTCTTGCAAACACAAAAATAAGAATATGTTTTTCTTTTTACCAGACAGAGGCAGGGATTTAATGAGACGGCAATTAATCAAGTCGCATGAAGACCTGGACAGTCTGACGAAAGATAGTGCAGAGGCTCCAACTCCGTGAACTCCCAGTGCTGTGCTCCCCAGCCAGATGCCTCCCCCGTGTGGCCCATGCGTGGGGGTGGGGAGCTGGGGAACCCCGCAGCCTCTTTCCTTGCTTTGCCCTCCTGGCAGTGGCGCCCAGTGGACCTCCTTGGCCTGTGACTCTACCCAAACCTGGATTGGTCAGAGAGTGCACCCGTCACTCGGGGAAAAGTGACTCTGTGGTACCAGCCCTTGGGTTTGCAGATAATGGGCTCTGCAACCCAACAGGAAGGGTGAGGGAGGCGAGCTGGTGGAGGCTAAGGGATGGCCAGGCTCCGTGGCTTTGTTCCTCTGTCTGGAATGCTGATTGCCAGACAACCAAGGCTGCCCCTCTGGCTTGTGCCTGCCCGCATCACCAGGAACAGCCACCCCTGCAGGACTGCTCACTGAACCTCTGACCCTCCAGGCTGACCAGCCACAACCTGTCTCCTCCCTTCTCCAGGCTGAGTCCTCCTGAGCTCCCAGCTGCAGGGCTGCGTCCATGGCTCCTCTCAGCTCTTCTCCCCTTTCTCCTCCATGGTTCGCTCTCACTTGCCCAACTGTACATGTTTCTTTTAAAAATATATATTTTTATTGATTTCAGAGAGGAAAGGAGAGGGAGAGGGAGAGAGAGACAGAAACATCAATGATGAGAGAGAATCATTGATCGGCTGCTTCCTGCATGCTCCACACTGGGGATGGAGCCCACAACCCGGGCATGTGCCCTTGACTAGAATCAAGCCCGGGACCCTTCAGTGTGCAGGCCAACGCTCTATCCACTGAGCCAAACCAGCTGGCGCCCACCTGTACATGTTTCAGTGCATGGATTTCTCAGGTGTATTTGCGTGTTGAGCAGGGAATCCTTTGTTGAATCATTGCTGTTCCAATTGTTGAAACTTCAAGGGGAGAGACAAAGGGATCGCTCCTGCTGCCCCTCCTCTAATGCCACTGAGCTTGTATCCCGGCAGGACTATTGTTACATGTACTTGGTACTCAGTCTTCACAACATTGCTTCCAGGCAGGTGCTTGTAAAGGCATCGCAATAAAGCAACGTTGTCACGTGAGCTGCCTCAGGCTCTGAGCAGCATATAAGGGGAGGAGGTTTGGGGTTGGGAGGACAGCCTCAGCCACAGTGAAGGGTATGGAGAGATGACAACATGGCATTTAGTGTCCAAGGGAGCTACTTCAAAAGGCTTTTAAAGGCTCTTAAAGCCAACTGTTTGAGCTCATGGAGAAAATATGTAAATTACAGTTATGGAAAAGTTTCTTTGATTTTAAGGAAAGGGCGAGGGATGCAGAACTAATGTTTTCAAGCTTCAGACTCTTTCCAGTAGCAAAAATATATATAAACCTTGTGAATATGCAATGAACTCTACAGAACAGACCAAAAAGGTAAAATCATTACATAATAAAGGAGGATGAAATAGATTATGGCAAAGCAATAAAGACAGGTCTGTGTTGAGTTAATTAGAAAGTACTGTGCAATTTTTGGAGGATTTGTATTGGTCTTTGTTAGAGAATCATTAATATGTATTATATGTAAATAAATTTAATAATAGTTTGTGAGGATCAAGTGAATGATGGACAGGGAGAAATTTGAAAGGCTATGAAAGCACTAGACAGATGTAAAGTAATTTTAACCCCCTCTTTATTGAAATCAGTTATTTGACCAATTATTATAAAAGGGTTTTTTAAAATTAGTTCTAATGTACCTTTAGAGGGACCAAGAGGTTTCGGGCAGGATGTGTATGTGTGTGTGTGTGTGAGAGAGGCAGGGGGAGGGAGAGAGAAAGAGAGAGAATGCAATCTATAGTGAAGGAAAGCAGATTACTGGTTGCTTGGGGACAGGGGGGGAGGGGTAGGGGTGGGTGGGATGAATTATAAAGGGACCAGAGGTATCATTTGGTGGGGAGATGGATTTGTTCATTATCTTGATTGTGGTGAGGTATACATATATTAAAACTTACCAAATGATACATTTTAAGTGTATGCAATTTATTTTTTGTCAATTATATATCAGTGAAGCTATTTAAAAATAGGTGTCCCTGGCTGGCAAGGGTCAAGGGTCATCTCCATGTTAATTCTGTTCCAGCTTCTGCAGAGAGCTCCAGTCTCCCTACCTGCACCCCAGAGCCCCCGTCCGCACAGCCACAGATCTTCTGTTCAGTGTTCCTGTGCCTTCCCTTTAAATTCCATAGCGGAGGCAGGCCTTTTTGCTTTTGTTTTTAATTCCTTTGGGCATTTTAAAATTATCCTCTGAAATATTTAATTGATGATTTTTTCTTGATTCTAACCCAGTGGTTCTCAACCTTCTGGCCCTTTAAATACAGTTCCTCATGTTGTGACCCAACCATAAAATTATTTTCGTCGCTACTTCTTAACTGTAGTGTTGCTACTGTTATGAATCGTAATGTAAATATCTGATATGCAGGGTGGTCTTAGGCGACCCCTGTGAAAGGGTCGTTCGACCCCCAAAGGGGTCGCGACCCACAAGTTGAGAACTGCTGTTAGACTCAAATTTGTTCTTTGAAATCAGTTATAATTTCAGAAATATGTTCAGTGAAAAAAATAAAATTTCATATTAAGTTATGGAAAAAACCCATATTTATTTCAAAAGAGGTTCTGATTTGGTTCCTGTGCCACCAATGAGTTTTCGTTTCTCCCTCCGGGAAATCCAATGGTGCGAATGGGCCAGTGGAGTCTGAGAACAGAGAGCAGTGAACATTCTGCGTATGGTTCACTGCTGCTGGCTCTGGTGGGTGCACTGGCTGGTGAGACAAGAAAGGTCCCATCTGAACACACTGGATAGATACCCCGGGGTCCGGGCTCGGAGCGTTCTCTAGGTTTGGGGGTCGTGTAAAGACACTTTCAGGGGACAGACCTTGGCCTTTTAAATCTATTATGGTTTTATGTATTCATCACTAATGTAACACCTAACTGGCATCTTTGGACAACAAAATCACTCTTTCTTTCTCATATATATTTTCTTCCTGTTAAAGGAGCAAAAGCTACTTAGGGAGTTATCAATTTTCCACATTGATTTCTTATGAGGTATTGGAGTTCTCTCAGTTTCCCTAAATACCACTCATATGGCCCAAATTGGAAGAAAGATGAAAGGTTACTTTATGTGTAGCTCTGTAAGCTCTTACACTGAACTAAGGGGAGAAATGGCAGCAGGAGAGTTCGCAGGTGGAAATATTTGGAGACATTTAAACTTTTGGTTGATCAATAAACCATTGTGCAATAACAACACCTGGGCAGTGCAACAATGAATAAAATATTCTCTTATTTCTCACTAGAATCATGAGTTTACAAAAGAGGTATTTGAACATTTCATAATTTTTAAAATGTCATTATTTCTCAAGGTAAGTGATATTTTTGATATTAAAAATAAAAGTATTGGCTATAGTAAATGTAACAGTGATAAAATGTTAATAAATTATATAATCTCCCTAAAATTAACATGAACTTTAGTTATATGTTAAAATAAAACTAGAAGAAAAAAACTACAATATTTTATGTCTTGTGTTCTGAGTACCTTAGGATAGATCAGTTATTAATTAGTAGCTAGATAGTTCTTAAGTTATGACTGTGTACTAATGAAATACAGTTATTTTTCTGCAACTGATTTTTATTGAAGACAAGCCTGAGTCCTATCTTTTATCAGCTAAAAGTGACAGAGATTAATTTAAATTCATCCAGCAGTCCAGCTGAGGTGACTGTGGAGAATAAGATGGTAGTCATCATTTATCTGTACTCTGAAAATGTTCTGACATTATTTGGTCTCCAAGCTCTGAATGCATGATTTCTAAATGGCTCAGCATTCAGGATGAGTGTTGGCAAGAAAAACCCCATAAACACAGGAGAAATGATGTGAGGCAGAAGTTCAAAGCCAAAGTCCACAGCAGGGACACTAAATAAGAAATTGCCTATTTCACAGCATTCACACTTAAATCTCTTCCTTTCCTCTCTTCCTTTTTTCCTCCTGCCTTTCTTACCTCTCTCCTTTCCTCCTTTCTCCCCCCCTCCTCTCTTTCTTACCTCCCTCCCTCCTCACTCTCTCTTTCTTCCTAGAACCAGCCTAGCCTTTATCTTAGAATTGATTCATACTTATAAACAGTATGCAAACATTATTTCCATTTTAAAGGAACCCACACTTCCAGAGTAAGTAGAACAGAACAGTTTTAGACAACATATAAAAAAGAACTTGCATCTTATTTTTATTTAGTTCATTATTTTACTTCTATTTTCCTATACATTAAATCTCATGGATATTTAGAAACAAAACCGTAAGACATTAAGTTAGCCTTTCTTCTCTCTGCTTTTTAACACCTCTCTCTCAATTTCTGTGCACCCTTTTCTCTCTTCCCTTATTTCGATGAAGCTATTGTGTGTGGAATAAGAATCTATCCCCTTTCCACCCAAGAAATGTCTAAGAGCTTACAGGTTGATGGGGCAAATAGCTTTAAGAATACATGAACTTGCTCTGTTACATGGAATTTTCTAGAGCAATGCTGCAATGTAGTTAGAAAGGCATTGTCACCTCCAATACTTAGAAAAGCTGGGCTCAGAAAGGTCAAGTAACACAACCATTGCCAATCAGTAAGTGGCTAAGGCAGAACTAAAACCATTTTACTTTAGTTGCAGGCAAAGACATGTTTACTAAATTTTTCAAAACATCAGCTTTTAGCTAAGGGATATTATACAGGTCTTGCGACTCATACGTCAGCACCCTTTCCTTGGCATCCCTTTGGAAAGGCCATGGGCTAGTGACATCTCCCATGGGTTTATGTATGATAAAAGCTGCCTTTGGTTTCCATCCCAGAACACTGTATGGGATGAGTTTCTAGACCCAGTTGGAAGATGGTCCAGTGGTAGAATTTCAGCAGTAGCAGGAGTGCATCGGCTGTGGAAATATTTTAGGAAAGGTCTTCTTCCTATGTATGTGGTCCGCAGCCAAGTCTGTTGACTTCACCTGTCCATAAAATAGACCCTTGCAAATCTGATTATTTTCTTATCCCACTTTTTGGATAGAAAATTGTATATTCTTTTTTTCCATTCAAATGTTGGAGACAGACATAAACAAGGAAATACATACATACACAATTATTTGGAACAGAGGATTAGATATGAGACAGAAGCAGGTGACGTTCTGACTCTATCTTACTGCCTTTTGACCAAGATTTGATTGATTAACCTCATAATCTCATTGGCCTCAGTGGGAAGTTGGAGGATTAGCTCTAATACTCAGCTCTATACCCCATGTGGTGTTGATGGTTAACTCTTCAATTATTTGAGAGTTACAGTGACTCTTAAAATGTAATACCACTTGCCTGGCTGGTGTGGTCAATGGTTGATGTCCACCTATGATGGTATTCCACTTTTTCAGATGACTCATTTATTTCAGTATAATACTTATTTTTCCATTCCACAACTTACTAAATAAATCAGGGGTCCTCAAACTACGGCCCGCGGGCCACATGCAAATACAAATATTGTATTTGTTCCCGTTTTGTTTTTTTACTTCAAAATAAGATATGTGCAGTGTGCATAGGAATTTGTTCATAGTTTTTTTTTAACTATAGTCTGGCCCTCCAATGGTCTGAGGGACAGTGAACTGGCCCCGTTTAAAAAGTTTGAGGACCCCTGAAATAAATACTCTATATTAAACAACAATTAATACTTTAGTTTCCGGCAAAGACGTGTTTACTAAATTTTTCAAAACATCAGATTTTAGTTAAGGGATGTTACACATGACAACTTCCAATCACTGTGCTAGCATGTTTGCTTTGTACCAAAACAGAGAGAAGTGTAGAGAGGTAGACGTGTCTACAGCAATCCAGTATGTAGTGAGCCTGCACTAGTTTCATTTATTTCGATGTGTCTGAGGATTTGCGCTTATTTTGTGCTTTAAGTTTATTTTTTTCTGTGCTATAACAATTTTTAAGCACAATTAAGTGCAAAATAACCATATTCCTCCCGAAAGGCTTCCCAGTCTGAAAGTCAATCAACTTGGCTCTTTAGTTTTTATTTCCTGGCTCAGTATGATTCCGTTGTCCCCTTTCCCACCTCCCTCCACCTGCTATTGAGCCACTGACTCACCCTTTCCTCCTCTGACTCATACAATAAGCTTTCATGCTACTGCGGGCTATTTACATTGCTCACATTTTTCTATCTTTGAAAATTGTTAGAGTGCTTGGGTTGGGATGAAATGCATCATAATTTTATCTCATTAAAATTAATGGAAATACATATATTTTATTATTTAACAGCTCTGCCACTAATGGCGAGGTTTTTTATGAATGCATTAAATTCATTTGCTGACGGATACCAGTTGGCAAATAATTAATGACTCGAGTCCTCTAAGTCCCCTTCCATCACCCTGGCCACCGCGTCCTCCTCCAGAATCCCTGCCCAGATCTCCCTGATGCAGGACTCCTCCACAGGAGCCTGCAGCACCCAGCCTCAGCATACCTGGCTTGCATGCTAAACGGTCTATGTTCTTGCTGTAGCTATTTCTTAATATCGAAATATTTATCCTCATAATGATAATAATAGAACCTATCTCAAAGGTTTGTTTTGGGAATAAAATTATATAATGCATGCAAGGAACTAGCATAATGTTTAGTATCCAGTAAATACTCCATAAATATTAACTATAGCTATTATATTATTGTTTAAGTTGTAACAGTTTAAAAAGCTATATACGTGTATAAATAAACACTTAAATATATTGATTTTATAAATATGCTGTGGTAAACATAGTCGACTAAATTTGGTCTCTTCAGTTATAGTTCATCAATGAGGAATGATATATTTAATTTTGAATTGGATATCCAGTGGATTACATAAAGTCCAAAATAATTAAAAACACATAATTAAAATTAGAAATCTTTACCATTGATTTCTTTTTAAAAGAACTTTATTCAAGCAACTGTGAATGCAGAAAAATCCTGTGTGTAAATATGTGTATATGTGATCAAACATTTACCATTACAATCAATGCACGATTGTAATTTTATTGATAACACTTTCATGGAATCAGTATATGACTCAAACTTAGATACACATTGGTTATCTTGGATGATTAATTTATATGTGATTCGTACATGGTTTGTGTCAACCAATTCACACAAGGCATGCGAATATTTTGCTCCCTGGCCAACAGAGAGAGCCTCAACAACGTTCCATAATTGCCCATCTTGAACCATGATGAGAAAGGCCAAGCCAACTAATTCTGCCTCTATGGTCACCTACATTCTTCACTAGTCACTTGCTTCATCTCCCCACTTCGCTAGGACTCCTGGATGAAGAGGCCTGTCTGCCTCTCTAGACTCCATGTTTTGAGCTTCTCATTATGCAGCCCCAGAATCATGCTGCCCTGCGTTGGGGGCTGTGCTGCTCGGGTTGAGTGGCCCCATAGAAGCCACGCAGGCTCTGGTCTAAGTTTTCTCTTCTGCATGAGAGAGGGTAACATTAATATATAGCTTATAATGTGGTATTGAAGACTAATTCAGTGAACACATTGAAAGCTTTTAGCATAGCATCTGGCAAAAAGCAATGTTCTGTTAAAGTAGAGCTATTTTTTTAAAAATAACTGCTGCCTTTTATAGGCCACTGAGAAGAACTAAGTGGTGTCAGATCGAACATTAAAGAGTGTACCTGATTACCTGTGTTTCTAATCCTGATATTTTAATTTTCATAAAAGTAAATAAACTGTGAATCAAAAAGGTTTGGCATATTTTAAATTGGCTAGTGTAAATAAGTATTATTTTTTGTGGAATTTAAAGTAGAAAATCAACTTCTTAATTAGGGTTATTATATTCTAAGCATTAAAATAAATGAAATAGGATGGGGAGTTACTGAAGATAGGCTATACTGTAACTTCCAGATTAATCTTAAATCCATTCACTGACTGACCATCAGAAATGGAGAAAAAGCTTAAGTCTGTAAAATGTGTGGAAGATTCCTGTACAAAGCAATCTCTTCTGATGACAATTACAGTACAATTAGATGTGGCCTCTTGAAGAAGAAGAAACTGCATTAGGGTCATACTCAGAAAGAAGTAAAGTGTTGAGTATGAGGAGCAATAGACTCTGATAAATCAGAAAGGGATGCAAGATAGAGGAAAAGAACTCCAAGTTATTATGAGGGTGTGATACAGGAGTAAGAAGAAAAATATGTGAGAGTGATGTGGAAGAAGTCAGAAAAATGAAAAAAACATCATAGGAAGTAAAAATGAGGAAGAAGTTTAGAAGAACTAGACCAAGAAGAAATGAGAAAGAAGGAAAGGACGGAGGAGAGATTGAAGAACCTGTGGGAACAAGAATTTTAGCAAAAGACATTGATAAAGCACAGGGTGAGCCTAAGATAAAAAATGTGTATTTTCATAAAGAAATGGCACAGAAATCAAGGAAGAAGACAAAGGGGAAAATACAAGGAAACAAAAGATGATAAAGCAATGCTACACTGAAGGCTAATGGTTAAATGTCATTTTCTACCAAAAGCTTCGACTCCTTTCCTAGTCTAATAAATTCATTACTTGTGCTATAAAAGAATGACATAGATTAGCATTGCCCCCCCCCCCCCACCATTTTCTAGTTTGAGAAGCATTCTTCCTGGGTTAATCTCTCCTTTATTTGTTCAGACACTTCACTAATCAACAAGCAATTATTCTGTTATTCTAAACATATATATTAATAGCCTCCTAAGGTCACCTTTTCAGAGTATTACAAGATTAAAGAATGAAAGAAGTTAAGCCAAGATTATGCAAATGAAATTTACATTAATGACCTTGCAATGACAAGGATAAATTGTCTTATTTTAAAATCAGAAATAAGCAATCCACCATTGACACTTATTGTCATGATTCTTCTAAAATGACATTTGATGGCTGTTATAATGTATGCATATGTTTTAAATACAGACATAGTGTTACCTCAACCTTCAGAAATATTCACACATATAAAGTGATACACATAGGTAGATAAATAGATAGAGTTAATTTTGTTGTCCAGGCATTAGTTGAGGATTTAGGAATACAAAGAAAATTAGACTAAATCACTTAGGCTAAATCACTAGTCACAATAAGCTTGTGGTTTCATGAGCCAAATATCTAGAACAACTTTAATAAAATACATGTGTGTGCTGTTACAGTTTGGTGAGGGTGAGACAAGGAAAGATGAAAATAAAGAATTAAGAAAGGCTCCTTGGAGTAGGTGATCTTGAACAGGGTCTCACAAGTGTACAAATGGGGTGGCTAAATTTTTTCTCACAGAGGAAAATCAAGCAGGGGCATTGCAGGCAGAAATACACCCCCCCCACCACCACCCCAAATAGGGTATTATACTTGTGACAAATAGGTCAATCAATAACAATGGAATTCTTATTTTTGAGGTGAATTTTCAGGACTCCAAGGTTCTACTTGGCATCCATACAAGTTTATAGCATGACAACCTGAAAAATTAAAGGACTAGTTAACAACAAGTTGCCAGCAGCAATGTAACATAATTCATGGAGTTTTTACATCTCGTAAAGATTCACTGCTACCTTTACATATAAATACTGGAAAAGATGCTATATCTGGCCAAGACCTATGCAATGCTTATGAAAAACAATCAATTTTAGGATTATTTTAAGGAAAATATTTAAATATTTTTATGTTCAATTACATCTAAGTATAATTGAATCAAATTATAATTGCATCTCTTTGTATGATCTAGTGGTCGGATTGACAACATACAGACAGACCATATCGTATTCCAAATTTTTCAGCCCAAAGGGAGATAGGAACCTCTCCAAAAATAGTTTTGTTCACTATATGACTATTAAGTATCTGGTTCTTGTGCTTGTCAGTAACAGATGCTAAAAGATCAGCATGACCTTTGATAAAATGCTGTCTCTTTATATTCTTCAATGGAAAGAGTACACCAAAAGCTGTAGTAGGAAAAGATGCATGTGTATGAGGGGACAAGGACAAAAATCTAGTCGGAAAGGTAGCACCCCATGGAGTTGTTCTAGAAGCTGCATTTGTATAGCGAAACAGTCATTTATACTTCTGTTCCATGCTGATTTTGGAAGAGAGAGCTTGGAGAGGTTAATGGAGGCTTACAGGGTTAAAGTCATCCCTTGGTGACATCATTGACTATAATCAGAACATCTACTTAAGGAAAAAATAATCAAAGAAAAATTACATTGGAATTTATTTGACAAGCCTAATGGGGAACCTAAGATAATTTTGGGGCTAGCAATCTGAATCTGTGCCAGTAACCTGCCTTCCAATGCACACTCTTACTAGCCAATAATTAACTCCATTTGTGAAAGAATGTAGGGAACTAGCAGCCTGACTGTACCTAATCAGTATCCCTAATGCACATTCCTATTAGCCTATAGTCTACTGCCCCTTCCTTAATTATCTCATCTGGTCTTGCAAGACCTGTTTACCTAAATACTCCCATTTTACAGAGGCCATAAACCATGAACCATACACAACCCCCAGAGGGGGTTATCAGCACAGGCGCCAGGCCAGGCCTTTAGGTGTGGTCTCACGGCCCCCATCCCAACACACGGGGCTTTTTGCAAAGCCCGAGAAAGGTCCGCAAGTCTGATCCATATTTGGGGGACAAAGAAACCAAAGGGTATAAAGAGAAAGCTTCCTCCATATTGGCTTGCTCAGGATTTGGAAACAGGCTCCCCTGAGTCACAGTAGTAGTACGTCTGGAAATAAATGGGTTTTTCCTGTATCTCTGAGTACTCCTGTGTGTACTTTCCTGTCGCCTGGTAAATTCTATAACAAGTCTAGGACCAATGCAAAAGAAGCCCATGGTGAAATGTTGGCTAGGCAAAGCTCAAACATTTATAAAATAATTTTACTAAAGACTCTAGTCTAGACAGGGAAACACAAGTGTGCAGGAAACTTTTGCAAGAAGAGACAATAATATCAATTTATTAGGGATTCCTAAGAGCAGAGGGGCTACTATACATAAATGAAAGGCTACTTATCTTTCTTTATCTACAAATCATACAGAAGACAGGTCACACTCAAAACCCTTCAATACAGGGACCACAAATACATTTCACTATGTACAGTTCAAAAGTATTCTTTAAAATGTGTAAGAAAAATCCACAGCTCTAATAAGCCAGAGACGGACCTGGATAAAGAGGTGAAATACTGAGTAGAAATACCAGAGTGAGTGGAATGATCAAGTCATGTTGAACTATTAATCTTAAAAGCTAGCAGAATACTCCACCAAACTCCAGCATACATGTCAACTGTGCACTAGAGAGGAACTGAGCAACTGTCTTGAGGTAGGCAGCAGTTTTCGGCCCCATTCTCATGTATAATAATAGCAACACTTTAATATTGTCATGAGTCTTAGCATTTTGGTGCAGAGATGCCTTAATAACTGAAGGCCCTTGCTTCATGATGGACTGCAGTCCCTATCCGGGCCAGGATCCCTCCCCTTCGGTAATCTGAATGGTAAGTGTATACAGGTTCGCACTTAAAAGGCGAGCAGAAACTAAGGAATTGCAATATATATCTTGTGGCAAGTATTTGCCTCACCCCCTCTGTGCAGAAGGTGACTTTCTGAAGAACAATCCAACAAACAAGTTCAACAACTGTTCTCTTTAGGGGAAGGTAATAGATAGTTAAGTAATGCTAGCATTCTTGATGAGAAACAAAGAATATTGTTACCACAAGTAAGGCTTTAACACAGAACTAGAGCCCTCTAAGTCTACAGTGAATTTTATTGGATGATTGGGGGTTTTTCTATTTGTTTGTTCTTTTTTTTCTTATTCTTAAAAGTAAATCTATCCTTTTGGACACAAATGCTGTCTCATTTTTTTAAAACGGAGAATGAATTGGTTGAGATATGTTCTAATGCCCATAAATTTTGCCTCTCTGGTAGGTGTATTTGTGACAATACACGGCATACTTTTTGAAAAAAGAATTCCGTTTAAAGTTTAGAAGTACTTCCTGCTTTTAATTATCCTTTAGAATCCCATTTGCCATTCAGAAACATTTATCAAGGGTTATTGTGTTCCTTTTACTGACCTAAGCATTATAGAGGATACTATAGTGTTTGCTTTCAGCTGAATGTGGGAGATAAGGGGACATCACAGGGAGGCAGAGAGAGAGCTGTGGGGCTCACAGGAGGGAGAGATTAGCATGAGTGTAGGGCCCTGAAAGATGAGTAATTCTGGAAATTTAGAAAAAGGGGTGGGGGTGCTGGGGAAAGTACATAGGATCACAATAGAAATCAGAATATAAAAAAAAATAGCTCAGAGACAGAAAATATATATCTTCTTGACTTCACATGTTTGATTGCCGGCCTAGTTTAAGACTCCTCTGGACATAGCGCCTACCTAGAGTCCTTGCCGGTTGGCCAGCTGCCAATAAGACTCTATCTTTCAAAATTTGTAAGAAACAAAGGCAATGAGAGAGGATGGTGAGGATGAGTTCACAGAAATAGCACGTTAGATTCAGGGCACTGGGAGCTGTAGTAGGAAGAGTTGCTGATAAGGGCTAAAGGAAGTTACAAGAGATTCTCAAAAGGCTGGTAGTGGTTTATGGAAGCAGGACAACCCAGGCCTTTGCTTGGCATACATCCCGTTCCGATTTGGGGGAAGCATTGCTCATTATGTGTTACTTAACCAAGAAGGTTATTTTGCTGGTTAGCATAAGATTTCATATGTTCTCTGTAACAAATCAGATTACAGAAGCTCCCTAATGCCAGTCAGTTTTTCTGCTCTGGGAACAATAAGATAAAGCTCCTGAGAGGCAGGGGGGCAGCAGGGTCAGAGCTCTATTCTTGAAAAGCTCACTCACTCAATAGGCAGAATGGGTGGAGGGAAGAGATCAGGTAGACAAATTAAGAGACTAACTAGGTGATGGGATTGTGGTCATCCCAAATACAACATGAATAAACTCTGGATTAATGCAAACAAAAAAAACAAACCAATCATCTACCTGAGTGTGAGGTCTGATCAAATACCCGAATCCACACCCCTCCCCTGGGAACTGACCTGCAGACCACTTCACAACTGACACTCCCGTTTGCTTAGACCACATTTCATTCGCTAAGATCCCATCCATTTGCTAAGACCACTCTCTCTCCCCTTAGTTCCCGCCCAGAGAATTCTCCACCCAGAAATGCCCACCTAGAGTCCTTTAAAATCTCTCACTCCCCATCCCTGGGCACTGGCACCATTTGGGGGCTCAGCCCACCTGGATTTCCAGATGACTTCATAAATTTATAATTCTTTACCCCTTTCGGCCTCCTCGGTTCCTCCTTCGCAAGCCTAACCATGAGGGCTCTAGGAAAAGGAACAAAAGCAGTTGGATAGTGGAGAGAAGGTGAAACTTGAGGAAAGGTAGGCGAGTTCTGGTTTTTGAAATGGGGGGGGGGGGGGGGCCTGCGGGGCAGGGAGGGGAGAAGGGCATGTTTACAGCCCAGGGACAGAGGCTGAAGCTGTAAGCTTACCGGAGAGAAGGAGCAGAGTCTTCGGACAAGGAGGGAACATAGAAGGAGAGTCCTGTGTTGGGTGAACAACCACTACCGGTCTCTGCCTGATCTATAAATAGCACATGCAGGCCTCTGGCTGAAAGGTGAAAGTTGTTTGTTGTTTTTCATCTTGAGAACTGGGTTATTATCTATTTCAAGTTTAAGCCTAATAAAGGTAATTAATTGCTAAAAATAGATCATCGCTTTTGAGAGGAATATAACATCAATAAGTCATAGAAGTTATTTTTAAAATCTCTTAATACACTTTTAGTCTTTTCCACCAATATTAATATAGCTATGCCAGTTTTCACTTAGCCAGTTTATACATGTTTCTCCTTCTTTTTTCCCCCTCAAATTTTAAATCCCAGTATTTTGTATGTCTCATGAAAATCACTGTTTGTTAATTGTATTGTAAATTCTTATTAACATGTTTGCATTTTAATTAGAATATGTAGATTTTTATGTTTAATAGGATAATTGCTATTTTTTTAAATTTAAATTTGCCATGGCCCAATTTAAAAAAATGTTTCCACCTGTGCTATGTTCTTTTTTTCCCTCCACCTTTATTAACTTATTTTGAATTCATATAAAGCTCACCAAGAGGCAAAACATTTAGTTAATGTCTCTAAAATGTTTTTAAGCAGGCTGAAATGTAAACAGTTTTGCTGAGCCATCTTAAGCCACGGGGAGAAAGTCACCTGCCTCCTAGTGGTTTGTATCTCCGGAGAGTCTGGGAAAGAAAGTGAGCAGATTCTCATCCTGAACCACAGAACAGGGGCTCTCAAAGGTGTCTTTCTGTAACTGTCAACCCACCAGGAAGGTTTTTTCTTTAATTTTTTCAGATGATTCTGTTTCCCAGTCACATAGATGCACAGACTATCTTTACACTCTTCATCTCTGACCATGTATAATACATGAACTTCTCTTCCTTCATAAATGGGTTTTAATTTTAAAATATTTAGAAGTAACTACTGTGGAGGAGGGGGGCTGTACTGGGCAAAAAGGATTATAAAGAGCAATAAGATATTCATTGAAAATGGCATTGTAAATAGTAATTCATTCCACGGCCTGATCCAAATATCCCTACAGAAATCAGCAACCTGGTAACAAACACTTACCTTAAACTTAAAATTTTCCCAAGTTAAAAAAAAAAAGCTTTATAAAATACTTTTGGGAACCAAACTTTTGGGGGTGGAGCCACCAGTGGCATTTTCTATAATTTCAAAATGATCTAATATATAACAAAGCCAATGATACTGTTTTCTTTATAAATACCATCCACATTTCTTTCTCTTCCTAGAGTCTCCTTTTAGTTCTCGCTTTTGTATTAATTTTCATTTCAAGTTTGAAAATATGTAATGAAGCTCTTTTTACATAGATAATGTTTTCAGCAGAATCAATAGTACAGGACTGAGCTGAACTGTTAGTCAGACAGCAGAGGTAACCTGACTAATAAGTGCTTGTAATATTTGCTTGTGGTGGACACTAGTTCAATCAAGTTTTTCACACATTTTATACCTGCACCAATGTACATAAGCAAGATAACTAAAATCACAATTACGCTATGTATTACTTTAGAATGTTTCTAAATTAAGAATCCTGTTATAGCTCTAGCTGGTTCGACTCAGTGGATAGAGCATTGGCCTGTGGACTAAAGGGTCCGGGGTTCAATTCTGGTCAAGGCCACATGCCCGGATGGTGGGCTTGACTCCCAGTAGGGGGCATCAAGGAAGCAGCTGATCAATGATTCTCTCTCATCATTGATGTTTCTATCTCTCTATCCCTCTCCCTTCCTCTCTGAAATCAATAAAAATATATTAAAAAAAGAATCCTGTTATACAAAGAGGCTAGATTCATTTATTTCTTTATCTTCTAACACCATTGTAGTTACATGTTCCTTTTGAATATACTGTGTCTAGATTGGATTCTAAGGGAGGCAGAAGAATAAGAGGTATGAAATTAAGGAGAAATGGAAAGTCAGAGAATTGAGAAAGTAAAAATTCTAGGTAGACTGGAGCAAACAAGAAAAGAAGTTGAAGGAGGGAAGAATTATCCCCGGGGGGAAATGTGGAGGTAAGGCCATCATCAATTACAATTATGTTCCCTGGGGGTCTGTGAAACACATGCGCCATCTGCCACTCTGCTCCCTGCTCTGATAGGTACTGTTTCCCCAGAGGGTTTCTCTTAACAATTCATGATGAAAGGGTACCGTGGGATTCCCGAGGAAGAGTGACTATATGGGAGAAGATGGTATTTATTTATTGGTGGAACATACGGTCTCCAGCGTCCCAGTTGTTTATTTTACCACTCTGTAAGTAGAAGTAGAATTTGGTTATGTCCAATGCACTAGCTGTTAGTTTGATTTCAGGCAAATAACACCATTATTAAGGGATATATATATATATATATATATATATATATATATATATATATATGTAATTTATAATTTTGAAATGCTTTTTTAAAGAACATTGTTACCAAGAATGACTTTACTAAACTTGATTTCTAAATATGGAACTGAGCAAGGTTTGTAACTGATAAGAATTGAGAGATGACACACATTGTCTTCATGATGACACAGTAAGTGACCTGGGTTCCTGTGCTTTGATTAGTATGCTCTTGAGAAGGCTCCTATTGCTGAAAGAACTATTAATAAAAGAAAAGCATTTGACATAAAATGTTTATGATGACCATGAAAGAATACTCTTTTATTTTTCACATTTTCATCTGAGTATATTTTGTTTCTAGTCATCTGAAATTACTTTTTAATAGGATGCTTCGGTTCCCTATTTCCTACTTACTTTCTCAAGGAAATTTGTCCCAATAATATTTTTAAAAAGATCTATTTAAGAGCAGGTCCTCCTGTGAAAAACAAGGGAAAGAAGGGCTTTAACTAGATGTCTGACCCATAAACCTGCACCTTAGCTTTCTGCCAAAGTCAATTTAACCAGGAAATCCACACTGAGCGCAGGGCTCCTGAACACCACTATATTCAGCAAGTTTGGGTCCTTGATTTTTTTTAGCTGCTTCATGAGTGTATCTCTGGTTTCCTTTGGGGAAGTTTAAGCACCATGAGGGTAGACACCTTGACAATCTCGTTGTTCCATATCCCATCTACCTCTCCATCTTTCTCATTCAACCACTCACACATACAAATTGGGACAAAAGTAGGTTTACAGTCGTGAGTACACAAAACAGAGTATTTGATACTTATGTTATTACTAGAGGCCCGGTACATGAAATTTGTGCACGGGGGGGGGGGGCGGGGTAGGGGGGGCGGGGTCCCTCAGCCTGGCCTGCAACGACGCAAGTGTTCCACACCCGGCCTGGCCAGAGGCCCTCCACGGCCGGGCGCAGAACGCTTGCCTCATCACTGTGGTGACAATGCGTTTCCCCACCCCAACCCCCCTGGCCACACCGTGCTGGCTGCCCAGAGGCCCTCTGCAGCCGGGGTGGAACACTTGCCTCGTCGCCACGGTGATGAAGCAAGCATTCCGCCAGGCTACTCACGCTGCCCGCTCTCAGCGGCTGCTCCCCCAGGACTGGAGGACTCCAGCGGGGCTGAGAGGACTGGGCTCCGCCATCTTGTGGTTATGGGCGCTGCCATCTTTGTGATGGAGTGATGGTTAATTTGCTTATTACCCTTTTATTAGATAGGATTCATTAGTTATTGTATTACTTTTCATATGAACAAATGTAAACCTCCTTTTGCCCACCCCTGTACATGCATCCAAAGTACCCTTTTTGGTCAGGCTTGTGTGACATTTAATGTTCTATTTGCTGTCACTAAGTTGGTGTGTGTATGCATGCATTTGAATATATATATGTGACATAGGTACATACACACACACGAACACTAAAACTCTAAATTATTTTTACTTTGGACAATGTTTTAATTTGTTGGGTTTCTTTTCTCCAGACTTCCGGTGCTCATTGCTTTCCCCTACTGTCCATCTGGCAGTGATAGCTTCCATAAACTCCATGATGATTTTAAGACAAAGAATTCAATTGCAAAATTTATAATGAAGAGCCCTCTAGTGAAAGTTGAATACAAGTCTGTAATTACAAGATCCAAATAACTCTGGAAATCGATGGTTTGGCGGAAGTGCGGGGGATGGGGGTGCAGCAAAATGACTTAATTGAACTACTTGGCTTCAAAATCTGACTAGAGTGAAGTTCATGCAGAGTCTTTATTTGTCCCTCTCGCTTTGCCACCCGTGCGATTCCTCCCAGCAGTACAGAGCTGGAGTGTGCTGGCCCACATTTTGCTATGGTGCTGCTTAAGAGGCAGTGCATTTATTTTATTATCTTTTTAATATTTAGAAAATGCTCACATTTGAAAACCCAACCGACCCCAAAAAGTTCAAATAAATAAAGGATTGTGGACTGAACAAAAACTGCTGAGAAAAAAACAGTAATATATTTTAAATCGAGTATTTAACTGAAGTGAACTTAATGCCTTAGTGGAATCCAGTCAGAACTATTTCAGGACCATTATGCCTGTTTCCTTCTCATTTTATAAGAGGTAACATCTCGGCAACAGTGTAGAGAAACCTCTTGCCTAGAGGAGAAGAACATCCCCCAGGGAACAGATTCTTTCCTCCTTGTGTTGCCTTCTCTTCCCTATCCCAACTTTTTATGTTTTATTACAGAAAGAGTATCCACGGAAATAACACTAAATCAGAATGGATGTTGTTGTCATGCATCGCAAAAAATTAAAATACAATAAAGCAAAGTGTGTTTCCTATGTAGTTTGATCAAATTAAATTCAACAAACGTTTTCAAACAGTAGACCTTTTCCTTCAAAAGAGTGTGTGTGTCATGCAGTTTGGTCTGCATTAAAAATTAGTCTCACTGAATCCTTCCAAGTAACTGTTGAAGAACCTCAATCCTAACACGTGTCTGAGACCTTGCCAAGGATTGGAGCAGGTTCTGCACTATGGTTCTGGTTGCTGAAACATCCCAAGTCTAACAGAGGATGCACACAATTACACAAAGGACTGCGTGCCATGAAATCATCCTTAGAATCAATGTAAGTGCTCAGTGATATTGGGCCAGAGAGGAGATATAACTGATACTTTACAAGGAAGCTTTCCTGGAGATGACATTTTAGTAACTGATCACGGGAGATCTATATCAACAGACAGGAGGAGAGAAGTCTGGAGGAGGCTGGAAATCAGCTGCACTAGATAACATTGTGTACTCTCTCCAAACACGATATTCTAAATTCCCTGATTACATTTGCAGAAACAAAACAGCAAAGTTTCAGTTTTCAGTCTGGTTCCCCGGAATCCATTCATTTGTTCAGTAAATATTTGCTGAATTTCTTTCCTGTTGTCGGCTAGGTCTTAGCATGTGGGACAAATGACACAGTGTCTGCTGTTATGGAGCTCACTGTGCCACCAGAGAGACAGGCAAGTCAACAACCAGCTGCAACACGACTTACAGGGACTGGGGACGATGATGACATCCCCTAAAATTCTGTGGAGTATCCCTGAAGGTAGATACACAAATCTGGGCAACAGTATTGCAAACTAAAGAACAGAACTAAGTTGGTGTCTGGAGAGATTTCCAGACATCTCTGTACTACATCTGCCCCACCCTGTGACTTAGAACACCCATATCTGTACTATATCTGCCCCACCCTGTGACTTAGAACACCCCAAATTGCTGTCCCTAGATCTGGAACTCAAGGATATTGTCGTGCTGAATTGCATTGGAACTGACTGAGCTGTCCAGTATCAGGCTCATTCATCTTCTCTCTCTCTCTCTCTCTCTCTCTCTCTTTCTCTCTCTCTCATATTTTTATTACTCTATATTGGTCTCAAGACTGTGACTCCTAAGATTCAATATATATTCATTAGCATTCTTATTGGCAAATATGAGAAACTAATTCTCTTGTCTTAGGCCAATAATTGATTAAAAACAAAGTATAGAACTTTCTAGAAGGCTGAGAAACTCAAGCAGGAGGTACCAGTGCTCCAACCCACACTTGTAAACTGCTGCTGCTTATAGTAAGCACCTGCCACTGCAGCTTTGCCCTGACAATAATGAGATGGGGCGGCGGACACTGTCCCTGGGGCTACAGCCCACACCAGACCCACATAACTGCCGGAGATGGGGAGAGGGTCCCTCCTGCCCTCCCGCCCAAGCCTCTCTGTATCATGGCGACAGCGACCTTTCCAACGTCCGGAGTAAGTGCATGTGATTGACGGGTCCTGAGACTCAGCCCTATACCCCGGCTGCAAAAGAGGCTGAGAGAGGTAGTCAGGGTCTAGTCTAGTTTGTAAGACCAAGAAAGTGTTCTCACAAACAGAGGATTGGTAATGCAGGCGATGGAGGAGTCAAGAGTGACAGGGAGACTGTCCAGAGGTTAGCGACCAGAGGAAGCTCCAATCCCCTTGGGGCTGGGGGGAAATGGGTGCTTCCAGAACCCAGAAGAAGGGGGAATTAAATTGAGAAATACCTAGGGAATGCTGGGACCATGAGAGGACAAACCGATCCAGGAGACAGAATCCTAGAGGAGATGCAACAGAGATGTTCCCTGAACGGAGAGCCAAATCCCTTGCCTCGCTTCTTCACCCTCCCTTGTTCTCAACGTCCACCACCGCCTCACTGGCCCAGCCTCCCCACAAGTGTGCCCTCGCTTCCTGTGACACAGAGCTGAACAGAGACAGGGAGAACATGGATCTGAGAGAAAACAGGCAGGTCATCAGAACGTCGGGAGAGCAAGAAGCCGGAACTGTCAACTTCTCCAGAATTTGTGGGTTCTGCCTCTCACGGGATTCAAAAGGCAGGGAATGCCCCATTTCACAGAAGGGTTATAGGTCTAGGCAGTAAAAGAAGAGTGTATATTCACTGCACAAGCCACCACCGGGAACTGAAGTAAGTGTTAATGCCTCATAGGAAATAATGGCAATGCCTCATAGAAAAAAGGTCAACACAGGGAGAGCCGGTCCGGAAGCAGAAAGTCAGGAGGGTCCTGAGCAGTGTGTTCTGGGAGGGCTGTGCTCAGACCGCCAGAGATGAACTGCATCTCCTCCCTGGCCTGGTTTAGGAAGATGCTTAGCATCACAGTTCTGCTCAAGGATTCAAACAAGACCCAAGTGGACAGTGCGGAGGCCAGGGGATCCTCATCTCTCTTTGTCCTTCTCTGCACCTCATTGCAGAATTAATTCAGCAAGGAAACCAATCCTGACTCTGTGGTACGCGTGAAAAGACACATTTCCGCACCAGAGCATTGACAGGAAGAACAAACCTCTGAAGACGATGTTTAACACATCAAAAGGTTCTAATCATGGCCACACCCTACTATCACTTTCCTTTCCTGAACCTGCTTCTACTTGAGGCTAGTGACCACTCCTGTCTTCTCTGGACTCTACTACTGCGGCCATGCCATTTATTCCTCTAACTTTCTGATCTTTTCTTTTTCCTGCTCTGACCCTTAACTCTTAGTGTTCTTCAGATTTTTGCTCATTACTTACCTCGTGTGACATGCAATTCTTTTTTTGTTTTTAATATATTTTTATTGATTTCATAGAGGAAGGGAGAGGGAGAGAGAAACATCAATGATGAGAGAGAATCATTGATTGGTTGCCTCTTGCACACCCCCTACTGGGGGGTTGAGCCCACAGCCTAGTCATGTGCCCTGACCAGGAACCGAACTGTGACCTCTAGGTTCATAGGTCAATGCTCATCCACTGATACATTGCCACCTACTGTATTTCCGTTTCTGTCTAAAAAGTGCATGTACGATGTAGGAATGATAAAATATCCATGGGATCATTGTAAGGAATTAGATAAACAATAAAAATGTATCAATTAAAAAGCAAAATACATTAAACATGCTGCTTAAAATAAAATGTGCATTTACCCAATTTGCAAGAGTCTTAACAGGAAAAGAAGGTACAACTTCAGAGTGACTGCTGAGCGAGTCGGGGATTTTTATTTCCAGAGCCCAGTGGACATGTCAGGACATGATGTCCTCCGTGAACCAGCTTCTGGAGGTTGTTTGTGCAAAAACAGATTAACAAAGGAGAGAAATTTTAGAATTTACCTGTTTTATGTGGAAAAATTCAGGCTGAAAAGCCGTTTCATTTGTATGTTTAAGAGACTATGGACTCAGGGTCACAATGTCTTTCTTAGCACATTATGGACCAGCAGTTTTATCGCTAGCTTTACCCAGTGGCCAGATAAGTTTCTATTGAACGAGTACAAAAAACGTTTTATATAAATGTTAAAGGCGCACCTTAAAATTAAATACCCATTGCATTTTGAAGTTATTTATTACATGTTCTGACAAGCTAATATGTTCTTAAAGAATGACACTTGGTAAAACACTGTGTAATATGAAAACACAAGAATTCTCGTGATCTGTCCGCAATGTGTTAATAAGTTCTGCTACTAATGAATTGGTTTCAGAAAAAGTTCCAAAGCAATTTTCTTAGAAAACAAGGACAAGGTATTCCTAAGTTTTGTTTTTATTTTAATTGAGCCACTCTGAAGTCACAATTAAGCCCGAGGAAGGAAAAAACAAACCCTATTCTCACTCTCAGCAAAACCACGTTTTGTTTTATAATCTTCTCTCCCAGTAATGAAATGACGGTGAGCTAGACAGCAAGAAAGAAAGAAAAGGAGAAATGGGGGAACCAGAGCCCAGGACGAGTGGAACAAGGCATGACTCCAGCAGATCAGAGCTACCGATTTAGTGCACCAGAGCTGGTAAATGTCCTTTCTATTCAGGCTGCAGGGCTAGCATTATGATCCCCCTACATTTCTCAGACCCATCCCCATTGCCAATGGTCTCAAGCACATGTTTTTCTTCACATAATAACGGAATCTGCAGGAACAAACTCATTTTCTGGCTTCGTTTGTTACCAAACATCACATTTCCATTTACATAAACTCATTGTCCTCCTTGTATTTAGAGTACATGCTCGCCTGCTTGAGTAGCTGAACCAAAGGTGTCACGAAAAGCAAACTCACTGTGAAGTCACAGCAATGCTATTTGAAGCTCAGTTCTCTCTCCTGTGGAGGTCACGTGGCCCCACAGGTCAGCATGGTTGCCTATAGGTTGGTCAGGGTAGGTAATGTCACTATATAATAAAACCAGGACTTTCACTGAGCAGGATGTTCGCCGTTTTCTGTGATAATTGGAATCAGGACCACACAGACGGAGCCCGAACACGACGCTGGTGAACAACGGGCCGGGCTGGGAAGGACATTTTCTACATCTGCCCTCCTCCGAGGACTGCAGAGTGCGCTGTAACAGCCCCAGGAATCTCCTTGTTCTCCTGGAAACGGGTCCTGCTGGCAGCCTATTCCTCACGTCGCCCTCTCATTGACTGGGTTCAGGAAACGGTGTTCGTGCAGTGGCTCAGGCAGAGCTCTCGAGGAGCCCCTGGTGCCTTTTCAATTATTTCTGTTAAAAATAAGGCTCTGCCTGTTCTGGAAAACCGTTTTTAAATTTATCTGAAGGGCACATGGCAGCTGATAAATCACTGCGTGCAAAAACAACCCTACTGAAACGGTGGCTTAGAAATCAAACAGCCCTTTGAAAAGGAGTTCAATAAAGACACACACACACACACACACACACACACACACACACTTATTCCTTCTGAAGAGTGGACTCTGTCTCAGTACTATGGATTATTTAAAAAGTGAAATGAAAATGAAACAGATCCTTCAAGTCAAGAATAATCCTTCCAACGTGATTACCGCTGATGATCTTTCTGTGGCCTCTCTGAAGGACATCAGATAACCCTGGGTGATGACAGGCGCTGTGGCCGGGACCCTATCTCTGTCTTACAGAATTGCCATTCCGCAGAGCACAAGCATGACCCCAGTACGGCAGGTGAAATGACGCCAGGAGAGGACCTCTCATTGCCCAACTCCTCTGACAAGGCCCAGGCCATTTGAGGACCCATCACCTCCTTCTCCACTTCCCATGGCATTAACAAAATTAACACTGGAGCCAGAGGATTGGGGAATTTTGGCAAAATTTTGCTTACTGACCCAAAATATACACTTATGTACTGTTAAGAGCTGGTAATTGAGGTGATTTAGAATGTTTCTACTTATTCTTACTTTCTTCTTGCTCATGAGAGTCACTGAATTCTAAGACCAAACTGGGAGAGCCTTGTGAAAAGCTGAATTTCCTCAGTGGTCTGCACATTCCCTGCGCCAGGCTTCCTGAGACCGAACCCAAATGGTGCTAGGAAATCCTAATTCTTGTAGAATAAGGTGGAATCAATGTTTTTCGAGATATTTCAATAATTTTTAAAATAATTTATTATATATTAAGATTACTTTCTTTAGACAGTATAGATGGATAATTTTTATATCCGTGCTCTAATTTTGTCTTAGTGTCTTCATTTGGAGAGCTTACTATTATTCAAATATTAAATTTTCTTATAGCAAATGAGATATTTGAAGTAGATTATTTTAATAATCCCAAACTGTCATTCTGCTTCTGTAATGTGATGATATAAAAATAGATTACTGTATTACCCATCAATGATTCTAACTTTTTGTACAGAATATTTGTAAGCAAAAATGAGGTGACTAGTAATTCAAATACTGTAGTTGTTTACTAAAAGGGGATTCATAAGATGATAGAAAAAATAGTTCTTTTTTACTCTCCAAAGAAATGATTGAAGGGCTTTCATTTAAATAAGATTTATTATAAATCTTAGTTTCTCTCAAGTGAAGCCTTAATAATATATTTCTATATTGGCATCTGATGTTCTATTTATTTATTTAGATAAAAGAACTAATTGGATCTTGGCTTGTTCAAGGGCCAAGTAAATTTTGAAGGCTTAGTATGAAAATGAATCTGTGTAAATTTAAACGCATAAAACATTTATAGAGGCATGTTACATAAGGGTATTCTAGGGTTATCTCTAATAAGTAATGATCTGCATTTGCCCATTTGCTCTTAGCCTGATATACCAGTGACTACACGGGTCAAAGCTGGAACTTACTTTTATCCATCCCTTTGCCAGAGCAATGGCACAAGTTAAAGCAAGGAAACTAGTGATACAGTTAAGACATAAGCAGGGGGTCCTTTGTATGATCATGGGAGAGGTGACAGTGGACAGTTCTTAAGCAAAGAAAGAAGCGTGTTAAAGCAATCCAGCTTCACCCATCCCTATGGAGGCCAGGGTCCAGGAAAATCAAAGACTTTGCTGGGGAATCCTCTGTGTGAGTGTGTGTGTACTTGAACTCTAGCAAACTGTGTACTTCTTAGTGGCTCCCAAATATTCTTGTACATGGTCCCTTACATAGCCAACTAAATTTTATAATCGGTACCACTACTTACTCTTTCTATTCATTTCAAGTACAATGATGCTAAGACTGACCCTCCCCTAGATGAGGTCTTACCTGGCCTGCACCCGTCAGTAGTAACACTGTGGTCGGCTGATCTCTCAGATGGCCTCCAGGACCCCCTCCACCCCCAATGGTGTACACACCCTATCAAGCTGTCTCCCCTGTAGAGTGAGAAAGGCCTGTAAATAGGGTGGGATGTCACTCCGATGACAACATTACTAATCAGTTGACTCTGAGTTAAACAAAATGAGATGAACTTGGGTGAGGCAAGCCCTTTAAAGAAGGTGGGGCATCTGAGAGACACTCGCCTGCTGACCTAGAAGAAAGGGGGCAGACATGGTGTGAATTTTTGTAAACTTCCCATAGCGAAGTTCTAGAATCCAGGATAGAAGGGTGGCAACACCAGTAAGCTTGGGAAATAAACAAGGCTTCAGAAGGAAATGAAGACAGGCTGCCCCTTCATTTTAGCCTGGTGGGACCTAAAGCAGAGAATCCCATTAAGCCAGACTTGGACTACAGAAACTATAAAATAGCAGATGGGTGTTCTTTCAAGCCACTAAACTGATGGTAAGTTGCTACACAGCAATAGAAAATGAATACAGTTCACCTTGAACAACAAAGGTTTGAATGGGTCCACTCATATGCAGATTTTATTTCAATAAAGTTATTAGAAAATTTTTTGAGATACCCTTACTCCATTAAAGCAATCATATTGATTACACTAGGCTACATTAAAGCAATCATATTGCTGCTTCTTCATTATCAATGCATGAATCATTAGACCTGTAAATAAATATGAATTTCTTTTATACATTCTCTTTTCATTTTTGATGTCTAGTGTTATAATACATATAATACCTTAGTGTTTTGTATCATATAAGACAACATTGATACAGGTACTGACAGAAAATACATCTTGTAAACAAACAACATAAACATATGGTATCAATACAGTATAGTACTGTAAATTTATTTTTCTTATGCTTTCTAATAGCTTTCTTTATTGTAAAAATACAGTATATAATACATATAACACACAAAATATGTGTTAATTCATTGTTTATGTTATTGGTAAGGCTTCTGGTCAATAGCAGGCTATTAGTAGTTAAGTTTTGGGGGAGTCAAAAGTTATACTGGGGTTTTTTCAGCTGCATGGGGTTGGTGCCCCTAACTGCACATTGTTCAGGAATCAACTGTACAAGACTCTAAGTCAGTGGTTCTCAACCTTCCTAATGCTGTGACCCTTTAAAAGAGTTCCTCATGTTGTGGTGACCCCCAATTTCATTGTTACAAATTGACCATAATTAAAGCATAGTGATTCATCACAAAAACAATATGTAATTATAAATGTGTTTTCCGATGGTCTTAGGCGACCCCTGTGAAAGGGTCGTTCGACCCCCAAAGGAGTCGCGACCCACAGGTTGAGAACCACTGCTTTCAAGATATTTCAAAATATCTTGAAAAGTGGATGGTCCTTGCCCAGGCCTGCATTGCTCAGTGCTTAGAGTGTTGGTCCATGCACTGAAGCGTTGCAGGTTAGATTCCCAGTCAAGGGCATGTACCTGGTTACAGGTTCAATCCTCTGGCCCAAAGTGGAAGGCAACTAATCTAGTTGTCTCTCTCATAAGAATGTTTCTCTTTCCTTTTTTCTTTTTTTTAATAAATATATTTTATTGATTTTTTTTTTTTACAGCAAGGGAGGGAGAGGGATAGAGTTAGAAACATCAATGAGAGAGAAACATCGATCAGCTGCCTCCTGCACACCTCCTACTGGGGATGTGCCCGCAACCAAGGTACATGCCCTTGACCGGAATCGAACCTGGGACCTTTCAGTCCGCAGGCCGACGCTCTATCCACTGAGCCAAACTGGTTAGAGCTCCTTTCTTTCTTCCTCTCTCCCCTACCTCCCTCCTTTCCACTCTCTCTGAAAATCAATGGAAAAAATATCCTCAGGTGAGGATTAACAACAAGTGGATGGTCCTCCTGCTTAGCTTAGAATGGCAACGGAGAGTTCCCTATTGTTTTCTTTCCTTAGTGCCTTCAGTGAGAATTTGAAATGAACGAAGACTCAAAGCAGATCACTTGATGCCTGGTGGTCTTTTCCTTTAATTTTAAGCCTTTAACTTAAAAACTTTTATACTTAAAATTCATGATGAGACCTGGTTTTTGTGATGAAAAGTAGTTTTAAATAGATGCTTAATGTGGTAGATTATTACCAGACAAATTTCTTTGCGTTGTTGAACTAGCCTGACCATGGTGACAAACTGAAAATTTGGTCCTGTGAGTTTTTTTTAAATAAAGTGAGCTGCAGGATTCTACATTAGTTCTTCTACCAGCGTCCCTTGGAAACGGGGTTTGAAGAATGCAGATGGCATATGGTTTGTCATATGGAGAGCATTAATATGTCGTACTGTTCCTTCTCCCCCATAATTTCCAAACAATGTTTTTGATAAAACCACCAATCTTCCCGGAAGCCAACTGTTCCCACCCTTGAGATAAAAGTAGCGTCTCAGTTTCAGGACATGCTGGTGTTACTTGGCATCCTTTTCGTATCACAAAGATCCTTCACTTTGAACAAGCCTCTCATTTTAAAAGCATCTGCTGAAGGCTGACACATCCTAATGCGTCCTGCAGAGCCCTGCAATTCATCTTGCTTCCATTCTCTCGGGACTTAACCTCTGTCTTCTCGTATATTGTGACTCTGGATTGACTGTGATATCTGCATCTCTGCCAATTTCTAGTTTTACTTAATAATTTTTCTTGGGCAAAAGTAGCAAAGCAATCCATTGACATAGTCCTTGGAAGGCACGTCCGTAGGAAGGCATGTCGCTGCTCTCTGACTGTGTCACTGCTCATGCATGCGCATATTCGAGCTCTCTCGGATGCTTGTGTTGACTTCTCAGTTTTGAACTTAAGAAGAAGAATGCCCTTTCTTGGGCCTTCTCTGTCCCATCGTTATCCTATATATTTTCTGTTGATGAGCCTATAGGCGCTGGGTTAGGAAGGGAGCAAAGGAAGAAGGAGACGGACAGGAAGCTTAGCTCCTTGTTATGACCCTGCAATCTGTCAGCGTCAGATCTCACCCCAGACCAAGTCTTCTGCTCTTCAGAGTTTGGAATAATCTTAATTTTCAGATGTTTCTCTTTCCCAAGCACAGACAATTTTCATTATTTATGGGAATTTTATTTTATAAAATCATCAGAAACACTGAATTATCAAATGCTGAGTGGCTGCTCCTAGAGAGAATGCAAAGTTAGGTTCCTAGGAGCCTCTCTGCTCTGATTTAACATCCCAGCGCTACTGTGCTTGGCGGCACGAAGTGGCACGTCAGCAACAGGCCATTTGAAATGGTGAAATCGCTAACAAAATGCACAGCAAGTGTGAAGATGTGGCAGTAAGTGGGCTGTGACAAGGACACGTGTTTACAGAATGAGCTGAAACAGGGAGGCCGAGTGCCGCCTCGCTCACCCTCAGCTGGAACGTGCACTTCGGCAACTCAATTGTCCACCAGTCTGTAGGTCCCAGAGGCCCATGAAGGTGCCCTGAGTATTGACTTCTGGGTTATAAATAAGTTTTACAAGTAGATGAATTCACAAATATGAATTCAGTTAATAACGAGGCTTCACTGTATGCTAGAACCCTTAATGACACATTGTGTACTTCCTGAGAGATCTTTCCCAACCCTCCAAAATATTCTAATAGAATTATAAATATATGCATTGAAAGTGCTTATTATTTTGGCTCAGTACAGAAGCCTGTCAAATGAGGGTTTTTATACAATTTTCTCTTTCTGACTTTATTTCTGGGAAAATATACAACTAGAGAAAACAAAACTAACTTTATATGTGGAAGTGAAATCCCAACACGGTGCTCAAACTAAAAAAGGGTCCTGTGAGGTATTTAACCTGGCATCTTTATATTTCAACACATTTTTGTTGAATGATGAAAATGAAAGAATTTTTATAACAGAGGTTTTCTCTGGGGACTACCCCCTTTTATTTTCACAGCTGCGCTGGAGTTGAATTACTTATAACTATCATTTTCCATGAGGTGACAGTTACCCTCTATCCTCTCTCATGATTCCTTCCATTAAACATTTCAATCCAACCCCTGTGCTCCCAGTGATAAAACAAATATAATATTCCACCACCAGTCACCCCTACAAATCAAAACAGGAGTTAGCAAATCACTGTTTTTATTGCTGATTCAGAAAGCGTTTCCCCTGGGCCTACTCGCTCCGATCATTTATTCAGCACATCCTGAGGCAGCAGCAATGCTGAGTTATGTCTCCCTTCTCATTCCCCAAATACACATCTGCCCTCGTTATTATCAGTGACTGCTGTGTGTTTATCCTTTCTCAGACTTTAGGTATTTTCTGGGATTGCCTGGCATCTTCTCAGCTGCTTCCTCTGCTTTAAGTGCCTCACCAACGCCTTTTGGCCCAAAGTTCCCAGCATCTGGGGCTGGCCAGTCATTTCCCTGGTAATGTTTGGCTGTTCTGCTTAGACCCCTGCCTTGCAGCCACAATGGCCAGCCACATGCCTGGGATCCTGTCACCTTACACTTCTCCTAGATTTGAATGAAACATCCCATGTAGAGCATGGGATCCGACCTTTGAAATCACAGCTGGAAGGGCCCCGTGATGCCACATGCAAGTGTAAGGAAGTTGCTTCCAATGGCGCAAAGGTCCACCCGTGGGAAACGAGAGAACAGGAGAGTCAGGAGGGTACAAGGCTCTTCTTTCCTCCTGCCAGGGGTGACAGTGAGGCCTGGTGGGTGTCTCTGCTGGGCGACCTGCTGTGTCCCCCTTCATGGTTCATTGCGGAGCAGCAGCCAGCACTGCAGTTCACAAGGGCACCTGGCTCTGCCTCCTTCCACACCCTGTTGTCCTGGGATTACACTTTCCAACTGCACCGCCAGCCCGTCCATTCTCCCTCCAGCTGTTTTCCTGGGAACCCAAACTAAAAGACTGGTCTTAAATTTAAAACTTCATCTTTCCAAAAATTTGTATTGAATTTTAGAGAGAGAGAAAGGGAGAGGGGAGAGAAACATCGATCGGCTGCCTCCTTCCTGCACGCCAGGGATTGAGCTTACAACCCAAGCATGTGCCCTGACCAAGAATCAAACCAGCAACCTTTCGGTGCAGGGGACGGCACCGAACCCACTGAGCTACACTGGCCAGGGCTCAAACTCCTTCTTTTTCTTACCAAGAGATTGGATTAAGGGTTTATGATTTTTCTATTTAGCATTTCTCTTAAAAACAGAAAACCAAATTATGTAGTCAATTTAGAAGGTTTCTAATATTAGTAGAGAAAACTCTCTGTGGAACTGAACATATGGTTTACATGTCACATTAATACATATTTCAATTTGTAGGCTTTCTGCCTGAGAATGAAACAGGAGTGGCAGCTAATCTAACTTGAACTGCTGCCCGTCCACGTCCGGAGTGAGGCCCCTTCTTAAGAACTGTGTGTGTTACATCCCATTCATGTATCAGTCAGCACAGATGATACAGGAAATCCAGCTCAAGCGACAACAGGTGATAGTCACGTCCACCTCCCACCCGCGCCTGTGTCGTCCCTGCTCTGCTCGGAGAAGCAAAGCCGCAGGGGCCCCTCCACGCGGTCTCCCCAGGAGACATGGTGCCCGCACTTCTCATTTGCAAATGAGAAACTTGGAACAAATCCACAGAGGGAAATCCATTAGATAATTGCTGCTAAACGGCAAGCGCTTTAATTAGAGGGTCCGGGCCACCGTGCTTTGGACATGGCCGGAGAGCTTGCAGAGCTGTCCAAACCCTGATGGATGGACGCTTCCAGAACGGGCGCATGGCTGTTCCCTGGTGTCCCCGGCAGCTCTGTGCATTGTTGTTGGCCATCACGGCCCTTTGTCAAGGTGTCTAGAGGTCCATTATGAATTTTAAGGAGAACATTTAGCCGCAATTTATCCTCGTTTTATAACTCGTTTCCATGGGACCGAGAGAATTAGCAGTGGATTTACAGGTCCTGCCTGGACAGCGATCAATCTTTAGGTTTAAACATTCTGTTTGCCTCCGAGCTTCTGCCCCTTTTCCTGCTCACATTCCAGGCGTGTTTGGGGCTACACTCCGCTGTTTCACCAAACGTGGCTGCTTCTGTGGATGTCACTGGCCCCAGGCTCTCTTTGTTGTGGCGCTCTCTCATTCTGCACTATTTGTCTATTTCTTACCATATCAATTATTGTCCCTCTGGCCAAGAGATCACTGTTCTATGTTTCCAATGATCGGAAGATACCTTTTCATTCCCTCCCTGTTTTAAATATCAATTCCTAATGTTATCCAAATACTATCATGTTCACTACTCCCAGTCTCATTCAGAAGTGCCACTGTCCTCATTTTAAATCAAATCAAATACATAAAAAATTCTTCTCCACCTTTTCTCCCAAAAAATTATATTCTCTACTATTTATTCACTTCAGGCAATTTTAAAAATTATAGTGTATATTCTTTCTTGGGCATTACTCCTGATAGGTTTTACAGGTTTCCTTAGATAAAAAATGTGATTAGAGAGTTAGAGATATATGTGCTTTTGTTAAAAAAAAAAAAAGAGAGAGACAGAGAAATTTGTCCTTAGTTTTCCCCCTATGACTCTGTGACCTCTTCCTTCTTTTTGCGAGCTGGCTTTGGAAGACCTGGATCTGAACCATGGCTCGCTCATCTGCTCTCTACTGAGCTGCCATGAGCAAGCTTTTCAACTTTCTTGAATACTTGGATTTGTCATCTACATAGATATTTGTTTTCTAGGGTGATTTGGGGGATTAAAGATATTTTATGAAAGTTCCTAGAATGCTGCCTGGGATTTGGTAGTCTCATTACCACATGGTCTCACCTGGTGGGGCAATCACACAGCTCTGCAAGCAAGCTATCTGCCCCCCACAGGTAGCGATCAGGGGCAGGGAGCAATGCAGAGGAAAAGGCAGACGTGTAAAGGGAAGTCGTACATGGCTCTACCCTATGCCCATCTGAAGTGGCTAAGCATGTGCTACCCTGTTACCTTGGAGTAGACATTGAGAAGCCTGGAAAATGCAAAATATTTTGTCCTCAGAAGTTTAGTAGGCTCACTGAAAGACCAAAGAGAAATGTTCTAGAAGCCTGTGAAGCAAGACAGAGTAGTTTACTGGGAGATCTTGCACAGTCTCAGCTTGCCTTCATTTATCTCTGAGCTGTGTTTGACATAAACTCGATAATAACACTAAACGCTACAATATGTTCATTAACTCTTAGAACACGTAAGAGCTAACACTGTGTGTGTGTGTGTGTGTGTGTGTGCGCGCGCGCGCAGAGTCTCATTTCATTCAGATTATTGGTCTGATTTCAAAAAGACCTAATAAATATTTTAGTATAACTTTTCTTCAGAAAGTCTCTATTGTTAAGCCAAAATAGATGACACAAAATTTTGTTTTATCATTTAATTCCTTTATAAATTTTAATAACCATTTAAAAAACTGAGCTGTCTTATAAATGGAACACTTATAACTGGACCGCGATGAGCAGGGATTTATTTAAAATCACCAACCGAGAGACTCATTTTAACTTTACTGCTTTGTTGGCAAACTGGAAGGATGCCAGATAGTAATTTTTTGCTACTTATTTCCAAGGATAAAATAAATCATTTCTCACTTTTACAAATGATAATTTTAATAAGACTTATGATACATACCGGGGCTAGGAAAATATTCCCATCTATCCCTTCATAAGCAACTTGTGACTAGAAGAATATTAAGAAGAGGTTGAGAGAAGTCTCCCGGTGTGACAAGATGTGTGGCTGTCCATGCCAGGCTTCATGCTACGTCACTCTAAGGACTGGTGTGGAAAACCTCTCTCCTTTCTGCTCCTCTTCCGTTCAGGTGCCCTTCTATTACATGACCACAGCACGCTCTGAGTTATTTGCTACCATGCTTTCGTTCTTATGACTATCATAACCGAATAATAGTGTGATTATCTGTTTAATGATAAGACCTGAAAATCCGTAAGATGGGAATTTTACTATCTTATTCAAAATTCAACTACCAATGCCTCAAAAAAAAAAAAAATCCCCATGTGTGATAGAAGCAAAGAAAATATCCACTTAATTAGGCTGATGAATATCATTGCCTTTCTGAAACTGCCTGACTGTATTTTGTCGCATCGTCTCTCAGGATAAATCCTGCTGTGACGGACCTGTGGGGGATGCCTTCACTCTCCAGGACAGGCTGTCTGGCTTTTTAAATTGTGAGACAGAACTTTTCGGATACTTGGACGCACAAGTCAAAGGGTGTTATATCTCTTTGTTTTTTTAATTCAACAATTACGCAGAACCTAGATAGTGCATTTTCTGCTTTCGGTCCTTTGCGTGATGGTAGGAATCTTCAGTTTTCTAATATGTCATGGCGTGGTATCGGGAGCCGGGGACAGGGGGCTGGCTGTACTTCAGCTGAGTTTTTCCCATCCTGCTTATGAAAGAGAAAGTGGGTTCCTATTGTATATTGGGATTAATTTCAACTTCTGCTCAATGTGAAAACAAACAATCTTGGCGAAAAACTGTAATTAACTTTTGCGTCATTAGGTGTACAAATGGACACACCTGCTTAGTGACACATATATAAACTAACTAGATCTATCCCTATGTGTGTGTGTATGTATTACATATGTAAACATGTGTATCATTTAGAGAACATATGAGTTAGGAGGACATGAAGTTATAGATATATTTACAGAGGTCCAGAGGGAGGGTTGCTTGGTTGATGGATTCACACCTCAAGGATCTAGTATTTTTCCATTTTCCATTTGGTCAGTTTCAGTGTTGGCTTCAATTTTAGGTGCATGGGAAGGTGCTGCATAAAATTCAAGCATTGGATTCAGATATGACCATTTTCAGAGAGGTGAAGTGATTATTATTTCCTTGATTTTCACTTAGGGATGGCAAAACTTTTCTGAAAACTCCTCATTAAGCTTTCTTTCACTTGCCTTTGGTCAGAATTGGGGCTCCACTAAACTTAGATTGATTCAGCCCACTTCTTGAGATGCATGTGAGTTCAGATTCCCACAAGACAGTGTGGAAGTGAGTATACAACTGAGAGAAATCAGGTTTTTAAGAAGGAAAAGAGATCAATGGATGCTGCATAAGAAAACAATAACATTTTATATGTGTATACAGTTCCATGTTTCTGGAATACATTTGACTTAATTTTAGATGACATATTTCTAGTCACTTTGCAACCTTCAGCTTAAATATCTTCTTCCTGTGTTGTCTTTCCTGACATCAAGTTGCTTCCTCTTTCCTCTGGGATCAGCCTGGGGTTAGTGAATGCCTATAAACATTAGCTATTTTTAAATGACTTCCCATCTAGAAGCTCTCAGAAGTACCAACTGTGCGGCTCATCTTTACCTACTCGGCATAGAGCCGGTGCCTACGTTTAGAGGAGACAACAATGTTGTACTGGATTTTCTACACGATCCCCAATGAATATTTTACTATGTCAGTTTAAGTATGAAAACCTATTGGTTCTGCATACCATTTTTCTACTTTTGTATGATTGGCTTTACCACAGAAGATAATTTACACAGCACGTAGTAACTCAGAACTTGAAAACGCTCAGAGGGCCATATGGATGTGAAATATTTCAGTCATCTGGCACACACAATAACTTGAGAGAGAAATGTCAGACAGAATTACCCTTCAATGATTCTGAGTCCCCTATGGAAATCATGCAACTCTACCGCACCTCTTTTTAAAAAGCCCATACCTGGCTTTGATGAAATACTTATTATTTAATAAACATCTTATGTAGAATATCACCAAGAGTCTCCGAATATATCATCCAAATTCAGTCAGAATATAGTTGATCTTTTCAGGTGACAATTCTAATAGAAATCTTTAGATTTTAAATTTATTCTGGAAACCCTAAAACATTAATTGCTAGTTGTATCTACTCTACACTCACAAAGCCTTTGATGTCCTTCAGGTTAGTCTCTGAGAGATGAATATTTGACGTCAAATGTATACATTATTTTAATGAATAAAATGTTATCAGTTGTGGTATCAGTGAAAATGGCAAAGTAAAGACATGAATGAACCTTATAAGCTATGCTGAGTGTAAGAAGCCAGTCCTAAAAAGCCACATATCATGTGAACCCATTGCCACGAAATGAACAGACAGAGACCTATACAGATAGAGAGCAGACCCGTGGGTGCCAGAGGTAAGCAGAGCAGGACGGGGAAGGAACTAGTAGTGGGCACGGGGAGCCTTTCTAGTGTGACGAGCATGTTCAGGAATTAGGTGGTGATGATGTTTCATTTTGTGAATTTACTAAAAAACACTAAATTGTACACTTTCAAATGCTGAATTCTATGGTATGTGTATTATAATCACAGTAAATTTATTTTGTTATGTAAGCTTTTCTCTTTCAAAAATAGCTACATATATGCATATATATGGAACATTCTTTCTGTCCTTATCTAGCTCTTTGACAATGTACTCTACTAATCCAATATATGCCCTCGATAATAACATCCAATGTCTTGTTCTAGATCAAACCTGCTGAAAATATATTTGTTCAATGATCAATACACCAATGTCCAATGACACACACACACACACACAATTTGTACACAGAGACCTACACTCGGATCCAAGGTGGCTAACCGCAGTGATTTTGCTGCCAGAGAAGCAGATTCAGATACACGTATTTATTAACAAAGAAAATGGTAACATGCTTCTAAGGGAAACCCCACTCACTCATGTGAAAGGCGCTGAATATCTGAGGAAGATTTATTTTTTTAAATTAAATCTTTATTGTTCAGATTATTACATTTGTTCCTCTTTTTTCCCCCCATAACTCCCCTCCTCCCAGTTCCCGCCCCACCCTCCGCTCTCACTCCCCACCCACTGTCCTCATCCATAGGTGCACGATATTTGTCCAGTCTCTTCCCGCATTCCCCACACCCCTTTCCCCCCCAAGAATAGTCAGTCCATTCCCTTTCTATGTCCCTGATTCTATTATGAACACCAGATTATTTATTCACTTGATTCTTAGATTCACTTATTGATAGATGCATGTTTCTTGTTCATAATTTGTATCTTCACCTTTTTCTTCTTCTTTCTCTTCTTAAAGGATACCTTTAAGCATTTCATATAATACTGGTTTGGTGGTGATGAACTCCTTTAGCTTTTCCTTATCTGTGAAGCTCTTTATCTGACCTTCAATTCTGAATGATAGCTTTGCTGGATAAAGTAATCTTGGTTGTAGGTTCTTGGTATTCATCACTTTGAATATTTCTTGCCACTCCCTTCTGGCCTGCAAAGTTTCTGTTGAGAAATCAGCTGACAGTCGTATGGGTATTCCCTTGTAGGTAACTGAGTTTCTTTCTCTTGCTGCTTTTAAGATTCTCTCTTTGTCTTTTGCTCTTGGCATTTTAATTATGATGTGTCTTGGTGTGGTCCTCTTTGGATTCCTTTTATTTGGGGTTCTCTGCGCTTCCTGGACCTGTAAGTCTATTTCTTTCACCAGGAGGGGGAAGTTTTCTGTCATTATTTCTTCAAATAGGTTTTCTATATCTTGCTCTCTCTCATCTTCTGGCACTCCTATAATTCTGATGTTGGTGCGCTTGAAGCTGTCCCAGAGGCTCCTTACACTATCTTCATATTTTCGGATTCTTTTTTCATTTTGCTTTTCCAGGTGGGTGTTTTTTGCTTCTTCGCATTTCGAATCTTTGACTTGATTCTTGCACTCCTCTGGCCTGCTGTTGGGTGTCTGTATAATGTTCTTTATTTCAGTCAGTGTATGCTTAATTTCTAGTTGGTTCTTTATCACAACATCGAGGGTCTCATTAGATTTCTTGAGGATCTCACTACATTTATCGGCAGTTTCTAGAAAATTATTGAAAGACCTTAAAATTGCGGTTTTTAGCTCTATATCCTCCATTTCTGTCATGTTTCTTTGTCTCCGCATTTTTTATGCTTTCTTGGTGCACCCCCTTGTGGTCTTTGTGCGCAGTCTTGTTGTAGTTAAGCCTTGATTGTTGTTGGCAATACTGGGGGTGATTTGACCTCCAGGCCAACTGGCTATGAGAGTCAGCTGTGTCTGCAGTGGGACAACTTCTGTGCTGGATCTCTAGGGTGGTGCTAATCTAGCGTTTGCCTGAGGCTATCCGGCAAATGGCTCTGCGCAGGGCTTGGGCAGGGCGGGTCCCCGGGGATCTACAGGGCGGGTGGAGGGAGCAGTTATGGCTGCTCTCAGTTCCGTCCCTAGGGGCTCTGCCTCTCAGAGTCCCAGCAATGGCTGCAAACCTCGGAGAGAAAGCTGCCTTCGAGTTCCGACTGAAGCCAGACAGTCCCGCTTCTCCCGTTTGAGTCTGGGTCCCAGAAACTCGCCCGGATCTGGGGCTCAGAGTCTGAAACTCCCTCCCGATTGAAAACAACAACCGCGCCCTCTGCCGCCAGCCCGCTCTGCATGCGCACTCCGCACCTCAGTATTTCACTTCAGCATTGCGCCTCCTCTGAGTCTGGGTATGATAGTCTCTTTCCTCCTAGTTGTAGAATTTCCACTCAGCCAGCCTTCCTGTGGTTCTGGATGATGTCCGTTCTGTCCTTTAGTTGTATCTCTGAAGTGGTTGTTTGAGGCAGCAATCTCCGGCGTTAACCTATGCCGCCATCTTGGTTTCTCTTCTGAGGAAGATTTAGAGTTTACAATGTGCATGAGATTAAAGCTGAGCCAAGCTAGACCGAAGGGTCCTCAGCTAAGTTTTTGGTGACGTGGATGCAGAGGAGGGAAAACCGCCTGTAATTCAGAGACTTCGTCTCTTAGTGAATTGCTTATCAGCCAAATCGGTGTGAGGAAGAGCAGGGACTTGTGTCTGTGACATAAGACACACTAAACTGAAGTTGTGACTAAGGTCTGATTTCTAGTTGAGTGAATTTCTGGAAAAAAGGACGGTGGTGTATGAATACCAGAGGGATAAAGTGGGTCACCCTTGTTCTCTATAGCTTACCAGACCCAGTGTAACCGTGGCTATGGCCTTTTCTTATGGTTTTACCTTATGTCAAAAGAACCTTGACAAATGTTAAAACCAAGACTAAGCCACTTAGAACCAAGAATAGTCCCTAACAACGTAAAAGGACATGTTTCTAGTGACAGGACACAGGGGCACATAATAAAAGAAGTGTGGCCCCAGCCAGTTTGGCTCCTTGGATAGAGTGTTGGCCCTCAGATGGGTTCGGTTCTGGTTAAGGGCATGTACCTCGGTTGCAGGGTCAATTTTTGGCCCAATCAGGGTACAACCAATCCACGTGTCTCTCTCACATCAATGTTTCTCTCTCTCTGTCTCTCCCCCTCCCTTCCTCTAAAAAATTAATGGAAAACATATCCTCAGGTGAGGATTAACAACAACAACAAAGAGGTGAGGACTGTCATTTTTCAATTAACACTCATTAGGCAAGTGGTAACCTGGTGGTGGGAGATCATGAATTGTCCCTTTCAACCCAGCAGTCATCTCTTTGTGTCTACACAGCTGCATGCCCTTGTTCCCAGAGCACTGGCTGCACTGGAGTGGCGTTTGTCATGTGGTGGGAAGAAGTGTGGCAGCTGGTGTAAACTCCAGTGTCCACAGTGCGGACTGGAGCCGCTGCTAGGTCCATCACCGTCTTTGCAGAGCCTTTTGTCAGGGAGCCAGGGGGCCGGCGGGATTATGTCTTCAGAAGGGTGGCAATATAAGGCCGGGGCATATGCCATGGCATAAATAAGTGAAGATTCACTATTCTCTTGGCTTAAGCGCATCAGTAGCATTAGGTTAAATGTGCCACTTCTTACTTTGAAAGGATGTAGAGCTGTTGAAAGCCTTAAGGTGCTTAAAAATATATTGCTTTATGCTGAGCAAGTGGAGAAGAAAGCAAGCTGCTATAAAATATCTTTAACAGAATTTCAGGTAAAATAATAGTGGTGTCATTACTTTAATATACTATTTTATTAAATGACTAGAAATAAAGTACACATAAGGGAATTGAATTCTTTAAAAAAAATGTTGTTTAGCCATAACATCTCAACAAGATGCAAAATATGGGGCTTGAAAAGGCTCTTATAAATACCTGATTTTGTAATCACAAAATTCTTTTACATTCTTATAACAAAAAAAGTATGCCTTTTAACCCGCATTTTATAAGCTTTTTTGAAGAATGGGTCTCAGCCGTCCTTACTCTAGGGCAGTGATCAGCAAAATGCGGCTCATGAGCCACATGAGGCTCTTTGGCCCCTTGAGTGTGGCCACGAAGTTTCAATCACACTGTACGTGCGTGCCCGCACATGGTATTTTGTGGAAGAGCCACACTCAAGGGGCCGCAGTTTGCTGACCCTGCTCTAGGGCATGACCCTTCTAGCCAAGGCGTGGCCTTTCTTGTCTTAGTTGAATGAATGGTCTGTGAACAGGGTAGCTCAGCTCTGCTTGGCCCGTTTCGGATGATCAGAGGGTCAGATCAGACTCACAACAAAAGAGATCTCACAAAATATCAAAGTGTCCTAAGGTTTTAAAGCTGCAGATGGTGTGAGACAGAAAGCATGGAGGTGCCTGGAATGCTGACCCAGTTCCTCGGGTCCATTTCTCGGCATTAGAATTGCTCTGGCCTAGGTTTAACATATGAGGTCCTGCATAATGCATGTTGAACATCAGTTCCATAAAAGGGAGCTCTTTCAGTCATGAAACACCTCCCTTTTATAACTGCATAGCTCATGTGACATTTACTGAAGCCGGGACTCCCACCCACTGTGCTTCCAGCAGTCCACAGGTAAGAGCTCCTCTGCTAGGCCGCACCTGTCAGATCCTGATTTCATTCACTGATCGTCCTGTACAAACTGTGGGTGCACCCAACAAATAATCAACTTGTGTGTTCCATCTGAGGCTCTTAAATATTCAAAGCATTTTATAAACCTCAGTAGGACTCGTGACCTGGGAAAATAAAATCTATTTTGATGTGAGAAGGGCTGTCAAAGAGTGAATCCAATGTTTACTGTCTCATCTTAACGGGAAAAGGCCTGGCTGCCTCAGAACTGATAAAGAGCCACCCCTTAAATATCAGATCCCAAGGGGCAGGTCGCTCTCCCTCGTTCTCTCAGGAGCCTCGACTGACTCCCTCCGCAGGCCACCTGTTAGACCTTGCTTTGACGGGAAGGCCCTGAGGACAGCGTGCACCTGTGCATATGGAGGTCATGGAACAGTTTTGGGGTGTTACTTGTTTTGATCTCAAAACCATACACTTATTTGTCTCTCAAGTAAGTGTCAGATTTTAAGAGCCCCAGAGTCTACAAATTTACTAATGCATCCATTCATCTACAAATCTACTACTAATTTACTAATGGACCTAATCAATCATTTATGCCTCTTGCTGATAATCTGACAGGGGTCAGGGAAGAATTGTGCTGCCACTCACAATGAGTTTGGGTCCTGAGTTAATATTTTCAAGGGCTGTCATAACGAAGTACCACAGGGGGGGGGGGGTGGCTTAGACCACTGGAATTTATTTTATCACAGGTCTGAGGGCCGCAAGTCTGAGATCAGGATGTCAGCAGGGCTGATATTTTCCAAGGCTTGTAGATGGCTAACTTCTGGTGTCTTCACACGTTTCAAATATCGCAACTCTTAATGCAACACTGCAACACTGGTACATTACTACTACTCTTAATAGCTGTGCTCCTTTCCTATCATTTAGCATCTTAACATTCCAAGGAGTGACCATGCCAGAATGTGCCCACAATCTATACTTGTATCAACTCTCTCTTTCATGTCAAGCAACGTTATGCATAATATGCTTCCTACAGTATTTTTATTCTTCAATGTGAGGCTCCCCTACAGAGTGTATGGTGTGGTATTTATTCTGTTCTGATTGCTTTTCAAGTCAAATACTCTTCATAGGTTCTGATGTTTTATTCCTTATAGAGCAGGAGAGGTGATAATCACAACAGAGAGGCAAGAACCTGGGAACCCTCAAATATTAATATTGTATCCTTCAATACTGATGTAACATAGAAAACTTCAAATAAATTTTGAATTCATTTTTCGGTCTCCTCTCAGAGGTCCACCTGCCATCCTTCTCTTTTGCCTTTGGAGGACCATAAGGGAAAGGTTGGGAATATCGGATAACTTATTTTTCATAAGTATCAGTAGTGGGAGTCATATACATAGATTCTCATTTTACATAGGAGAGCACAGATTTTTAAACTGGTTTTAGACTGGTTTTAGAATGTATCTAACTATGTCATTGAAAAACACAACCAAAAGTTGAACTCAAGTCTGTTTGTTTGTTTTTACCAAATTACACTCCATATTGGGAAAGACCCGAAGGAGGAGAAAGTAGACCTAAGCCTCGTCTCAATTTTCTTATTTCAAACGGAAATCATTTGCTTCTGTTTTTGAATACGTGGTGCGTGTGTGTGTGTGTGTGTGTGTGTGTGTGTGTGTGTGTGTGTGAGATTCTGCAGCAAGAAAAGTAGAAAGAATAAAAATGTCATTAGAAATTATTTCAGTTTTACTTAAATAAATGTATGTATTGAGAATGTCAAGGGGAATAATCAAACTTTTCTAGATTGAGAGCCAATAAAATTATAATCAGAGTGTAGAATTGAGGAAAAACATCAGTGTTTCATTTTTCATGAACAAATGGGAAATATTTGAAAATAAGCTTTATTGCAAACTAGACTCATTACTCATTTTTTTGTTGTCTTGAGTGGTATTTTATAAATTCATACCATACAATTAATTCAATAACTTTGTGTATTTTGTTGTTAATCCTCACCCCAGAATATTTTTTCCCTTGATTTTTTGAGAGAGTGGAAGGAAGGAAGAGAGAGAAAAAGACAGTGAGAGAAAGAGATTGACTGGTTGCCTCCTGCACCTGCCCCAACTGGGGCCAGGGATCCAACCTGAAACCCAGGTACATGCACTTGACTGGGACTCTAACCTGAGACCCTTCAGTTCTCAGACCAAAGCTCTAACCCTGAGCAAATCTGGCCAATGGTGATGGTATTTCTTTAATAAAATGAACGTTATTGTGTTCTGTCACTAGCATCATACAGCTGAATATTTTAAGTTATAAAAGACAAGGCATAAGTGAGGTTCAGAAGACGAGAGGTATCTAAGAGAAGTGAAAGGATTTGTCTGCTGGGAGCCGGTCCATCCTTGCTGTTTCAAGGGACCTGGCATATATGGCATACGGTTCTTAATATGTTTGCTCACCTTCTTGGCACTATGTGTTTTAACCAAGGTCACCTCTCTGAGAAAGGTTGTTTCCCCAGGTAGGGATTTTCCCCTGAAGTTAGGGAGGGAATAAAACCCCTTAACTAAGTGCCAGGCGGGAAATTAATCACTTTAACTACGAACAATCATGCTTAAGCTACATAATCTTTACTCCCTGGAATGGAGATAAGAAACGCCCTAACCTTTGGAATAGAGATTGATAGGATTGGAATCAACTGATATAAATACAGATGTAACAAGACAACAGGACACAGAACCTACACTCAGAACCTAGACACAGAACCTACACAGAACCTAGAGACAGAAGAACTTCGCTGGAGAGAACATGGCAAAAGATCCTGGACAGAAACTGGCCACAGAACCTAGAGACTGAACATGGCAAAAGATCCTGGACAGAAACTGGCCACAGAACCTAGAGACTGAACATGGCAAAAGATCCTGGACAGAAACTGGCAACAGAACCTAGAGACAGAACCTAGCGAGAGAACCTGGCTGGAGAACCTAGAGACAGAACCTGGCTACAGAACCTGGATAGAACATGGCAAGAGAACCTGACTAGAACCTGGTGACTGAACCTGGCTGAAGAACCTAGAGACAGAACCTGGCTACAGAACCTGGATAGAACATGGCAAGAGAACCTGACTAGAACCTGGTGACAGAACCTGGCTGAAGAACCTAGCGAGGGAACATGGCTACAGAACCTGGCTGGAGAACCTGGCTAGAGAACCTAGCAAAAGAACATGGACACAGAACCTGGCTGGAGATCCTAACCAGAACTTCGCTGGAGATCCTGACCAGAACTTGGCTAGAGATCCTGGCTAGGCTGCTGATCAACTGAACGCTGTCTCCATGTCGTTCCTTCTTCGCTGACTCCGTCCACACCTTTGGAGACCCCTGGACCTGCTGGGGTTGGACCCCAGCATTTGTCTACTCCTATAACTTATGAATTAAGCTTTTAGTTTCCTTGGCCAAAAATAATTTTTGTTACACATAAATATTAAGGAAGATTGGGAAATCAATAATAATGATTTTAAAACTCCATCTGCAGTAGAAATCTTGTATGAGATTAAACACAAATAAAGGCTGAAAGTTTTGAGCAAAATGATTCTGTCAGGACCTTGGCACAATTATTATAAATATTTCAAAGTGGTTAGTTTAACTGAATGGTGAATTATATGGCATCCTACAGTGGCCAAGATCGACTGAAAGCTTTTAGCTTCCAATTAAAAACTATTTTTTATGATGTAAGAAAATACTTGCCAAACAACCTATCCATAATTCAAAGAACTGGCAAAGCAAAAATGTGATTTGGGGTGTTTACATGCTTCTTCATCCTTTCGTGCATTCACGAAGTTCTTTAAGAAAGAGCACGTTCTAAAAGCGGACATGCTGAGTGATTATAGAAAGGTAAGTCTATATATGTTTCATAGATTGGAACAGCTATCAGGTAGTATTCAGGAATAACTCTTTCTGGATTGACATACTTCATGAATAATACAAATATACTTACATAGTGTTTTAGAGCAATGGTTACCAATGGCATATGCTGGTCCAATTGTCAATGACATTGGAATTCTCAGCCTCTTTTAAGTTTTCAAATCTCCTAGTGCTGAGTCACCATGACAAGACTGAGGGCTGGTAATCCCAATTGCTTCACTGCCTCCAGCTGTGGAGGTATCTGGTATCCGAGGTCTCAGTCCCAAGCTCACATACTGCTTGAGCAGCCTCTTCAGAGAGTTTGCCATCTCTAGGTCTACTTAATCACTTCGACCTATGGGAATAAACAATGGCCCATCTCCTCCAATGAGAACATCTGTATTTTAATTGATTCTTATTTCCTTTAGAGTTTTCTAGCAGGTGTACCATTCTTATTCTCCAGGTTCCTTTAGACCAGTGGTTCTCAACCTTCTGGCCCTTTAAATACAGTTCCTCATGTTGTGACCCAACCATGAAATTACTTTCGTTGCTACTTCATAACTGTAATGTTGCTACTGTTATGAATCGTAATGTAAATATCTGATATGCAGGATGGTCTTAGGCGACCCCTGTGTAAGGGTCATTCGACTGCCAAAGGGGTCACGACACACAGGTTGAGAACTGCTGCTTTATTTTTTTAAAATATATTTTTATTGGTTTTTTACAGAGAGGAAGGGAGAGGGATAGAGTCAGAAACACTGATGAGAGAGAAACATCAACCAGCTGCCTCCTGCACACCTCCTACTGGGTATGTGCCCGCAACCAAGGTATATGCCCTTGACTGGAATTGAACCTGGGACCCTTCAGTCCGCAGGCCGACGCTCTATCTCCTGAGCCAAACCGGTTTGGCAGAACCGCTGCTTTAGACTATTATCAGAAGCCTTTCATTATTTTTAAAAATATATTTTTATTGATTTCAGAGAGGAAGGGAAAGGGAGCGAGAGATAGAAACATCAATGATGAAAGAGAATCATTGATCAGCTGCCTCCTGCACACCCCTCACTGAGGATGGAGCCCGCAACCTGGGCATGTGCCCTGACCAGGAATTGAACCATGACCTCTTGGTTCATAAGTCAACAATCAACCACTGAGCCATGCCAGCTGGGCAGAAGCCTTTCATTAGTCACCATCATGTGACCATGCATCACCACACCGAGTTGTACAGCCCATAATCCAGCCTCCTCTTCCACCTCTCTGCCCGCACCCCCATATTCTTCCAGAGAGCTCTTTGGAACCCTAGAAGATTTCCACTCAATAGGAAAACCTCATTTACTAATGAATATTGAAGTTTCAAGGGGCCTAATGCCATAGCTACCTCCACGATGTATCATTGCTTTTTTACCTATAGCACAAAAGTCAACCTCTTGCATGCCCTTGCAATTCATCAGAAGCTAACTGACCTCAAAGTAGAGTTCTGCTTCCGCTCCCACCAGTCTCGTCACTGCAACCCTTGCTCTTCCTGAGGTACGGCCCAGGCTTCTCAGCCTCTGTGCCTGTGTCTGGTCGTTCCCGCTGCCTTGGATCCCTTTTTCCACTCCACTTCACACTGCCTTTTCCCCAAATGCCATCTTCTTACGTAGACTCCCCCAGGAAAATAGTTTGCTTTGTTGCACTCATAACTTCTAAACAGGCATCTGTTGTGGTGTTTTTCACACTATTTTGTAATTTCTGGACTACTGTTATTTTCTAGGTAGAGCATGAATTTCTACCTAGAAAATAACAGTAGGAACAGTATCATGTGCATGTTTTTTATAGCAGAGCTCATTACCAAATCTCTTTGATGGACAGTTGTTTTTTTATTTCGCAATGAGAAACTAAAGAATTAAAAGTGAAAGTCTTTATTGACTTAAGGCCTAAAACCTGGATGAGATTGGAACTAATTTATAGTGAAAAATATTCAGTTACCAACATGTCTGGTTTATCCTCACTATGAGGAAAGGGGGCTCCTGGGAGCAGAAAGGGCATCAGGACCAGAAGAGTGGGAGCAATAGCTACATGGACCAGGATGACTTCCACAAATGTGGTTATTCCCGGGACGTCCTATAATCCAGGAATTACCCTACATAACAGCTTCATTATACTTAAAAACTAATAAATGTATCAGTTCATGTTTTGAAAGTTAGGAAAGCAGAAAGATTAAGGTAAAAAGTTCCATAATTTTACCTGTAAGATAGTCACTGTATTGGCAGTTCGGATTCTTTAGTTCTAGCAATGTATAAGAATTCCTGTCAATTTCACATTGTGAACTAAGTTTTTCTTTAATTTTTATCAATTTGTGAAGTGAAATAGTGTCACATAACTATTTTAATTGAGAGTTATAGAATTTGAATTTCCAATATACGTTTGTGTTTAATTAAATTATTCTTCATACATTGTTTCAAATTATCCCAGTTTTTCAAAATTATGAATAAACTATAGGCCCAATGCACGAAATTTATGCAAGAGTAGTCCTTCGCAGCCCTGGCTGCCTCAGCCCTTGTCCGGACGGTCGGTCCGCTGTCTGACCTTTTGGTCAATTTGCATATTATGCTTTTATTATTATAGATTGCTACAAAATGTTCTGATAGCAAAACTTTAATTATAAATCATCTGAAATTAGAGTGTTATGCAAAACAATGGCAATTGTTTATATTCTTGGAATTAGTCTAAAGTTGAGCTTCACAGAGACTAAAAGTGAATTCTGAGAAATATATATTATAGCATGTTTGCAAAGCAAAATAAATTAGAAAGTTCACAAGGCAATTATGAATTTCAATAAAGAAGAAATCTTTTTAAAAACACCTGGAGTGTTTTAGCTCCTACCTTTCTCCACTGTTCCAAAGGCTCAGTCAGGACTCCCCAAATCATGTGTTGATTATAAGGACTCCCAGATCCCACTGAAGGTCAAGACGACTTTTTTATTTAAAAAAGAAAGAAAGATTCAAGATTACTCCTAGGGCCATAAAAGTGAGGTGCGTTATAAAGCAAGGCTATTCTGCAACCTCAAAATCCTAGCATGGTTTGCAATAGAGTCTGCCTATGTATGTTAACTACACAACAGGCAGTCTGGGCTTTCTACGGACTTGTGTAAAAAGGAAGCATTGTCCTCCAATTTCTAATGTAATGAGTTTTAATTCATTAGATGGATCTTTGTAGACCCTCGGGGAAATAAAAACACATATCATGTCTTAAGATTGAATCCTGAATCATTTCTAAGCAAGAAAGTAAATTGAGAGTCCTACTTCCAAAGCCACGCTGGTATTGCTATATTCAAAGAAAAGGTAGAGCTTTGCAGAGCAGACACTTAAAATCCTTCCATGTGTTGATATTTAGGGCCAGGACTGAAGGTGTGGTACCTTTCAGTTAAATCATCTGATTTTTCTAGTTAATATGGACTATGTGAAGAGCAATATTGAATGTCTCACATAAAACTAAATACACAAATAATTGATAACATTGGTGTCACAGTGATAAGTCCTATATTATCGATGGTAATATTTTTTAGGTACCATATTTTTTCTTATCCCAAGGGAAAAGAATTCATGACCAAAAGTTATATGTCCATTGATTTAAAAGGTCAAATGTGAAAGTACCTATTAAGTTTTTACATATTAAAATCAATCAACAGTATGACTAACTGGCATGTATAACTCATTTAGTCAGTTCTTGAAAATCTGGGTCCTCTCAATTCAGGGTATTGCTTTGGATGCTGATGTTATAGGTAGTGGCTAGAACAGGGGTGGAAAAACTTTTTGAGTCGAGGGCCACAATGGGTTCTTAAACTGGACCGGAGGGCTGGAACAAAAGCATGGATGGAGTGTTTGTGTGAACTAATATAAATTCAAAGTAAACATCATTACATAAACGGGTACGGTCTTTTTTTTTTTTTAGTTTTATTCATTTCAAACGGGCCGGATCCGGCCCGCGGGCTGTAGTTTGCCCATGGCTGGGCTAGAATCATCTGGCAATATACCACTTTCTTAGTACTGTTCATATTCTGTGGAAATTGTAGACAAAAGAACTAAAGACCTGTTAGTCACTTAGGGGAAATTATCTATATCCTATTTAATAAAAGAGAAACATGGTAATTAGCATACGACCGCTACCCTTCCCATTGGCTAATCAGGGCGATATGCAAATTAACTGCCAGCCAAGATGGCGGCCGGCAGCCAGGCAGCTGGAAGCGAACATGAGGCTTGCTTGCTTCAGTGACAGAGGACTCCAACGTTCCCCGCCTGCCACTGCCGGCCTCTGAGCTGCAACTCTAAGCAACTATGTTACAAATATAGAAGCTAAACAAAACCCCAGAAACCTGCTTTAGTCACCGGGCTTCAGCCAGCAGGATCGCAACATTGTTTCAAATACAGAAGGTAAACAAAGGCCAGAAACCTGCTTTCATCAGCGGAGGCCTAAGAGCTGGAGCCTCAGAGCTAAAGCTGGCCCAGAATAAAAAAGAAAAAAAGGAGCGGTTGGGAGCTTCAGTCACCCGCCAGCCTGAAAACAGCCCTCAGCCCCTCACCCAGACTGGCCAGGCACCCCAGTGGGGACCCCCACCCTGAAGGGTGTGTGACCAGCTGCAAACAGCCATCATCCCCTCATCCAGGCTGGACAGGCACCCCAGTGGGGACCCCCACCCTGATCCAGGACACCCTTCAGGGCAAACCAGCCAGCCCCCACCCATGCACCAGGCCTCTATTCTATATAGTAAAAGGGTAATATGCCTCCCAGCACCGGGATCAGCGTGACAGGGGGCAGTGCCCAAACCCCCTGATCGCCCTGCAGCTCAGTATGTGACAGGGGGCGGGGCCACAACCTCCCTATTCGCCCTTCTCTGTTCGTGACAGGGGAAGGCGCCCCAACCCCCTGATCAGCCCTGCTCTGTGCCTGATAGGGGGGAGCTCCCCAAACCCCTGATTGCCCTGCAGCTCTGTGTGTGACAGGGGTCGGTGCCCCAACTCCCCTATCGGCCCTACTCTGTGAGTGACAGGGGGAGCTCCCCAACCCCCTGATCGACCCTGCTCTGTGCATGACAGGGGGGAGCTCCCCAACCCCTGATCGGCCCTGCTCTGTGCGTGACAGGGTACGGAGCCCCAACCCCCCTGATGGGCCCTGCTCTGTGAGTGACAGGGGGCAGCGCCCCAACCCCCTGATTGGCCCTGCTCTGTGCGTGACAGGGTGGCGCCGCAACCTGCCCATGGACCCTGCCTTGAGTGTGACAGGGGGCAGTGACCCAATCCCCCAATCAGCCCTACCCTGAGCATGACTGAGGGTGGCATCGCAACCTCCCAATCCGCCCTGCTCTGTGCATGACAGGGGCGGCGCCCCAACTCTCCAATCAGCCCTGCTCTGAGCCCGACCAGGGGCTGCACCTAGGGATTGGGCCTGCCCTCTGCCACCTGGGAGCAGGCCTAAGCCAGCAGGTCATGATCTCCTGAGGGGTCCTAGACTGCGAGAGGGCACAGGCCAGGCTGAGGGACGCCCCCTCCCTTCCCCCCGAGTGCACAAATTTTTGTGCACCGGGCCTCTAGTATATATATAAAAGCCTAAGTGACCAGCCAACCTGCTGGTAGCTATAATGTGCACTGACCACCAGGTGTCAGACGCTCAACGCAGGAGCGGAAACCACAGGCATTGAAACATGGAACAGACTGATGAATCTCAGAGGGACGGGACGGGGAGGGGAGGGCAGGAAGAAATTAACCAAAGATCTTATATGCATGCTAGAGGCCTGGTGCATAGACTCGTGCACCGGTGGGGTCGCTCAACCTGGCCTGTGCCCTCTCGAAATCCGGGACCCCTTGGGGGATATAGGAGAGCTGGTTTTTGCTCAATAACCACAAGCCAGGCCAAGGGACCCCACCGGTGCACGAACCCATGTACCAGGTCTCTAATATACAGTATATCCCTTGAATGGAGAACAATCTAGGGACTGAGCCATTTTTGAGGAAATTCCAGGGCAATGCACCATGAAACCTTCCTGGCATAAAAATAGTGTGGACAGGGGCTGGGCATGAGGCATGAAGGTGAGCGTAAGAAAGGGACGACGATAGGCTTTCTCATTTCACTCCGCCTGTTGCCCTGTGGCACGTTGAGTATCAGGCCAGGAAAAGGAACATAATTGAAAAGCATCGGGCCAGCAAATGGGATGTTCTGCGCATTAAATGCTGGGAGTCCGCGGGAAATGGATGGAGGAGGCCATCCACAGCGGAGTCCTGGCGGGATCTCCCAGCTCCTCATTCTCCTTCATAGCACATCCCTGTGACATGCATCTTTCACGGAGGGATAGGTTATTTTCTGATAACGTTATCTAAATATTTTGTATCCTTTAACTTGAGAAGGCCGAAGTTGTAAAGCATAATTGCTGTTCATTCACCTGCTGGAAATGTCTTTAGATTGCAGTAGCTGTGTTTTCCTTCTGAACTACCTGGATGTCTTGACAAATAATTTATTTATTTTTCTCCCATAATCCCTGTGACACATAATATATGGATGGAGTATTTTCATACTCCTTTCTGGTGATAGTTTCCAGTTGTAACAGTATATTTTTCTTTAATAGCCACAGGCAGCACAATAACAAGACCTGCGATTTTCCCCCCTGAAGGTAAGGAAGGAAGCAAAGCAGACATGACAATAAAACTATGTCAAACTACACATCATAGTGAGACAAGCTTTACAGGACTGTGAATTCACGTCTCCTCACAATTGCTGTGCAGGTAAGAGACTTAGCAGTCTGCTAAAGAGGCCTTGTTTTTGTCTCATTTTTGGCAAGAAGGCTCCCACAATTGCAGGCCTAAAATTGAAAAGTATAATTTGTAGAATAGTGAACACCTCCTGCAACTACTTCATTTAAAAAGTTTGAGATTCTTGCTAATCAGAAGAATCTACTATTTTATCAGTTTTTCTCTTTTTCTCTCAGTTCAGGTCTCCTTTGTAAATAATCACATCACTTGCCTTATCCTATTTCTGTGTTTCAATGTGATACAGATCCATCATTTATTTTTTCACAGAGAATGATTATAAAACAATGAACCCTGATTCCTGAAAATATGCAAATGTAATAATTCAAATTGTGGATGAAAGGGGTCACATGCTAACCTGACAAACTCAGGGAAGGCCTGCACAGCAGTCCTGCAAACTCAAAGTCCTAAGGTCACCACAAAGGATGGTCTGAAATTAAACTGTAACTAAAAGCAGTTATGGTGGGTAGTTACATCCTAGGCCGGTATCTTCACTGACAAGGTCAACCTTTACCTTAACTGAGCCTATCTGTCTTTTTGCATCTATAATAACATACCCTTTGAAATGTCTAGGTAACTTGTAATTTCCCTTTTTCTGGACCCCTTGGGGCACAACCTAATGTGCTGGGCTCCAGGACAGAGACCACAAATTCCTTCATTATCAAGTTAATTGTTCCTGTACCCACCTAAGTATGTGTCCATCATTTTACTTTTTATCCAATCCCAGGGGTTTCCCTGCTTTGCTTTCTCCCGACTCTCTAGCCTATCACCAATGGAGTTCATGTAACCCATCTACATCCCTTTCCTTTGATTGCCATGTATAAATACAGATATAACCTGCCATTCTCCAGAGCATTATCTCAATTCATTGAGGTTCTGCTTCCTGGCATATGTCAACAGTTAGGCTCACAAAAATTCTTTACAAGTTTCAATGGTTTTTACGTAACAAAATCAATGTAATATTTATGAATATTTATGTGTATATTTTTGTATATATGTACAAAGGTATATATATGTATTATACATACTTATATAATGTTTGTTTTAATTTATATACATTTCTTTATATTTATTATATTTATATTTTTTATTTTGTGTTTTATCTTTGTAGTTTATTTTTATATATTTTGTTAAAATATATAAAGATATTCTATTAATCCAAACATTTTGGATCTGCTCTCTAAAAAGGGTAATGAGAAAAAATTATTTCATTATTTTATAGTTAGAGCACTTTTTTTTTTTTTGGTAAGAATTAACCTATTTCCCAAGGTGAACTTAAAGTAGCTTTTTACTGTTAAAAGAGATAAAATTTACTGTTAAAATAATATCATTTAATAGTCTAGGAAATGTGCTATAGTTGAGATAATGGAAAGAATGTTTTAGACTAAGGAATAGGATGCCAGGGTTTATCTTGGTTTGTGCTATCTCACCTCATGACTTTGATTCAGACATAGCCATTCTCTGCCCCCAGATTCTTCATCTATAAAAACAAAAGAACACTGAATTAAATTGATGCATCGACTGACCTTTAAAGTCTAAGTTTCTAGGATTCTAGCTGTTTTCTAAAAAGAATAATAGGCCACATGCTAACAACACATATCATCTTGTTTACATTCTAAAATCCTGTCTTGGAGGTTTAAAATTCATTCTCATAGTTATTTGTGTTCATGCATCATTTCCCTATGGGGGCATCTACAATCTTGCATGAAAGGAACATTCCATGGTCACAATTGCATTTTTGTGAACCCATTTTCACAGTTACACACTGTCATTTAATGCACTCCCTCCGTTTTCTTCTTAGGTGTCAAAATGCAGTTTTAAATCACTATTTCTCTCTGGCAGAAATACTTTACTTTGGTTAAACTGAATATTTCAGTAACCATGCAGACCTTGTAATAGCCTATCAGACACTCACCAGATAGATCCTGGGCTCTGTAAGAAGACACATGGTCTGTACTGAAGCACTGATCTTCTTTTATCATGAAAAAGCAACATTATTAACGAGAAATCCTGACACAGGACACTGAGCTTAAAACGAGAGAATACCCTAAAGGACACACACGTTCCTCACCCCGCTGTCTGTTAGGAATGAAAAGTTACGGGAGACTTTAGTGCACATGCAGCTCCCCCCAAAGCCCCTTCTCTGTGCAATTTACAGTTTGATTCTGGGCAGATGCACTTCTACAATAATCCCACTGTATAGCATTATTTTCATTACTAAGGGGCAATGGTTACAGCTGACCACTGCTACCCATAATAGCTTTGCATATTGAACAAACCGTGACAACTGAAACCAACAATAACATCACAAAAATGGCAAAACTAGATACTCATTCCCCACACATGAATGGTAAACATACCAGAACCATACCAGCTTGATAATATAGCCTATGCTCATTTTTAGGATGGATAAATCAACTATTTTATTTTAAAAATTGTTAAAATTAAAAAAAAAGCTAAACTGAGTAGACTCTCATCATGCTTGATCTTAGGTCAATCTTCTCACTCTGGAAACCAGGTATGGGTGAGACATTTGCTTTTAATACTGTTAAACTACAGGGGGAAGGTAGGGGAAGGGTTTGGGGGGTAAGAGATCAACCGAAGGACTTGTATGCATGCATATAAGCACAACCAATAGACACAAGACACTGGGCGGGGGGGGGGGGGATGAGGGCAAGTACGGGCTGGGGGGGGGGGGGTAGAGGAGGCCGGGGGGAGGTCAATGGGGAAAAAAAAGGACACATATGTACTACTATTTGTAATACCTTAAACAATAAATTAAAAAATAATAATAAGAAAAACCTGGTAAATAAATGTTGTCTGATGTGGACATGATATTAAAGACGCATAATGTCCATTAAACATGAAGATTACATAATGAAAACCTTCAGATTCTGTGGGAAACTCTGAGAAAAGCACTTGTAGTTTTCTACATTCTGTAGGTATTCTATTAATTATTTACTGTGTGGCATAAGGACTCATAGATTTTCTAAGATGCCAGTCTCCAAAATGATGCATGCAGACCTCGGGGAGTGAGCAAGGTGATCCACAAAGTACGTGAAGAAAATATTGGAGCTTTCGTTTGCTAGTGTTCATCACATTCATTTAAAATTTCCAATTTTTTTTGGACATTTTGTGTGCTGCATAGGGAAGTGCACTCGATTATTTACAAATAATAAAGTAGAGCGGCCAAAACAAAAACTTTTAACTAATGGGGCGCCCAGTCAACCAATCTGGAGACCGCTATTATAGCGAATGGGAGATTAATGACACCCCATTTGTAAAGGCTAGCGCGTGGGAAAGAGGCTGCCAATAAGAAGTTCATTTATCTGTTTTCCCCTGTCTGCGAGGAAGCACAGCCACCTAGCTGTCACCCTCCGGAAGGGTGCCAGGGCTCACTGTGCGTGGATGCCTACCTTGTACTAAGTAGCTGCATTGATTTCAGAGGCGACATCAAAGCGATGGCCTACGCTTAATTATTGTCTTTCTTCCCAAATGTCTAACCCTGCACAATGCAAAGTTTAAATACTTGGTGTGTGGGCTTTTTATTAAATATGTTCAATACTGTTGAGCCTTTCCTTCTGTGTTTGATCTATAAACAAATGAATAGAAAATGAGCTTCATAAATCACCAGTGGCAGGCTCACCCGAGCCCCGATGTTTCTTTTGGCTGAATGCTAAATGATTATGGTTGAAAATGTAAAAGAAGCAGAGAAGAAGGCGAGGAAAAGGGGTAATGGAGGCACACGAAAGCCGTGCACTGTTTTAAAGCTTTGTAGTGCTTTTATACGTTTTCATGAAAGGCCATTGCCCTGTTTGCCATGCTGACATCAGGATGGTCAATTAAATGGCACCACGGTTATATTTCTCCTTCAGGTGTCTGCTTCTGTGGTGCGCAATTCATTTTCCAAAGACCCGTCTGTGAGAGGGCTCTGCTCCTATTCCTTGGAAGGGTGACTTATTGGTGTCCACCTCTCTGTGTTAACATCTCTAGGTTAATTAGATCAGATCTGCTAATTCATGCTTTTCTCATCTATTACTCAAATGTAACCTTTCTACTTTCAAAGCACTGTGCATCTCAGAGCCGTAGTTGGCAAGAATTACATCCAAGTCTCATTTCTTTGTTATTTCAAAATCGCATTATGTTTAAAAAAATACTGCTCCCCAAACATGCCCTGAGCTTTTTAGTTACATAGCTGGTACTTCAAGTCACTCTTCATCAATTTCTCTTTGGAGCCATTAGTCATTTTTCATTCTTTGAACCAAAGATTCTGTTTACTTTACATATAGTATTTTGAATTCTGAACTCTCACATCTGAAGAAACAGATTTCCTCACATTGTTTTAAGATATAATAAGGAAGGTTAAGGTTTTCCTAGGCAGATCTTTAATTGTGGATTTGACATTAAAATGCGGCTGAATAATTGTTATTACTATTCAAAAATATATGGACAAAAGAAAGAATTCTTGGCAGTGTGGTATGATTGTGGGAGCAGACAGTGAGGGGTGCTTCTTGAACTCCATGTTTCATTTGGGCCTTAGTACAGATTTTTACCACATGGCATGGAGGATGGTTTAAAACACTATTCCAGACCGAGGATAAAGGTAACATGAAAGATAAGTCTGAGGCTGACATTTAGGAAAGTCACTTAATTTTGTAATCTAGAATCAACATAAAGAGATGAGCTTTGAATAATTTCTGGCTTTAAAATGTTGACCCTTTGAGGAGAATCAAGATGGCGGTGTAGGTAAACCCTGGTACTCACAGCCTCCCACAACCACATCAAAATTACAACTAAAATAAAGAACCACCATCATGCAGAACCACCTGAAATCTAGCTGACTGGAAGTCCTACAACTAGAGAAGTAAAGAAGAAAGCACAGTAAGACTGGTAGGAGGGGCAGAATGGAATGGGCTGATCTGACACCCGTGTGGCATTTTTTTTTTAATTGGGAGGGCTATTTCCCCTGTAGAGGCCTCCCATGGGGAGCAAGGGGTCCCAGCCCCACACCAGACCCCAGTCCAGGGTCCCAGAGCTCAGAAGAGAAGTCCTGTAACTTTGGGCTGTACAAACCAGCAGGGGTTGTGACTGAGCGACACAGAGGCTGCAGAGACCTAGGCCAGTGATGGCGAACCTGTGACACGCGAACTCATTTTTTTGGTTGATTTTCCTTTGTTAAATGGCATTTAAATATATAAAATAAATATCAAAAATATAAGTCTTTTGTTTTACTATGGTTGCAAATATCAAAAAATTTCTATTTGTGACACGGCACCAGAGTGAAGTTAGGGCTTTTCAAAATGCTGGCACGCTGAGCTCAAAAGGTTCACCATCACTGCTCTAGGCAGTTCCTCTTAAAGGGCTGGGCATAAACTTATAAGGTCCCACTCCCTCTGAGCTCCAGCTCTGGGGCAGTGGCTTGGGGGATCCAGGGACATACTGGGAGGAACTAGATTGTCTGGCATTGGGGTGGCTTTCTCTCAGACAGGGGTGCTCACAGGGGTCATTGTTCCTATGCTGACACCTCCCCTATCTCAGAGCTGACTGGCAGCCATATCTGAGTTTTCATCAGCCTGCTCTGTCACCAAAGTATAGCTCCAGATGCATAGGTGCTATATAAGTATGTGCTAGATAAAGGCAGAAGTCAGTGAATGTATGAAATAGAGAGAAGTGATATTTGTTTCTTTAGCATGGATTTGAAATTAGCATCCCTTTTCTTTTAGCCTGTTATTTTACATCGAGAAGATAATTTACATCTTGCCTTCCTTGTTAGGAAATGCTATTATTTGCCCCCTGATTATGAGACAGTCTAGTTATTTATTATACTGGGTCAGAAGACTATCTCTGAAGCATAGACTGAGAGCTCAGGGTAGGAATTTAATGTAGCAGACACAATGAGATAGTGTAATGCCTGTGTGCTATGTGCCTTTTTGGCTGAAATAAAGGGTTCTTCCTCCCACATACTGAAGCACAGAGACCATGTTTTCTGGTGTTTGTTTCCATCTATTCAGTACAAAAAGGGACAGTATTCTGTTGTATTCAGTGAGGAGCTAGAATGATCCCTTTGCTATTATTAGTAACCTCACAAGTGCTCTGTGGCTTACTTCTTAAGGTAAAAACTAAAATACGTTTTGGAATGTCAGATTCATTCAGCGTGAAAATTCTAGGCCATCTAACATATCTGGTTTGATAGCGTTCAAAGGAAAATAGCCAAGAATGCTGTTGTTTTAGCAATCAATGGAAATTAGCTTAAATTTGACTCAGATTTTGTCATACCTTGTAGCGGCCGAGTAATAGGTTAGATAATCAGGGAGCTTCATTAATTTTACTTAAGGGTTGGGCATCATTTGATTGTCTGTTGATGTTAACCGGGTGCGTCATACTTATTGCAGATGAGAAAGACCTTGCTTATTTATAGCCCAAGGCGCTGAGAAATAATTAAGATAAATGTCCCTTAGTATTCCCCTGGCATTTTCATCCCAGGTTATTTTTTCCACCAGAAGAACAACAAGGATAAGACATTTCACAGTAACTCTCAGAAAATGAGTGCACGGTGCAGACAGCCAGTGAAATGTGCTCCAAGCTGCTAGTCCTGGGGAACCGAGAGGTGATGATAGGGGAGTTTGGTTTAATAGTGAGAGGTTAAAGAAGAGGATGGGTAGATCTAGACTTGCGTTTTCCTCCCCTCATTGAGGAGTGATGTAGCATTTGGGTCATTTATTTATTGTCCTACCCTTGTTTTCTTTCCCAAAAAGTGAGGCTAAATACCCCAATTATTTAGGATCTTTTAAGGCTATTAAATATATCTAATTTATAATCCTTAAAAACCAATAGATCTTTATTAGAAGAATTATTACCAAATTAGATTTTTATTTGCTTATCAGTCTTATTTATTGCTAATCCAGTTTTAAGCGGTTTATTAATTTTTCTGTATAGCATCCCATATATTCCATACATTTCAATGACAATAAATAATAGTGTTGGAGGCTGAGTAACAAAGCTAGTTTTATTTGGTAATTAGCAGCTGCACTTACATCAACAATTCATCTTAAAGTAATTGAATTTAAAGAAGTGGGCATTACCAAGTCGCTATATTGAAATTCGTCTGAAAGGTGCTATCCTATTCATTTTTAACTCGGATAAAGGGCATTTCCTGACAAACTTGACGTCTAACCTAATAGCTACCTAAGTGAAGCTCAATAAATCAATCCCTTGCTTTGTGCTTAACAGGCATTAGGATAAATGCCTCATATACTTTATCTCTTTTAATTCTCAAGAAAAACTGTGTGAAATAGAAGTAGCAAGATAAGACCCTGACATATTTATCTTCATGCTTTTCTTCTTTCCAGGAGCCCAGCCCCTCCCGGCCACACCTTGAGAGGAATGCAATTAAAAAAGAAGCTCTTGTTATTTATGTGTTTAAAGAAACATCTAACTAGGCTCTTGAGATTCAAAAGGGTTGGCCACAAAGGAAGTGGGTAGAGAAGATTGAAAATCAAATCCTAGAAAGACTGTTCTGATGACACTCCCTTTCCCATCCCCTCTCCTAACCCACAGAAAGTGAGGGGCCATCAGCTAGAACAGTGCCCTCCTCTGGATACACCTGGAGGCTCATTTCCCCTCTTTCAGAATCTGTAAGTCTTTCCAGGCAGGTTGGAGTAAGCTCAAGAAAGTGCTGCAGGCTTTTGGGGTTCGACAACCCTAGGGTCAGGGTGCCACTGTGGGTTCTTGGCTTCACGCAGGAAAGAATTCAAACACAAGGCGGCTTGGAGTTATAAATGGAAGTGAGTTTATTAGTGAAGCAGAGACAGAGAGCAGGCTGCCCCACAGACAGTGCAGCCCCCGTGGGGGCCTTGCTTCCTCTGTGGAGGTTTATGAACCAGGGGCAGGGCATTCAGTGTGGGGGAGGATCTTCCCAGGAAGCGGTGGACACTTCTCCAAAGAGCTCCTTAGGCCATTTTTTTAGTTTTTTTTTTGTCCTTAATGGGCTTTCCATTTCTGATCACGTCAGAGCGGCTCCTGGTGTGTTTTTTAACAGCTGACGTATGACAGTGAGCATAGGAGGAGGCTAGGGGTTGCCTGAGGTGACTTAGTCACCAGGTTGCACTGAGGCATTGAGCTGGTTTGGGCCATACATTCGGTGGGAGGTGGTTTTATTTTCTCCTTCTTCTTCTTTTCTTTTTTTCAGAAAGATCCTATTTATTTTCATAATATATTTTTTATTGATTTCAGAGGAGAAGGGGGAGGAAGAGATAGATAGAAACATCAATGGTGTGAGAGAATCATTGGTTGGCTGCCTTCTGTACACCCCACACTGGGGATGGAGCCTGAAACCCGGGCATGTGCCCTCTTGGTTCATGGGGCGACACTCAACCACTGAGCCATGTGGGCTGAGCAACTAACTATCTTCTTGACAATTCCTGTTGCTTTCATGGATTGCAGCTTTTTTGCCCCGTATCCTGTTTCAGAAGGTCTGGCAGATTCCCGTTGCTGATCTCAGAGCCTCCACCTTTCAAACAAAGCTAGTTCCTGCGGCAGGAACACTTAGAGTCTCACAGGTGTTCTGTGACACCTGTTCCTCCAAGTGTGTGGAGCACTGAAATAGGTTTGTCTTAAAAAGCCCTTTCTGGGTGTCGCCATTATATGTAAATCTCACAGAGACACACCTCTCTGTTAGACAATTAAAAAATGGAGTGATGGCCAGCATGAGGCTGCTTTTCTGCCTGTATATATTTTTTGAATAAATTCTATTTTACATCTACTCAACATGCCTACAAAGGCTTCCTTTGTGCCCCCTTTGCTCGGCAGAGATGGAAAGAGGAAGTGGATAACTTTGGAGAAACAAACAAATGCTTTGGGAAGTAGATCTGGAAACCTTGGGGTGTTGCTCAGTGGAAAAGATGGGGCTACCTACAAGGAGCCGCCAGAAAGTGCTGGAAAGCCTAGTTATCTGCCGAGACACCAACCTTTGCTCTTCGAGTCTGATCAGCTGCCCTCCTTCTTCTCCAGCGAAGACCTTCTAGAAACAGCCACGGATCATGTCTGTCTTTCAGGACGTGTTGTGCTTCAGTCTGAGCTCCCAGGGCTCCCCTGCACCCCACATCTCCCAAGCCAGCAGAGTGCTCCCCGTGCCCAGACAAGGTGTGGGAGAGAAAGTCCCCACATACTTGCTTTGGTGGTGATGCGCAGTATGGAAATTTACTTTCATTGCTTGTTCCTGAGCTATTATAATTATTTCCCTTTTAAACAACAATGAAATTGAAGATGAGGAATATTAAAATAACTTGCCTGTGGGCTTGTATATAGGATTTTTCCAAACTATGATTTTGATTTACACTTGTGGTATGTGAAAAAAATACTTAAAAGAAACATACATTCTATACAAATGGCAATTCATATGGACTGACTTATAAATTAATGACACTGGTGAAGACACGTTAAAACTAAAGCTTTAGAATGTGATAGAGGAACACACAGTTTGCCTGTAGGCTTTTATTGCATGATCATGGATTAGCATGGCGGATGGTAGAAAGGAGTCTTTTCAGTACAGACTTGTGTAGACATACTTTAGGCAATCTGATGGACCACCCGACTAATGCAATGTAACGTTAAAGTTAATAGCAAACATATAACAATGTTCCAAGGTAACATCATTTCACCAAAAATTTTCTGGTATCTGTAAAACTGAGGGAATAGGCTAAAAAAAGGACTTGGATATACATGGAGGGTTTATGATTATCAATATAAAACAACAATTTTCTCATTTCTGAACCTTTTTTCAAAGGCCCACAAAGCCCATATTATGGACTGCAACTGACGGACCGAAAATGAAGCCACTGATGAGAGGATAGAGAGACAATTTTTTGAAGGAAGGAAGCAATGGAGAGAAGTCTCAGCAGCCGAGGATGAGGAAAGAAAAGGTGAAAACCGACCAATCACAGGCACGTTCCTGTGAACGGGAATGTTTCCCAAGATCACAGGTCCCTCTGGGTTCTAAGCCCGTGCGCCTGGCCTTGTACCTTCACTCGACAAGGGCTGGGGAGGGGTTAGTGTGGATTCTTCTCTGATTGTACTAGACACAGGAATAATCCTGTGCTGGTGGGACTGTGTGGGGAGCATCTAGGGCAGCCGCGGGCCGGATCCGGCCCGTTTGAAATGAATAAAACTAAAAAAAAAAAAAAAGACTGTACCCTTTTATGTAATGATGTTTACTTTGAATTTATATTAGTTCACACAAACACTCCATCCATGCTTTTGTTCCGGCCCTCTGGTCCAGTTTAAGAACCCATTGTGGTCCTCCAGTCAAAAAGTTTGCCCACCCCTGATATAGGGCCAAGGCAACTGTTTCGTTTAAGGGCCCCATATACATCTCTTTATAATAATTAGTTTTGGCAACACATCAAATCAATTGTAGAGCACTGTGGTAATTAAACAAATCCCTTAATGTCTCACTCTGTAACACTTATTCTCTATAAAATCCAGGCTATTCTCCTTAAGGATGCCACAGGTGGTTGTCACTAGCAGCCAATACATGGTGCTGTCTCTCCCATCTAGGACACACAGGTCTGAGAATCAAGAACTAGACCTTGAAAAATCACCTGGAGAATTGATGGTCTTCCTCTTGCAATTCTGGGCTCTCTTAGTTTCAAGGTCACTTTTAAAACTGGGATGAGTTGGTTATCCAATCCCTAATTCAAGAGAGGAAAAAAATAGTTGGTACTCAATCACTAGACAGTGAGCTCTTTTGAGAGCAGAAGCAGTAAGGATTCAGTTCTGATTTATGAGCACATAGAATTCTGCTGGGCACACAGTAGTTGTTCAATAAATACTTACTGGGTGAAAGAATTCTGCTGTAAAAATAACTTTGTTCTTTTCATAATTTAAATCACCCTCAGATGATCAGGAAGTCATGTTTAACTTGTGATTCTGAACTTTTTATCTTGCCTTGCATCTGCTAGGCATTTTCACAGAATCACTAATGTGCCACCACATTGTATCACAGCGTCACCAGCATGATGCCCACATCCACTCTGTGTGAGTTATACCTGGGAGCAGGACTAGAAGCAGAATCTGCCAAGATGACTGATACGCATGTTTGGTGCCTTATTTTATCATAACCTCTGAAGTTACACACTGAGAAAATTCTTGCTAACTAATATGAACATCAAGTCGTCTCATTTGATATAACTTAAAGTGAAAAACATGACAATAAAAATATACCTGTAGCAAGAAGCTGAAAAATATTTTCATGGGAAGAGTTAAATAATTTCGACATTTCAAGCTTACCTCCTTGAGGCTGCTGTCATCATGGAGGGAGGATGAGAAAGGTAATAAATCACATTTAATATTAAACATACACTCCTCACTTATAATATACACTTGAGAGTAATTTACTTTCTTTAAGAAGTTCCAATAATTCTTTCACTTTATCATTTAGTATAATAAAATAATAATAATCTATTAAATGGCAGCTTATTTAATGTACCCAAATTATGTGATATTTTACCACTGGTAATGTTTTTAGAAGCAAATCTAATTCTTAGTAAAAACTTTATTGTTATTTCAAATGAACACCTTAATTATTTTTAAATGCATGTCTTAATCTATAAACTTAAAAAATTTGAATGAAATGTTTAAGCTTGCTTGAGGCAGTATTTAAAATTAGGATGCCTTTGATCTTAAAATAGGGCTTATGAATGAAATACTTTTAATATTTCCTTCTAGCCATGGAAATTTAATGTTGTTTAAACAGACACTCTTACTATTTTTATAAATTTTGATACATCGTTTTCATTGTATTTGTGCCCTAAGAAAGTAGCATAGAGGGTACTCTGGAAAAAAACTAAACAAGAAATAAACAAGATGATAGAGCATTTGTAGTAACATTCTTATATTTTAAAAATAGCTCTAAGCTGTTTACATGAGCCATATTAAAACCGAAGTGCTGTGGATTGAAAATAAAGGAGTTGACAAAGAGTTTCTAGGCACAATCAGAGAGAAGGCGGAAGTTGAAGCATTAATACCAGACAAGGTGGTTTTCAAGGTTAATGGAACTAAACAGGATAAGAGGAAGCATTAGATTATCATAAGAGATACCAAGGTCTAACTGCTTGAATCCTGTAAGCCTCAAACAATTTAGCAGAAAAATATCAGGGCAAAACCTATTAGAAATGCAAGGAGAACTTGAAAAACATCTATAATAATAAAAGGGCAATATGCTAATTAGACAGGATATCTTCTGGACATCCTTCCTAACAAAGCGGGGGCTGGAGGGAAGCCAGTGGGGGTCCCGGGCGGCCAGAGGAGGGAAGCAGCCCTGACCGGGCGCTGGAGGGAAGCCAGTGCTGACAGCCAGGGGAAGGAAGGCCTACTCTTGCATGAATTTTCGTGCATCAGGCCTCTACTACAATTATAATTGGAGTCTTCAATATATGTCTTTTAAATGTGGACACGACAAATACAGATTTAAAAAAAGTATGTAAAGGGCTAGAGGAATTGAATCACAATGAAAACAGTTGACTTGCTGGATACATTTACAACCTCCTATTACAGAAATGTGGTTGTGTTATATGCAAGGAACTGTTAAAATTGATCAACTATATGGCAACCTTAATTTTTAAAAGTAGAGATTTTCCAAGGTATATAGTCTATCATAATAATAAAAAACAGGTATATGGAATAAGAAAGCGATTTGAATCTTTGATTTGAAAAAAAGATTTCTTGGAAATAAAGAAACACAGGTAGATAAACTTTGGATCAAAAAGGAAATAAAAAATATAAATCATAATTTTCTGGAAACAATGAAAAAACGTTACTTCAAAAACTTGTGAGTTCCAGTGAGAGCTACTCTAGGCAGAAACTTGATCGCCATGAGTACCTTTACTATAAAGAGCAAAGAGGAAAACTCAATTAAGTTTATGTTTAAAGAAAGCAAAACAAACAAAATATATTAAGGTGGACATGATTGAAATAAAAGCCAAAACAAATGGAATGAAAACAACAAAAAAAGAGTAAAAAGCTGTTATTTTTGAAAGCGCAATAAAACATATAAACCTCTTTCAAACCCAAATAAGGAAAGAAAAAAAGCAAACACAAAACAACAGAACAAAAGCAGACAGTATCAGGAAAGAAAAGAAAGAACTGCAGATATGTATGGGAAACGAGTGCACACTGCAATTACTCTATGGAAATACATTTGAAAACATCAACACTGGTTGTTTTCCTTGCTAGCTGACCCAAGCCATGAGAAAAATAAAACAGACCAATTACCAAGGAAAGACCTTTGAACTCAGGAAAAACTGAGTTCATAGCAGAACTTTCTTCAAGTTTTAATATAAAATAATTCCAACATTATTTTAATTATTCCAGGGAGCTAAAAAAGTGGGAAAGCATCCAGTGAATTTTATGAGTCCAGGATAGTTTAATGGCAAACATGATATAAGAGCAGAAAAGAAAAAAACATAAACCAGCCTCGCTTAAATAGAAAAATTTTAACTGAAATATAAACCAATGTCATGTATCAAATGCAAACAAACCATGCATTACGCACCTGTCCAGGTTGCAGGCTTATTCCTGGGTTGGGTTGGTGCAGGGGGTTGCTGATCCATGCTTCTCTTTCCCATAGATGTTTCTCTGTCTCTTTCTCCCTTTCCCTTCCTCTTTCTCTGGAATCAATAAAATCATTTAAACAGAAAAACAAACAAACAAAAACACCACACCACACTATGACCAGGTTGGGTTCATTCCAGAAATGAAAGGGCATTTCAGTATCAGGAAACTCATGTAATCCATCATAACAAATTAGAGAATAAAAATTACATGATTGTATCAATAAATGGTGAAAATGAATTCAATGAAATTCAGTAGCCAATTCAAATATAATATACAGGTATTATATTTATATTGGACCTCAAATTAGATTTTTTTTAGAAAATTAGGCAGATGATTTACAATTTATATGAAATTAAAAACTTTCAAAAATAACTGGGAAAGGTTTGCAAATGAAAAATAGGCAAGGAAGGAATAATTTAACAGGTAAACGTCACACAAAACACTATAAAGCCAAAATAATAAAATCAAGATGGTATTGGCTGAGGATTAGAGGTACAGAAAGCAGAATTTGTCAACAGAGCCCATGATATACAATTGTATTAAATGGCAAGAATGGCATTTCAACTCAGTAAGACAAAAAGATTGTCATAACCAGTGTGAACACAATTATCTATGTACCTGGAAATAAAGATCTCCAAAGTACAAAATACTCTGCAAGAGCACAGAACATCTGATGTACTATACCAAGGTGAGAGGCTCTGTGTTGTTTTACCGACTGAGACCTCAGGATCCATGTGGGAACAGAGAAACACAGCTTATCACGTCTTCTTTAGAAGTCATACATACGGAGCTCTTACGGTGCCAGAAACACTGCTTTAAACACTTTCCGAATGTACCTTAATTCTCTTAACAACCATATGAGGCAGTTGTTATTATCATCTCTGTTTTACAGACCATGACATTATGGTATAGGTCACACGGAACTTCCGTAGTAAAAGAAATTACTAACCAAGTCAACAGGCTAACAATGGATGTGGGGGAAGTAGCTCTCAGCACACGGAACACAGAGAGGGCTGTTATTACACACAATAACCAGGCCGCATGCCCACACACATGAGCAGAGACACTCACGCATGCTGGTGACCGGGCTTTGCCAGTTACTGCAAAGTGAGATGCCCTTTATACCCATCCAAGCACTAACTGTCAGTAAGACCCAGGACACCAGTTGCTTTCACTTGTTATTGGTCTGGATGCTTCTTTCCAGAGTTGAGTTGCCCAGAAGTCAGATCTCATATTTACTCACCGTTAATACATTTCTACATAGAGATATAAACGGGCAAAATGTCTTCACAGGAAATCAGTGGAAGCACATCCAGTGTTTGCTTCCAGAGAGGTGATCCACTACCCGACCAATCAGTGTGGGTGGCAACTCCATGGCTCTTCGCAGCCTCTGTCCTCAGTGAGCCTGCGACTCTGCCAGGAGCTACCTGGCGCTTGACAGGCATTTCTCATCTAACCTTCCCCACACTTGTCAGGTAGGGGCTGTCCATGATATATATGAAGCTGAACGTTGTTGAACTTGCCCTGTGTGACACACAGCCAAGTGGCGATCTTAGGACTTGAACCTTGCTCCCCCAATTCCCAAGTTCTCTACTTCTTGCATGAAACAAACCAGTGAAAGATGAAAATGTATCTTTTTAAACACTGCACACCTGTACAAATTAAATGTTCACCATTATCAGTAAAGTAAAGGTTTAGTCATATGTCTGCTGTCAAAATTATGTCTACTGGCATAAAAAGAGGCATGTTACAATGTTGATGAATCTCAACTCTGAGGAGAGATTTCCCATGGAAGTAAAATAATGGGTGACCACTATCCTATCTAATAAAAGAGAAAAATGGTAATTGGCGTACGACGATACCCTTTTCATTGGCTAATCAGGGCTATATGCAAATTAACTGCCAACTAAGATTGGCAGTTAACTGCCAACTAAGATTGGCAGTTAACTGCCAACAAGATGGCGGTTAATTTGCATATGTAGGCACAATGCAGGGAGGTGAAAGGGAAAGCAGGAAGAAGCCCCCTGCCACTGACAGTGATCGGAAACCCAGCCATGATCGGAGAATCAGGTGCCTTTTCCGCCCTGGCCAGTGGTAGCAGGAAGTAGGGGTGGAGCCAGCGATGGGAGCTGGGCACGGTCGAAGCTGGCAGTCCCAGGAGCTAAGGGTCCCTTGCCTGGGCCTAAAGCGAAGCCCATGATCGCGGGGCCGCTGCAGCTGCGGGTCTCCGCTGCCCGGGCTGGACGCCTAGGCCAGAGGCGTTAGGCCTGGGCAGGGGCGGAGCCTGCAACCGCGGGGAGCTGGGGGTCCCCTGCCCAGGCCTGACACCTATGCCGGAGGCCTCAGCCTGGTCAAGGGGCCGATCCGGTGATTGGTGATCAGAGGGTGATGAGGGTCAACTCCTCTGGCCGAGGCATCAGACCTGGGTGGGGGGGCGGAGCCGGGGATTGGGAGGATATGATGGTCCCCTTGCCCAGGCCTGAAGCCTGGGTCAGAGGCGTCAGGCTTGGGCGGGGGGTGGAGCAAGCGATCAGAGGGAGATGGGGGTCCCCTGCCCAGGCATGATTCCTGGGCCAGAGGCCTCAGGCCTGGGCGGGGGCCAGAGCCAGTGATCAGGGGGAGATGGGGGTCCCCTGTCCAAGCCTGACACCTCTGTCAGAGGCGTCAGGCCTGGGCAAGGGGCCGATCCTGCGATTGGAGGGTGATGGGGGTCAACACCTGAGGGCTCCCAGTATGTGAGAGGGGGCAGGCTGGGCTGAGGGACACTCCCCCCCCCCCCACACACACACCCAGTGCACGAATTTCGTGCACCGGGCCCCTAGTTATATTATATGAAAAAAGTTCTTTCCAAAGAGAAACCAGATAATTAATAATAAAGCTAGGTTTCATGTTCTTCGGAAGAATTCAAGGTAATAAAAAGAAAATAAACAGGATAAAATGACTGGTAATTTCTACATTTAAAATAATTAGCGTACATTGTTAAAGGTCACTAGCATTGACAACAGTTTGAGATTAACTATATGAGTCGGAAAAACGTTTTAATTATATAATATGCATGGTTTGCCAGGACAAAGCCCTCTTGGGTGATCTCTACAACTTTGGAAAGCCTGAATTTCTAAGCAAGGGACTACTTTTAAATTTGGGCAGGATCACGTGATTGAGCAAAAGTTTAGGTAGGTTAATTGGAAAGGAACAAACAGCCCAGGGCAGGAAGTGAGACGAGGGCCAGGAGGCAGGAGGGCTGCTCTGGAAGCACCTGCGCAGTGAAGAAAGCCGGGCTGGAGAATGTTTCACCACGTGACTCTTTGAGAGGGACGTGCCTATTAGTTGTTGTAAAATGCAGATCAAGGAATAACGCCAATCTGTCTGCAATCAAAGTTAAACTCAATAGAAATACATTTTAATTTTCAAAATGCTGTGCTTTACGTAAATCCAAAAGTCATGAAGGTGCCCCGGGCTAAGCATGAGCATTGCAACTGCAGGGATTTCTTTACCTGGAAGACCCATCGGGCCTTCTGCAATGCAGCCACTCCACAAGCAACCAGCCCACATATTCATAAAGGGCGCCGAGAAGCCAGACAGTCGCACTGACAGCTGCGACCATTTACTTGTCAAACTCCTGGCCCTGTGATGGCCCTGGTAGGTGTGAGGTAGGAAAAGAAAAAAAAGTTGATGAAAGAGACAGCCAGAAGGCCTTTAACACCTTTTTACTGTTCAGATGCCCTTGAATTTTAGATCAGAATCATATCAATGGAAATTAATTTCATGTCATTAAATTCCCAAAATAAATGTTCCCTTTGGTGTAGCCACATCACCTCCAAAAATGTACAAAGAGAATTTTAAAGTTCTCATCAATTATAGAAAAGAAAGGACTAATTTTATGGTACTTTTGTAAAAACACTATAGAGCTAAAGTATGATTAGCTTAGGGCCCAGTTCTTTCATTCTGTTTCAAAGTTATTAACTGAGCCCAGCCAGCAAGGCTCAGCGGTTGAGCCTCAACCTAGAACCAGGAGGTCACGGTTCGATTCCCAGTCAGGGCACATGCCAGGGTTGCGGGCTCGATCCCCAGTGGGGGACGTGCAGGAGGCAGCCGATTGATCAGTGATTCTCTCTCATCATTGATGTTTCTCTCTCTCTCTCTCTCTCTCCCTTCCTCTCTGAAGTCAATAATATACATATTTTTTAAAGTGATTAACTGAGATCCTACAATGTTTTAGGTCTACGGTGGACACCTGAGTTGAGTAAACTGTAGTCCAAACTCTCAAACTGCTTCTTTTACTTGCATTCTCCTACTTTGCTAGAACATGACGTTACATCTGAGGACGTGCCCCTCTGCTGAGATCCCAGTGACCACACCTTTCTCCGCAGGAGAGCTAAAGGGTTGGCAGGGTCACCTGGGATGCCCAGGACTACCTTGTCCAATGGGGCTTCTTAGGTCCAGAGTCACAACTCCATCTCAGGAGCGTCTTTTTAAAATTCTGGTCTCACATTGTTTTCCTTCTTCTTAGACTCATTTGATTTAGGTCAATTTTTTGGTCGTTCTTCCTAACTCCCTTAAAAGCTTGGGAAGCACTGAGCCAGCATATACATAAATACCTGTAGATATGCATACACACATACACTTTTTGATGTGTCTAGATGTTTGAAGAGTTTCAATACTGATGAGTTATTTTTCCTGATATTTCACTATTCTTAAACTCCGGGTTTCAGGTAACCTTCATCTAGTCTGAAATTTCAAATGTTTATTCATCAGAGTACCTATATTCTGTGTGCATAATAAGACCTTGCATGTATGAAAAAAACTCTCCTTACTCATATTTTCTATTATTTCTTCCCTTCAATGTTAATTTGTTTACACACAATTGATCTACATTGAATTTCCCTTTTCCAGTTGCCCCAAATCTGCTTTGTCTGTCACCCACCGTGGAACCTGCAATATTGATAATCACAAGTGAGCCTCCATTAGTAAGTCCCCCCATTTAAAAAAATATTTTTATTGATTTCAGAGAGGAAGGAAGAGGGAGAAAGAGACAGAAACATCAATGATGAGAGAGAATCATTGACTGGCTGCCTCCTGCACATCCCACACTGCAACTTGGGCATGTGCCCTGACTGGGAATTGAACGGTGACCTTTTGGTTCATAGGTCGATGCTCAACCACTGAGCCACACCAACTGGGCAGTCCCCTCCCTTTTCATTCAGGCATCATTACCTATACATATCTATGATTCTGATCTTGTTCTGTAAGCATCTTTGTTCATAATCATGTCCCTCTGAATAAGCCATTATGACCCCAAATTCAACTTTTGTCTTGCAAATGTTCTTACATCTCAAAACAAACACAATTTCTTTATTAATGACAGAAGCATATTTCTATCACTGGGATTACAATCTGATTATTCTAAATCCTTTACCAAGACCTACCTGTCACCTTGTGCAAAATCAGCTGTTGACAATGGGGTGTGAGAAAGATTTTAGGGGCTGAGAACAAACCTTTTTCCTGACTCTTCATGAAACCGTGTCCTGAGGGTGGAAACGTGCTGGATGGATGATCCAGGTAGAAGCCACAACGGGGTTCCTCCTGTGTGAACTGAGTAAACTGTATCAACAGTTTAAGTGTAGGAGCCACTGGAGGGTAGTCTTTGTATTTTTATATATGAATTCACGTCCATTTTTCTCTATGGCTTTTACCTTCTACCAGTTTTAATTTTCAGTTACTTGTGGGTTAAAAGCCTATAATTCTCCCTTTGTTCTGCGAGACTCATTTCTATATAAAATATGAGCTGCTTCAAGCTGCACTAGTCAGAGAAGACAGGAGCGGATGTAGAAACGGTGGAGTTGGAGGCCGAGAATGAGGAGGACATGCTGGGGAAGGAAGAGGGGGCCTAGTCCTTTACACTCTCTCCAAGGTAAAATGGAAGGCATTTCACTAACATGTACTTAGATAAGTTTACATTCTTTCAGTGCAGATTTAAATTTGGATTTGAAAAAATTACCTACATCGTCTGAAAGAATATTTTAATTGGTCCATCTGGCATTTGAAATAATACTCTACTTATTATAAAGCAGGTGTTATAGACACCTCTGAATATTCCATACTTAATTAAAGCTTAAAGAAAGTAAGTTTACATTTCCTATTTTAAAACTTAAAATTCTAAAGTTACTAGAAATGATTAACAAAATGCATGGGATCATATGACTTTGCAGTGTAGGTAACTAATGATTAGGTATTATTTCTTGAACTTTAATTCTTGAGGTAATTTTGTTTTGACTTTGAGATATGTACTAGATAAGATCAATATTTGGAGATAGTTTAAACTTTGCTTATTTATCCTAATTGAGAAAATCAAGCATATTCTTTAGTATCGGGTAGCTCAGCAAGCACTTACTTCTGAAAGGAGACTTCACCTTAGATTTGTGATTTTAGGCACTTCTTTAAAATAGAAAATGAATCTATAATTTTATACCTTAAAGCAAAAATGCAATAAAAAATGTCTAGCCTGTATCAATAAATAGATTTTTTTTAAAGATTATCTTGGTTTCCTTTAAGCTCAGGTTTTGTCATAGTTTGCCATGATCTTGCAAAGAATTTAGTGATCATTTGAAGAGTCAGTATTACCCCAATAAAAAGGAAAGTAAGCTTTGCTTGACTCTTCCTTATAACCTGCATGGAGAAGATGGTGAAGATGGACAAAGTTGAGAGCACTGTTCTAGAACATACAAGCAGCTAAGCAGCAGGCCACGAACAGTGTCTGTTCAAATCTAGGGGTACTGAAAGCTCCCGTGAAGGGTGCTGGGTTTTCATTTACTTTTTTTATTGGTCAACTCCATTCAAAACATCTATTCATGTTTAGCTAAATAGATGGAAAAGAAATTTAACAAGGACCCAGGTCCTGTGTTGAGCAACAGTAGAAGCACCTAGCTCCACTGGTGCATGAATTCTCTCTACAAGACAAGCCCTGATTTAGGACTAGCTGTTTCCCTACAACTCTGGAATGTTCCCATTTTCCTGGAGATTACAGTCAATTGAGGGAGACAAATGGTAAAAATACATCCAAATATCAACAAATAAAACAAAACAAAAACACAGAGATGGCTTTTTAGGCTGTGAGAACACAGCCTGATTTTCTTCTGTGTGTGATGAGAAGTACCTGGAGGGTTACTAAAAGGACAGGTACTGATGAGTAAAACATATGAGGAAGTGCCTAAGCAAAAAAATATTTCCAAAGATTGGCCATATATCTCCACAAAACATGGCTCTGATTTGTAACAACAGTTAGAGTATTGATGGATAGAGCTGAAAAAGCGAGAGAACTCAGTGCCTTAGGCAAGATGTTAGGTTGCTGGTATCAGCTCAGAGGCCAGGGTTGAATCCTTTGCTCACCCAAAGCAGACTGCAAACTGAAAGGTCTTGTGACGCTGATTATAATCAGAATACTAGCTTATTAATTCACCGTGATGCATGTGTTTTATTAAGGGCCACTTCCCCGGGGGGGGGGGTAGGGGGAGAACCAAACCAAGATAAAAATTGTGCAAACTGATATAGTAAGCAAATAACAGGTATACATGGCATTAAATGTATGACATTTTTAAATGGCTGAAGGTCTGGACTGTTTATTTCTTATTTGCATGGTCACAGTTGCATCTTCGGCACTGATCCCAGTAGTACTCACAATTGGAGCCCTGAGCCAGGAGGCGAGGATTTGGGAAGTCTTCCTACTCTGAGGCTGCCGTGCTGGGAGGCAGCGAAGGTGCACGAAACGCTACCTGCGGGTCTTCCGAACCATGGTCCCAGCGTCTCTGTATCCCAGCCTGTGCCAACGGAGTGCGTGAGCTTCAAGGGGTTCTAGCCCCCACCCCCCCCTGCCATCCAGTTAGTCACAGCCTTTGTCTTTCTGGCTGAATTATCAGCTACTGTGAAGCAAAATAATATCTGCTCCCTCTAAGCCCTGAGTTCCTGACCCACAGGCTCTATGAATATAAGGATTTGTTTCAAGCTGCTAAGTTTTAGGGGAATTTAGAAAATAATAACAGTAAAGGCAATACATAATATTGTTCCAATTTTTTTCTATGAGTCACTGTGATGATGTTATGCCAATATGGGATGCATTTTTACACTAAATTTACACTTAAAGATACCTACAAATTAAAGAAAATAAAAGTAAAACGGATGTATAAGGTAATTCATTAGACGTCTCTTTATCAAAAATAGTTTGTGATAACAGTTTTGTCTTGCATAGCCACGTAATTATCTCATATCTCTCCTTTATTTTAAAAAATGTTCAGTACCGTGCAGGACACAAGATAGAAGCTCAGTACATATCTGAGTATTCTTTTTTTTAAATCAGCTTTTCTGTTCACACAGTGGCTGCCACAAAACAGCTAGAAATGGAAAGGCGAGGCTTGCAGAAAAATGGTTCCTGCCTTTGGAAACAGTCGGGAAACCTCTCCAATGGAAAAGCTAATTATGTTTTCAGGTATTAACTAGAGTATTATCTACATCTCTCCACAGCACAAAAGTGGCACTGAACTGGAATCACACTGACTTCCCACCTTCGAAAAGGAAGAGAAAGCCTCCCAGTATCTGAAGGAAATCAGCTGCGAGCAGACTAATCTAATTTGCAGTCCGAGGAAAAAGGCAACCTTTCTGAGTACTTAGTATCAGGACAAAAGCAAATGATGCCTTTAAGTTCAGCTGAATTCCCCGGCAAGGTTATGCTGCAACAGGACAGAGGTGGCCGGGCCCCTGTAAGGACTGCCTGTGGCTTCCCTGCGCCAGGATTCTTTAGGCTACACCGCGCCCACTCACCGGAGCACGCTAGCTGTGCTCAGAGGGCTGTGCCCAGGCTAATTTTAAGGCGATGGCAGCCTTGATGAAGGAACTCTTGATCAGACTCCGAGTTAACATCTGTATCACGCTGGAACTATTTTAGGTAGTTCCCTGCGTGTTTCACAAATAACTGTGACTGTTATAGAAGCAGCGACTGAGTATGTTCACATGGAGAGGTGGCTTGGATGTCATGTATGGCTAAGTTAACACTGCAATATGCAGTCATGTTCTCAACCGTGACTCCTGGCCAGTGGGCTTCCAAGTTGAATGCCTGCAACCACCGAGGCCTAACCGTGTCTACTAGGGCTGGTCAAGGCTGCACATAGGGCAACGGAGAAGGTAGGCAGAGAGCCTTCCTACCCACTGTCCACGCTAACCAACAGCAGAGGTGAGTCAGCCAGCTGTTGTCCAGTTGCCATCACACCCCAAGAGATTGGGCCTCTGATGGCTGAGGTGACAAGGTGATGAGTCTCAGGAGGAAATGTCAGTCCACTTCACCACTTCAGCCCATTCTTTGGGCAGCTTCGCTCTGAACGCACCTGCTGATTTGACAGCTTACATTATGCCAGCCTTGGAGGACCACCCCCTCTCCTCCCCCTCCCCCTCCCCCTCCCCCTCCTCTCCTCTCCTCTCACAAACTGCACAGATGCCCTGATGCACCTGCTGAATTACTTTCTGGGAATGTGGTACTATCTCATTTAAAGGAGAGTCTTATCAGATTCCAATACCTTTCCAAACTGTTTGGAATCCTTCTCTCTCTCTCTAATCCTTCTCTTACACACACACACACACACACACACACACACACACACACACTCACACGCACACGTACACACACACTCACACACACATGCATACGCACACACTCACACGCACACGGACACTCACACACACACTCACGCACGCACACACTCACATGCACACGCACACACGCATACTCACACTCACACGCACACTCACAACACTTGAACAAGAATACCGTGATAGAAAAATACTTCGTGTATTTTTTTCATGATGAAGAATGATTAGCAAATAAACATCTTAAAAGAAACTACTTACTACTTCTACTAAGCACCCTTATCAGGAATGAAACTCATTAATTGCCAAGGCACCCAGATTTAAACCTTTTCTTCTAGAATGAACAAAAGACTGGGAAGCATTAATAAAAAAATACACCTGTAATCTGTTACCGAAATACCTCTCCTTTGTTTGCACGAATTTTAAAAGGTCTGAAATGGGAAGAGAGCTGAATGAAAAGGCTGCCAGTTGTCTCACCTGCTGATGGTAACTACGTTTACTGCAACAGCCACATCGGCGGTGCTCACTTGTGGATCTTCCCTGAACTCACTGTGCCGTGTGGAGTCCCTGGACTTATGAGAGTCGTTGGGACGTATGGTAACTCATAAAACCAGCGCCACCAAAAATGCTCCCCCTGCGCAAAATCCTATTTTGTTTTTACAATCCCCATACAATTTCTCCCTGGATTTTATTAATCCATAAATCGATAAGGAAAATAGAGAAATGGTTTTACTTAAAGCATCAGTTGTTGGCATATTGAAAAAAAATAACCTTTGATAAGCAAAGTCCCCAATTATGAGAGCTCTATTCAGCTACATTCTTTTCTGAGATGGAATAAAAACCCATAAATTTTAAAAAATAAGGGAGAGGGAGAAAGAGAAGCAGTTAAGATTAACATTTTTACTTGGTAGAAATGATGATAATAATATGTTGTGTGAGCCCCGGCTGGCGTGCTCAGTGTCAGAGCCCATGTTGTGCCAGCCCATGTACAAAGGGTCACGGGTTCGATTCCCAGTCAAGAGAACACACCTGGATTGTAGGTTCGGTCCCCGCCTAGGTCTGGGTGCATGTGGGAGGAGGCAATCAATTGATGTACTAGTATCTCTCTCACATCTATGTTTCTCTCTCCCTCTCTCCTTCCTTCCTTCATTTTCACTCTCTAAAAAAAAAAAAAAATCAATGGAAAAAATATCTTTAGGTAATATGGTGTTAAATTCAAATATTAAGATTTGATTTTATTTGATTGAAAGAATCAAAGGGTAGCATTACTAGATGGCCTCAAAGTAAATAATAAGTATCTTTTCAGGGGAAAAGGAAACATTATTTGCATACATATCATTAAGAGGGGGCCGGGATTTTGAGAAATACAAGCTAATTGCCCTGCATAATTCTGACTTTATGAACTTTGCAGGGTAAATCAGTTCAGGGTAAACCAGTTCAGCCAAGAAAGACATCTCAGTTGCGTTGAGCTCCTCACCACTTCAAGGTCACAATGACGGGCTCCAGGATGTTTTTCTGGGTGTAGAACCAGGGTGGGCTTAGGGCAAGCATTCTAACGTAAATGCTGGTGGGGGCTCAGCATGTTTTCTAGAAGAGCTCATGATCTGGCGCTTGATGAGACAGCACTGGACTTCTAACTTGGCTCTTGCTAAGCTCTCCGTGAGTTTTATGTATTATGATTTTTAATTAGCCCGGATCACGTTGTAAAGCACACCTCCAGTGTCCAGTCCCTTCCCTAACATGCTTGTGTGTCTCGTCCCATAAGAAAGCCCTGAATGCCTGATGGCAAAGCAGAGCTGTGTGCAAGTTTCTACCCCATGTGTAAGTTTCTACCACTGTGCATACGTTTCTACCCCGTGTGTAAGTTTCTATCCCTGTGTGTAAGTTTCTATCCCCGTGTCTAAGTTTCTACCACTGTGCATACGTTTCTACCCAGCGCAGCAGGCTCTGCTCAGGACACCAGGAAGAAACACATTCCAGAAGGTTAGGGCCAACCAGAAGCCTCTGAATGTTGAATGCACTCAGGGCTGCTTCACTGACTGCCCTGCTTAAACAGTTTCATCCTAACACTCACCTATCATGCTGGCAACGATGGCCCGATGGGGAAATGGGCACCTGCCCTTATGAGGATAGGCAAGTTATACATGTTTACTTAAATGATGGGCATGGAGCCTCCTTAATTCACAATGATGTATTTCCTTACTAAGGAAAAATGTAAGGTCAATGTAATATATTATCATGCCACGCTCTCAAAATAAATTGGCATATATAGTACTTTAAAACATACTAACTCTGTTAGCTGTGGGTATTTAAATTGTCATTGGAGAGTTCAAGATGCTGTGAAGTGAAGGTATGCTTGTTATGAGTTAATTCCACTGAGGCTGATTTATTTGGAAAATTAATAAAATTTAATGATAGGTTTGTCCTAAAACTTGGAATATAAAATACCTTTTATGCTCTTTAACAAAACGAATCAGGCCGATAAGATGTGTGCGTACATAGTCTCATGCTGAAATCAGTAAGAGTCTCAGAACGCCCGTGGTGTGCGTTCAATTCTGCGTGCCCAGAAGGCCCTGCTCAACAATGCCCGGTCCAAACCCACTCGCATCCACCCAGGCTCGGCCCGACTTTCAGCTGATTCAATGGCTCATGGCAGAGTCGCTCAGTTCTGCATGAAATGACCATTCAGAGGCTTAACCACCACACTGTGCTGCCACCAGCTAGCTCAGTGATTTTAGAAGCAGAGCCTAAGGGGCCCCTCAGACATTTGGAATGATGCCTCCGCCTGGGATCTGCCGTCCTCTATGGCAGTGGTTCCCAGCTAGGGATGGGTTCACCCCCCACCCCCAGGAGACGCCTGGAGGTGTTGATGGCGCTGGGGCTGAGGTGAGCAGTGCTGCTGGCATGCAGTGGGTGGCGCCCTGTGATGCACAGGACAGTCCATGACGCCAAGCAAAGAGCTATCCGCCCACACTACCAGGAGCGCCGCCGTGAGAGCCTGGCCCCTGCAAGCGCCGGGCTTTGTGGAAGGAAACCTCCCTGTGGCTGACCAGGTGGCTCTTTGGAATCTCCATTTTGTTATTTGAAGATGGAACTAGAGAGGGTGCTTGAACAATTTTAATAGCAATTATAATAATCAATCATTTGCTTCTTGCTGTTGCTCAGGCACTTCAGGCTCGTCTTAAGTAAAAAATGTCCCATTTCCTTTTTCCTCTGCCTGGGATGCTCTTCCCACACATTCTGCCATGGCTTCCCCCCTCAGCGGCTTCCTGTTGCTGTGCAAACCTCACTCACTGTCTTAAAGTGACCTCACGGCAAGCCGGCTGACAATTCTGTTCTCCCCTCTCCTGCCTCCTGTCCTCCGACCTCCTCCCCTGCTTACATTTCCCCATAGAGCCCGTTACCACCTGATATACTTTGTAAATGTCGTGTTTTGTTCTGTCAAAATCCCAGCACTTGGCAACGCAGCACAGGACCTGGGATACAGCTATGCTTACAACTCACTAAATGCAGACACTGGTGAGCGCCTGCTCTGTCCTGCACTCAGCAGGCACCAGGGAGAAAAGACCTCCCTGACCACCCTCATGCAGCTTCCGGCCTGGCAGGAAGTCTGAAAACGAACAGCAGGCTCCCACCTCGCCTGCGCGCTCCCCGGGACAGCTCCTCAAGTCCCACTGGCCTGCTTGATGGAGACTCTCCTGGCTGAGTCAGGTGCCGGAGGAGGCCAGTTCTCTTCTAAAGGAAAGAAAGGAGGAAAGGTCAGATGAAAGAAATGAAGTTTCTGCGTGGTTACGTTACTAGGGTAAGATGGTCTCCCATTCCACCTGAAGAGAGCCACTTAATTCTGACGTTTAGAATGGAACCTCATCAGCCATGGCCGAGGTGGATCACGTTTAGTGCTCAAAGGTTTCTTCAAAGCACAAGCCTGGTGCAGGGTAGAGGTAACAGCAAGCTGTGTGAATGGGGATACTAAGGATGTTCAAATGATGACGTAGTGGGTTTTGTGGCTTTCCTGAGCCACTGTATTTAAACAATATTACCTGAAAGCATATTGTTTAAAGAAACATTAAATAAAAGAAAGAGGAGAAAAAAGACGCTTAGGCAATACTCCCAAGATAATGGGGCATGAACGATTCTGGCTGGAGGCCTACAACTCAAGGCTGAACTGACGACTTCTCTCGTCGCGAATGCTGCACGGCTACAGCATCAGGATGCAATGATCTATGGACCACTGCCTACAATTTTCCCCTTGGCTGGACTGAACTGAAAACATACAGTATAACAGCAACTCAATGATGTTATTAAATAAATAAATGACCCTACGCCACCGGGGAAAACAAAAACAACCGCTGAGTAGTAAGCAAAATGCACAAACAAGCTCCCCAAATTTCAATATATATTTTAAGAAAGCGTTTCTGTCACCAAACCCGTTGTATAATCAGTCACTGAGCTAAAGCTGTTTTAGAAGACGGAGATCTCCAGTGTATTTTGAAGCTTGATTTCCTCTCTGTTGTGAGGGGGAGGGAAACCAGGGCCTGGGATACCTGTCCCGCCTCTTACAACTTGAGCTCAGAGGAGAGCCTAGTCAAGTCTGGGGTCCCAGGGAACAATCCTGCCATTATGATGCTCATGCACCTGAGTATTTATTGTCCCTTCCATTGCACTTACAACTGTCAACGCAGTTGGGGTTTGATTTGATTTTTTTTTTTTTTTGCTTGTTTTTGTTTCTAATGAGAACATGAATTTAGTGCTCAAAGGTTTTCATTCATATCAATTAATAATGTCAGTTAGTAAGACGTAGAAGTAGACCCAGTTTACTACTGTGGCATTTTATTCCAGAGCAGACTGAGATTGTGTGAGAAACTTACTAAGGTGGAGCTAGGAAAGAACGCTGGGCATGTGCCGCATGGTTGTGAAGTATTTTATGTAGCTTGATTTCAGAGTGACTTTGCATATTAAAGTGTTGGAATTTGCAATGAAAATACACAATAGGTTCCCCTCCTGAATTTTTCCAATATAAGTCCAGCTGCCTCACATGGGCAGCCAACTTCCTCTGTAAGCCCCAAAGATGGCAAAATCTTACTGACAGGATATTAGATTTGTATCTTTCTTTCTTTTTTTTTTTTTTTAGATTTGTATCTTAAAGAAAGGCTTTCCTAGTTAGAGGTCAAAACACTGGATCATAAATGACCCCGAGATAAAATGCTATGAAAGCCATAGTAAAATCCAGCAAAAGTAGCTATTCAGGTGATTGGAATTATGGTTGGATTGTCTTTACGCTGAACACACTTATGCTGACCTGATAATACAGTTAGAACTGTGCCTCAGAAGATGCTACTCCAAGGAGAACACTCACCCGTAACACAGCCAGAGGTTCTTCATGGAGAGGAACTGCGGTGCATGGTCATGTGAGCAATCTGGGAGGTTCAGGGAGGACAGCTCGGTGAATGGTCTTTAGCTCCTTCAACATGATCACTGGAACCGCCCCATTTTCCTAAAATGTTTTCTTTGTATCTGATTTCAAATGGGAATGCAATGAATGTTCATTTATCCCTGCTTCTTTTTGATCAGCTTGTTAAATAAAGCCTAATTCTGTTAATCCCTATAATGTTTATGTGACCAGCAATCAAAAAATAATGTGGGCTTTTTGCTCTTCATCCTGTTCCAGTCCATTTACGCTCCTATCAGCCTTTTAATTTGACGTCTCATAAAGAAGTGAATGAAATCCTTTATTCAGTTTAATTTACATTGCACATAAATGGAACTTTCCTCAACTCCCATATTATTTATCTTATTAAATCAATGATGAGGAAAGGAATTTATATGCCTGGTAATTTAGTGTAGCTACACAATTGTCTGGGATTTTTATATGTGATAAGCTGTAGCTCGCTCTGGTTGGAGGATGCTGGGACAGTCTGCAGATCTGCAGAATGGTTCTCTCATCATTTGCTTCATTTTCTAGATTTGCAACAGGGGGACTGAATATTGGGGGGTGGGTCACGGTTAGATTTCTCAGGAAAAAGAATCTGAGGTGGAGATTTGCAGGAAGTTCATTGTACAAATAAAGGGTTCAAAAGGCATGATTGCACAGAGGTTAAATGTGCCTCACTGCTCAGCTGACTGGGTTGGGAGCTCCTTTGCTAGGACATCCCTTTAGAATTATTGAAATCAAGAAAAGGAGTCAGGCCAGTGGGGTTCAGTGGTTGAGAATCGACCTATGAACCAGGAGGTCATGGTGTGATTCCCAGTCAGGGCACATGTCCCAATTGTAGGCTCGATCCTCAGTAGGGAGCGTGCAGGAGGCAGCTGATCAATGATTTTCTTTTAGCACTGTTGTTTCTATCTCTCTTTCCTTCTCTCTCCCTAAAATCAATAAAAAAAAAAAAGAAAGAAGAGAAGAGAAAAGGAAAAGAAAAGGAAAGGAAAGGGAAAAGGAAAAGGAAAAGGAAAAGGAAAAGGAAAAGGGAAAGAAAGGAAAGGAAAAGAAAAGAAAAGAAAAGAAAAGAAAAGAAAAGAAAAGAAAAGAAAAGAAAAGAAAAGAAAAGAAAAGAAAAGAAAAGAAAAGAAAAGGAAAAGGAAAAGGAAAAGGAAAGAAAAGAAAAGGAGGCAACCTTTTTTGGATTCAGGCTGCCCCAGGATGAGAACTTGACCCTGGATGAAGCATTCTCATTAGCCAAGGCTGAACTCAGTCGAGAGCTATCAGCTTCCCACACTTTCAAAAGGTGGGAGAATGTGTTTCAGTCCTGGGGGTGGGGCAAGTAACCACAGAGATCACCAAAGCTTCCACTATAATCCATACCTTGTGCTGTGCAGCTCTTGTGGGACAAATAAGTTCTTGGAGAGTCCCTTCAGCATTCTGTTGTACCACTTTTCCTGGAGAAACACACAAAAGGAAAGGTTGGGTGGATAAACTGCAGACCTTCCATCCGCACCCACAGCAGCTGGTTCTGCAGCTACAAATGATATTGTTTATGCTGTCCCTCTATTCTAGATCCCCCTCGCTCTTTCTGTCAGCTCTGCTGATCTAGACACCTTGCCTGGTAGGATGACCCAGCAGTTTATATCTATGGGATCAGATTCGCTGGTCATCATGAACTACATAGGCTATGGCTACTCCATTTGTCTATTCATTGTCAAAATTGGGCAAGCATCATCACAGGGGATCACTTAGATGCCAAACATATTCTCTTTTGCCCTGGCTCCTCCTGATGGTTATGATCAATGACTACTCCCAAAATGGCGACTCAGGATCTTGAGAAAAACAGGCTGCAGCTACAGCTTAAAATATAATGGGAAACTCCAAGTGTGCTCTCCTGAAAGTGGTCGCCATCTGGGGACCTGACCTCCAAGCAACCCACAGAACTCAGTTTCAAGGATGATGAGCAAAACTAACTCAGATGGACCCTGGAAGTGCTGGTGAGGAAGCCATTGCATTTCCACCCCTTTGTTTCTGGACCCTTGTATTCTACCTTAAAGGGACACAGTGAGTTATAGGTCATTAACTCAGTGTTCTTATACTTTCTAGAACAAAGTACTCTGGCCTTTGAGGATATCATCTCTAAAGCTGTGCTTCCACCTGACCTTCCATAGAATGTTTCACTCTTCTACCAGGCCAGCATTTCTGGTTGGTGCAGATGTGCCAGAAGCAGAGAATTCTGTGGTGAGGGGCTGCCAGCATATGTGCTTTGCTATCAAGTGCTCTTCATGCAGTAATTCATGGGAACCTCTGACAGTTGATCAAATATGTTGTAAATCCTTTTATAGCGATACTCGCTGAGGTCCTTGTGAGCAGAATAGGCATGAATATGCATTATCTTGAATATGCATGTGTACATTCTAGTTAAGATGAACCACTGCCCCCTATAGGTGGAAGGGGCCCAATGGAATCAAACTGCCACCATACTGCTTGTTGGCTCCTCAAAAAAGGTTCCCATACGCAGAGCTGAGTTTAAGTCTCTGTTGTCTGAAAGCTGACTGTTTGGTAGGAGCAGTAGCTTGAATAAATCTCAGTGGACCTAGACCAGCCGTGGGCAAACTACGGCCCAAGGGCCGGATGCGGCCCGTTTGAAATGAATAAAACTAAAAAAAAAAAAAAAAAAAAAAAAAAAAAGACCGTACCCTTTTATGTAATGATGTTTACTTTGAATTTATATTAGTTCACACAAAGACTCCATCCACGCTTTTGTTCCGGCCCTCTGGTCCAGTTTAAGAACCCACTGAGGCCCTCGACTCAAAAAGTTTGCCCACCCTGAGTCCTAGACTGTTAGATCTTCATAGAATGTTTATCCCTGTCCCCATGCTGCTCTGTCTGCCTATTCGGTGTTCCATTCATGCCCAATGACAGAGGCTGGCTCACATCAACTAGCTGGCTGGTCCGAAGTTCGCCACACTCACTCTCATGGATTTGTCCACATGCTTCTTCCTTGGGCATTCTTATCTCTGGTCTACCAATATTTCTCCTTCCAAGCATTTGACTAAACAACTAGGTCATTATCCAAACCTCTAGGACACATAAAAATTCTACCACAGGCTACTTCTCTTTCCACAAAAAAAAAAAAAAAAATGGGTTATTAGGAAAATCACCCAAAGATTTTCCCATTGAGAAGATTTATCAGAACCAAATTTTATTTCTCAACTAAATTTTGGCTTTCACTTCCTATACCAGCTGGCTATAAGGGATCCTCCATAAGGCCATGGTGTGAGCTGAGGGGAGGCACTGTTTCACGAGGGGATAGGGTCTGGACCACTTGATCCTCCCACTTACTGTGCCTGCTCCTTTTGGTGACCCTGTTCATGGGTGATTTATCATTTCCATTTGAACTTGTGACTTGGTGTGTATGACAGAATACAGCTGTTAATGAGCAATTTTGGCTTCATGGTCCCCTGATGTCCCATGGTTAGGTGCTCCATTCTGCAGGCCCTATATGTCACAAGAAGCTATTTTTCAAAAGGCTTGTCCTGCTACACTACAGGGGACCCTATATCCTGACCCCTGTGAGAATCTTTGCTGTGAATCTTTGATGAGAGATTGCCACGAATTCAAAACTGTACATGTTCTAGCTGTAGGTTCTACACATTAGACCTACTGCTAAACTATTTCCTGCTCTTGGTCCCATTCAGAGCATCCTCTATGAGGTCCTACTGTTACATGCTCATTAACTTCTATATCTTCTTTGAGGCTGGACTCTATATTTTGATAGACCCAGCATTTCCTGAACAAGTTATATTGGGACATAAGAGTCAGTGTGCCTGTGGGACATACCTCTCTCTCTCTCTCTCTCTCCCTTCCCTCCCTTCTCCATCCCTCCCCCCATGAAAAAAATATCCTCAGGTGAGGATTTTTTAAAAAGTAACTTTTAAATGATGATCAACTAATTAGTTTTCATCTAATATCTCCCATAATTATATATTTTAAAAACTGGATAAAAATAACTAAAATTAATGATTGATATGCTTTTATAATTATTTAGAAATTAAGCCGTAAGTGAAAGCCTGTCAGAGAAAGACAAGTATCTTATGATCTCACTCACATGTGAAATCTAATGAACAAAATAAACTGATGAACAGAATAGATCCAGAGACACAGAACCATGGGACAGGCTGCGGATCCTCAGCGGGAAGGCGGGGGTGGGTATGGGTGGCCATGAAGTGATCAACCAAAGAACTTGTGTGCATATGTGCACAACCCATAGACACAGACAATAGGGTGGTAAAGTCTTGGGGGACCAGTGGGTGCTCAAGGGGGGCAGGGCAGGGAGCCAATGGGGGAAAGAGAGGGGACATCTGTAATACTTTCAACAATAAAGATAAATTAAAAAAAAGTTAAGCCCTATAATATCACTCCTAAAAAAAAGAATATGCAATTAAATTAGTTTGCAAATGTCACCATTACTGGGAATGTGTCATAAGCTAAAGGTGAATGCATGATAAATGAGCTTAGATGAAGCATTTAATTTCCTGCCAAACTTTTCTAAGAAGTTCTCCTAAGTGTCTTCCCTCACATCATTTTCTTTTATCATATGAGGTCTTATGCTTTATTCTAAATGAAACTACTCTTTTCCCCTGTTAACTTGAAAACTTTAATCCAAAAATAAATAGACCTCACCCTTTGAGAAGGTGGTTCTTAAATCCTGGTTCAAGAGAGTTTAGAAAGAAAGGCTCCATTCATGTCAGAGAGGGAACAGCGTAGCTGCTCTTTATCTTGTTGCAAATATCAGGACATAGGTCATCTATAAGGAGACAGTTACAGATATGCACTTTGGAATTTTCACCGCAACACTTGGTACAGCTGATATAATCAACCACGCAGAAGAAACATGTTAAAATAGATGCACTGTGATCATCTCAAAGAAAATAAGGCATAAAACAAAACAAATGAAAGTCCTACTGAGGTTAGCCTCTGAGCCAATACCACAGGCAGACTCTGTGTCAGTATCTCTCCCATCTCCTGTCAATACCCCAAAGCACCCATTGCCCTCATGGTTCCTGTTCACTGTCCAGGAAGAGTTGTGTGTGACCCGGATCAGCAGTGGGACTCCAGGCTGGTAAATCATTAAGCTCTGGCTATGGCCTCGAAGCAACAGACTGTAAATCTCAGTGTGGTGTTTAGATGGAGGGACACGTGGAGGAGAGGTAGGGGAGGACAACTCTATTGGGTGAGTTTGTTCCTTTTCTATTACGGGCCCAAGGCATGTAGGTCTGATCCCCTTTTTTGATCCCCACTAGAGAACACAGGAGCACTTGAGGCTCCAGGAGTTATCTCTGGTAAATTGAAGGGTTTCAAAGTTGATCAAGCAAAATACAGGACCTAAGAGGTGGTAACACACGAGCTCCCCTGGCAGCTTTGGGACAGGATTACAAGACAGTGGAAGTCTCTCCCAGCAAGAGACCTTTCACAGACACAACCACAAGGCCAGCACCCAGAAGGGGAACAGGGTGAGCCTCTTAGGGGAGACGGGGAACTCAGGGAGGGGCGAATGTGTGCAGGTGACCGCAGTCAGCATCAAGGTGGGGAGTCTGGTCAGGGAACTCCAAAGGGCAGGAGTGGTTGCGGTCCTTTACAGCTGTGTCTGTGTGTCTGTCTGACTCCTCCTTAGCAGGTGTGGGCTCAGGTCCAGGGTGTATAAAGTAGGTGGGCTCAGAAGAGCTAGAGTTTGTTTATTTGGACGACATTTGAAGCCACTGGATTGGAAGGATTTGAGTCTGGCACCAGCATAATTTGGATTAAGGTTTCTACCCTGCTGTAAACCACAAGGGGCTATTTTAGGCCATTATATAGGGACCACCTTTGGCCTCCTCCTAAGAATTCAGAAAAGGGCATGCTCCTTAAAGGAGTGTTTTACATGTCCCTACCCTCCACACCCTAAGACCCAGACAGCTTCTAAAAGTATTCCTTCCACATGGGTGAGGTGGGGCCTGAGTGAAAAAGGTGAAAGGATTAAGAAAAAACACACAAGCTCCTCTTAGACACAGATAACAAACAGTGTGGTGATTAACAGAGGGAAGAGCGGCGGGGGGGAGGTAAAAGAAAAGGGGGATAAATGGTGACAGAAGGAGACTTGACTTGGGTGGTGAACACACAGTACAATATGCAGGTGATATATTATAGAAACGTACACTTGATAGCTATATGATTTTATTAAACAATGTCACACCAATAATTCAATAAAAATTTAAAAAATAAAAGTCTTCCTTCTAAGCACACAGTGTTGGTTTGCTCGGGGTCTCTTAGTTATATACCGGCAGTGTCCTCTCTGTCTCACCCTTACTCCAGCCTGGCTGACTCCCTCAGCATGATCCCTCCCCAAGGTCTTTCTGGTGCTGCTGCTCGAGTGTATTATGAGTCACTGCTGGGAGAAGGGAGATAAGGTTTCCTCTGAGTCTCACATTCATGAGCAGGGCAACTTTAGAGAGGATAAAACAAACAAACTTAGGACACCTTTAGAGAGGAGCTAATAAAACAAACCAGAGAGTTCATACATCAACCTGTTTAGTGAATGATGAGAACTTGGCAGATGGAGCTAAGACTGGCGAGCACATCAATAAAGAAGATGCTAATAAAATGAGGTGCAACAAGCATTCCTTGAGAGAACAGAAGCCTTTCATTGGGGTATAGACTCAGGCAGGAGCCCAATTATGTCCCGATTATGGGATGAAGGCATGGGGTTTTTATGAAAAGAGGGAGGGAAATAATTACATAAGTAAAAGAAAGGAATTCCTATTAGTTCCTTTCTTCTATTTATGTAATTATCCCCTCCCTTTTTTTCTAAGAAGCTAAGTTGTTCTTGGCTACATGGCTGTTCACCGACTCTAAAGGATGTCCATAATTACCAGTCCTGTGGTCAGGAGTCTGCTTCCTGTTGGCTTCGTGACAGTGTCTGTCAGACAGTGCTGGGCTGGCCCAGTCCAAGGCCCGAACCTTCCACAGGTTCAAGGACAAGATGTTCATGGCCTCTCCTTGGGGTGGCAGCTCCGACTCCATTTTGAAACAGCTCAGTCTATTATCAATTTTCTCACAGATACACACACACACACATATACACACACACATATACACACACACATACACACACACATATATTTTACTTGGAAAGGAGGAGTAGCGGTAGGAAGGAAAATCTTATCTTATGTATTTTATGTATAAATATGATGTAATATATAAATATTTTGAAGGGCAATTTTATATACTATATAATTCAGTTTCAGAAAATATATTTTTTAGTATGAAGATTATGGTTTATCCTGTCAGAGATAAAAATGTTAAACTAATTATTAAGGATTTTTGCAATCTAGTGGAAATTGTTAATATTGACTTTTAAGAAGTTAGTGCAACCTATTTCCATAGCTTGCCTCAACTCTTGGAGAACAAAAAAAATCTGCTACACCATTTATTCATTTAAACAAATTACTGTTGTACCAAATTACCCCGTCTATTAAAGCGGAGGAGTTATGGCAGGAAAGTTAATAACCATCAGCACCATCATTTTCAAAAGCACTGGTACCAGAGCCTGGTTCCCAGGAGCAGCTATCTGCCCTCCAGGTCTAGGACTCCCTGGAAATCACACCGGTGTACAAGTCACTTCAGGTCTCTGAGACTCAGCAAAACAGAAGGCAATGTTATTAAATGCATCTACCTTGGCCGGGCAGTGTGGCTCAGTTGGTTCAGCTTCTTCCCAAGCACCAAGAAGTTCTTGTTTGATTCCTGACCTGGGCACATGCCTGAGTTGCAGCTCAATCCCCACTAGGGGGCGTGCAAGAGGCAGCCCATGGATGTAGCTCTCTTATTGATGTTTCTCTCTCCCTCTCCTTGCCTCTCTCTAAAAAAAATTAATAAAAACATACTTAAAAAAATAAAATAGTACTTACCTTCAAAGGGTTATTAGGATTAAATGACATAAGGCATGAAAAAGATTTAGCATATTTCCTGGCACAGATTAAGTACTATAAACGTTAACTACCGGATCTGGACCAGTAAGAGTATACTGAGCAAACACAGGCATAGCTCTCTCTTCAAGCCGTACAGAGTTCTATCACAGGGATATTTACAGATGCAGGACACACTTTTCTGACAGCCCACAACCACCACACTCATACCACTTGAGGAATTTTGTGTTTCTTTTTGATGACTGCTTGGTAGGGAAAAAAAGGCCACAGAACACTAGTAAGTTTACTGTCAGCAATGGGGCTATTTTATCTGGTTATTATATGAACATATGCTATGAACATATCCTCAGGGAAAATAGATTTTTTTTTTTTGGTATTCTGAATACCAAGCCTTGTTTTGATTTTCTAATATATAGTCAAAATTTTAAGCAAAATAGGCAATACTTTCATTTAGCAAAGATGTTGCTTAGTATTTTCTAGAGGAGACAAATATATTGACGGACTAAGTTTTCAGCTAGAAAAGAAAAAAATACATTTTGTTGTTTGCTACTAAAAATATGAACTGAATTACTCTATTAATTTTTTTTTTGTTCTCTGAGGCTCACCAAAAGCCTGAGATCTAATCCATGTTTTTGTTTTAAATAAACAGATTTATGAGCGTGTGTGCTTGTGAGTAAACAACTTTGTAATTATTTTAATGTGGTTCAGTATGATTTGTAACTTGTGTCAAAACTAAAGAGAATGGAACAGTCAGTGGTCCATCTTGATTTTTTTATGAACTGCAGGCTTGTGGCTCACTGAGCAACTATTCATTAAGATAATCGCTCAATTGGCATGTTTCAGCCACCAGTAAGATATGCAAATAAGCATAATGTGCCATTTCATTAATTAATATTGTGAGCAAGACACTTTTTTTCTCTCAATTAATTCATTCATAATGGAGAATATAATACAGCAATACTTTCAAATAAATTGTGGAAGAATTCTGCTTATCCGTGCATGCCTATGTGCATTTTTAGAGTATATAATACTTTGCATAATACTATGAAGTATGAAGTGTTGAATTCACAATTTCACAGAAGAAGAACATTGGAGAGAGCAAAAACAAGAGGCTGATGGGGCTTGGGGTAAGAAGGCAAGCAAAAAGCAGCACCCCAGAAAAAGAAGACTTCCCGCTGGTATAGAGCTAACACTCACTCCCACAGAAGAACAAATACTGCATGAATCCACTTCTACGCAAGATCCGCAATAGGCAAATTCACAAGGATTAAAGATTGCCCCAGGCTGGGGGAAGGGGAAAGGGGCAGTTTTTGTTCAATGGTTGCAGTGTTTTTGTTTGGGGTTATGAAAAATTCATGGAAACAGACCATGATAATGGTTGCATAAAATTGTCATCAATGCTACTACTGAAGTATACAAGTATACATTTTTAATAAATGGCAAATTCTCTCTGTCTCTCTCTCTCTCTCTCTCTCTCTCTCTCTCTCTCTCTCTGTCACACACACACACACACACACACACACACACACACACACACATATACACACACTCAAAAAATATCACCCATTAGCCGGGTCCGTGAAGATTTTGAGTTGTGAGGCCTGGGAGGTGCTTTGTCTGCGGCATGATGTGATTATTACAATAATCTTTAGGTCTGAGAGGCTGAAGGAGATTAAGAGGGGAAGGCTAGGGAAAGCCCTACTTGCTTTCTCACCAGGGAGGTAGTTGGGGGAACTTCACTTTGAATCTAAGTACTTTCCCGTTTTCAAAGATTTGAAAATTTGACGGGACCAGGCCCCCTGTGCCACACACTGGATATTTGGGGGAGGAAAAGTAAACTGTAGCAATAAGTGACCTTTTTAACATGCGTTGTGTTTTGTGCTAATAAGGAATGTAGCAGGAATGCTATTTTCTGCGCATATTAAACGTAAGCGTTTTAACTCTGCCCTCTAAATCGGTGGCTCTCCCCCCGGGCTGCAGGAAGAGAATCGCCTTGAGAGCTTAGACTAAATCCTGAGGCGCAGGTTGTACAGCGAACCTGTGACTCCAGGGTCTCCGGGTGGAGCTCAGGTGTCAGGGTCTTGAGAAGTCTCCCGGCAACCCCATTTCACAGGAAAGCTTAAAATGCACATTTGAAGTGATGTTTATCTCAGGCTCTTAAGCTTATGGGGTATTTAAGTAAATGCAAGTGAGGATGAAAATATTTACGAGATTTTCAGCCAAAAAATGCCTTGAAAGCTCTTTAGAGTATCAAGCGCCTGACCTGAGGCCTGAGCTCATAGAGTTATTCTGGGGTGTAGATTCTGATAAAATCCTTGCCCAGCCATGTGGTCTAGTCAAACTTCCACTCCCCGGAAGTTACACAAGATAATTTTATATGGGTGAAGGAAGAAAATATTATGTGCAATATTTAAGTTAGTATTTATTGGAAATAAAGATACCATACTCCAGTAATACTTAACACACAGATTTTAAAGGGTTCCTTAAATCTGTCTTTTAAGTTAGAGGATCAGATGTCACCTGTATTTTATGAGCTACTGAGAGCATCTCATGGGGGCACAACAACAAACGATTATGTCCTCACTCGTTGGCTCATCGTCAGCATATCGTGACAGACTGCAGTGAGATGTGTCTGCTAAGTGGATATACAAATTATTACCTTCATCCACCAAATACAATCCTCACAAAATGGATAAGTTCTTACACAATGTATGGAATGAGGCCATGCGTTGAAGGTAATACTTACAATACAGGTACGTGTAAACGTAAAACAGACAAGAAATTGACCACGTAGATATTTCTATTTCTTGTATGAATACACACTTGGCCATATTATGAAGCAAAGAAGTGGCATCTACTGACATCTATAAGAAGATGGTGGAAAATGGACTCTCTTAAAAATGAGAATGAGAATTTGCTTTTTTTCTTTCTCTCTCCTTTACCTCCAAAAGCAGTTTTCCTAAGCTCCATGACTTTTGTGTCAGTAATGAACCTTAAGCTTTGCGTGTGAAGTGTAGTCCCAATTCCCCACAGCACACACTGGGGGGTGTAGTGGGTCCTGCCGGAGCGGCTGAAACCCCGTGGGCTCCTCCCGTTGTGTTCAGATGGCCCAGCGTCTAGGTGTCCCCCCAGTGCTGCACCCCGGGCCCTCCTCAGACCTCTGCTCTGTAGCTGCTTGCCCTGCTGGCACGTGGAGCTCCAAGTTCTGGGGTTTGCCCGCCCCCCCTCCCCCCGCCCCCAGTCCCCAGGAAGCCCTTGGCTAATGCCTAGTCACGGCGGGATTATGGAAGACCAGCTGCCCTGCCCTACGTGAGGACAAACCCTGGAGGCCTCACTTACACTCCGGGTTTCCCCGCAGGATCACACGACTGTCTGCGATCGCACTGCTGCCTGGCCTCTTCCTCTTTCCTGTGCTGCTTCTTCGAGTCTGTAATCATTTCCCCCCTTGAGTGCATTTTCTTAAATCATCTGCCTGGGACTTCTCAACATGACTTCTGCTTGGATGAGCGTTAGACCAAAACAGTTCAGAGACTGTTGGTGTGGAGGAGAGAAATCAATGAACTATGACAGCTTAGATGAGACAGGGAGAACAGGGAAACAAAATAATGCCAAACCCACAGACAAAAGTCCCCGAGCATGATTACCATCAGTCATCAGCACCCCCAGGACCACCCCTGCACGCATGTATCTACGGCCACAGAGATGGGAAGGGAAGAGAAGAGAGAGAAGTGTGAGAGGAGCAGGCGTGTGCCCCAGTTTCCCCTCTTTGGATTTTTAATAAGAAATATAGACACTGCTCACCGGTAGCTGCAGAGCACACCACCCACAGCACACGGCTTACCACTGCGAGCGCTGGCAATGACCCCTCTGGGGTGTAGGACTGGTGACCTCAGCCTGATGCTTCTTGAGGTTGCAATCGACTGAAGGCTGAGTGACGGACAGGCTTCTTCCCCACACGTCTGCCCTGGTCCAGGGTGTCCGGAAGCACTGAACCTGGTGGGCACTTCTTTCCTGGTGACCACCAGGCATGGCTGGCTGGGATTTCTCAGGGCTCTTCAGGGCTCTTCAGGGCACTCCCAGGGTGGCCTGCTTGCTCCTGAAAAAGAACCCAAAGGCTGGAGCACAAGCTTCTTCTGGCCTAGAGCCCAGAGCCCTGTACTGTCCCTCTGTCCCTGACAAGGGACCAGCTCTGAGTCCATGGGGCGCAGTTCCTGGGGCCCTTGCATGGGTGTCCAGTAAAATGACGGTGTGCAGAAAGCATGGAGACCTCACCTTGTTCGGGACACAGGGGAGAGCCTGAGGAGAGGCCCCGCTACAGAATGAGGTGATGCACCCTCGTCAAGAACGCCATGGCCAGGCCCTGATGACGCACCTGCCTTCCCCCCAGTTCCTTGGAGACTCCGCACTGGGGGCCGGAGCTTCTCAGGGGCCTGCTAAGGCAGAGCTAAGAGAAGGTGCAGCAGCCGTGGAAGGCGGGCGATGATAGTGAGCTCGATGGAGGACATGCCAATCCTCAGATGTCTGCAAGTGAGCAGGGAAACAAACTCAGCAAAGACGGAAGACCTAGGCTTGTGAAGAGCATAGCATAGCATAGAGCAGAAGAGCAGACCAGCACTAGACACGCGTGGGGAGTGCAGCGACCAGCAGTCAGGGACGTCACAGGGCCATCAGCAGGAGCCACCCACTACACACAAAGACAACGGAGAGGCCGGGTCCATTTCTCTATGTAATGAGATCCTGCAAGCTATGCCTCCCTTCCTCTCTGCCCCCTCTACCAACCCCAAGAATCTGGGAAAGCTACATTATAATCTCCATGCCCAGCAAACGACATTGCTGATTTGAAAATGGACTTTCTGATTGCCTTGGATAGGCTGGATTTAGTGAGAAAGTAATTGTATTTTATAGCTAGAAAATCTGAGGTTCGGGGGTTAACTACTATATTGGGGGTTCACATGCAGTATGGGAAGGGTCTGGTATTCAGACTCCAGTCCGTGGCCTCACCCGGTGTGCTTTTCACCCGGCTATCCTATCTCCAATATTCCATTGGCTGAAATACAATTCTCAGAAGTCCATCAGTTCTCCATCTTCACTTTCACCGACAAATACGTTTTCGGGTTGTGACAGTACAATCTGAACGCCGCTGCACGTTAATAAAAGCTGACACTGATTTGTTTCTGCGTGTGCGTTAGGCAGCGCTGACGGAGCCAGCGGTGTAGAAGTGACAGGAGAGAGCATTCCTTTTGGTTCATTAGAACACACATCGGCAATCAATTGTTGTATTTAGTAGTCGCCACGTACACAGGCTAAAGATTTATTGCAGCGAGGGAATTAAATGTGGAAGAGCAGGCAAGAAACAAGACACTGCACACAACCACGCTTTCCCCAGCTCACGTGGTTTCTTGTGTTTTACTAAAATGTTAGTACCATAAGCTGTCAATACTTAGTAATATTTTTTTATTTTTCATTGAATTTATTGGGATAACATTGGTTAATAAAAGTTATAGAGTTCAGCTGTACAATTCAATACTACCAGACCTCATCTGTATATTGTATTTTGTGTTCACCACCCAAAGTCAAATCTCCTTCCATCATCATTTATGCCTCCCTTACCCTCTTCTACCTGTCCCACCCGCCTTCCCTCTGGCAATCATTAGACTGTTGTCTGTGTCTATAAGTTTTTCTGTTTTGTTTTGTTTTGTTTATTGCTTACTCCCTTCAACTATTTCACCCAGCCCTCCCCTCTGACATCTGTCACGCTGTCACAGATTTATATTACAAACACTGATTTTAGGGGTATTTTGACACTACAACAACAACAAAGTAATATAATAATTTCATAGCTCACATGTATTAAGTACTTTCCATGTACCACACACCATACAGATCTCTTTACACTAATTAATTCATTTCACTTCAACAACACTTTCATGAAGTTGGTGACTATAGTTACTAATATTTTCATAATGAGAAAATGGGGCACAGAGAGGGTAAGTCAATTGTGTAAAATGACACACATCTGCTAAATGGTGGTGTTAGGATGTGAACGTAAGTCGTCCGGCTTCCTAGTCTATTCTGCTAAACCACTGAGACGTACTTCCTTGCTATGCAGACTTCGGTACTTGAGCAACATTCCAGTGTGGTTTCTCCTTCAATCTAATGCGCAAATAGGTAGAGATTTTAAGTAAAAATTATTTCTGTGCTACTTAAAATAATTATTATTCTAAAAATTAAAGCCTCGGATAATAGAGAGGGGAACAGAATGATGGGTCTGGAGCACAGACATGTGAGCACAAGGACATGTCAATGAAGAGCCTCACCTTTCATAGGGTCTGGAAAACCGAAAGCGCTGCTGTTATTTTCTTTGGAACGGATGTCCGTGAACATGAAGGGCGTGGCCTTGGACTGTGTGGCGACCATTCTGACAGGCTTCAAGCCAGGCATTCTTTTTTGACCATCAGCCAGGTTCTTAGAGGAACTGTTGCACCTGCTCTTGAAAGAGGCAAGTATGATGTCCAAACCGCAGAAAGATGTGGCAGTGTGTTCTCAGGAAGATAAGCCCTGCCAGTAATGTCTCAAGAGCTATTTGTGATGCAGAGGAGAGAGGGATGCCATGGGAACTATTTGTTTTGCTTGTAGTTGAAACTGCCATTGAATTGCACATTCACAAATTATTGCTCAGAGTCTTAGGCCTGCCCAAGGGGGACTGTTCTCATCTCACTTGTGTTAAGGGCCACGGCTACTTTACAAAATATTAAGAGGACATTTTACAACAAAAGTCCTCAATCTTCAAACCCCTAGTTCATTGAATCAACACATCCTCACGGAACACCTCCTCTATGCCGAGCAATGCTCTTGGTGCTAGGAAGCACCAGTGAGCAGAGAAGACACAAAGTTCCTGCCCCAGCAAGGTAATATTCTAGCAGGAACAGAACAACCGCCATCCATGCAATTGTACATTAGCACAAGACAACTGTATGAAAAACAGTAAAGGAGGTCTGAAGGCGGGGGTAGAAGGAACTTAAAGCAAAGTGGTCAATGTAGTGTCACTCAGTAAGTGATGCTGAGGCAGGTGAGGCTGGCCCAGAGTGAGCCATTGGGAGTAGTAGGTGGAGAAGTTGGAGGGAAAATGGGAAGCCAGATCATAACCTATCTGGGAGCCTTGCAGGATCCTTGCTTTTCACTCTGAGTGAACAGTGGAGTCATTGGATTGTGTGTACAGAAGAGTGACTTAAAATCATAAAACATCTAGAAGAAAATACAGGGGAAAAGCTTCTTGACATTGGTCTTGGCAATGATTTTTTGGATATGACATCAAAAGCACAGACAACAAAGATAAAAGTAGACAAGTGTGATAATATAAAACTAAAAAGTTTCTGCACAGCAAAGGAAACAGTCAACAAAATACTAGTAAGTCCACCTATGAAATAGGAGAAAATACTTGCAAACCTTAGAGCTAAGAAAGAGTTAATATCCAAACTATAAAGGGATCTCCTTCAATTAATTAGAAAAAAAGGCACAATTAAAAAAAAATGGACAAAGGAACTGAATGGATATTTTCCCCAAGAAGACAAATGGTCAATGGGTCTATGAAATGATGCTCAACATCATTAATCGTTAGGGAAATGCAAATCAAAACCACATTGAGAACCATCTCCCACCTCCCACCATTTAGGATGGCCACTGTTATTTTTTTAAAAAAACATAGATAACAAGTGTTGATGAAGATGTGGAGAAAAGGTGCACTGCTGGTGGGAACATAAATTGGTGCAGCCACTACGGAAACAGTACATATGCTATGGAAATTATTAAAAATAGAACTACTGCATGATCTAGCAATCCCACCTCTGCTTACATGTCCAAAGGAATTGAAATCTGGATCTTGAAGTAAAATCTCTACTCCATGTTCACTGCAGCATTATTCATAATAGTGAGTTAGTAACAAAAATAACCTGTTAAATTAATTATAAGCAAATCTTGGTTAAAAGCATTTTCAAATTAACAGGGTATTACTTTTCACATATGATATAGACTGGAAATGTCCCTTAAATCCAAAATCCCTTAAATCGAGGCCCACAAAATTGAGGGTTTGTGCATTATGAAACCAAAGACTATTGTTTCATTCTACATCTAATAGGCACCAATGCCTTTTATTCTCCTTTAAGATGGTAATATAATCTCTTCATAATAAGTATGGGAGCAAAATTACTCTTTAAATAAAACTCTCATATAAGCATGGTCAGAATTGTCACCCTTCATTCAGCTAAATGTTTTCTTTTTTGATACATATTATCAGAAACATGTAGACACGTTTCAAAATATCATGTGTATATGGTAAATATATACTAAATTTATTTAATATTAAATTGGAACTATCAAAAAGTGGTTGAGGACTTTAACATCTTAAACATTAAAATATTTAATATTTAAATCATATCTAGAGATGTGATTTAACTCAAATTGGCTGCAATAAACAGCTTTATGAGATGAATGCTTGTAAGTCAATGTGATTAATGAATATTTATTGCATATTTATAGTGTGACAGGTACTGTAATAAACAATTTAAAATTATCTTGATTAATCTTCACAAGGACCCACTGAGGGAGCTGCTATCATATTCCAGTTGCATATGAGGAGACAGTCTTTGCTCAGGGTCACAGACCCACTAGGTGGCTTGTTTGGTAGTATGTCACCTGTCTCTGAACTTACACAATACACCTTCTTTAATTTGGTCATTAGTAATAAAGAGCTCTATCCCTCATCCCACAAGACCATTATAAAAAATACTATTAAGCACTTACTACTCAGTTCCTTTCCCCCACTATCTGATACCTATACATTTTTAAAGTAAAAACCCTAAGAAAAGGGAGGAAAGGGAAAACCATCTCTTATTTTCAACAGAGAGAACTAAGCTTCTTATTTTTTTCTTTGCCTTTGCCTATAAGAAGCAGGATGGAGTGAGCCCAGTGGCTTGGCAGAGAAGCCAGAGAAATGGGTAGGTGCCTTGCCCTCACTCCCCTGCGAGCTCTGTGCCTCCTGTGAGTGCCTCCCTGCTAGGGTCTCAGCTTGGTTTACCCAGAAGCAAAGACTAGAACCAAGACTGCACTCAGAGGCAGGTAGATGGCCTAGTAGGTAGCCCAGGGAGTGGAAGGCTGGAGCAGGAAAGGATGAAATAAGATGAAAAGTCAGTGCCAGAGGGTGTTACTGGCTTGGATTCCCTCCAGAGGTGCTGGGTGTGATCCTTCTTGGAACGTCTCAGGAACATGCAGAATGGCTTTGAGACGCATCACCAAGGACTGCCAGGGAAAGGCATTCATCCACCTGGTCCCAGGTGCTATCATTTGAGGATCAGTCCAGGGGCAGCAAAGGTCAGCGAGGCAAAGCCTGTGAGAGGTCAGCTGCTGCTGCAAGGAGAACGTGTGGCTGGACTCTACAGGTATCTGATGCACCTCCCTGGGCCTGCTCCCAAAGAGCTGGAGGAGAGGATGACAGTTGATGCCACCCATATGGGGTGACCTCCCAGGGGGGCGGAGAAGGATGGAGAATATACATGGAGGCGCAAGTGGAAGCCATTCAGTACACTTCCTTTATGGGCTATTCTCCAAGCACAGCCAGATGATCACTGAAAACCTGAGCCAGATTGTGCCACATCTCTGGTCAAAACCTGCCCTATTCCCCCTACTCCACACGCTGGCTTTTCCACATCACAAACTGAAACCAAGTTTGCTAAGGAAGCTGATCGGTTTTCAGTTGACGATTTTCAAAGAATAATAGTTCTCTGCTAAACTGAAATGCTGTATACATATTTGAAGCATGCGTGCTGCACTGAAAAGCGTACTTGGGCACAGAGTTAAGTTGCTAACCGTTACTAGGCAGCTTTACATCTCGGAAAGCAGGAAAACATTCCTGAGATCTGGAATGCAGACTGAGCAGATACGGAAGAGTAAACAGAGTACAGCTCTCAGATGGAAACAGCGGACTGTGCTGCGTTCTTGTTAACAACGTTTACTCTGACTGTGAATGACCTGTGACTTTTTAAAAGACGATTTCTAACAATTTAACTTCCGGCCGTTGTTTAGTACAGCATTCTCACTACCGATGGCTAAATTATTTAAATTATTTCCAAATCCTTGTGGAAAAGTCTATGACATGGAAAGCAGTTCCTTTATTCATTCCACACAAATTTGTTGTCACTGAGATAGGTAACAGGATTTCAAAAATACAAACACGGAATATAATTCCATCTCTACATGGGCTCTGAGTACAGTGTCTATTATACTAGTATGTTCTGATACACTGTTCCATTAAAACCCATTGATACACCTTTCACTTCGGATGGATCTTTTACCCATGAATGATTTTCATAATGTGCACAGGTCATTAGGAAAGTACGATTTCATCGAGCTAAGCAGATCTTACAAATGTTGATATATTTCATTATAAATCAAAAAGTGACATTCATTAGAACTGTCACCCATCCAAAGATGTATCGCTGCCAGTCCTTCCGTCCTGGTTTTCTTTGAAATACATCTTTCTTTTTAGGGAAGTATTTTCCACATATTTAGTGATGAATAACCACAGTTTTTGAGTCATTCTTCCGTGTGAAAATGGTGTTCAATGAAAGCAGCACCCAGCTCAGCCCCCGTTGCGCTTCCCTGAGATAAGCACCACACTTGGTATGCAGCCAAGAGCTTCATGCATATTTATGCATATCTTGTCACGCAGAATATTAAAAAGGTGAGTACTAAAAGATTTTGATTTGATGAAATTAATATTTTTTTTTCTGCATCATCAAGGATAGCCTTTACTGAAAATGACTTTTTTTCTGCAAGTGTGTGATGGAGAATTTACAGAACCTCCGTAGTGTGGGGCCTGTGCCTGACTCATGCTGAGGATTAGCATGGGTTTTCCCACCACTTTGACCACCAACACAGCACAAAAGGCAAGTGGGGTGTTAGTGTTATTCAGAACTAGCTTTGACCTCACGGTCTCCTTGAAAGGATCCCAATGTCTCTTAGCGGTTGATGGAATGGACTCCGTGAGTCCCTCATCTTCTTGATTATGAAGATGGACGATTTCAAGTCGGGCTCCGCTGAGATGACTGGCTGGCACGTCTTGAGCGGGCTTTTCCGTGTAACTGGGTTTCCCTTCAGCAGGGCTGCTTCAGAGCGGCTGCACATCTCAACTGCTGACCTGGTCAATGTCACAGCAAAAAAGGCAGGCGCTGAATGGCCTTTTATGATCTAGCCTCTGCCGGGACACAGTGCAATTTTCATCATATTCTATTGCTTACGGAGTCACAACCTCAAAAGGATGAAGCCTACACCCTCCCCTCTCAATGGGAAGAGTCCTACAGAATTTGCAGTTAAGTTTTAATATTTCCAAAGACTGATTTTGGCCATAAACTATTTTCTTCCACTAGGCAAAATACTAGTACACTCTCCCCGACAGAGACCTCTGTACAACTGTCAGCCCATCAGAGAGTCAGGCTCAAGATCCAGACCCATGTTCCCTAAGTGAGGTCCAGGTGTGCATGGGGAGCCTTGGATGTGGTCCCTGGTCTGATGCCTCTGGATTTGAAGACTTATGGTCTAAACCAGTGGTCGGCAAACTGTGGCTCGGCAAACCGCGGCTCACATGCCACATGCGGCTCTTTGGCCCCTTGAGTGTGGCTCTTCCACAAAATACCGACTTCTGCGCATGGGCCACAAAGTTTCAATTGCACTGTACGTGCGTGCCCGCACGTGGTATTCTGTGAAAGAGCCACACTCAAGGGGCCAAAGAGCCACATATGGCTCGCGAGCCGTGGTTTGCCAACCACGGGTCTAAACAGAGATCAGTTATCTACCCCACAATCACCTAGCATGCAATAGTCGCTGGGCCTAGGATAGCATAACTGACATTTCTATTTAAAAAGAGGGGCGGTGGGAAGCACACAGCTGTCACTCATTAATAATTCTAAAATTGGACCGATTTCTGCCCACCAGGTCCTTAGTTGGGATCCAGTCCTACTACCTGCTCTCCCACTGCTAGTCTGTCCACTGGACATTTAGCTGCCAAAGCATCTTTCCTTTCCATAAAACAAATGCCCTATGTTTGTATCTCGGGAGTTTTCTCAGCCTCTTCCTGTCCATAGCAATGTGGGCTTGAAAGACTGCCTTTTATTTATCATTAGTTTGGCTTTTCAGCTATTTAATTATGGATAACTCACTGGAATTGTCAAGTTCATACGTGTTGATGCAATCCTAGACCCTCTGTTCACTGAGTGTGCAGTATGTGAGGGCAGTGTGGCCATGGGGCTATGGATCAAACAGGTTGGGCATGGTTCCTGTCAGCCTGGGGAGTGGACTCTCATTAGACAGCATTCATTATTGAGAGTCAGGCCATGAAAGAAAAATGCAAGTCTCTAAGGAACATAGATCAGAAAATAGACCTTTTGGGGGGTGGGAGATCAATGAAGGCTTTCTTAGGGAAGTGACATTTAAGCCAAGCTCTAAAGGATGAGTAAAAATTAACCTTAATGCGTGCATTATTCCTATGTTGGTGCTATATATACTTGGGCCTTTTGATTGCTCAAAATAGCATTTTTATTTTTAATATAAATCTAATGCATCCCAAAAGGTATTATGCATTTATCCTAATCTCACACAAGTAGCAGATATAGGGGAGAGGGCTGCCTGTCCTTCTGTTGCAGAGTCGTCATTATTATCATTTCATTCTTGCACACTACGTCTACGTGCCGCAGTAGCGCCACGATGGTATTGGCAAGCACACATATGCTCACATGAGTGATTGTTCTTCGTCGTTTGATCTCTTCCATCAAAAGAATAAAAGTTACTGTTGAAATAAATAAGAATAAGGAGGATGGCTTATGGCTATGGGCCTAGAGCCTATGATTAAATATTTAACAAGGTTCCATTGGAAGCCTGCGTTTTTAGGGATTTACTGTTCTGATATAAAATTCACTGGGATTAAACTAGGGAGAGAGCAACTTTTTATTTTCTAAATCTAGTTTAAATTGGTTTGCCTGTTTTATGTTATGGGAGTTTAAAGGGAAAAACATGGTATTTCTAGTCTTCAATTATATCTGAGCTTCATTTACTCAGTGCCTGTCTGAATTTAAAAGGTTATAATAATAATAAAATAAAATGATAGGTTTATAGACATGCATTTCTAGAAACCAAGCATACAAGATAGGTTTCTGGTAATTGGATGGGCTTTCAACTAATGGTATTTTCCTCTTTCACAAAGACTGTGGGTCGTGTGTAAATGAGGGCTTACTGTGTGGTACAGAACTTTTAGTACCATTGCTGCTCTCCATCAATTGATTTTATCTCCACAAGTAGGTTGATTGATCTTTCTTACTTTTTTGTTATATTTGCAACTCCTGGCTTTTAATTTGGCTGAGCAATAAAATAGACATTTGTAATGGCATAGATTTTGTTTTGTTTTGTTTTGCCCAGAAAGTTAACACTATGTATGCAGTGTCCTTTGTAAATAATGAATTCCAATAGCTCTGAACTTAAAAAAGCAAATTTTCTCTCTTCATTGTTAATAAAAAGTATAAATTAGGACAATTAAAGAGCCTTTTTGACATTGTTATTATCCATAAAACAAGTGAGCAAATACAGGAAAATCAAAACCAATATGATTGGAGTAGTATAGATATGTCACTGATTCTTGCTTACCAGACCTAAGATGCCCACTATGATGCTTGAGAATTAAGTTCAGCGTAGAATAATAATTCCTCACAGAGTAACAATTGTACAAAACTCAAGAGGATTAGAAAAGGGGATTAGAAAAGGAATTTAGAAAGCTGAAATTGATTAAGTAAAGGTTGATCACTTGGGGGGTAAGGATAACAGGAAATGAGTGAAAAGCTCAAACTCACTCTGAAAGGTTGAACTCAAATACCCATTGAGATAATAGTGAAAGACAAGATATATAGGAAAAGAAAGGAAGCAGACACCTAGTTGGGAAGGGAGGTGTGGATGGAGTAAGATGGCCAGAAAGACTATCCTGGTCAGCCAACCTGTGGTTGATACTAAGACCTGGGAGTGGCCAAGACTAAAGACAGAGTTGGAAGTCACGTGCACAGAGGTGACACTAGGTAAGCTGGCCCAGGAGCTGAAGGATGAAAGATAGGGCAGAGAAGTCCCCAGAACTTGTCCATCATCAAATTTATACATTAAAGGGGAGGAAGGAGGAAGAGGAGCTGGAAAAGTCAGAATGGAAGTTAACTGAAGAAAGAGGGGAGTTGAGGAAATAAGTAACTTGCTCAAGTGCAGGCCTACTGTCATGTTCAGAGGTAGACTGGCATAGGTGTGTGAACATCTACTGTAGACAACAGGCTCTCTTAGGCAATAACCTCTAGACCAGCGGTTCTCAACCTGTGGGTCGCGACCCCTTTGGCGTTCAAACGACCCTTTCACAGGGGTCGCCTAAGACCATCTGGCATATCAAATATTTACATTATGATTCATAACAGTAGCAACATTACAGTTATGAAGTAGCAATGAAAATAATTTTATGGTTGGGTCACAACATGAGGAACTGTATTTAAAGGGCCAGAAGGTTGAGAACCACTGCTCTAGACAGATTAAAAAAAAATCAGTTCCTTATGTAAAGAAGCTTGTAATGTCAAACAGAGTTATATACACTACAGTTTTCTAGAGATAATCTCTATAGAAATCATGTGATGAAGACAAGACAGAAAAGATAGTGGAGTCACTATTAGATTTGAAAACAAGAGTTGTGAATTTCATATAAAATTTCCTGAGTCAAAGTATATTTTTCCATTTGGCTTTCCCTGAGATAATTGAATGCAAAGATCAGCTGAACTCTGGAGGCAATTAACATCTGATTTAAATTTAGTCTTGCATGGAGCCGGGTGATTAGACTCCCACTTAGCAGGAATAGATCCCCCGGATATCCAGGGGGCATGCACACCTGTTATCACTGCAGCTGGTTTGCAAATCTCACTGCTGCTTCATATAAATAAAGCAATAAAATGAATAAACAGCATCTCAGAAGCATATCATACCGTCATTGTAGGGTGTTTCGGTGATTTGTGCATTTCTTCATAAATTAATACAGTATGTTTGTTAAAGTGATATAGTAATATATAAAGAAAACATATGCTCAGCCAGTAATTGACTCATTATGGAATGTAACATGCATCTACAAATTAAAATGTTTTCTCTCACTATGGGTATAAAATCTCTGTCTTACAGAAAAGGAGCAAACAGGCTGGAAAATGAATAGTGCAAATGAATATTTAGATGTAACCTCTAAAATGAAGTAAAAAACATAGAAAACGGATTCCTTGAGAAAACAGAGAACAGTACATTCAAAAGGCAAGGAGTCAAACCATATATTTTCACCTTTATATTCTGGCTGAATTATGATAGGGTATAGTCTGTGTAATAAATGTTTCCTGTGAGGGCTAAGGGGAAAATTTTTTACAGCCATAATTTCTATAGAATTTGGAGGAAAGAAATTGATAAACTGCATTACTGATAATAAGATTAATCAGCAAATAGACATCTAAGAATATACATCCAATGATGGTTGCCATGAACTATTTTGCGTGTATTGTGCAATCTCCTAAAAGTATATTTTAAGACAAATTATGGTTATATGAAAAAGTAGAAATAAAGAAAACAGCAAGTAAAACTTTTTTTTCTTTAAAATAATCATAGCAATAATCCAGATACATAGTAGATTGCATGAGTCTCTCACCTGTGGTTCATGACCAACAGACACTGATGAGTCAGGGTTTACAACGCAAGGCAGCATGGGAACTTCAGTGTCAGAGCAAAAATTGCAATGGACTCTGATAAGCGGGCAAGGGAGACTTTATTTAAGGCGACTGCAAGAGGGGAGTGAGAAGAACCTCAGTCTGAATCCCTCCACTGAAGCAAAGGCTGCAGGGGTCTTCAGGAGCTGGGAGGAGAGGAAGATCAGAGCCTGTCTGTGTTTGCTAATTGCATTTATCCAAAGGAAAGGCAAAGCTAGCCCCCTCTTCATGACAGGAGGTGATGTAGCAATGTGAAGCCAGAAGCCCCTGCTTAGGCTCCTACCCGCCCAACAAACTGCGCGAGGGGTGTTGTATCGCTTGATGATCACATTTCAAATGGCTGGAACTTGGTCCTTGAGAAAGACATGCCTAGGCTGTAAAACCGGCAGGAGGTGTTAGAAAGATTTATATTTTAAGGGGCAGAGGAAGGATTTATACTGATAGGTTTTCTAAAGTAAATGCTCTAAGGATAGGGAGGCCAGGGGTCTAGAGCAGGGAGACCTGTCTAAACGTTAGTGACGGTAAGGGCAGTCACGTAGGGCCTTCCTGGTCATCAGGAATCACACGCTCGTGAGGACCCCTCACCTCAAATGTTTCCAAAGGGAACATTTCTTGAATGAGTAAAAAACCAGGATGTTGATTCAGTATTGTTGCCCATATAAAGCAGTGCTGCTCGCTCTTTTCCTTATCCCTTACATAGAAAAGGGTGAAATGTGAACGATTCTATGGATTGTCAGTTCAGAGTCAGACCAGGCTTGCTCACCCTCCATAACCCCCTAATTTCCCAATGTCCTCTATCAATGCTGACGGAGAACTAATTTTAGAAGAGTGAGTAGGGGACGTGACCGTGGAGTTAACCGAAAGCACATTATTTTCCTTATCACTGTTTTACTTTGCCCAACTTTCCATCTCATTGCTGAGCCGCCTCCTCCCTCCCCCAATCTGGCTTCTTCGTATCTACCCAAGGACCTTGTTTCTTTCCTGGTGCACTGTCTGCTCCGGCCAGGCACAGGCCCTCAGTGTGTGCTTTCACACTGTCTTGATCTCAAAGCTTTGTCTTTCCTAAAACATTTTGCTCTTTCCTTTAGCCAAACGCCACCATAACTCAACACCCAGTCTCACCTCCTCCATTAAGCTTTCTGTTATTGCTCCATCCTTCATTGATCCCTAACTTTCAGAAGTTTGTTGGCTATTACTGCCTGTAGAATTTATTTTGGCACTTCATTAAGTATTGACACAAGGTGGTTTATGATTGTGTCTTAGTTTCTTCTCATGTCTACAGACTGAGATTGTTTCTTCTAGATGGCTGTAGTGTTTCTGTGCCTTTCTTCACGTCACAGTAAGATTTTGATGATGCCTGTTTGAGTTAAATACAAAGACAAGCCCATGGCTTAGCTGGTGGGAGTGTTGTACCAATATGCCAAAGTTGTGGATTCAATGCTAGGTCAGGGCACATGCAAGAATCAAACAGTTAATGAATAAATAAGTGGAACAACAAATTGGTATTCTCTCTATCTTCCTCTCTCTCTCAAGTCAATAAAAAAATTATAAAAACAAAGAAGAAAAGTAATTGACATCATGCCAGGTTTTCTTTAAGAAAATTTAGCAAGTAGTCTTAACTTAAATAAAATGGTCTTTCTGTCCAGCATAGGGCTAGATGAATACATCAGCAATATCCAAACAAACACAACTGAAGTGTAGCTTAATTAGGTACTCCAATTAATAAAATAATCTAGATGACCAGATCAAATGTAACTACAAAATATGAATTTACTGAGCCTTATAACATTCTGAGGAGATACAGCTAAAATTTCCTCTTCACACCGGTCTCTCTTCACCAATTATTTGTCATGTGAGACTCTTATTTACTCCCTGTTAATACAAAGTATGTTCTTTCCTTTGTTAGCAAGAATGTCAGATTCTCAATTTAATAACAGCACCTCTGACTCCTGCTTATTTGGAGATGCTCAAAAGAATAAGATACAAAGAGATAGGCCAGTCTGCCTATTTCTTCACTTCTTTCAATGACTGAGTAAAGCTCATTTTTTCTCCCTGATACCAATGACCTGTAATATGCTTTGGGGATTGCAAATAAATGCACCTCTAACATCTTACTATCAATTTTCCATCCATATTAAACCCACTATGATCTGGTATATCTGTTATTCTCTTTTTAAAATTAATTTCACACTGTAGCTTTTAAAGGAAATCATTTTTTAATTATGCTAGATTAATGATTGCAATATTTCCTGGTTAAGAATTTCATTTATTCAGAATGGAAATTAAATTATATGGTAAAATGAATGGTTTGTGTTTTATAGAGAAAAGGACTCTCAGTTTGGTGACATCACTTTCTGGGATACAGTGAAAGACCTTATAAGAAACAATCTTCTTAAAATATGCTCTTTTTATAAAATTAATATTGCGGTTATTACTGTTTTTACCACCAATATGACACTTAAGAACCTCAATAATAAATTTGCTAATATTCTGATCTATCAAAATTAGAAGTTTCTGTGATAATATTAACTGTGCTCTTAGAGAGGTTTGAATTTGACTATTTCCAGTTAGAATGGAAATACTATAAAAAAATAGTCCCCTGATTTCTTGCTCAAACTGAGCCTCTATCTTAACATGCTGAGATCAGTCTATAGAAACGGTCACTTGAGGACAAGGTAACAATTTCCAGTGGCATAAAACAAAGATGTGTCATAACCCATTTCCATAAACTTGTATTTAATGGCATGCCCTTCCTTACTCTCCCTCTAACCAACATGAAACTGTGGGCCTTTAAACATGTAAATCCTTTGCTGCAGGCGGCATGGGATAAAGCCTGGTTCAAGGCTAGTCTGTTGGCAACAAAATCTGTACTTTTGTCCTCCGTATCACTCTGTCTCCTAAAACACATGTTATGTTCCAGGAATTACTCTCTGCTAATGATTCCAAAATATGTTTCCATAAAACTTTAGTTAAAGCAGTTATTTGAGTAAAAGCTTCTCAAGGTAAAAACAGTTATCTATTCCTAGGAATAAATAAAGATACTTGGTGTATGAATGCATTTTCTAAAGTTACTTGACAATGAGCCATTTTCATTTCTTTTAACTAAGTCTTTCCCCAGGTGAGTAACCCATGGACTAGAATTTTGAAAGCACTAATCTGTGCTATGTTTCAGAATACTTTGTTTCTTTATGACTCAGAGAATCCTCAAAGGCTTCATGATCATATGAATAGAGACTGATGTAATCAAACCTGTATCATAAAATGCAATGATGTGGAATGTACGAAGATTAATCAGATATCAACTTAAAGCCAACTGAATTATCCTCTCTGTTGATATGTAATTTTCTGATATATATTTATTTGCTAAAATGACCAGATTTGAATACATTTTAGAGATGATTTGGATCAATTTGCTTGTATGTTTCAAGGGGGAAACCCCACTGATGAAGCAGTTCTCAAATGGCCTGATGGGGCTCTCTAGGAAAATTCACTAAATCCTATTACATGGCAAACAGAGACAACTGCCGTGATTATGAGCGCCAAATTAGGTTCCACCTGCAACACAGGGCTGAATTTCCTCTGATCATCCAAAATTGTCTTTTATTTCTTCCTTAATTTTAAGTCAATATCTTTTGCCCAGCCTTCTTATGATGCTAAACTGATTATCTCAACTCTTTAAACATCTTCCTTGCTAAGAACTCATTGATTCCAAAATATTAAATGCACATAAAAGATCTCATTTACATTTCACATAATAATATACTCGATTCTAAATAAGGAGAAAAAAAAAGATGCTTACATTTCCCAACATTTTTACACTCGTAATTTTTGATTGCACATTAGATGTGGTCTTCAGAAGAATAATAGAAAACAAAATGATATTTACCACTCAATATTTACCCATTCTTCTGTTAGACTGTTCATGCACGAGGCTGCGTGAATCTAATCTGAGGCTGATGTGGGTCTAAGTTTCATTGCAGCTTTACCTGCATTCGCTTTACCACCATCTGCAGGAGCGCCCTGAGTGTGAGCATTCCTTTATGCAGCAGGCCTTGGGAGCTGAGTATCAGACAGAATGTGTCCCTCTCTGTAGAGCTGAGCTGCCACTCTCTCTCCAACCCTGGGAGAGTTCTGCCAATTTTGGAGGCAGTCTCTTTGCTCCCCAGTTCTACTACTGTTTTCTGCCCTGAGGTGACTCCTGTTCTCCGGCTCCTCAGACATCGGCCACTGGGAACATCTGCTGTGACTGAGCTGGCCTGAGGACTGAGATTCCACTCAGTCATCCCCAGACTTTCCCAGGCCATTGCTAGGACAGGTGTGGAGACAGTGATGCCAGGAGACCAAGGGGGGCTCTCTCAGCTCTCCCAACTGCCCCCCCCCAAGGTTGGCAGCTTTTATCTTGCTGTTGATGATAGTGCCGAGTGCCATGGAGTAATTTTCTCCGTTCTCCTATTTTGACCATTTCTTTAGCAGATCGTTGCCTTGGACTTGGGAAGAGCCCCTCTGCTTTAGGGAGCTCCCTCAGCTCTTCTCATCTACGCTCAGGCTTCAATGCACTCCCCTGATGCAAACCTTGAAATTCCACAGGAAAAGCTGGTGAGAGTGAGAGTGCAGATTCATTATGAGTTTGAGGCCCATTCAGGTTCAAGTCTATCATAATGGCCACACCATATGTTCTCCAAAATCATAATGATCCATACTTGAAATTTTTAAATTGATTTGTAGCCACTTTGTCCAGCTACTTAACTGAGAGTGTTTGGGTCTCACTAAGGACTCAAAGCAAGAAAAAAAACAGAACTTGTGGAAAACCAACTCCAACAATAAAATAAGATAAAGAAAGTCTAGAGTATAGGAGTCACCATTTAAAAAAAAAAATCTTAATTCATTCTGACCATGCAGGTGTTTGAGAACCACTGCACCCAAGGTTCTTCTTCTTATTATTATTTAATGTCAAGAGCAAGGATTCAGAAAAAGAAATTAGTTACACAAAGATAAGGTTATCAATCTTTAGTTGTTTGGCCCAAGGAATTACCTACATCCAATTTGACCCCAATGGTGTTGAAATCATGGGATTTTATTTTAAATAGTTTGCATTGTATTTTTTAGTAACTCATTTTATCTTTATCATTTAATATTTAAGAAACAATGTAAAATATTTAAAGGTTTTGTCTCCTTTTTTCCCCACTATGCCTATAAAGAGAGTGGCCAGATATTTTTACATTTGTTTTAACAGAGCTGCACTGCTCAATATTGCAGTCTTAGCATTGAAAAATGTCTTCTCTTTTTTAACTGGAAAGAAAGTTCAGGGACTAACCATCCGTTCCCAAATATGAAAAATAAATGTTAAGTTCTAAAAACCTTGGGGAAAGCAGCACTTAAGAATGCATTGAAACCATCATGCTTTTTCTTAGTAATAGCAGCCTGAACTGAGAATCCATTTGAGTGCAAGGTGAACTTTAAAAATGGTCTGTCATATCGTCCTCTCTAATAGGAACTAGCGACAGCGATAACTATGCCCAGGACAGAATACTGGAAACCTAATTTTATCCAAGTCACACTCAATATCTGATGTATTTGGGGACATTGTTTAGACGGAATTATAATGGTTGGTAACCTAGTACATGGAGAGCAATACTAAGGACAACATCCTGAGTTTGATCAACTTTATGTTCTAAATATCTGTGAGCTCCAAACTCGAGATATACCTCATGTGAAAGGAGGTTCTGAATGAGATGGTGGATACAAGCCAACATGAGAATCGCCTAATACAAATGTGTAGCTCATGAGTTACTTATCATGGACTTTATGAGAAATCGGATAAAATTAAGATTGAATTAGCCATGAAAAGATAATGGATCAGAGGTCCTCAAACTTTTTAAACAGGGGGCCAGTTCACTGTCCCTCAGACATTCCACACATGCGCACTGCGGGCCCGGGGCGAGTCGGCTGCTAAGCAGGACAGGCAGGCTGGATGAATGTTTTCGGCGGGCCGCATGTGGCCTGCGGGCCACAGTTTGAGGGCCCCTGTAATGGATCATTGAAATTCCTGCCCTTTTTCAGCCACCCAGCTTTTGGTATTTTGCTATAATTAGCCAAAAGATGCAGATGCAGCCTTTTTGCAGAGGCATACATAACTGTCAGGAACAAAGGAAGGCAGTACCTCTATTTGCTAGGCACACAAATGCAAGAGACCATGGAGAACTGTCTTCCAGCAACATCCATCCTGCATTTTCACACTCCACGGCTCCTGAGGAATTTTCCCATAAGTCTGACAACCTGTTGGACCCTGGATTATATGACCAATATAAGCTGGGACCAACCCATTTGTTTTGCCACACATAGCTCTTAATTAAGGATACCATCAATAACTCTAAGCAGCACAATGAAGCCAGTCTATGGTACTGACCTCAAACATGGCCACCCAGGCCCCCAGACCAACCATCTGGACAAAAAACTACACATTAGTATAGTCTGCTTATGCTTCTACATTGACATTCCAATGCAAATAAAAGTCAAATAAACAAGAGATATCCATCTGCAAATCCACCCTGGGTAACCAAGCACAGCCTTATTTAGCGAGATCTTCTCAGTCTTCTGAGGCCTCATTGTCTATTGGTGCTGTTTCTTTAAAGATGCAAAGGTCTCTATGTCCACCTCTAATATGCAGATCACAAAGTGTGTGTGTGTGTGTGTGTGTGTGTGTGTGTGTAGGTGTGTATATACATGATGTGTGTGTATAAATGATACATGATATTTGTATATAGTGTGAGGTAGGAGTACAACTTTATCTTTTTACAGGTGGATATCTAGCTGCCCCAAAATTTTGTATAACTTTAACACATGGGCTAATTCATGTAACAACCACCATGAGAAACTTAACTTTTAAATTAACTTAATTTAAATATGAATGGCCACATGAGACTATTGGCTTCCTTCACACAGCACAGATCTATGCAAATGTCACCTTAATGAATTATATAGGAACTAAAGAAAAAAAGAAAGATAGGTTCTATAGAGAATATTCTTGAAGAACAAGAGCAATAATCACTGTAATAAAGATTTTAAAAAATTAATTGTGGGTTTCTAAAAATTATTTACTATATGGACCAGAAGGGAAAAAAAATGTTATCCACAAATGATGAATTACAGAGAACAGAATTCAAGCTAACAAAGATATTTCTGATTATGAAAGAACAAAAACTGGAACAGAATCAATAATAAAAGATAATATAATTTAAAGAATCTCTCCTGAGGCTTAAAAAAAGTCATGAATATGCAGACTAAAAGAGCTCATTAAACTTTAGACCAAATTAACAGAGAGACAAAAAAAAAAAATCCTCTTAACCTTCCATAATAGTTAATGAAAATAATTCTACACTCACTCAAATAGCCTACAAAAGAACAAAACCTAGCTTTTTTTTGGTTTTCCATTTTCTGTAAAATATGATGAGCTAATAGTTTCTGTAGAGAAACAAGAGTCTGATGACCCAAAAATTCTATAATAGCATAACTGGTTTTGGTATTTTAAGAAAAGAGTAAAACAGTCTCAAAAGCCTTTAAGGACGCAGAAATTACTGACCATGCATATTTCTTAAAAATAATGATTAGAAAAAAACTCAGTCAACTAAAAGTTTAATCAAAATAGGAACACAAGATTAGAAAATTATTAGTGTATCTGAATAGGTGGGAAGCATTTAAAATAGTTAAATAAAATTACATCTGAAATATTTATATTTTGTTACTTGTCTGAAAGTCATCAACTTTATTTCTATGGAAATGTGTTTAAATATTTCATTCAAATCAAATGAAAGTAAGTATAATTACTAATTTCATGCAAAATAACATACATACCAAACAGCACTAAATGAGAACGCTGGTAATTGTATAGTCATTAAAAGCATAGTGTACAAAGAAAATGGAATATTGATGAAGCACTGTGGTTTAAGTGACAAGAATATTAAAAAGTAAAGCAAATATTATTAAAAATGTAAGAAGACAAGGATAGAAACATAGTTGTATATTAAATTAACATGACTTTATTCGCTTTCTGACAATAAGTAGACAAAGTACATGATGGCAGATGATTTCACAATATAATTAATAAGGTTGCAAAAATTAATTTTTTACTATACTGAAAGGTAATATTCCTGCAATAAGCAAGAAAGAAAAATAAATGAAAGGTATAATGATCAGAAAGAATCTATGAAATCAAATGCAATCACTAGCAAGCAAGAGTCAAAATAATCAACATAATAATGCCTTCTATGGGAATGTAAATCCACACATAAGATATCAAAAAATCAGTAGAATGATGCTGAAATTTAAATATTTTAAAAGGTGGCAGGTCAAAACCAAATACACAGGCTGGCTTATAAAAAAGCAAGAAATGCCAATGACAATAGTGTGAACAAAGTTCCTCAAAATAACCATCATGTGTGGGAACTACATATAAGGAGAGACAGCGAGAGAAAAGTTACACCCATGTACACAGTGATAAAAGGACCAGTTTTAAAAAACACACTATAAGGAGGAAAGATTATCTTAAGTTAATTTAGAGGACTAACTGAAGTCTCCATTAAAGTTCTAATGAATTTCTTTAGAAGAAAATAATTCTGGAATTAAAATCAAAGAAAAATATCCTTATGAATTCTGAAACAAAAGTGTTGACCAAACACCTTGACTTTTTTTTTTAATCTTCACCAGAGGACATGCTGAGAGAGGGAGGGAGGGAGAGAGAGAGAGAGAGAGAGAGAGAGAGAGAGAAATATCAATATGAGAAACATTGTTCTGTTGCCTTCCATACTTGCCCTGACCTGGGCTTGAACATGCAACCACACCTCAACTTTTTATTGCAGCTATTACTATAGCAATTCCACATATAATGATGCTATTGCAAAAAGAAATAAACAGGTCCATAAGATCAAGGTAGAGAGCTCTGGGAGAGAACATTAAAATGTATGATAAAATACTAATGTCAAACAGGTATCAGTGAGTCTACGAAAGATTTTGGGAAAATTCATTATTTGAAAACATCGTATTTGATGTTTACCTTACAACAAACATGAAAATAAAACTGGGATACATTAAATTAAAATTTATATAACACACACACACACAAATTTATTTAAAACAATGTATTTTATCATACAAAAATAAAACAAAAATTTTATAACCCCAATGAAAATTTTAAAAAAACTTTCTACTCACTAAAATAGAAATTATATAGTCAACCAATAAAACTACAAAAATATTCCTCTTTTGTCCAAATACTGAAAACTATAATAAGGAAATATTATCCAATGTTGGCCTTGAAAAGCAGCAGAAGAAGCAGAGATGAGCCGGAAGAAGAGACACAGAGATAACACCCAAGGAGTGCTGAGAGAGCTGGAGGCAAGAAAAGAACGCACCCTGCCTTTTCTAGCTTTGAAGATGGAGAAAGAGGCCACCGGCAGAAAATGAGTCGTGTCTAAAAGCCGAGAGCTGACAGTCAGCAAGTGATGCAGGGCTTTCGTCTTGCAACCACATGGAACTGGATTTTCCCAACACCCTGAAGGAGCTTGGAAGTGGACTCCTTCCCAGAGCATCCAGAGGGAAACCACGCCCCACGGCCCCTGGGGTTCAGCCTGTGAAACCCAGAGCAGAGGGCCAGCTGAGCCCCAGGGGCCTGGATTTGGGGCCTGTAGAACTCAGAGATAACAAAAGTATTTTTTATGCCACTATACTTATTTAATTTGTATGGCAGCCATAACAAACTAAAAGAACACATTTTCTACTGATGATTCATGAGAGATTAAACAAACACCCCCCCCCACACACACACACACAAAATCACTGCTAGAAGAAGGGCAGCTATATTTAATACTGAAAAATAGAAATTATTTCAGAATTTCCAGAAACCAACATGTTGATATGTGTGTTGAGCCTTAAAGATGTCCAGACTCTATAATGTGCTGATTCTACATTTCAGAATTGGCCATAAAGTCCTACTTAGAATATGGGCCAAGATTTAAATATAAGAGTATTATTCATAACAGCAAACATTTGGAAATCACCTTTTCTCCCAAATAAATACATTATCATAACTCATATGTTGGTATATCATGAAGGAAATAACGTCATACTTTCAAAAATAACTGAAATGTATTTAATATACCCAAATATATGCAAAATATAGTGCTAAGTGAAAAAGTGTGCAATAAAACCTGTCACCTTGTTTTTGTGTGCACTCTATGTCTCTCTTTCCTATCTATACTTTCTCTTTCTCTCTCTCTCTCTCTCTCTCTCTCTCTCTCTCTCTCTCTCTCTCTCTCTCTCTCTCATAGCAAGGAAATCAGACCACAATGAAAATTCTCCTGCTTTTTCTTTTAAATTAGAAAACAAAAAATAGTAAGACAGAATTAAGACCAAAACTACCTGTTAGATCAATCAGTGTGGGGGGCAGGAAGTATATGGGAGATATCTGTACTTCCCTATCAATTTTGTTATAAATCTAAAATTGCTCTAAAAAAAGTGAAGTTCTAAAAAGAATGAGTATACAGAAATATAACAAGTATAAACCAAAACAGAGCACTTTCCACTGTGAATATTGATTTTCAGGCCAGAAAGTACTGAATAATAAAGAGCATTCTAAAATATTTTTATTCACCATACATTTATAATAGCCTTGAATGTCTGTGCATGTAGTGCCATAATAACAACATTCAGAAACAGAAATTCTAAGAGATAGAAGGAGAAATCAATCGGAAAACATAGTAGGAAACTTTAATGCATTTTTATCAATGCATTAATATATCAAGCAGACAGAAAGAGAGAAGGCTATGGACGACATAGAACAGACACAGACAGCCAAACGCTTGCACATTGTTCCTTGAATATGGAGGCTATAATGTCTTCTTCAGTGCTCAGGGAACAATCACAAAGAAAACAAAAAGACATATTAGAGGCCCCAAATTCAATAAAGGTTTTGCAAAAGATTGCAACGCAATAAAACTTGAAATTAATAACAAAATCAAAACACAGAAAGTTCTATTGAGAATTTAAAAAAAATCCAATCATGCAATGTGAGTAACAGAAGAGTAGAAATTAGAACTTCAGAGTGATTGAACACAATACCAATGAAAACACTTTATCATAGAACAAATGGAATACAGTTGAAGCTGTGCTCAGAGAAAATGTTATAAGCATCAGTTTTCAAATAAATAAAGAGAGTGAATCAAGTAAGCAAGAAGGAACAACTAGTCTAGACCTAGTAGTGAGACAACTGTGTACGTCAAAGGCTTGGAAATAAGCTCACATCCATTCAGGTGCCCCCACTTCAGCGGAGCTTCTAGAATTCCTGTGGTTTGGGCACAGACAGATATCCCTTCTAAAGTTAAGAATGATTTGTTGCTTATTTCTGATGGGGACACAAGTCCAGGAAGTGCAGAGAACCCCAAACAAGAGGAACCCAAAGAGGCCCACACCAAGTCACATCATAATTAAAATCCAACAGTTTAAAGACAAAGAGACAATCCTAAAAGCAGCAAGAGAAAAGCAGTTGGTTACCTACAAAGGAGCTCCCATAAAATTGTCAGATGGATACAAGATTTATTGGGATGATCACTTAGTAAGTTACATAATGTCTAATCTCTGGGGTGTACACCTAAAACTAATATAGCATTGTGTTTGTGGGGAATACCGAGATTTTTGAGAATACCTCTCAGCTACTGAGCAGTGACCAACAGAGCAGTCAGGTTGTGTATTGGGGGTGCCCTTTCCAGCATATTCTTTACGAACCTGGTGCAGGATTCGGGTGGAAATGTTTGGCATATATAATGGTTGGCATTCTTTGGTATAATCTAGATATTTAAATGCTACAGATTGAAGTCTGGGTGGGGTGGGGAGGAGAAGGAAGAAAAATTAAAAAAAAAATTGCCTACTTTGAATTAAGGAAAATAAGAGAAAGGAAGACAGAACTATGTTTTCACTTGTCAACAATCCTTGCTATTGGATCTAATTTTATTAAATTTATTAGGGTGACATTGGTCAACATGATCATATATGTTTCAGGTGTGGGTTTCTACGTTATGAGATCTGTATATTTCACCATGTGCCCACCACCCAAAGGCAAATCTATTGGATCTTAAACGAAGCTAAGCCAACAGAAGATGGTCTATTTTGCACTGGTCACCGCTGTCACTGGTTTTCTTTTTGGCTTTGTCCCTTTACCCACTCCCATCTCTTTATCTTCTATCATTTAAGGAGAGAGAAACAATTCCTGAGGTAGACTGCAGTCTTCTAGAATGTGTCTTCTGTTTCTTACTAAAGGGAAATCAAATAAACAGAGGACAGTTTTCCAAGTTACTAGTTCAACATAAGCGACTGAAAAATAGATGCTTTTCCTTCACGTGCCTGCCGTTTGCAAGCAGAAGGACGGGTGAGCAGAAGGCCAGGTGCTGGGAGATGACACCAGGAAGCAGATTACTGAGGGGAATCAAAGTACGGGGTCCTCACTTCCATCCCAAGCACTGATAAAGTCAGACAATTCACCTTTCATTTCTCCGCTGCTGAGTCTGCCAGGCATCGCACTCTGTAGCGTAGGTGAATGCAGAGGAAAGGCAGGGCCTAATTCCCCCCATTCTGTCCCATCAAAGCCACCCTACTGGCCAGCGGGGGGCATCGCCCATAGCGTCCTTTTGTCATGAGGGACCAAGGCTTACACCCTGAAAAAAGTCCTCCCAGTTTCACTGAAAGAAATAAACACTTTACGTTCACTCACCAGGATGGAAAGGGAGGGCCCTCAGTCTTACCCCTACGGTTTGAGCTCTAAGATGTGCCTAATTTCTGGATTCGAAGGTGAGAGAAGAAGGGCAGAGTAGAAAACGATGCTTTGAAAAACACGTGTCCTTTGCCATTTCTGTTAAGCATAGTGACCTTCCGTTACCATTTTGACATTTGGGGAAAAAAAGAAAAGAAAACAAGCACACACCTGTAATTTGTGGCATAAGCTGCTACATTTTCACATTTTCCTGGATCTCCTCATCATAATTTGCAATTATGCTTTAACACCTCAGGCCTTCACATCGACAGACTGAAAAACCTGAGTAGGCACCGGAGCGTGAGAGAAATCCTAAGACTCTTCCTCCTGCGTCATAAGAACTAGCCCGGAGACTGATGGCAGGCGTGTGCCTCAGCCCCACCCCACACCCACCAGGCATCGGACACTCAGCCCCTCCCCAGGAGAGCCGGGGTGCCTTCCTTTTCCTAGCCTGACCCCAGTTCCCTGGGCAGTTTACCCTGGTGCACATCTGGCCCCATGAGGTGATTGGGCAGATGTTGGACCACAGCTGGCTCCCCTGACTCTGAGTTTATGCGGAAATGCACCAGGAAAAGACCTCATGGAAATTCTGGTAAATAGCAGACTTCCTCTGGTTTTATTGGAAAAATGCTTTCTTTCTAACCCAAGCGTGATTTTGTTGCAACATCTCTAACAAGACTCCGCTTGTTTATTTGCTTGGTGTTTTCTTCCCCGAGATTATCAGCCGGCACATTTATTTACTTCTCTCAGGCCAGCCCTCTTTTGAGTGACTTAGCAGTTAATCATAAGTCTTGTCATGATCACCGCCAGCAATTGGATCGTGTTTGATTTTTAATGAAGCCTTGCATGGGGATGCTGCAGTTGAGCGTGTGGCTTATGGTGATAACTTATTTGCAATGCACAACGAGGGGAGAGGGGGCAAGCAGGAGGGATGAGAACTCCAGGCTCATTCTGGCTTATTCCCATTTTTAAATATCCTCTCAGCAGTATAACCCCCACATCCTCATAAAGTCACCAAGAGCCAAAGACTGCCTAGAAACAAGAAAATAGGAATGGATTCTGGCCCCTGAGAAATCCCATGCCCTGTGGAGCTCCCAGTAGGATTTTCATCGCTTCAAAAATGTGTCCCCTTTGATTCCCCTTTTCCTTTAGAATCTAGCTTTGTAGTTAATTGCTGATAACATCCTTTTTATATTTTGTTCCATACAGAGCAATCAAGACTACTTTCTTCTCTATCTAGCTTTCAAAAATCATGGCTATTTTAAGGGTCTTTCCCCCGAGGTTAGTTTCCTAGAGCTAAGAACAAATGTTTTAAATAGCCATCCTAAGCAAATGTCATCTGATTAAAAAAATTTTTTTTTTCAAATATCTGTTCTCAAACTGAGTTTTGTAATTCTGACTGGGGAATAATTCGCCTTGCTTAAATCACCCAGGACCTGTCCCCAAGCATTTACACATTTTGAGATGCTAAATAAGAGCCGCAACAGAGAAGCAATGGGGAGTTGAAGGCTCTGCTTGAACCCAGGTAGCTCTGTTCAAATTCAGGTCTTTCTGATGCTTCCCTCCCTCCACTTAGTCTTTTTTTCTTTCCTTATGTCACAGGTCTGGAGCCAGCAAAGCACCGCAGCCTGTGGCAGGCAGGCAGGGCTGGGCTTGGAAGCTCTACCATAAATAGCAAGGCACTTGGGAACAAAACCAGAGCAGCAGACACTGGAGCCCAGCAATGTAGTTACAGGAAGAACCTGGAACCCCTTTACAACAGACACATCAAAACGGAAATTAACATGCAATACACGCTGTCTCAAATGCACAGCGAGGAGGTCTGTCTCCAGGAGCCAGCAATGAAGAGAGAACAAAGAACCACAGCAACCTGCCCCTGGGTTGACACTGTGGCTGCACGGGTGGAGTTACATCTTCATGATTTCTTTCAGAGATAACCTAGGTCTTTCAGATAAGAGCCACACATGCATGAGTCAAGAGTTTTTGGATGTGGGTCACGGTGAGTTCACATAGAGCAGTGATTCTCAACCTTGGCCGCACATTACAATCACCTGGGAATCTTTTTAAAATCCTGATTTCTTGGCCTCATCCTCCGGAAATTCTGTTTCTTTGTTACTAATGTTGTGGCTCCAACCCATAACAAAGAAACAGAATTTCTGGAGGATGAGGGCCAGAAATCAGGATTTTAAAAAGATTCCCCGGGTGATTCTAATGTGCAGCCAAGGTTGAGAAACACTGACATAGAGGAATTCACTAGGACTCTTAAAGGGAGATACATGATGCAAAGGGTAGCACTCAGGAGGAACGCATGCCCACTGCCACCGGAGGGCAGGAAGTCAAAGACTCAGCGTAGGCTGCATATATTTGAATGCCATATCCCTACGTAGTTCATGTTCCATTCATGCATTTTGAAGTTTAACTTTTTATCACTCTTACCCAAAGTTCAAGAAAAAGACCATCTATTAAAAAATACAACAATGACAATATTCTAAGTAACTTGTAGTTAAAAAAATTCAGAATGCACAAAATAATTAGAAACAATTTAGTACTACTAATGAAAACATAATGTGTAAAAACTTATGAAATATAAGCAGTGTTTAGAAGGAAAGGTGCAGCTATTAATGTTTATAAAAGAAAAAACTCTGAAATTGTTCAGTATCAGAGTCAAGAAGTTATGGTGACAAAGATGATTTGACTTTGGGTGGTGGGCACACAGTGCAATGTACAGATCATGTATCATAGAAACCTATATTTTATACCTATATGATCTTATTAACCAACTAGAGGCCTGATGGACGACATTCCTGCAAAAGTAGGCCTTCCTTCCCCTGGCTGCCAGAACTGGTTTCCCTCTAGCACCCAGTACCCAGGCTTCCCTGCAGCCTCTGGCAGGCACCTGGGAACCAGGCTTGTGTTATGCCCAGATTTCAAGATTCCCAAGAGCCCACCAGAGAGCCAGTGAGTCCGATGCAAAAGCAAAGAGTCCTTTATTTCAAGCTAGCTTGAGCTCCCCGTCCACCACACTCACCGACCAACATCAAGCCAAGTGGCAGAGAGAGCGAAGCCTGATGGGACGAGGAGTTTTATAGGGGGGTGGAGTAAGGGCAGGAGAGGGGACTGTGGGCCCCGCCGATTGGCCAGGCGCGAGTCGGTGTCTCATTACACAGGATGTGGTCATATTGATGGCGTGCACTTCCCTTGATTATCATTGGTTAGTCCAGAGAAATCCTGGGTGTGGCTAGCACATGGCTCTGCCCAAAAATGGAGGACCCAGGGTAAGATGGAGGGCGTAGTCTTCACCCTTTCAGCTTAGTCTGGAAGGTCGTCCGGAAGGATGTCCAGTCAAATTAGCATATTATGCTTTTATTATTATAGATGTCATCCCAATAAATCAAAAAATCAACCCACTTATAAAAAAGAAGTTAGATAAAAGGTATATAGCAACATTAAGTCATAATGTTGACATTATAACCATTCCCTTTAGGGTCTACTTGACACTGTGCTGCATGTGTTAATGAGAAAATGAGAAAACATTTGAAAGAAGCACACACATCATTTTGACTTACAAAATGATTGTTTACATAGAAAGTTCAGGAAAATCTTCACACACTCGATACTAATCGGTGTTAGTAGTTTGAGACAAACACTGTAGTAAGTTTGCTACATAAATCATACAGATAATTAAATTGACCCTATAAAAATAAAAAATCCATTCTTAAGATAGCATTTAACTAGTAGCAAAATACATATGGAACAAAAATGTGAAAGATATTTCTGGAGAAAAATATAAACATTTAATGAATCAGGATAAAGAAACCAAAATAAAGAAAGAGTCCTTGTTCATGGGGTGGGGATACTCAGTAACATGAAAATGAAAGATGTTTCCAAATTTTCTATACATCTGGTGCGTTTCCCATAAAATTACCCATAATGTCTTTCACAGAATTTCAATTGTTGAACAAAGGTTTACATGGAGAAACAAAGGACCTAGTGTGGTTTGGCAGATTTTGAAGAACACGGTGGAAAGGGAAACTATACACACAGCTAAACCCAGTCATCCCACAAACACTGACTGAAGACAATGCCTGGGCCAGACGTTGTGTTAAGTGCTTATAATAAATCAGTGAATAAAGCTGACGGGGATCTGACTTCATAGGGATTGCATCCTACTTGGGGAAATGGAAAGGAAAGTTAATTAAGAGAGGGTTGTATTTTTCAAGTTTGGACACATGAACATGAAATAAGAATAAAGCCCAGATGCACAATAATACATATGTGGACAACTGCTAAATGATAGGGGAAACAGTATAAATTAGCAACTAAATATTTAATAAATGATGCAGTAGGAATAATTCATTCACACAATAAAATAAGAACCTTGCTTCACAATATAAATACATAAATTCTAGGTGGATTAAATATCTAAATGAGAAAGGCAATATTTTGTGATTTTTAAAAATGCCACCATAGGTAATTTTTACACATTGGATTACAGAAGGATGCCGGGGGGGGGGGGGGGGGGGCGGACGGCGCGTAAATGGTGATGGAAGGAGACTTAACTTGGGGTAGTGAACACACAATACAATATACAGATGATGTGTTATAGAATTCTACACCTGAAACTTATGTAATTTTATTAACCAATGTTAATCTTTGTAAATAAAACAAATATGTACAAACCAAAGGGGGGAAATATTGGTCCATTTGCGTATATAAACAATCAACATGCTCAGAGGCCATCAATATATACCATTAACAAGTGAAAATGTAAACCATAGACTCAGAATAGATATTTGCCATGTCTATCATAAACACAGAACAAGTATCCAGAACATATAAAGAACCACTAAAAAGCAATAAGAAAAAGGCAAACATTTCAATTGAAAATGATAGAGACATAAGCAAACATACCACAGAAGTGAAACCCAAATGGCTAACAAACATGTGAACAGATGTTCATTTTAGTAGCAACCCATAAAATGCAAATTCAAACAATGAATCAGTATTTTATGTCCATCAGATTGGTAAAAAAAAAAAGTTGCAAATAACAAATGTTGCTGAGAGTGTCTAGCAAAAACAGTACTCACCTCATGGTGGCTGGTGGGTGAGCTACTGCAGCCATTTTGAAGAACAGTCTGACAAGATCTGGTGGGAGCAGAGAAATTTCCTCGTGAGGGTGCTCACTCTCTGCTGTGTTCCTCCAAGAACATCTCATGCAAGTACTCAGAGACCTGAACAAAACATTTATTAAGGTATTTTTATTGAATTTATTGGGGTGATATTAATACAATTATAGAGGTTTCAGGTGTACAATCCTATAATACATCATCTGTATATTGAACTGTGTGTCCACCACCCCAAGACAAGTCTCCTTCCATCACCATTTACCCCCTTTACCTTCTTCTACCTCCCCCGCCCCCTTTCCTCTGCTCATCACCGTATTGTTATCTGAATCTATGAGGGGTTTTTTTCCTTTGCTTAATCATTTAATAATTTTTAATTAAAATATTTTAATAGGGGTAAATTATAGCACCCTTCAGCATAATGAGTAGAAAAAAATAAATATTGATATATTTATGTAATAAATGCTCTATTCATAGTAGCTAGTAAACTGAAGTTTCCTCTATTGACATTGATGAATTACAAAACAATATATATATATATATATATATCCCTTAATACGCAAATAGATCAAATGGTGGAACAACCGAACAACTGGTTGCTATGACGTGTGCTGACCACCAAGGGGCACATGTGGAACATGGCGGGCATAGGCAGCAGGCAGCAGAGCATGGAACATGGTGGGTGTCAGCCGTGGTAGGATGGTGGAGCAGGTGAGAATGCACGCCAGACCAAGGCGGGGCGCCGATTACTGAAAATTCTTTGCTCCCACATGCCACAGTCCCGCTGGCACTCACACCTGCTGCCAGCACCAGAGCTGCTGCTCGCACCTGCTGCAGGAACCTGGCACCCACACCAAACACTTGGTGCCGTCAGCGGGTGTGAGTGGAGGCTGCTGGCCCCAATTAACCCTCAGGGCTTCTCCACCTCCCCCTGCTCCTGAGGGGCGATCAGGGCTGGCAGCTGCCTCTCATACCCACTGCTGGCACCTGCTGCTGGTGCCTGCCCCAATCCCCCATGCCATCAGCGGGTGCAAGCAGGGCCAGCATTGTCAGCGCATGAGAGTGGTGGCAGTGGGAGCAGGGCTGCCGGCAGACAGGGGATTGGGGGCTGCAGCAGGAGGAGCTGGGCAGGGGCATGGGGGATGGGCCGAGACCCACCCCCGTGCCCACTGCAGCCTCTTGGCCCACAGTTCCTTTCAAGGTGTACAAATTTGTGCACTGGGCCCCTAATATTTAATAAGTACAACAGTACAAAATGATAGGGTTTCAAAGTTTAAACATGAATAAAGTATATAATTTATTAACATATATACATATATTAATAATATAAATGCATGTACAGAATATATACAAAATGCCAGATTTTTTCTGTTTATGGAGGGAAAAGAATGATTCCAATAGAACCACTATGCAGTGTTTAACAGTTATCTTTAAAAGTTAGAAGTCGGGAGGAAACCAAGATGGCAGAATAGGTAAACATCGGAGATTGCTACCTTGCACAACCACTTCAAAAATACAACTAAAAGACGGAACGGACATCACCCAGAACCACAGGAAGGCTGGCTGAGTGGAAATTCCACAACTAGAAGGAAAGAGAAAAGCATACTGAGACTCAGAGGGGACGCAGTGCGGAAGTGAAATACCAAGGTGCGGAGGTGCGCGGAGCGGGCTGGCGGCTGAGGGCGTGGTTGTCTGTTTCAATCGGGAGGGAGTCTCAGGCTCTGAGCTCCAGTTCTGGGTGAGTCTCTAGGGACCCAGACTCATACGGGAGAAGCAGGACTGCCTGGCATCGGTCGGAACTCGAGGGCAGCTTTCTCTCCGAGGTTTGCAGCAGTTGCTGGGACACTGAGAGGCAGAGCCTCTGGGGACGGGACTGACAGCAGCCATAACTGCTTGCTCCACCCGCCCTGTTGATCCCCTGGGACCCGGCCCACCCAAGCCCTGCACAGAGACATTTGCTGGTTAGCCTCAGGCAAAGGCTAGATTAGCACCTCCCTAGAGGACAGAAGTTCTCCCACTGCAGACACAGCTGATTCTCACAGCCAGTTGGCCTGGAGGTCAAATCCCTCCCAGTGTTACCTACAACAATCAAGGCTTAGCTACAACAAGACTGTGCACAAAGACCACAAGGGGGTGTACCAAGAGTGTCTACCTCAGGTAATCGGGACACTTAGCACAGAAAGCCACTCTATCGACACAGCGAAACATAAAAAATGCCGAGACAAAGAAACAGGACACAAATGACAGAACTGGAGGAAAGCAGGCTGCTGGATATAGAATTCAAAACCACACTTTTGAGGTCTTTCAAGAGTCTTCTAGAGTCTGCCGATAAACTTAATGAGATGTACAAGAAATCTAATGAGACCCTCGATGTTGGGATAAAGAACCAACTAGAAATTAAGCATACACTGACTGAAATAAAGAATATTATACAGACTCCCAACAGCAGACCAGAGGAGCGCAAGAATCAAGTCAAAGATTTGAAATGCGAAGAAGCAAAAAACATCCAACCGGAAAAGCAAAATGAAAAAAGAATCCGAAAATACAAAGATAGTGTAAGGAGCCTCTGGGACAGCTTCAAGTGTACCAACATCAGAATTATAGGGGTGCTAGAAGATGAGAGAGAGCAAGATATTGAAAACCTATTTGAAGAAATAATGACAGAAAACTTCCCCCTCCTGGTGAAAGAAATAGACTTACAAGTCCAGGAAGCACAGAGAAGCCCAAACAAAAGGAATCCAAAGAGGACCACACCAAGACACATCATAATTAAAATGCCAAGAGCAAAAGACAAAGAGAAAATCCTAAAAGCAGCAAGAGAAAGAAACTCAGTTACCTACAAGGGAATACCCATATGACTGTCAGCTGATTTCTCAACAGAAACTTTGCAGGCCAGAAGAGAGTGGCAAGAAATATTCAAAGTGATGAATACCAAGAACCTACAACCAAGATTACTTCATCCAGCAAAGCAATCATTCAGAAGTGAAGGTCAGATAAAGAGCTTCACAGATAAGAAAAAGCTAAAGGAGTTTATCACCACCAAACCAGTATTATATGAAATGCTGAAAGGTATCCTTTAAGAAGAGGAAGAAGAAGAAAAAGGTAAAGATACAAATTATGAACAACAAATATGCATCTACCAACAAGTGAATCTAAGAATCAAGTGAATAAATAATCTGATGAACAGAATGAACTGGTGATTATAATAGAATCAGGGACATAGAAAGGGAATGGACTGACTATTCTTGGGGGGGAAAGGGGTGTGGGAGATGCAGGAAGAGACTGGACAAAAATCATGCACCTATGGATGAGGACAGTGGGTGGAGAGTGAGGGCAGAGGGTGGGGTGGGAACTGGGAGGAGGGGAGTTATTGGGGGGGGGGAAGAGAAACAAATGTAATAATCTGAACAATAAAGATTTAATTAAAAAAATAAAAGTTAGAAATCAAATATATCAAAGGAAATATTGATAAATTTAGATGTGTATCAGACATTTAGTGGTGTTCTTTTTGCTTAAAATACATTAAAACTTTAATGATAGCTTATTTTAAAAAAAATTAAAGAAGTGTAGTCATGGATGGGGCAGGGCAGCAATTCTTAGAGACCCAGGCTGAGTTAGCAACCAACCCCAATGGTGCAACCAGGCAACATGCAAGTGTGGCTCAGTGGTTGAGTGTCAACCTTTGAACCAGGAAGTCACAGTTCAATTTCCAATCAGGGCACATGCCCAGGTTGCAGGCTCGATCCCCAGTGTGGAGTATGCAGGAAGCAGCTGATCAATGATTCTCTCTCATCATTGATGTTTGTGTCTCTCTCTCCCTTCATGTCTGAAATAAATTCAATATATCTCATGTAAAAAGAAGAGCTTAGCAAATCCATTCCAGAAGGAAAACAGACAAGCCTGGTTAGATCTTTTTCAGAGTGATGACAGACAACTTTAAGCACGGGGCTGGTTCCTAGGTGTTATCTACGACTGCAGTGGTACAGCTTCCGCTGAAGAAGTCAGAGCCATTCTCACGATGCCAGCAAAGGGCAGAGCGAAGGGGGCATGACGTGCCACTCAGGGCAGTCCGTCCTGCCCAGGCCTAGCTTCCGACCGGCCCAGCCCAGGGAACTTTTTTCTGCTGAACATCTGATGGCAGAAACAAGAATGGTCTCAAATGTTGGGATCAAGGATGGAGAGTAGAAAAAAATCCCTTATGTGCAATTTCCTATAGATGTTGATGCCCAGCAAATACAACTTTGAATAATAATAAAGGAAGAAAAATCGATGAGGAATATGGAAGGAGCCATGAAGTTTTCATGCCTGGCCTGGGAAATAGGACACTCGGCATCAAGTCCGGTCTGATCCACCAAATAACTGTTCTTTCATACACAAATAGCTTACCCTTTGGGATCCAGTGTCCTCAATTATATGAGGACATTTAATGGTAACTCCCTTTCTTTCAACGTCCATCCACCCTAAAATTCTAAATCTCTATTTGGGGCGTATCATCTTTCTGACATGAGGTTGGAGAGGAACAGGGAACTATCATTCCTAACTGGTGTTCCCAAAATAAAGAAAGTCCTTGTTAGCCAAGCTCAGTGCTCCCTCAGTCAGCACAGCCATGCCACACTGTCCTTGACTCTGGAGGTGATAGAGGTATCCACCACGAACTGATGAATTAACAGGTTCCCTGATCTTCAGGGGCGGCAGGATTCCCGCAGGAGCCTCTGTCTCTCAACCCTGGCACTCAGCCAGAAGTACAGATGCCTGCCGCTGCTTTGTTCACTAACTCTCCGTGTGAGGATCTGTTATTTTCATAGAAGAACCTTATCAAGACTAAGGGCAACTATGACTTTCGGGTGCTAATGCCTTTTGACAATTGCTGGAGTGGATACACTTAGGAAGGCTCTGCTGGTGCATCCTTTACAGGAACTGGTCCTGTTTATGCCAATCGCTGCCTCAATCTGGGCCTGACACTTACAAGAGCTCCTCTGGGGTCAGGTGTTGCTCCTCCCTGCTCCCTGAGACACTTAATTGAATTGTGCACATGGGTTGGGTTGTTAGATGATATCGCAATGTTTGAATCTAATGGTTCTCTGGTCACATTGCAGATTTTCCCCCAAAGTAAGCCACCACCGGACTTCCCTTTGCGGAGCCTCTGCAAGGACTGCCTTCAAATCTAATTATACAAATGGCTTTCAGCCCAGGGTATGGGACCCTAATAGACACGTGTAGGGCTGTTCCCAGATGCAGCGGGCACCGTGGTCATGTGTGTAAGTGATATCTGTGATTTACTGAAGCTGAACACCTTTTCCACACTCAGCTGCACAGTAACAACTGCAAACTGGGGGGCAACGGCTTCCGTACCTGCAGGTAAGACCAACAGTCCACATATGCTGGGCTAACCGCTCGCCGATCTTTTCATGGGAAACACATCTATTAAATGTCTTCACAAGGCAACAAGGACCCTGCCTCACGGGAAGTCAGGGTGAGCACATCAGTGAGGGGGAAAGAAAACCCACAGAGAATAGCAAACACCATGGGCTCCGCTGACATGCAATCTGGTAGTTCACTATGAAAGTAGTCAAAATTAATTCAGCACTTCTTATTTTCCTGGCTATATCCTAACAGCTTGAAATACACATTCTCACTGAACACTCACAACAGCTCCATAGTAAGAAACGATTGTTATCCCTGTGATATTGATCAAGCAACCCAGAACGCTCGGGGAATTGGACCAAGGGGAATGATGGTAAACACTTATGGTAAACATAACACGAGGCTAGGACCCCATCAGTCCGGGTTGCCAGCACTAGTACTATGGTTCCTAGACACTAATACACAAGAATATTGAATGTAAACTGTAATTGAAAAATGAAATTCAAATGAAAAGGTGGACGCACCAGGGAAAGACAAGTTGCATTTGTTTCTACTGTACAACAAGCACTGCTCGCCACGTGAGCCAAGCACACACATTCCTTGGAGATGAGATGGGTTCATGTGCTTGTCTGTCCGTTTGTGTTGAATGAAACTCTATTGGAAAAACCTCCCTTTGGGGCATGTCCTTTATAGTCTCATCCAGTGTCAGAGGACACAGCCCACCAGTCAGGCTTTCCTTCCCACCGACCTGCTCTGAATCCGAAAGTGAACAGATTAATCATTTGAAAAACAATGGGCAAAAGAACAGACTGTGATTGAAAACAGTCTTCAGCCAGCAGTCTCCCAGCTGTTGGGAGGCTTTTTAAACCTGCCCCCTTCAAAGCCTTTCCCCCGCCCCCACATGTCCTGTTTTTCCTTCTATGCTTTTCAGTAGAACACACGGGCACTGGAAGAACCCCAGTCACCCTGTGAGGGTGGGTCTTAGAGCACAGGCATTGCGAGGTGCCTCACTGGATGCGCAGGTGAATCAGTTTACAGCAGGCCTCGCTCCCCTGGTGGAAATGATGTGATCCGTGGTACGTGTTCTCAAGCCTGACCCACAGGCTAGTTCATCGCTGACACCTTCCCAGGTTTCTTGCTCAGGGTACAGCCTCCTCACAAGCTGGCCTTGGTGGCATTTCATGCAGAGGACACGCCGTCCTTCATGGGGAAGGCCAAGGGCATCGGGTGGACTGACAGGAGGCACACGTTACTGGCACCAGCAATGTAGTAAGGGCCTTCGCCTCTTAGCAAAACCATCTAATTAGACATAAACCCAAGTAAAGGCTAATAAGAGCAAACAGTAAGTGATATATATGTCGTTTGTCTGTCTGTCTTTCCACTTATATATACAGGCCCTGTTATAAGTGATTTAAATCACTTAACTCATCGGAACATGCCAACAGCCGGATGCACTGATGTCTTTCATGACCTGCGTTTTACAGGTGAGGCAGCAGGGATGCAGCGAGGCCCTGTGACTTGCTAAGTCCACGCAGTTATCCTGTGGTGCTGGAAGCTGAGCCCCACAGTCTGCCCCCAGAGCCTGTGCTCTAACCACCACGCTCCTGCCCTTCGCCGTCTTGTACAGCTCGCGCCCAATCGTTCTGCCTTGGGTGCCACTGAGAGCTTCGACTCTGCACGCCCAGTGCTTGACAGCTTGACATTATCAAGGGGCTGTTTATATGATGAGTGTTCAAGACCAGGCTTCTCATTATCCATTAATATGTCATCATGATACCCGTTCTCATTTCCCCCATCACTTGTTCTTTTTTCTTTTTATTTATTTTATTGATTTCAGAGAGGAAGGGAAAGAGAGAGAGATAAACATCAATGATGAGAGAGAACCATGGATCAGCTGCCTCCTGCACGCCCCACACTGGGGATTAAGCCCACAATCCAGGCATGTGCCGTTGACCAGAATCGAACCTGGGACCCTTCAGTCCACAGGCCGACACTCTATCCACTGAGCCTAACCAGCTAGGACCACTTGTTCTTTTCACCTTCTTCTGGCTGCAGGGATAGAGTCCCAAGTCCAACTCCTGGTTTTAAATTTATCCAGGTTTTCCTTTTATAACCCGCATTTTTTTTTTCTTCAAAGGACTGTTGGCAAAGTGATCCCTTTCCATCTCTGTGCTCTGAGAAGATCCGAGGGGTCTGAAAGCCCCTGAAGTTATAGGCATGTTTCTGAGAAAAGGGCCAATGGCTTTAAACTGATTATTGGAGTGACTTCAGGACCATTTCACCTGGACACTGCACCATCAGTAGGGTCTGAGAAATGATCGTTACACGTATGGTCACCGTAATGAAGACAGAGGGGCATGCAGACCATTCGATGAAAGCAATGCCATTGAATAGGGTGTCTATATACATTTAACAGGGTATTATTTGTAAGCAACAAGTGCCCACTCTAGACTATTTTCTTAAATCATGTTTTTTGGAACACATGTGTTTCTCAAGCTATTCTACATATCCTGCACACGCCATATACCTTACACACACACACACACACACACACACACACACACACACACACTCTGTAATAGAATCAGCAGAAGGGGAATTTCCTTCTATTCTATTCTCAGAGATTCAGAGCTAAAGGCTCTCAAACTCATATGCAGTAGAAGCCAATTGAAATATTTAAGTTAGCATTCTCCAAGAGTATTTGATCTGTGGAGTACTTTTTTGTGAAAAAAAATTTAAAAATGTCTTTTTTCAGCTGGAAGAATTACATATAAGGAATAGTAATACATATTTTAAGATAAATATATTATTTATAAGTTAGGATATTTCGAAGATGTGTTTGCTGTGGCCATGATGGTAAAATCTGAACCAGGTCACAGGAACACAAACCTGTACAATTGTTCAAGTTGGAGTGGTTCCGTGACGATGTGACCAGCAGGAGGAGTGGCATTTGCCCTTACCTATCTGTAACTGCTGATCAGGCCGAGGGGGCCCTTTCCAAATGCCGCTCCATGCACCGCTGTGGCCATTCATTTTCATGAAATCATTTCTTAAAAGGGTCCTTGGAAATACCTCGCAACGCCCACGAGTGTTCCCTATAGATCAGGTCCGTGGTGATGAATGGTGTGCTCCCCTGTTCACTCACTCCTTATCTCATTTACAGGTAACACAATTCATCCATCAGCACAGAAGTTACACCGGAGAGCAAACCAAGGCTCAGGGGGGGAAATGAAGCTTTTATCATCTTTACATTATTTCTAGATGTTGGAGGGGATTTTTTCAGTGTCTTTTCATTGCTGCCTTTCCCCCCTTTCATCTGTCTACTGAGGAGGATTTCAGAAAGCTAAGCAGCATCATAAAACCTTGTTGCTTGATTCTCTCCTTCTGGCTGCACTTGGCTCAGGAGTCCGCCCTGCAGAGTCACTGTTGGGGGAAGCCTCCCATTCCACCGTCCCTAGAATCTGCTCCATCTGAACAGATAATCACTCAGCTGCAGCCAGCAGCTGCTGCCTCACGCCGTCCCCAAACCCAATGAAGGCTCCTAAAGGACTCACAAAGTCACTGAAGAAAGGGGAGAGCTGCTCGGAAGACTGGCGTGTGTACGGAGGCGGCCCCTCCCCTCCCCTTACTCATGACAATGTCCCAGAGGGACGGCGAGCACTTCAGCATGGGGACGAAGCTGGCTTTGTTTACTTAGCTCTCAGCATCAGTCCGTGGATGGTGAAAGCAGCCACCAACCTGCCCCCATGTCCCTTGTGGATCAAAAAGGATCTAGCAAATGATATTCTATTTTTTGACATCATCATTCTTCTCAGGTAAAGTCTTTGGTGAACTATAAAGCTGATCACACACAGATGGAGATGGAAGGAAGGCTTGGCACTGGGAATAAACTCGCCTTCCCTTATACACCCATGTCTAAGGCATCTCCACAGAACCTCACATCCAAGACAGAAGAAACTCTAGCAGGTAGACACCTACAAAATGTTACTACCTGGAAACAATCCATCCCATTATTTCTCAAATGGATTGGTGTTCCAGACAGTATGGCAGGCCCGAAATGTATAGAAAAGATGCTAATGAAATGCTCTTCTTTTAGAGATACAGGCTGAATCTCCCGAGGATCTGGAACCCAGAACCATGTGACTATAGTCTAAGTGCGTGATCTTTAGGTGGTCATTTTCTCACCCAGTGCCTCAGTGGCACTAAACTTTGCACCATTGCTAGAGCATATGAGTTAATGCCATGACCTTGTTCACTTTCCTGGTATGTGGTTTCCCTTCAATTGGAAGGCCTTCAACTTCTTCTTCGCTTGGTAGACAACGGCTTATCCTCAAGACCTAACTTGTCCAGAAGAAACTTAACTCTAATGTGTGATGTAAATTTTATAAACCCTAGAAAGATGTAGCCATAGAAATGATATAGGAAGAATGTCACACCAGTCCCAGATATTAAAGGTGATTAATAACTGCTCAGTGGTAAAGTTCACACATCATTTTTACCAATTTATAGTTTATGTGAAAGAAAAATATATTAAATAAAAAGATCATCTTGTTTTTTACTGTACTAGATAAATATTTGCATCAAAAGGATAACAATGAAGATATTAGTAAGTCAAGCTTTAATCACTTTTACCAAATTTATAATTTCAAATACACACACACACATATGGATGCTGTAACATTCCAGTGTTTTGGTCTCTGGCTTTTTTACTCAGTAAGTGCTTCATGTTCAGAATTTTATAGTTTTTTCACAACACGGATATTTAAACACTGATAGGAAAGAAAAGGCAATTGAACTTTAACTGGAATTCTTGAATCATACTCTGTCTCATTCGACAGTTTGTCCTAAACACAAGTACTTTCTATGCTAAGTCCTTTTTGAAGAAAAAATACCTTGCACTAGTTTTCTCCAATAAATAACAAAGTATTTCTTAAGAATTTCAAGTTGATTCGAGATTGCTCAATGTTTCCCAGATCATTAGAACATCATCTGGAAATCACCACCATCTGTTCCCAGTCACAGGAGACGGGAGACAACAGTTAGCAAAGACACACTGAGCAGCCCAGGCTGTGACAAGGAAGCACGTCTACATAGTTTGAAAACACTTATTTCATTGACCTAAAAACCATTCTATTTTTTTCAAATATGCTTTTTATTGGTTTTTAGAGAGAGAGAAAGGGAAAGGGCTAGAGAAAGAGAAACATCAATGAGATAGAAACATCATTGATTGGCTGCCCCCTACTGGGATAGAGTCTGCAGCCCAGGCATGTGTCCTGACCAGGAATCAAACTGGTGACCTCTTGGTTCATGGGTTGACACTCAACCACTGAGCAACACCTGCCAGGCAAAACTATTCAATTTTGTATTCATTACTTTGGACTAAGCTGGGATGTAACAACCCACAACCCCTTAATGTCAGTGATTTGCAGTAACAGGGGTTATTTTTCCTTCTAAGAACATTGCCAAAATGAGTCTGTTAGGCCTCAAGACAGTTAGGCAGTGCCCATTTTGAACACTGTGGGTCACATGGTAAAGGGAAAAGAATGAGCTGGTGAACCAAGAGCTGGATTTTGTAGTTTCTGCTCCAAAGTTGACATGTAGTATTTCTACCCACCTTTCATTGGCCAAAGCTAGTCAAAAAACCATTCTAAATTCAATAGCAGTAGCCATAAAGAGGAGGCCCAATCTTCCCCCAGGAGAGTGTACCACAAGTCCCAAGGTCAGGCAAAGTCAGGCAAGGCTGTAATGCAGTAGGCATCATCCTCCCCTAGAAAGAAGCAGCCAACATTTCGAATAACATGGCAATTGACCAACCCTCTGAAAATCTAAATATTTTTTAAACATTGTTCATTCAAGATTCAAGCAGTATTTCTTTAAGCCTTGCCATATGTTGGAAATGTATACATTGGTGGAGATTAAGATGTGAAAAAGACAGACAAGTCTGTCCTCAGAGCTCACAGACAGGTAAGGATATAACCTATGGTCAGGCTGTACTCAGACACATGGCATGAAGCACTGGCTAGTACGAGTTCTCTCAAAGGGCCCAAGAGTACATGGTGTCCCCCAAAAATGTACCCACACTTTACCAGCTCACAGTTCAGTTCTGAAAATGAAATGTATTTTGATAAACACTGCCTTTATAACTATTCAAAGCGTGTGTGTCCATTTTGGGGGACACTCTATATTGGGGATGACATACCACTCAGGTCAGATAGAGAGAAAACCTAGATGTTCTATGTTTCTGATTTTGCCCCACACTTCCAAGTGAACATTGGATCAGGTGACACTATGTGGATCTCTGAATTTCTATCTGTAAAAAAGAAGAAGCCAGACATACTTTAAACACATACTAAATCCTGGGTATCTGAAACCAAATGTTGAAACTGGCTCCTTTGCCACAGTTAAACTGCTGAATGGACATTGTGCAAACACAAAGGGTTTGATAGAGTGTGTCGTCCTGTCGGCTGAAAGCTTGTCTCCGATGGCATAATGACAGCTGGAGCTGTTTCGATAAGGAAAATGAAATGTCAGAATTCTTGTCACAGAGGGTTCTAGTCTGCGGGCATAGGCTTCTGCAGAAGCCATGGGAAACCCTGCCTTAATCCAATTGTTGAAAAATGCTGGTTTAAAAAAAACACATAATTCACTTCCTGCTATCCTGGGGAAAAGGTTCGTATTTAAAATTATGACAACAAAGAACTGTTAGGGCACATATATTCCGAGTTTCTAGTTTAGAAAATTAGAGAAGGGAACTATCCACACTGTTCTCACAGCAAAAGGGCAATTCATGAAATGTAGGCAAGGCTATTTTAATACTGGGAGAGAATAGCACTAACATTTCTAAAACCCACTGCTACCTGTGCTGAGTGAAAATACCACGCGAGGCACCTTTCCCAGGCTTTTCCCAAGCAGGTGTGGATGAGTGCTCCCACACTGCCACCTGGCGGTGAGGCAGGTAGGAGGGATTCCACGGAAAGGTCAGGCAAAGTACAGGTCAGGGTTTGTTTCTCTAATATATTCAAATTTGCTAATAACATGAAGATGCTTTGTTATCTCCTTCGATTTTATTTCAGAGCATGGTCCTGGCAACTTTTCCGTTGATTTCTATGAAATGTGTGTGTTCTTCGTGTTATAACTACTTGCAGCTAAATGTTGTATGTGCTTCTATGAGGAAAGTGAATGAGGAAACCGCAAAGATTCAGGAGATAGTGACCTATTCCTAGCAATGGCATGACCTGAATTACTGCCATTTCAAATGGTGCATTTTATGTCACCAATCTCAAACTGCACCCACTGCTCTTTCAGTTAGAGCTACTCATTGATTTCACGGTTCTGCCTTTTCCTTTGAGACATGAGTCCGCCCAGAAAAGAACGGCTGCAGCGATTTGGTGTCAAAGACAACAGATGCAAAACCATGGCGGGAGCAAAAGATCCGGAAGTCCATGGAGCTGTAGGCTTTTCTTATTTTTTAAACTGCTGAGAATTGTAAACAATTTTTTTGAGCAAATGTAGTTGTGGAGACAACAAAATCGTTGGGACAACTCATTTTGGGGGCAACCTTGTTTTTATTGATCTAGCCACAAGTATGGAGATGAAATTTAATATATATTTATCTCCCTGTGTCTACACTCATACCCACTGACACTAAAAGAGAAGCTAGAAAGAATGAGGGGTGAACCAAACCGTGGGAGAATCCCTGTGGCAGAGCCACGCACGGTGAATCAGCTCTTCTTTGAGACATTCAAGAACTGCAACATGGGAAGAGTTCTTGTCAGTGTTTTATATACGCAGCATATTCTTAGTGATCATGATAAAGCATGAGAAAATAAGTAACCACTAATGTGGATTTCCAGGTGACTTAGGCCATCTTCTGTTCAGATCACTATTCAAATGCTCATATCCATGTTTGTTAAGAGATAAATTAGTATTTTACATATAAACCGCCCTGAACACATGAAACCCCACACTGCTGGCGAGGCTACTGAGTTATAAATGCAGGCATGTCAAATAGGTGGTCTGACCCATACACCATTAGTAGTTTCACTATATTCGTAAGAGGACAGACACGCATGTGTGGTGACAGCAGGGAAGGCGATCTTGCCTATGTGTGTGTGGACCCCTGGAGACTACGGAAGGTTGGGTGGCAAATAGTGAGAACAGTCCGGGCAGGGTGGGAAGGGAGCTGTGATGTTACAGCCTGTAGTCGTGCCCTAAAAATATATGTATACTTTCCTCTTCACCCAGTAGTTGTCCATTCAAGGTACTTTCATTCCCCACATTTCCACGTGCGGGTATTGACTTATTGACTTCACTAGGCTATACATCAAGACAGGAAAGCTAATTTATCTGAGCAGAGATGTGTTCAATGTGTTTCAGGAAGAAAGAACACGACACAATAATATGAAAAAGCCCAAGGGAAGAAGATTGGATAAGACATTTAGAAACAGAATCTTGCTTGTAATGGACAATCACACTTCAAAGTCTGTGGGCAGCTGTGTCCATTGCTCTCATGAGGGACAGGGAGAGATGGACTGTTTATTTCCTCTCAAAATGGGGCATGCCAGCTCCTCTATCCCTTCCCAGGCCCATGTTCACAGTACTCACCCCAGAGTGAAATTCCGGCTGAACAGTTTTAGAGGCACGGAGTAAGCGACAAAGAGGTCAGAAGGAAGTACAGGGACAAACTCTGCTATGCTCACCTGTGCATTATCGACAGCCGCGAGGTGCTCAGCAGAGAGTGAGAGCTAATAAAGGCTGGTCTGACTGAAGTTTCAGAAAGGGCATCTAAAAGAGCTGAGCTATGGAAATATGTCAGCGAGAAGACTGAGTTATAGCTATAAAGTCACCAAGAACTGGACGTGCTCACCAACTTTCAGAATCTCCTGTAGGCATGATGTTCGTGCTTATGCACATAAAGCCCGCAAAGCGCTTCAGTGCTCGTTGTCTCATATACTTTCCCCAACAATACTGAAGGACACCGAGTATTCTCACCCTGGTGCGGGGTCTGGGAACTCTCATAACTTAAGATCAGCTGTTTTCAAACCACTTGCAACTGCCTGAGTGGAGACTTTTTTTTTTTTAAGGCAAATATAAGAAGTCCTGCTTTATACCATAATTTGAACTTATCACTCTGATAAATTACTTAGGTATGAAAAGGAATTAATTTAACAAGGTTCTGTAGATAATAGAGCTGTATGATTTTAAGAGTTAATAGAACTCTTTAAATACCTATTTTGATTTATAGTATGGAGGGCAGATTCCCACATTAAAACATATGCACCTTGCTAACACTGATAGTGTTACTCTCTAAGTCACGACAAATTTGTAATACATTATGGCTTAAAAAAAAGAATATCATTCTAATAAGAGCCATCACCATAACAAAGATACTTTTTAAAGAACATCATTACTCAATATACATTTAAAATATTGTGAGGAAATTAAGGTATAAGATCAACTCCTATAATAAAACACTCCGCATAATTAAATGAAGAGTCCCCTGTCTCCTTCCTTTTCAGCAGACAGGGCTCTCTGTGGCATTTCCTGTGGGGCAGGTCCATTAGTGGTACAATGAACGTGGGCACGTTACTACTAACCTTACACAAATAAAAAGCATTACAAAAGAAGCCCGTGAATAAGTGTTAGCCAGCAAATTAGTAATCTAGATGAAATGGAAACATTTCTATAAACACAAAATTACCTGACTCAAGAAAAAAAATAGAAAATCTCAACAGACTTATGACAGGTAAAGAAATTGAATCAGCAATCCAAAACCTCCCCACAACCAAAAAGTCCAGGGTCAGGTGGCTTTCCTAGTGAAATATACCAAATATTTAAAGAAAAACTGCCACCAATCCTTCTCAGACTCTTTAAAAAAAGGAGTGTGAGAAGGATATTATTTCCATTGATTTTTAGAGAGAGTGGAAGGGCGGGAGAGAGAGAGAAACATCTCTGTGACAGAGACGCATTGGTCAGTTGCTCCTGCATGCACCCGGACTGGGGCCAGGGACCAACCTGCAACCCAGGCACGTGCCCATGACCGGGAATCAAACTCATGACCCTTCAGTGAATGGGCCCACACTCCAACCACTGAGCACACCAGCCAGGGCTATCGTATATATTTTTAATTTTTGGAGAGACATATATATTATCTAAATGTGGCCTAGTTATGTCAAGGAGTTTAAAAATGGAAAGATCCTAGTCAATATGAAACACAAATCAAAAAAGAAGTTACAAGAATTCTTAAGTCCAGGCAGGAATCAAAAAGGATATAATGAGAGAGTATAATATAGTGCCATTCATTTTCAATTGTTCTTCACTCTTGGTATTCTCCTTGCTCTATCTTTAAAGATATGGTTTTCAATGTTTCACCACAGTAGGCAGTATCTACTATTTAAGTGGCTTTTCACTGTGAAACCCCAGGTGTCCTCTGCCTTCCTCCCATTAAATGATAGTCATGTAGCTTAGTGAGAATGGTAATAAGACATGTGTCACAGAGTAAACTGTCACACTCTACAGATCATTAAAATAATGACAACTCCTGCAGAGTCACAGGAATATGAGAGAGCTATACCTGAACTGGAAGAAGCGTCCAAACTGAACATTTTCATGGTAGAATTCAGCATCTAACTATTGCAGTGTCCTTCAATTCACTAATCTACCATGACATTTAAAAACTGTACTAACAAAAATTGTAGTCAATCTGCAAATGGATTAATGAGGGTGGTACAGAGAAGGAGCAAAAAGCACTACTTCCTGTCTCCATAGCGAACTGTATCATACTGCTTACAAGCTAACGACAACTGTCACAAGTTTCAGCTACGTTTTATATCCTTTTACAGTCTATCTTCTTCCGCTTCGTTATTTTATATATAATTACATGCTGTAAAATGTAGACATTTGTATTTAAATTGTCTATTTGAAGTTTTTGATATTGCACAGAAATAAAAGCGCTAAGCTTTTCCCTCAAAGTGTTTCACATTAATTTTTCAATTAAAAAATGAAGCATATAAAAAGATGTTCTATATCATATGTCATCAGAAAAATGCAAATTAAAACAAAAATGAGCTACCACTACCCACCTATTAGAACGGGCAAAATCCAGGGCACTGACAACACCAAATGGTGAGGCTGTGGAGCAACTGAAGCGCCCTAGACAAAAACATTCACAAAAGGGAAGAGATACAGCACCTGAAAGAAGAAAAGCTACATTGGGGGGAAATGGAGTTAGAAGGTTTCTTACTTAAAAGAAGCTGGAACAGACTGAAGCCCACCCTTTCACTGGCATGAGAAGTTGGAGGTTTGAGATAAAGGCTTCCATAGTTTGTAATTTGAGAGAAGTCACTGGTCCCATTTATTCCTTTGGCCAACCAAGTCTACCACATACAAAGTACTATCACTTAAACGAACAGATATTCATCAGTCATCTGCCATACTCATCATTTCATTAGGCATGCTGGCAACGGGCACGGCTCCCGCGCCAAGGGAGCTGCTTGATGGGATGAGTTCTGAACAGTTGACCATCTTAAAGCCCTGGACTTAAGGGTTGGGTTGTGTAGTTGGTTTCTAGGAAACAAAGAGTGAACAAGAAGAAGCAAGATGATTTTGGCAGCTTCCTTGCATGTGTAGATAAACACGGCCATTTAGTTCATTGATTGTGGTGGGGCCTTAAGTACCACCAAGTGGGGGGAGGGAGTGGGGCAGTCTGGCATCTGCCAAACTGATGATGAGGCCAATATGTGGCCATAGAGTGGCCTGTTGCAGCAAACTCCAATGTTAATCAGTGAAGAAAATGAATTCTTCTTATTCTGCTAAGTATTTTAGCCAGGGAGGCACTTGCAAATATTTGATCCAGCAAATTGAGAAGTGCTTAAATGACTTATGAAGTTCTCTCTGCTCCCTGACCAACACTTTACCTAATTGCACTCCGAGTCCAGCGACATGACATGTGAAAAACTATTTCAAGAGATAAAAGTGCAGCCAAGTAAGTCATCCAGAGTTTAGCAGAATTTAAATCTTGTTTGGTGTTTATTGGGGTCTAATCTGTAGAATTTAAAGAGGGGCCTTAAAGGACGTGAATGTTTCCTCAGCAATCATCGTTCACTTTTACAGATGATCCATCAGGTTATTAATTTCATGTGTAGTTTTCTGTATTGTAGACCATTCATAATTTGCCAATATATGCTAAATGCCTGACACAGGTTTAGATGAGCAAAGATTTAAAAAACCAATAATATCCAATATTAAATGGGAAATGTATCTTGGAACATTGTGAGGAAATGGGATCTCACATATTCTTTAACAAATGTGAGGTAAAAACATACATAATCTGACTTAAAATCCTATTTTGGTGTGTATGGGGGGATTTTAAAAAGCAGTTTACAAACAATATAGACAGGGTGCTTTTGTTTTTCAAAAGGATGCAGTGTGTGTACATGTACACATATGTATTTATAAATGAAAATGTGCTTCTTTGTGTGAAATGCTGGGTGACAGTGTTTTAAAACGTACATCTATTGTAAATACTGGATTGATACTATTTTTAAAAAACGAGAGGAAGAGCCCCACGGCATGGCGCAGTGGTTGAGCACGGCCCTGTGAACCAGGAGGTCACCAGTTCCATTCCCGGTCAGAGCACATGCCTGGGTTCTGGGGCTCGATCCTGTAGGAGGCAGTGATAAAAGAATTCTCTCTCATCATGGATGTTTCAATCTCTCTCCCCCTCTCCCTTCCTCTATGAAATCAATAAAAATACATTTTCAAAAATGAGAGGAAGATATTTTTCTCCATCAGAACTTGTCAGATTTTAGAAATTAGGCCAGGTCTCCTCAAGGCTTCAGTCTGCTCACCCAGGCCCTTCGTGTCCCAAATACCCAGGCCTCCATGCCCCGCACCCCCCCAGGAGGGTGTTAGTGGGTGAGAGGTGCTGCCTGCTTCCTGCCCAGCAAACACGTGGCCTCACTGCGGGGAGTTTAGCCGGTAGATGGAGATCTGCCTTTCACCTTGTTTATCCCTTCAGAGCAGCACAAAGGGCCCGGAGCCAGCGCCGCCGGGCTTACGGTCTGAGACAAGAGCTCTCTCTTATCTAATGCCTCCAGAACCCAGACTCGGTGGCCTCACACACAATAAGCCGCATCTGTTTGACTGAACAACCAGAAATTGTGCTGCTGATGAGACAGAAGGTGTGCCTCAGCAAGAAGGAAGGATTTGCAGCATCTCGTGTGTGTGCTGACACGAAGGTGGGCTCTGTGGTCTTGTTCACCCGAGTGGCTGTCTGGGGATGGTGCCGGGATGTTAGGGCTTCTCATGCATTCAGGCACAAAGCCAGGCTTCTTCTTGGCTAGTATGTGTTTGTTTTTACATACACATACATGTCTTTTTAAATTAATGATTAATCACAACATCAATTTAACTTAAAATACATTATACATTGAATAAAAATGTCTGGAAGTCAAAGAGAGAAGTATCCTTCGTGGATACTTGATACTAAAGCAAGGTCCCTGGTCCTGTCAGCAGGTACAACTCACTCCAGACGCAGGGGCACAGAAGGCCACCTGATGTGGCATAGGCGCTACTTTTTGTTTAATGCCCTTTGGTTTCCTCATTAACTGACACGGCAGGTGCTGCCCAATCCTCTTGGAAATATTAGTTGGGTGTAAGGCCAACTTCAAAATCAGGGTGATCTTGGCAGCACCCAGACCTTATTTCCTGCCTATATAATATATAACACAGGGGCACAAGTTATATATATATAAATTTTATATGTGTAGATTTTCATGCAAGTGAAAGGAAAGGATTGTTTACAGCACTGCATTAAAGGCTTTAGCATGGTCTGACTATAAGCCATAACTATGATAATTTTAAATTAAAAATTCACAATAAAATCAACGTTGCCTTTTCACACACCTGTATTCTCCCTGCCCTGCTGATCCCAGGGGGACATCTGAACTCAGCATTTAGAAGCCATTATATTAGCAGGTTGAGCGCCCAGGCAGCCAGCACCAGGGAGATAAGAGTCAATGAATCATTCATATCTGGCGTCGAGCGGCTTCATTTCGGAGCCAGTGGGGTGGACACAGGACTCTTCATAGAAACCAGCACAAAATACCTTCCCTCGCCAGCCAGATTCACCCCTGAAGCACATTACTGGAGCAACATTTCAGAAAATTAAAAAAAAATGCCAAGTGGCAGCAAAGATTTTTAAGTGTCTAAACTGCATGGTTTATCAGGATGGAATTTTAACTGCTTTATTTTTTATAAGGAATTCCAAGGATAACACTATTACAAGTACTACTTCCTTTCTGCTGATATTTCGGTGGTATTTATGTGCAAATAGGTGCTTTAATTCTTTATGTCAAATAATGAACTCCCTAGAATTTACTGCGGCATATGTTCACTGAGTGTAAGATTAAAATGAAAGGACACTGGAGTGACAAGTGGACATGTGCACAATGACCCAGGCACCAACCACCAACCGCAGGTCCCTTCCTCAGGTTCTGGAAGAATTCAGAACACAGAGAGAGCTCCCGGCCCAACTGCTTGGATGCAGCCCTGTGCCAGCTTCTGGGGGCTGCGCCTGGCGCCTTGCTGGTAACCGAGAGAACGATGGCCAAAGTGGTGAGAGCACTTCCCTGAGCAGGTGAGAGACGGTGCCGCCCATCTTTCCAGCTCCCTCTCCCGGGAACTCTCTCTTCTGCCTTCTGATCCTTTTCCACTTTGTGGACACAAGCTGCCTCACTGAAGAGGCGCATGTGGCGAAGAACTGAGAGGTGCCTGCGCCCACAGCTAGCAATCAACTCAACAGCCCACGGGGACCGAATCCGCCCTCAACCACTGAGTGGGCTTGGAGAGGATCTTCCACATCACCCTGGAGGTGCCACAACCTGCCGAACCTCGGTAACAGCTCAAGAGATGCTGAAGGGGAAGGTGCAGCTCACTTGTGCTAAAATGGCCCCAACATTCTCTTGACTATAAAACAATCATTTCCACAGTGACGTTAGCACACAATTAAAGATCTTCTGAAATCAAATTCCGTGACAACGAATCAGGACCCTTGCTTTCCTAAGAATCTTTCTCTTATATCTCCATGCATCTGTGGAGCCAATCGTTTCTCTATGGAGAAGAAAAGAAATGCAAGTCTAGAACCGACTGGACACGAAAAGGGAAAGAATATGAATCTGATGATCATCTATATCAGTGGCAAGACACAGGTGTGGGAAAATTACCACTGCAGTGGCTTCAGTCCAAGCAAACAGAAAAGCAGTTCCCTCCCCATGTAGCCGCTGAGATGATGTACAACAGGCAGGCCTCTGTCTCAGGCTCCTGCCAGGGGCCTCTGCTACGAGGACATACAGATGATCTACAATGACTAGCCGAGAAGTGAAGGTTTGAACTGGAGTCAGAGCCATATAGCCTTTCTTTCTGCTAGGTGAGTTTTAAGAATTCAGCTTAACAAGAAAGATTAAAAAATTGAACGTAAAATTCCACAATAAGTTTACCTCCTTACAGGTTTTTACTGTGTTTCAACTGTACTAACATGCCTATCTTTGTTTTCCTTATAGCTGATTGTGATCGTTAATTTGGATATCAATAAAGCCAACTTCAAGGGATCTTTGTTCAGATTCAACTAAATGGGAGTTCGTTTCTTTAGCGACTAACATAAGCCAATGGCAAACAAAGATGTGTACACAAACATCTGAACGCAGAAGTAAAAGGAGGCACGATCATTCATGCCATAGCATGCTGTTTTTCACGGACAGCGGGTTCCTTTAAAACGTCTGGATTGAGAAAACATTGGGAGCTTCTCGGAGGCTCATCACTTCCATCGTCCTTCAGGCAGCTCTTAATTGCAAGAAACTGACGACTTTGCCCTGCCCTGGCCAACGCGAGATGACGGGAACCAGATGACATCTGATTTGATTTTGTTGTGTTCATACAGCAGCTCTAATTAACAATCAAGCGTCCTCGGGCGACGCTGCAGAATCTCCGAGGGAAGAGACTGCTGTGAGCTGTCACTGCATTTTGCTTTTTATGTTTTTCCTTTTGCTCTGTCACACGTCACAGCGATAAATCAAGAATTTGAAAACCATATCCCGGAGAGGCGAGTGCAGGCTGAGGCGTGCCGACCCGCATCAAGATGCGCACCAGCAGGCTCCCGGCTGCCCAGGTGCGGCGGCCCACCACCGGGACACCAGGCACTGGCGCGGCTCCTGTCATCATCAGTCACTCACTCGGGTTCAGCAGGGACCCATCAGCCGGAGAAATCGCGACAGAATAAGCCTGCACCACACGTTGCTCCAGCACAGGCCATCAGTGTGTCATTCTGACAGGCTCATCACACAAAGGAGAAGTCTGTATGGGTAGACATCTCAATAACTTATTTTCAATAGGTTATTCCCTATGTCCTTTCACAGGAAGTATTGAGGACAAACAAAGGTAAATCATTTAAACTGATAGTAGAAGGGGGAAAAAGTAGAGTTGCAAACAAAAGCGAGATTTTCTTTGAAATATCTGTCAAAGTGACAGCCATCCCAGATCCATCCCCTTGCAAACCCTCCGTCTGTGCAGGCGAAGGGATCACAGGCGTGTCCTGTCAGGGCTGCCCCCCATGTGAAGGGCACAGGCTGCTGGTGTGTCTGTCCTGAGTCATCGGCTACCCAGGCCTGGTCTGTCTCCTGTCCCCGCCTGGGACCCACTGGCTTCAGAGAAATAAAGGAAAACGAGACGGACATGAAGGTGAGTGTCAGCTCTCCCAAACAGTGCCCGAGGTGAGAGGCCTTCCTTCACGTGGGGAGAGAGGGAATCTCTCCCTGGGAGCCGAGTGTCCTGAGCAGGTCCTCCTGCGCGGACTCCTGGTGAGAGCCCTCATTCCGCAGGGCCTCCGCCTCTTCCGTGGGCTGTGGTCGCCTCCTAATGCACAGGCGCTCTCGTGTCACAGGAGAGATCGGCAAGAAATAGGCATCCGAGCCAAGGACAGAAAACTCCAGCCACTAGAACTGACTCAGGCTTCGATAGCATGCTTCCCTGAAACAACAGGGTGATCATTTAATATCTTACCATCGCTCCAGAGTGAGGAACAGGCTCCTACACGTAAAACTGCGACAGGTTACCAATAAAAAGAGAAAACCACACACTGTGGAGGCTGCACTAGAGGAAACTGTTGCTATCCCACTGGTTTTTAAACTAAAACAGCAACAACAACAAAACAGTTTCCCATGGCCTGATGTAACATAAAAATGTTATCTGTATGAATGATGTCTTCAAAGATCCTGGATGCATCATTTATGCTGTAAATAGGATCATTCATGTTCGTGGCCAAAAATCCAGGTAAGTCTTTATTTTCCAAAATTCTTCCAAAGTAGGAAACTTGATCAAATGATGTATGAATCTGCCTCTCTCTGTTCTGTGTGTTCTGCTCCTCCTTCTCACTTGTGTGTTCCCTGGAGAGCTTGCTGGCAGTAGAAAGTGCATCCAATTCAGAGAGCGCATCCAGCAGAAGAGCGCCTGTTTGTGCGGGAGAACTGCGGTCGCTGGGCCTGACCAGGAATCCAGACGTTGGTGGAGAGCAGGCGCCCTCTGCGCAGGAGTGGGAGCGCGGCCAGACGCTGGAGAGACAGCTCTCACTGAGCAGCTACACCGGAAAGGCGGGCCTCTGTCTCTGGCTTTGGCTGGAGGTTGGAAGGAGGGCTGGCAGAGATGCCTTTCTGACACCCAAATCCTTTCTTACTTCATGAATATGCGTGAGCCCCCTGATGAGAGGGGCAGGCAGTGCTTCCTCTCTTTAATGTGGTCAGGGATGATGGCAGATGCTCCCCAGGAGTCCTCACCTGACCTTTCCTCTGTGCACATGCTCCCTGGGGTCTCTTCCTCTCCTTGTAATGACCCCAATCTTACCAGGTGAGGGCCCCACCCTTACACCTCATGTGACCTTAGTTGCCCCTTAAAGGCCCTGTCACTAAGGATGGCCACATTGGGGGTCAGGACTTCAACATGTGAAATTTGAGGGGACACCATTCAATCCATAGCAAGTATCTCACTTGGGAGTCACAGTTTCTTGAAGATCTGGAGCAGGCCCTGGCCTGGGAGCACACTTGGTGAGAGCATCATTTCAATACGCCAAGGTTTCGGGTTCAATCCCCCATCAGAGAACACGTAAGAATCAATAACAAAAGCATAAGTATGTGGGATAACAAATGGGTCCCTCTCTCTCTGTCTCTCTCACTCTACCTTTTTCTCTTTCTCCCTTTCGGGGCCTATATTTTGTATAGTTACATAGTCTTTGCATTACCAAACAAGTATTTTCAAAAGTATTACATTGATCGCACAGATATTTCCTCTTTTGCAGCTGTTTAACACTAAAGATGCCTTCCATAAAAAGCGTGTGAAGATTATATTCGTGTTTAAAGGAAAATGCGAATGTGAACACTGCTGCTCTCCTGCGCGTTAAAGAAGAGAACTCACACATCACTTAGACACCACATCCCCCAAACGCACGCCGCTGTATGCCCTCCGCCCATCACACCTCCTGTCTTCCCAAAGGCAGCAGCAAATTCGCTACACACATATACAGACAGAAACTATATATGATATAGCGCTGTACCTAATTCCTGTAAATGGTAGAATACTGTCTTTTTCCAAGGCTTTTCTTTTTGTTTAATATACTTGTGAAAGGCATTATTTTTATCTCACGAGGCTGTAGGTATTCATTTCCAATACTTCATAATATTCTACTGCTTGTGTAGACCATCACTGATTATTTGTTCTGCTGATCAAGATCTGGGCTGTTTTTGTAGCTCCTGGGGGTCCTCTGGCGCACATGCAATGACTCCTCTAGGTGGCGCTCCTGGAGCCGCACTGCTGCAACCCAGGGATTCACGTATGTAAATCTGCCATGAGTGCCAAACTGTCTCCAACGTGGATACTAATTTGCACATCCGCCAGCAGTGCATGAAATACGATCTATAAAACCAAGTCCTTCTGAAACCCTGGTCACAGCTATGTTGAAACCTCCCCTCCGTGTATGTGAATGAGTTCCATGGGCTCCACTACTGACCGCGTGCTGGACAGCTATTCCTGTCTATGTTTGGGTACATTTACCCTTCTTCACTGGCGTTTAACATGCTGAGTAACTGACAGATGCTCCTCCCAGGAGTCCTCACCTGACCTGGTATCTGTGCACAGGTGAAGAGGGTCTCCTCCTCTTCTTATCAATCAGGACACAACCTTACCAGGTAAGGGCCCCACCCATTTACCCTCATTTAACCTTAACCTTCCCCTTAAAGGCCCTATCACCAACTATTGCCATATCGAGGGCTAGGGCTTCCACTGGGTTTCTGTGACATTTCTACACCCATGTACAAATAGGACTCCTGAAGACCTACTGGTTTGGTTCTATTTGAAACTGGCCTCCTCTTTCACTTTTCACCATCATTATACCTCACTTTGATTACCAAGGGCCTTCTCCTCCTTTATGTCCTTATTGGCTTTCTTCCTCTGAATTGATTATTAATCCCCTGTAATTTTCAACCTGCTTTTACTTCTTTTTGTTTTTAATGTGATGCCATAAGAATACTTTTGTACTATTCTCCCTATGCTCACAGTCTTACTTGCCTCTAAATATTTTGTCAAGTATCTCTGTTACCACATTTTCTCTTGAGAATTTCCTACAGTTATTTAGCTCATTATGTAAAACACTGACCATTACCTTCACTCTAAAATTTTAAAGAAAAAGTCTTCATCTCTTTTAGGTTATCAGTTTTGTTTTGGTTAATATAAAAAATAATCGGGCTTCTATAGATAATAAATTTTAAATTTAGAATCTGCTAATAATTTTTTCTTTCCTGATGTAGAACTGAAGTGCTTATATACATGACCTCATTAAAGACCTATTTCTTCCAAAGCGTGTCGTTTCCTTTCATATGGTTCATCTAGAACAGTGGTTCTCAACCTTCTGGCCCTTTAAATACAGTTCCTCATGTTGTGACCCAACCATAAAATTATTTTCGTTGCTACTTCATAACTGTAATGTTGCTACTGTTATGCATCGTAATGTAAATATCTAATATGCAGGATGGTCTTAGGCGACCCCTGTGAAAGGGTCGTTCCACTGCCAAAGGGGTCGCGACCCACAGGTTGAGAACCGCTGATCTAGAACCATTATACTATACGTTCCTAACAGTACTCAGAACTGGCAAGGTTTTGAGAATTCATTAAGTAAATCTGACATATTTTTAGGCAGGCATATGCCCTGCATATCACATTATTCTGACTAACCAAATATGACATAATGTGATACTGAATTACCTATGCTTCTTTACTGGCAATAAAGGTAATCATCATGGGTGGGTTGTGTCCCTCCTTGATTTTTATTAAGAGACTACACATCACTAGATTAAAGAAGAAAAATAAGAAATTCAGAGTGACAGATATCTAGGGACAGACTTCTAGGATTAATAATATAGTCATTTATTTTTGTTCCTTGGAAACAGTAAAATCTAATCTAAAATCTAATACATCACTTCACTTTGTATTGTGTCTTAGTTAATATAATTTCACTGTAAGACCTAAATAAGCTGGTCCTGCGATAGCTTCATCAGTAAAAGTGGCGTTACAAAATGAACCTCAACTGCAGAACATGCCAGCACGCTGTGAGTTCGAACAGTCACTGATTTGAGGCAAATGTTTGTACAAAATTGGACAAGTGTTTGCTATGTAAGTAACGTGCCGGTGGAAGGTACTTTGAATCTATGCTGGGAATCACTCAGTGTCCGAGGAAAAGTAGATATGAAAGCTGTAACAGCAGCAAAAGTTCAAAGTGTTGTAGGTCAGTCAAGTTGTAAACTCATCTGTTGGCTAACTTGTTTCTTAACTCAATTATTCATGATGTACCCCTTAGGTAAAAGTAGCATGCCCATTCGGGCAGGATAATGGGCGATATCCTGGAATGCATATTTCAGTGTTCACAGGGTTGTATGCTTTGGAGTCTGTTAGGTGCTCAGGTAGTATTCTTCCATAATTGTACTACATGTCCTTTGATTAATGGGATCATTAGTACAAGTAATTTATAATATCAGTTATGCTCAAGTGCAAAACATAGTACCTTGATGCTCGTGTGACTTTTTAGTACAGTGGGATGGAAGTGACATACTTTTCTCCTAAACTAAAAACTTTATTAGAATCACAAGTACATTAAATTCTCTAAGTAAAGGCAATAAGAAGCAGTCAATCTTCTCTGTCAGATCACTACTAAAGTTGTTCTACTAGGTCGCAAGGCCAACAAATTACTTACTAACTGCTTAAAACTGCTCGCCATGATTCTCAAAGGGATATTCATTGCATACATGAACATTTCTGTGAGGAGACTTACCAGATTTTTCCCTTTGACCAACTTACCTATGACAATAAAGGTAAGTTACTCATTAAAGCTCAAAGTTTTCCAATGTGCAGATCAAAGTTAATTTAGATAACATGAATTCGAAGATGGGAATTGAATTCATTATGAAAATCCCATGCACATAGTTAGGCTTAAACTATTAGGCAATTTCTATTGAAAAACCCATATATTAGTAAATAGAGGTTTTCTTTGCGCACGTAGGTTCGTATTTTAGAACTCTGCCTCGTGTTTGGATGCGTTAGTACAAGGCTGAACTGCCAATCCCCATGGAGCTGTGCAGGGCAGAAATGGGAGACATGTTTGTGCCATTTCTAGGCTACTGCATCATGAGCGTGGACATGTTTGTACATTGCCAGGCCACGCTATCTCTTCTTGGCACCATTAAATACAATATATCTTCACATTCAGAGACTAAAGTGCATTATATAGCCGCTCTTTAAAAATACTGCCACCACTTCCTATAAAGCAGGCCTGCTTGTAAAACCTAAATGTTGCAGCCACAACAGACTTCCTGCCAAATAATGTGTGACCGAGACAAAACTGACTTTGCTAGCAATGCAATGAGCCTCAGATGAATTGCATTTGTAAAAACCCATGAACTTCCTTCTTCTAAATACCTTCCACCAAGTCAAGTTAGTCCAAGAAATGCTTTTCTTTTGATAACTTGAAAAGGAATATTCTGATCTTCAGTTATCTAATATCTAGAAAGTGAGTTTTACTCTAATCTGAACCTTTGAAAATGCCTTCATTTTGACACCATCTGACTACATAATTGTGTAGAGGTGTGACTGGATCTCTTACGAATCCCTCTTCCTCTAAGGCTTAGAAATGTTATGAAAATTACTCTGATTAATAACTAGGGAAAAGTCCCCCATACCCATTCTGGAGAATACTTTCCCCCTCACCCAGTCATGTAATCCACCAGGTTCACCCAGCAAGGGCGAGCTTTCATGGAAGTACTCTTCCCTTAATCCATATGCATTTCTTTTTTATAAACATGTGGCCTCATTACCATGGTCCACATTCGCCTTTTAGGGATAACATGTAACTGTTTTAAAAACAGATATGTAACTTTTTAAAATGTTCAGTTTCTAAAAACCAATCCAGGGTTCCCTATTGAAAAGAGGAGGCAAATAAAAACTGCATCCTTCAACAATGCAAGCTCCCATCACGAATCAGCCATAAATGAACTGTAGGTGACGCATCGTTTACACGTAAGCCTCACTGTGATGCTGTTCTTCAGATGTGAGTCAAGGTTGCTCATTACAGTAAAATTATCTGGGATTGGGGAAATTAGGAATTGGTGTCTTTAAAAGTCTATTCTGTGACCGATAGATTCATAATACATTTTAAGCCTGTCTTTCTGGTACGGAGAGATAGAATACAGCTTCTTGAGACAATTTTCAGTTATAAGAGAAGTTTACATCTTGTGCCAAATATGTAAATATTGGAAATGGGTTGAGGTAAATTGAAGAAATCTTTTCACCCTTAAGAGCCAAACAATAACTATCTTGTGACCCGAGACATCTGCAGATACTCAGGAGGGTCATATATTTGAGGAATGGAAAGTAACGTATTGGATTTCCTCAAATCAGTGAGTTCATGTGATGGAACTCAGTTAGGGCAGATTATTTATCTTCCCAACAAATGCTAGATTTACAGCTGAGCCCACGCGCTAATAGATCTCCAAGGGCCCAGGGTGGGCTGATGGCTGGCACTTGCAATGTTCAAGTTTTCGTTTCAAGACAGAATGATTGACAAAGTTTTGGTTGCCAAAGTTGAGAATACCTGGTTATCTTTGAAGGCTGAATCTAACACCTAATAAAGTGAAACATGACAGCAAGACATTAAAATACTTAAAATTACAGCATAACAAATATTCTTGGCAGTTCGGATACTTATTCTCTTATTATAGCCAATGGCAACATTTTATTCCAATTAAAATATTTTATCACTTCTCTTGTTTGAACCAATTTAGAATTCTTTATTTTTAAGTAAAGGTGATTGTAAGTGTTAATTTTTGTGATGAATTCAGAGATAATTTGCTACCGAGAATTATCAGTCCCAGGTGATAATTTAACTCCATTAGATTTAATGACATTGAATCTACAGTTACTTCACTAATAATATTTTTACAAAGGCTGGAAGAGTCGCCTAAACTAATTATGAAAGACTAATGGTTCAAAATAGAAAGATATTAGGGTTCTAATAGGAGACACAGGATAGTACAATATAGTAAATTTTAAAGAATTATAAACTGTGACTATTTAATAAGAACAAAACACAATGATCTTCTGCCAAGTTTTTCATTTCCAATGATGACATATAGATGAACCAAATAAAATTAGTGTGTTACGGTCTACATTCGATCACTGTTTCTACTTAGGTAGAAGTTAGGTAGAAGAGCAAACACTGGAATCGCTGGATCAGGTTTCGTCCTAGCTATACCTTTCACATTATTTTCACTTTGAGGAAGCGCCTTGCCCATGTTTCCTTGTTTATAAATAGGCGGTAAGAATGCCTCCCTATTACCTGAAGATTTCAACTCAATGTTTATGAAGTGCTTTTTCAACAGACTGTCACTGTATGAATCATTACTATTATTGTTAGTAATGTTATCCTTAGTAATTGTTAGTATTTATACTGTACTTTATTCAAAAATGCAATACAGGTATCCAGATATTATTGTTACTTCAGAAAGAATGAAAAACCATCTTACTTCTCACAAATTTTAAAGTGACATATAAATTTTATCTTAGGTATAAATAGTTGAAATGATAACATTACTTAAATATTGACACCAATGAGGCATAAATACTGTAATAAACTGATATCATCACCATTCATTTAAAATCACATAAACAAGCTATTATCTATAAATAGGAAATTTTGTGCCATTAATTCTGTCTCCTTGGACTTTTATTCCCATTCCAATTCTGCAACACCAATTCATCCTGATGTAATATGACTTCATATTTAAAGTTCTTCTATTGACTGTCTCATCTTACTTCCTTATAAATAGGTATTTTTAAAATTTAAGGTCCTATAGCCATAGGATCTTCATATCTTTTACATTGACTTTTTATCACAATTATTAATAGTGCTTAATTTATTTAAAACAGCAAAGTACACTATTTAATTCCAAAAAATTCATTTTTATAAAGTAAAATTCATTGAAAAAGACCCTGGGTGACTTGTTTATAGCAATTGTTGGAATGTTCCTTGACTGGCCATCCGGAGCAGTTTACCCATCAGGCCCAGCACTGGTGGGGGTCTGGAGCCAGCCCTGTGCCTTTCCGCAAGGATCCCTGTTCAAGGACAGACAGGAAAGGCAAAACTGCAGGCAGACAGCTTTCCAGGCTGGTGAATTTCATATCAACTACAACTAAAATGAAAGAGTATACTATCTGGTTTCTTTAAAACTATTCATACTGCAGTGGCCCGTGGTAAAACTTGGGGGAACGGTCAAGGGTACACATCAGAAAACCACTTTCCTAACACTGTTGCTCCCTCATGCTCTTTATTGATTCTGAATAGTCAATCATCTTTCCAGTCTGTTTTCATTAATGACTGAAACTGTCTCAGCTGTATTAGAAATGGAATGATGAAATTCAAGAACAACCTAATAGAACCCAGGCAGACCAACCATGGGGAGATCACATGGGTTTGCAAGCCTGGTCACTCTCCCCAATTCTCCCTCAGAGGTTAAGTGTTTGAAATACAGGGAAGAGCCATCATTATAACCAACAGAAAATAGTATTTGTTGAACAACCTGCCACAGAGGTGGATTGGCAAGAGGCCCTCGGGGCCCTCGAGTATTGGTATTAAGTCAACAGGAGTGCCAAGGAACTGGCTTCTATGGCATTGAGCCCAGCAGCCACGTGGGGTGGACAAGCTCTGGTAACAAGGTTGTGGAGGCCTCTGCGATGACTTTGCAGTGTGATAAAGACCACGTTGAATTAGAATCACACACCTGTTAGAGAACAGACTTAGCTCTGTCTGTTTCTGAGTGACATTTTGAGCTCAAGTACAACCACCTGTGCAGAGGAAGCAGGGGGACAGGCAGAGCCCTGTGTCATCTAAGAAGTCTCTGCAGAGCCCTGCTTCCTTTAAGACCTTTGATCAACACAATTCAAGAGACTGCATGCACTTTGTTGGCTCTTGATTTACATTTATAGATTTTTGGGTGGAACATCATGAAATGAGTAAACATCACCTAGACCAGTGGTTGGCAAACTGCGGCTCGTCAAACCGCGTCTCGCGAGCCACACATGGCTCTTTGGCCCCTTGAGTGTGGCTCTTCCACAAAATACCGGCTCTTCCACAAAGTACCGACTTCTGCGCATGGGCCATGAAGTTTCAATCGCACTGTACGTGCGTGCCTGCACGTGGTATTTTGTGGAAGAGCCACACTCAAGGGGCCAAAGAGCCGCATGTGGCTGGTGAGCCGTGGTTTGCCGAGCCGCAGTTTGCCAACCACTGACCTAGACCAATTATTTGTAGAAAGATAACGCGGTAAACACGGGATAGTAAATGCCATTTCCAAGATCACACAGCTAATGGCAACACTGAAATGAGAGTGTGGTATTCCAGTTCGCTGCCTCTTGCCTTAGTCTCAATGCTAAAGCAGACTTTCTGCAAGTGGGTCTGTAAACCAGCAGCTTTGAAATCAACTGGGAACATCTTAGAAATGCACATTTCTGGCTCCTCCCAGACTCGCTGGATTCAAAACTCTGTGTTTTTGACCCTGCAATATTGGTTTTAACCAACTTATCTACATTAATAGAAGACAAACATGCAAATTGACCATACCTTTGCTACACCTTAAGCCATGCCCACCAGCCAATCAGAGCAACTATATGCAAATTAACCCAACCAAGATGGTGGCCAGCAGCCATGGAGCTGGAGCAAGCAGGAGGCTTGGTTTCCCCAATGATAGAGGAAGCCAAGCTTCCCAGTCTGCTGCTGCTTCCTCTCAAGGCAACAAAGTTTCAATTATAGAAGGTAAATAAACCCCAGATACCTGCTTCCAGTCACCATGGAGCGAATAAAAAAAAAACAACAAAAAAAGGAAAGGCTGGGAGCTTTGTATGCCGCAGGGCTTGGTCAGTCTGAAAACAACCGTCAGCCCCTCACCCAGGCTGGCCAGGCACCCCAGTGGGGATCCCCACCCTGAAGAGGGTGTGACAGGCTGCAAACATCCCTCAGCCCCTCACCCAGACTGGCCAAGCCCCCATGGGGTGAGGGTCCCCACTGGGCGGCTTGACCAGCCTGCAAACAGCTATCAGCCCCTCATCCAGGCTGGCCAGGCACCCTAGCGGGACCCCCACCCTGATCCAGGACACCCTTCAGGGCAAACCAGTTGGCCCCCACCCGTGCACCAGGCCTCTATTTTATATAATAAAAGGGTAATATGCAAACTAACCCTAACAGCAGAACGACTGGGAATGACTGGTCACTATGACACACACTGACCACCAGGGGGTAGATGCTCAATGCAGCAGCTGCCCTCTGGTGGTCAGCACACTCCCACAGGGGGAGCTCTGCTCAGCCACAAGCCAGGCTGACGCTGCCAGTACAGCGGTGGTGGAGGGAGCCTCTCCTGTCTCCTCAGCACACTAAGGATGTCCGACTGCAGCTTAGGTCTGCTCCCTGCTGGCAAGTGGACATCCCCGAGGGCTGCTGGACTGCCAGAGGGATATCTGACTAAGAGCTTGGGCCTGATCCCCCAGGAAGCAGGCCTAAGCCAGCAGGTGGTCATCCTCCAAAGGGTCCCAGACTGCAAGAGGGCATAGGCTGGGCTGAGGGACCACCCCGAGTGCACAAATTTTTGTGCACCGGGCCTCTAGTCCTATATGATAAAAGCCTAATATGCAAATGGACCAAATGGCAGAAAGACTGGTTGCTATGACATGCACTGACCACAAGGGGCAGATGCTCAATGCAGGAATTGCCCCCAGCCCATAGGCACAGGCCAGCCAAGGTGGATGCCAGCAGGTGCCCCCGATTGTCCCACCGGTCACCCCGCAGAAGAAGGCGACCAGCAGCAGCAGCAGTGGGGGGTGGGGCCAGCCAGCAAGTGGGCAGTGGCAGAGGGCGGGCCTGGCCAGCGAGCAGGCTGGCACCGCTCCCCAATCATGCTGCCAGTCACCTCCAAGGCAGGTGCCAGCGGAGGCCCCCAATCTCCCTGCCAGTCGCCCCACAGACCAGCCCTGATGGCCAGCTTGAACTAGGGACCCCACCTGTGCACAAATTTCGTGCACCAGGCCTCTAGTTCTGATATGACATTTGAGAAACACTGGTTAGAGACTAGAGATGAAGACTGGACTCGGTGTTGTCCACTGAGGCAGCGTCCATGTCCTGCCTCTGGAGGCCACTGGGCACCATGGGGCCACAAGATAGGAGTTATACCAGGCAGTGTCCAAATTTTGACCTATAAGTATTAGCTTCTAAGTTCTCTTCTCATTCATTTCAAATTCTATATCGTTTTGATGAAAAAGGTTACAGACTCTGCATTTTAATAATGCTTTTTATATTTATTAAATGTTTATATGAAGAAGAAATGATAACAGCCAAACGTCAAGAAAGTCTTCTACTCTCCTCTTAACCATAATATAACAAGTTCTGTTTTCTATGTGAGAATGGGGATCACTTCCCAGCAGTCCTTTGGGAAGGGATAGGCCTCCTGGGGAACAGCTCACAGGCCTATCTGAAGGGGGAATGGGAGAATGCATATATATTTTTAAAAATATATTTTATTGATTTTTTACAGAGAGGAAGGGAGAGGGATAGAGAGTTAAGAACATCAATGAGAGAGAAACATTGATCAGCTGCCTCCTGCACAACTCCCACTGGGGATGTGCCCACAACCAAGGTATATGCCCTTGACCAGAATCGAACCTGGGACCTTTCAGTCGGCAGGCCAATGCTCTACCCACTGAGCCAAACTTGTCAGGGCAAGAGAATGTATATTTTCAAAGTTACATTTTTTAAAGTCAAGTGTAGATTTGAAAAGCAGGACAGTTATAGGAATTGCTCAAAACAAAGGTGGTGAGAATGATATTAAAGTTCTACAAAGGACCCTCATTTTAGAATGAAGTTTTTTTCTCCTTTAGTACATTTGATTGTGGAGGGGTAGATTTCCTCATTAATATCCAGGGAATTCTGTACTCTAGTGAGAGAATAGCATGAAACACTGTAAGGCAAGCATGTCAAACTCAGAGCCCGCGGGCCGCATCCCTTGTTTATTTGGCCCGTGTTAGCCTTTGACTTTGACATGCTTGCATAAGGTGTGGGCAATTGTTTGCAGAAGTGTAGTGATTTCAGCTACTCTGCTACTATAACTACAATCATATTTATAACCGAATAAAAATTTTTAATTCTTTTTTTCAAATGCTTATTTAATTTGTTGAATTATTCCTGTGACTGAAAACATTTTGTTATACATATTTCATAAAATAAACATAAAATTAGCATATAATCCAGACTATAGACATATTTAACAAAATGATGTTCTTTAAAATGTTCACATGTGACATTTAAATTTTTTCTTTACAGCCAAAATAATTTTAATCATAAAATATACTGTAATTGAATGAGTATATTACCTAAAAATGCTTTTGAGAATGATTATTTTTTTCCTAAAGAATGAACGCATTCATACACCTCTCTCACTCCTATTTCTTTTTACTACTCAATGAGTTTAAGGGCACATAAAGAAAAAAATGAATACTGGTTCTTTAGGCATCTTTCCCATATGCTTCCAATATACAATTTGGAAGGCAAAAGAGTGGTTAGTAGCTAAATTGCCAAATATATTTCTTTGCAGTAAAAAGAAAAGTGCCTTTGTAGAAATGCGGTGGAATTTTCCTATTAAACATGGTGGAACAATTTCTCACCATCTGTAGCATTCATTTAAAAAATGTAAACAGTGGTCTATTTGCCATCTGTTTGAGAGACTTTTTATAATACTTTTGAATCTGTCATTCAATGATATCACCAACTTTACTATCAAAAGATGGTTAAATCCATGATCAATGACATTTCTGGTAGCCACACACGCCCGCTGTGGAGATGAAACAGCGAAGGGCTGTAAAGATGGCCAGTGACAGCCCTAATAGTTCAGTTAACACCAATAAAACAGTACAGGAGAGCTATTCAAAGGCATTTAACATCTTGCTGAAGGTGAAGAGAAGAATATCTCCAAATGAGTGCTGGTATCAGCTTACGCCAGGTAGCTATTAAACAGGCAAATTACAATCCCAGCCCTTCCCACATCCTTGGAAATGTGTTGAAAATGATATTGCCCACAGAATTGTTCACCAGGTTTCCTACCCAACCAAATGTTCCAAGGTAATTAGTGAGTTTTTCTACATATTCAAGGAAGCAAAATCAGGACTAATTAAAAGTTTACTGAGTAGATAAAACCAATGTCTATGGATATAGACATTTATCTTCAAGGAAATGCCATTAGGATTTCCTATCCTGAAGTGGCATAAACACTCAGATCGTCACATGGAAGGAAGAGTCCCCCCTGGTTATGAGGTTTGGGGATTTTGGCAACAGCAAAACAACATCACTCTCCTATACTAACACAGTTTTTAAAATAAAAAAATGTCTTTTTAGACGTTTTTCCTTCAAATTACAAAAATCTATATAATTCTTCGGTAATGCTTCACCACCCACTGTTTTGGCCAGCACAGAGTAGAAGTGTGAACAGAACAGAGAGGACAGAAAGCCATTCCCTTCGCGAACCTCACTGAATGGTAAATAGAATGTCAGACATTAGGCATCCTTATAAAATTCCCTCTTAAAGATATGCTTTAGAGGTTCCTGTTATGTAACCCTCGAGTTTTCCTGGAGCTTGGGATTGGGATTTCCTAAAGCCTTTTCTATTTCATGGTGCTTGTGTGTTAATGTATCACAGAATGACACGGAAATGAAGTCCATTACTATCAGAAATCAGATTCAACATCGGTCCCTGTACAAAGGCAGAGGAGGAGGCAGTTATAGATTTAGAATACATACTAAGAAAGTAATTTTAATTAAAATAAACTAGGTCACATTATGGCTCTGTATTATTTGTATTAACAAAAATGTATATTTAAATTTTATAGATTGGCTTGAGAGAGACAGAGACTTGTTGTTCCACTTATTTATGAATTCGTTGCTTCTTCTATGTGTCCTGACGGGGGATTGAACCTGCAACCTTAGTCTACTGACCAGATATTACTGAGAGCTACAGCTTGAGATTTTCCCAGCTTGGGCCGATGGGTCCACCCAGGACTAAGGAGAGGACTTTCTCAGGGGAAAGGGTGCACCCAGAATTAAATTCACCGCAGGCACAACAGAGAGCAGGTAGAATGCGGGCCCAGTTAGAACTAGTGGGAGTCCTAACTCCCCTCTTCACAGCGATGTGACAAGTGTGAAGGGCAAATGCGTCCCTCCAGGGGCTGGTTAAGCCTGTGTAGGAAGCATGGGAGGGCGTCACACTTGGTAACCTATGGGAGCCATCCTATGGTGAGTGCCCGTAAAGTGTAGGTATAAATGACCAGGACCTCTATGTCAATCAGCAGGCGCATTCCAGAGGTTTAACAAGAACACAATGTTGGTCACCCCTTTCACAGTCTAATGAAAATGGGAGGGAGGCCTGGCTCTGTTCTGTCCTTCAGGAGCCCAGACTCTCCGGGTGCGCCTCCTTCATTCCCCAAGGCCTGGCCTGGGTCTAGCCCAGGGTGCATTGGTGAGAGCCAGTCCCACACCCACGTGGCTGCAGGGCTGTGGGGAGCGCGCTCCAGGGAACCCAAGATGACCAGAGGAACGAGGTGGTGGAGCTTTCCAGGTCAGAGTTCCAGTCGGCCTTTCTAGTCCCCAAACACCTGTGAGCTCCCTGGGTCGCAGGGCGCACATGTAGGCCTCCCTGCAGACAGCTCCAACCCCGAGGCCCTACACGCCTCAGATCCAGAGCGGCTGAGAGACTTGCTCTCCGAGTCTCTCTGGGGCTGTGCACCTGGTGTCCGCTTTTGTCCCAAACTGTCAAGGACATGTGTACAGCAAACAGCTGGGCAGGGAGACACAGTGCCTCCCTCCAGGCAGAGGGCAGAACTCTGCTGTTCAGAAGGTAAGACACATAAGTCATGTTTTACAGACTCGTGGTTAGTGTTTATTTCTGAGTGGCCTTTACCTGCTGCGGACAGTATTCTGTCTCCTGAACTGCAGAAAGCAAACAGGAGGTCATTTTATAAATATTACTTTGCACCATATCTACATATACAGTCACTTTTATGTGGTCATGTTATCTACTTTTTAAAATATAACTCATGAAAAATACTGAGGCAAAAAATACATATATACTTCTCGACCAAAGCCTATTGATACACTACTAGAGAAATCTATATACCTCTATCAATAAATGCAGAAAAATCTGTTGATAATATTTGACTTTCACTTGTGATAAAATAAAGCCTATTTATAAACTAGGATTAAAAAGAACCATTTCTAAACCTATTAAGGTTATTGATCAAAAACATCCAGCCAACATCCAGCCAACATTACACTTTTTATAGTGAAATGTTGGAAGGCTTTCCTTTAAACTCAAGCCAGTATGAGACAAAGATACTGCCAATCATTGCTCACATAAATATACTGAGTGATTTAGTTAAAAAAATAAAGTGAGTAAATAAAAGATGAATTTCAGTGAATTATCTGGACAGTTTTATATTAGCAAAACAGAAGTGTAGTTTCAAAAGGGATTTCTTTCACAATAATGCATTAAAGTAAAAATATGTGCCTGTGAATTGCTGAAGCAAATAATAACAATTTAATGAAAGACGCTGAGAGGTGCCTTACTAAGTTGAAGTATATGAAACCCTTTGGCAGGTCAGAAATGGTCACATGTGAGCCACTTCCTATGGTTCACCTCAGTATATTCACGAAGAAGACGCAATGTTATGAAGTTGCCATTTTCCCCAATGCTAATTTATATAGGCCTTTCTGTTCCAGTCAACATCCAACATAAGGTAATTCCAAAGTCTGTAAAGTTTCAATAAAATACTTTTAAAAAGAATGTGAAAAGATATTACATTTACCCTTCCAAAAATCATTATAAAATGAGAATAATAGCTAAAGAGGAGCACTGGTGTACAGGTGGGCAAGTAGCCAGTGGGGCAGTACTGGGAGACCAGAAAGAGGCACCCCAGCACTGCCCATCATGATTGAAACCCAAGTTGCCTCTGCAGACCCACTAGGCAAGCACGGACTGCTCAGTGAAGGACAGACGGACAACTGAGATCTACGTGGCAGAAGATCAGTCTGCAGAAATCATGCCCAGGTAACAGAAGTTCAAAGCTTTTTGAAGTAAACATAGGAGATGGTCATGACATTAAGGCAGGAGAGAACTTATTCAAACAGTGCAATTCATAAGGAAAAGATTCATCCATTTACAGCCTCCTATTCATCAAAAGCATCATTTTAAAAGTGTGATTAAAAGCCACAGAGTTTTAACCTATAAACCCGGCAAGGAGTTTGTATACAGAATATATCAATTACTCTTACCAATGTGGGGAAAGAAATTCAGCCCACCTAAAAACTGGGCAAAGATCGAGGTGATGCGTGTTATATGAGAGAGGCACAGATGACATGTAAACATGAAAACAGACTCAACCTCATTTGACTATGGGAAATACACATCCAAACAACACAGAATTACCACTTCACAGTGATCAGGTTGACCAAGCCTTAACCGGGCTGCCCCTTTCAGGGTTGTTTCTGGACATGGAGCAATGAGAACCTCACACAAGCTGGTAGGAATGTAAATCGGGAGATCACTTTGCAGATAAATATAAATTCAACCAGTGAAGTTAAGCTGTGAGCCTTATGGCTCATAAGTTTATTCCTAGGCCTGGAGCGGGCAGAGTTTCCTGCCCACTTGCCCAAAAAGTTATAGAAAAGAAGGTTCATTGTGGTAATATTTAGTCCAAGAACACACATGAGTGCCCATCAACAGGAACTTTCACATAAAGTTCAAAACCATGCAAAACTAAGTAATGGTTGGAGGATACACACAAGGGAAGACATTCTTTCACAGAGCAATTATATGACAAATACAACAGGGGGGATGGGTCATGGTTATGACAGAGAGGAGAGATGAGGAACCAGGGTCAGGGAGGAATACACAGAGGCCTTAGTGTGTGTAAGTCAGTTACTTGAATTATATTATTACCTGTGCCTCATAACGGTATTAAAACATTCCTATGTACGAACAAAATGCTTCACAATTCACGAGAGAATGAGTTACTACTTAGAAACCCAAATTTGGTTAGGATACACCCGTCCCAGGTCACTTTAAATCAATTCAGTTTTCCTAGATCTGGATAAATACAGCCATTCACAAGCATGATTTCAAATCCAGGCCAGGTCTGTCCCTGGCATGACACATAGAAAACTCATATATCTTTTTCTCCACAACTAATACAATTACAGGGCTCCTGAAGTATAATCTTAAAGTAACTTCCCTAGGCCCTCTGTCTCTTTAATATTAATCCAGTGGGTGACAGGGCATCTGAGATTTGCTTTAATAAAGGTAGCAGCATGGGCGAACCAAGCTAGTCATGAGCTGATGTCTGTTCCAATTAGTGATGGGCGCATGGGAGTCCACAGTACCATGATCTCTACTTTTGTATGTATATGAAATTTCCCACAGTAAGTTTTTAAAAACCAGTTTAGTGGTCAAGATTTTTCCTTGCATGTACATGAAAATGAATTCTACTGACTTTTTTTGACTACTCTTAGGTAATAAGAATAACATGGTTGCTTTAAGTCAGGGACTACTATCTGCATTTAGAAATTATAAGACCCTTATAATTAAATCTTCCCCTCCCTAGTTAAGACATTATATAGACAAGAGGCCAGGAAATGTGGTGGGGTGGGATTCTGGTTCATTTTTCTGTGTCCATTTGCATAAAAAGGATTTTGATCTCTTCCAGGTATGAGTTTAAAGAGGAAAAGAATAATGGGGAACAGGAAAACTCTTACTGATTGGTGCTGTACTGCAGTCCATGGGAATTGCTGGTGTTTATAGCTTATGTTTTATAGCTTATATTTTTATTTTATGTAACTAGAGGCCCAGTGCACAAAATCCGTGCACCAGTAGGGTCCCTAGTGGCTGCCAGCTGCCAGCCAGGTATTCCCTCCCTTCCCCTGACCGCCTGCCACCAGCCAGGGCCTCCCTCCCTTCCCCTGGCTGGCCCCACCCCCACTACCTGGTCGAACTCCTGGAAGAACTCCAGTAGAGGGGACAATTTGCATACTACGCTTTTATTATATAGTATGTGTAATTTGCTTCATAACTAAGCTACAAATTAAACTGTTTTTTTTTAACATTGATTGTTCTGCCCTTGACTTGTCAAATTTATGATTTGAAAAAAGAATTTGAACTTTAAAAGCAACTCTTCACTGATTATTTTGCACACATTATTTGATTAGTCTAGACCAGCCGTGGGCAAACTACGGCCCGCGGGCCGGATCCGGCCCGTTTGAAATGAATAAAACTATTGAAAAAAAAGACCGTACCCTTTTATGTAATGATGTTTACTTTGAATTTATATTAGTTCACACAAACACTCCATCCATGCTTTTGTTCCGGCCTCCGGTCCAGTTTAAGAACCCATTGTGGCCCTCGAGTCAAAAAGTTTGCCCACCCCTGGTCTAGACAGTCTGTATTTGTCAAACATTCTGGAAATCAAAGTTTCAGTGCCATTATGCAATCACAAGTCTGAATATCTGGTTGTATAGAAATTGAGGTTAATAAAAATGAGACCTTGAAAATGAGCCCCCCTTTTTAAAAATATATTTTTATTGACTTCAGAGAGGAAGGAAGAGGGAAAAAGAGATAGAAACATTAATTTTGAGAAAGAATCATTGATCGGCTGCCTCCTGCACGCCCCCTACTGGGGATCAAGCCCACAACCCAGGCATGTGCCCTGACCAGGAATTGAACCCTGACCTCCTAGTTCAGAGGTTGAAGTTCAACCACTGAGCCACGCCAGCCAAAGCTCTGTTTTTTTAATGAAACGTGTTCCTTCTGGAATGCAGGGCCTGTGGTGCATTGGGATGGCATGTGACAGAGGTTCTGTCCAGGCTAACCCAACAGTAAGCGATGACACCTCCCCCCTTCAGTCTGTAGGGTGTGTGTGTTTTTTCCAAAGAAAATCTTTAGTTAGTTGGAGACCATATGGCATGTAGACCGCTAGGGCCAGTTAATTTCTTTATTGCTCTGCTGTGAGCAAGAATAAGCATTTCCTCTGACTCTTTTCCAAATATAAGTTCAGACAAATGTTAGGCATTTTTGAAATCTGAGATAACAGGACTCTATAGTGAGCATATTTTTAGGTGGAGAAAAAAAAGGCCCACCCTTATTTCCTCTTATCTAACCAATACTGTTCCACATGCCCTCTATATCTTTGGATGTTATAGCATTTAAAAGACTAGATAAGAATAGACAGGAAAAAGAAGCAAGAGGAAGAGAAGAGTAATAGAAAAATAGTTTTAAAAGGTGGAAGTGACAAGAGAAAAAGCATAGAAAGAAAAACATGAAAAAGAAAATGCTCAATTTATTGATAAAAATCTTTAGCAGTGCCAAAGTGGAAAAAGCTAACACAGAAATAAGTCTTTGCTCTCCTTTGCTGCTCACATGGCTCCCGACTCACACACCTGAGACGCTGCTTCTAGATGAACAAGGTCAGGAGACACCACCCAGTCAGTCGTACCCAGACACTCGTGTTGTTCTCCGGGAGAGTGGTGATTGTGCTTTTTAAGGCAGCAGACTGTATATTCAGTCGGGTCCTAATCTAAAATGCAGTGTCCAAAAACACCTCACATTGCAGAGTTTCTGAAAATGGAAGCTTATTATAGAGTGAAATCACAGTCCAATTAATATTGAAAAGTGGTATCATTTTAATGAACAGTTTCCATCTGTCTATCAAAGGGACATGGCTGTGGGGACACTAAAAACAGAAACAGCACTCTGTAATTAATCTAAATAATTCTCATTTATGTCAGAAAGTTGGAAATCCTAGTCATGTAACCATAAGTCATAGGCATTGCCCTGGGAAAGGGAATGAGATAAAAGCAATATAGGCTCATGCATAGGAGCATCGTGTGAGGCTAACCTCAAGGTCAGGGGAGGGCAGAGGGGTGTGAGAAGGAGTCATGGGCCAAACAAGTTCTAAATATATTTGTAGGCTAACCAAAATACAACCTTTATGTATTAATTTACTTTTAATAATGAAGTATATTGTGGAAATTTTACCACTACCCGGGGAAAGCTGGGTAATAGTAAGAACCTCCGCACAACAGATGAAGGAGATCGTTTTGAATTTTTGCTTCTGTAGATTATGAAATTTCAAAAAAAATCTACTCAAATGTGCAGAACAACAGACAAGAATGAAGATTTTTGTAATGACTGAGAGATTCACGTATTTATACCATCATATTGCTCTGAAATCTGGACTGGAGCACAGAATCTATGTCAAGGTTAAATGAAATGAGATAACTCCAGTAATGTAGTCCAGATGAGCCCAGTGGCTTGGCAGGCAGTAAGAGTGTTAATAAATGAACTTCAATTTCCCAGTCTTTAAATTTAAGGAATAAAAGAAAAGAAAGACAGTAAGAGCCTGGTTAGACCATTAAAATTCATTTCTGCACTTAATTTGGTGATGAGCTTGGGGGGGCGGGAGGGGGGTGGGATATGTGAATCTATGTTCTTTAAGTCGATCTCTAATTTACTGTAACTTGTTCAATATCTTTTAGGTTTTCCGGATTTCAAACTCTTTTGACCACAACACAGGGTATTTTGCAGAACCCAGTCCACACGCGTGCGCGCCCGGCACTGACAAGGCTGATGAGGGCACGCTCCTGGGCCCCGCAGAGTGCCGTCAGCTTCCGGGGTCTGAGTGCTGGCAGCTCTCACTGCCCGTCATGCGCCCTTTACCTCTTACCCTGCATCCGGCAAACGGATAAGCAAGCTCCTTCCTGTGGAGCTCAGAGAACTGGGTTTTCCAACCACCCAAGGCCCAGCCTGACATGAGAACCTTTGCCAATCTCACCTCTCTCACCGCCACAGAAACTCCGAGCCCTGGGACTCTCCTTCTGGAACCTTCTCCAGTCATTTCTGAACCTGTGTGGAGCCGCCTGGCTCTCCCCAGAGAAGCCTATTAGGGGTATTAGTTTTTCCACACTTTCTTGGTGCATGTGTGGCACTGCCGCTTCCACACAGGAACCAAACTTGGGGCCACTCCTCCTCCTCAGGGTGACCACAGCACCATAGCTGATGGATTTTCCTATTTGTCTATGCTTTCTCTCATCAATTAGTGTACTAATTCCACAGTAGCTGCTAGAGAAAAGTCTAGCACAGAAAGAAGGTAAAGCAATGTCATATGGAAACTTAAATGCCTTTTGTGAAGTCATTTGGGAAAAGCTTTTAAAATAAGCAACAATAAGAAACAAACAAACACCCCAGGATATGTATGGAGTGCTTCATACCATCAGTCCCCTAAGGGGAAAACTCGACACTTTGCTGAAGAAGTGGCTAGAGGAGAGGGTGGGTCTAGAAAACAGGGTCACGGTCAGGGGCTGGAGTCTGCACCCTCATGCAGCTGCGTCCTGCACACAGCACAGGCCTGCCTGTCTGTTCAGGAAGGGGCATTGGACGTGCCCAGAGCAATACGCTTCTTCTGACGCTGAGCTGAGTGAGAACTGGTTTTACCAAATGTGTGTAATTACTTGTGAAGACCTCCAACCTTCCCATAACTGCCCCCGGAGCTTTTAAAAGAATAAAAATCACATCAGCTCCTTGTTGGGTGAAAAAGAATCTGCCTTGGATTTCACTGAAAAGGAAGGAGCCCTCCCTGACCGATACCCAGCACAGCCACTGCCAGGGGAAATGTCTTTCAGGACTTCCTGGAATGGCTATTCCGCCGTCATTATCATCATCCGAGGCTTTGTTTCTTTGAGAAGCATCCCAGGTCCTCCCTTCAGCTGCCCCTGGGCCGCAGGCTTGGCAGAACACACACACACACCACGTTATCAGAGGCAGTGCCGGCTGCAGTGGCCTGGTTTTCCCTGTTCCTGTCCTATAGCTAATGTCATATTTCATCGCGGAGGGGCAGGGTCTGGTTATCTGATTGAGCCTGGCACCAGGAAGAATAATGGCCTGTAGGATCTGGAGATGTGAGGGACGCGCTCCTGTCCAGGCAGAGACCACCACTGATTACATACTGATTAAGCAAAACAGTCCTAGCTAAGAAACTCAATTTTTTTTTTTAATATGAGGAATCTAGTGAAAAAAATAAACTGATGGACAAAATAGGTCCAGAGGCATGGAAGCATGGAACAGATGGATGGATCTCAGAGGGAAGGAAGGAGGAAAGAGATTCAGCAAAGAACTTAAATGCATATATGCATAGCCCAAGTTGCAGACAAAGTGTGGGAAAGGCCTGGGGTGGGGTGGGGGCTGGGTATAAGGAGGAGGTAAGGGGAGAAGAGAGGGCATCTGTAATACCCTATACAATGAAGATAAATAAAAACAATTTTTTTAAAGATTGGGAATATCCATTATGGATAATGACCCAGATCCCTACTAGACAAAAGACCAGAAATGAAGATTTTGATGGATGTGGGCATGAATAAAGATGTATATTAAGAAAGATCTTGTGAGTATATATAATATTTTAATTAAAACTCACACACATCCACATACACCTTAGACACAGAGAGCCACCTGTGTAGAAGCCAAGCAAGTCTGAACATCCTGTAGCCGCTGAGGGCATTGCTCAGAGCAGTAATCTGTTCATGGGGACGATGAAGACTCGGCAACGAAGAGAACATCATGATGCTTTTCCATTCGAGAAGGCGAAGAGTGTGTGGTATATTTAGAAGAATTTCCCTCAATATATTGTGAAATAGTGAAAAGAGAATTAGCTGCTCTAAGGGTAAGCATCTAGAAACTGAAAACAATTATTTTGTTCAAAACAGAATAAATAAGTGTATCATTTCTAAAACAAGAATTAAGAGAATTACAGAAAATTATCAAAAGAGGTTATGGATCTTTCTGCTTTGTCTTTCGTTCCCTTTTTTTCTTTCTCTGTATTTTTTTCTATTTCTAGAACGGCCTGACTAGAAAGAGTATCCGTAACTCTGACCTTTGACAACCTGGACAATTAATTGGGTAGAAATGGGACACAACCCAGTTGACAAAACCAAACCAGTTTACCTTAACTTCCAGAACACTCTTCAGAGAGAAGTCCCGTAGAACTGCAGCAAATTGCTTAGCTGAAACGATAAAATATTATAAAAATTACTGTGGGGAGATAAGACATTTTAAAATCCATATAGTGTTTATGTGCTAAGCATTCATAAAAATTATACCTGACCATATGCCATTAACTAGGAAAACTATATTAAAATATGTGATGAAAAACACATGTTCCATTTTTTACTATGACATCTACATTGGGAATTGAGGTAAAACTGAGGTCCATGTGATTCAGATTTTTTACCTTCCCTTCCACTAACCACAGCCAATAGAAAAATGCAACCAAATTGGCCAAGAAGCTTTCATTATTTAATCATTAACAAATAAGTAACAAGCAAGAATATAAGTAAGTAAACAAATAATTAGACAATAAAATCAGAGACAGAAAGAACTCTGGGTAAGCATCTAGAAACTGGAAACAATTATTTTGTTCAGAACGGAATAAATAAGTGTATCATTTCTAAAACAAGAATTAAAAAGAATATAAGTTCAGAATTCGGGAGAGAGAAAAAGATTGGCAATTTCTTTGCTGCGTTCAAAATTGTTATTTTAATTCCAATGATTCAATGCCTGATAATTGCAAGTCAGGAAAGCAAGGCTAGGCCATAATTGAAGAAACCTTTCAAATCCGCAAAGGACAATGAAAAAATGGATAACATTTTATTGTATCAAATATAAAAGATAAGATATAATCAAACAATTCTTAAAATTTGAAAAGGAAAAACTAACACCTGAACAGTGAGCAAGGAGCTGATACAGAATTCACAAACTGGGTAGCATGTTAGGTAGCAGATATTTCTTCACTGATCACTACAATCAGCCATAACTAAGATTCGTTACCGGGTCAGTAGCCAAGAAATTCATTCACTCATAATCACTCATTCACTCATTCATTTTCTCTCTCTCTCGCTCTCTCTGTCTCAGTAAGAATTAGAAGTTCTCTCTTATTTTGGGCTCTTGTTCATTTACGGTAACACAGAGAAAGATGTTTCCAATTCCAACAGCAATCCTCGAGAGCTGGAGGCCTCTGGCAGCTGTTATCATTACGCAGAATCTTCCACACATGACCTGGCAACACAACTGTCCAGCTGTGTGGCTACTGTCAGGCAGTGACTTGGATGAGTGTGGATTCAAAAAGTACATTTCCTGTTCTCGTGCTTCTGTCATCCTCATCTCAATTAAGCTCATTCTCCAGAAAAGTAGGTCTGGGTTAAGTTTATTTTAAAAAAAACCTGTTGCATCTAATTCAGTCCGATCAAATGTGAGGTAACATAAGAAAGAGGCTTATTATTTGAAAGGTTACCGATGTCCAGTTTCCAAAGACCAAATAGAGACAAACTTCATTTTAAAACAAAAAAAAAGGGGGCTACCATTCCTCTATAATGTAACTAAAGCATTCTAGGAACGTCTGTAGTTGCTTGTACAAGTTTAGGAATTAGATTCTTACGAACTTAGAACTTACAAAGCTTCCCTCCCGAGCCAGTCTGCATGAAGCGCTGGCCACAGGGCCGCCTCCCGCCCAAGGGCAAGGGGATACCGAATACATCAGAAGACCTAACCTCTGGCAGACAGCTCCTCTGCGGGGCGGGCGGGATGCACCTAATAAAGTCCTATCAACACACCCAGGGACGCAGCTACTGTAACTCACACTTCACACAGGAGATGAGAAGAGCGGCTGGCGAGGTGCCGGGCCTCCCTTTCCATTTGCCTCTCAGCAGCCTCTCACTGTACCGTTGAGCATAGAGTTTAATTTTTATGTTCCAACCCGGCTTCAGTTCCTGCTTTATATACAAGCCATGCTACAAAAGCAAGAAAAAGGTACCAATGCAAACTACACTTAGACAGTTTCTCAGAATAAAGGGGAAGATAAAAGATACGGAGCACCTTCAACTTCTCCATTATTTCGCTGATGGCGCTAAATATTCACCCTGCATTAATTGGCCTATCTATTAGTCCGTGTTTGGAAACAACTAACATTAAAAGCACAGGACATTTTAAGCCTTCAATACATGTATTATTATATCCAATTTAAATATTTAAATGCTCATGCATTAGTGACCTTTGCACTTCAAAATCAATCATACCTTTAAAACATCTAATTTCATGGTATAGATGTAAATGTTCAAATTTCTATACTTAAATCCATTTATCCTTAAAAGACGAAGTAAGGTGTGGCAAGAACACTCACTAGAAGTCAAGAGCCGGGAATTCTTGTTGTGAACACTAACTACAGTGCAAGGTCATGACCTCTGTCCTGATATGTGTCTTCTCAGATGTAAACAAGTCAGTCAGTGGTTCTCAACCTTCCTAATGCCACGACCCTTTAATACAGTTCCTCATGTTGTGGTGACCCCCAACCAAAAAATTATTTTCGTGGCTACTTCATAACTGTAATGTTGCTACTGTTATGAATCGTCATGTAAATATCTGATATGCAGGATGTATTTTCATTGTTACAAATTGAACATAATTAAAGCATAGTGATTAATCACAAAAACAATATGTAATTATATATGTGTTTTCCGATGGTCTTAGGCGACCCCTGTGAAAGGGTCGTTCGACCCCCAAAGGGTCGCGACCCACAGGTTGAGAACCGCTGAAGTAAGTGATGGTGAGGCTACTTCTAAGATCTCTTTGGGCTACAGATCAACAGGCCCGCAGAGGACATCTGGCTCAGGCGGAGTAGAGTGTCCTGAGCGAGAAAGTGGCCCCAGCCTCATTTCCTGGAACAGCCAGCGGTCACCCCACCCAGCCAACAAGAGGCAGCCGCACCGAGAGAGACAGCACCGAGGATAACAATGGCTGCTTACAGCCACAGCCTCCTGGCCAGCACTGGTCGGTCTGCAGGACACCAAACTCCATCTAGTCAGAGCAGCACACCTACATCCCCCGGCCTCTGCCCCTTGCAGGTTTTTTGTTTTGTTTTGGTTTTTGTTTTTAAATATATTTTATTGATTTTTTTACAGAGAGGAAGGGAAAGGGATAGAGAGCCAGAAACATCAATGAGAGAGAAACATTGATCAGCTGCCTCCTGCACACCCCCTACTGGGGATGTTCCCGCAACCAAGGTACATGCCCTTGATCAGAATCGAACCTGGGACCCTGGAGTCAGCAGGCCGACGCTCTAGCCACTGAGCCAAACTGGTTAGGACCCCCTTGCAGTTTTTTTCACATAAAATTCAACCCCCAGGACAGTGGACTCTGAGTCCTAACTGTCCCAGGTTGTGACTCCATCCCCTATTCCCTCTAATAAACCTCCCTCCTGCTTGCTCCCTGTGTCCGCCTAAATCCTTGCACAACTCCAATCTTACACATATCATATAAAATTATCGAGGCTAATTAATGCACACCTTTCTTTGTAAACTAACGCAATATACTAAAACTTGTATTTGAAAAATAGGAGCCAATTTCCTTTTTCACTTTACAAAAGGATAAAGGGCAGAGTGGCTTTTTATGTCAACCCTTACTTTGTTTATTATCTTTGTGATTTAGATGCAGCATTGTGGTGTGATGGCTGTCCACGGGTACACCTGTTGTAATTAACATGATAATTCTGCCTGTTTTCTCTGGACAAAGAAGCTACATAAGATGATTGCTCAACTGACTTGGAGAAAAATAGAGTAAGAATCTCCCATCTTCTGCTATTGTTCATGACTTGCTTCACAATTAACAGAAGTCACTCTGACATTTTGCTGAAGGCTACGCTTAGTGCACCATTTCTTCCGCTTGGAGGATGCTCCATTTCTCCACAATGAAATACAGCAGCAATCCTGGAAGGCAGGCCGCAGTGGCCGAGGCTAATGAGTCCCAAGGCAAGATGTGAGATTGCATCTGGGAATTGTTCTCTTTCTGACTGAAAGAGAGACATTTCCTCACTGGTTGAGATAGAATCTATTTGACGTTCCGGAGGGCAGGGTGTGAGAGGTAGTAGGTGAACATCAGGAGGGATTTCAGGTATAGGAGGCACTGCCACTCAGGAGGACAAAGGGCTAGCGTTGACCTGAACATTTTTCATGAAAGGAGATGCATTTTGTGATCACCAGTTGCAAGTTATATCAGCTAGAAAACTGGTTAGAATCACAGTAGGACATTTCATACAGATGGCTACCCATCCTCACCCCTCTGATTGAGTAGATCAGAAGCCCTGGGCTTGGGGCCCAGGAGGGGTATATTAGAAAATGTTTTTCAAGGGATTCTAATATGCAGGTAAAGAACGAATGCCCTACAGCAGTGGTTTCCACACCGGGCTGTGTATCAGACACTCCTGGGGAAAAGGAAACGATGCTGAGTCTACCTAGAGATTCTGGTGTATTGGGGATGGCAAGGAACCTGAAAGTTTGACAAACATGCCAGGTATGATTTCTGATGCAAGTGGTCCATGGGAAACACTGCCCTACATGAAAAACACTGCCTTAGGCATCAGTCCTTTATGCACGTACACAGGGAGGTGAACTTCCGATAACAAAGAAGGAAAGTGGGTGTTTGTGGGCCAGTCTATTGTGGCTACCTAGATAGGCAAAGTTATGGGTTGAAGAAAGCTGGAGTTTATGAACGTATCTATAAAAGAATAAAGTGCAGTCCATTGTTAAAAAGCAGATTCCTAGAGAGGCAGCCACGGGGGCTCTGAGGCCCTGGAATCTGTGTTTTATAGGTCTGTTCTGTTCTGAAAATACGCCCTCGTCTAGCAGGGATCTCCATCGCCCCTCTCTTCAATGCCTCTTTGAGTAGTTGTGTAGCGGCAATGCAAAGGTGGGTAGTCTACCCGCGTGTGAATAGTTAAAACCAGAATCCTGACATTGACTTAGTTACCTAGATTTACTGGTCACTGGTTACAGAGGCCAGTAGATGGGTCTGTGCTGGGGAGATCTGAGAACAGGAGGCGCTAAGGAGAAGGGAGAATAAATTCCCAAGCCCTACAAGGCTTTACTGGCCCAGTCCTCCTACAAGTGTTTGACTATTCCTCATGTCACGGGTTATACTGAGAGCGGGCATTCTTAGGCTACACCACAAGGTCAAGGCCTATTGGTCTGATACCTCTCAATATGCCCAGTGCTTCTAAAACTTCCGCACTGTGAAAACGCGGATTCTGAGTCAGCACGCCTGGGCCGGGGCCTAAGATTCCTCATTTCTAAAAGCTGTCACTTATCGCTGATGCTGCTGATCCATGGACTGCTCTCTGAGGGTGAGCTTCTAGGCAATGTCTGTGGTTCTGACACCAGCCTCCTCTCAGCCCTTCCCATTTTCTTATGCCTCCGATCACTGATCACGGACTGCATTCCCCCGAGTATCTGCATGCCTCCCTGCGACTCAGCACACCATCCTCTGGAGGGTCTTGCTCCTTCATATTCCTCACCTCTGGGAGGGCCCAGTGTGTTAACACTTTAACAGCCACTCAAAATATTTAACTTACAAACGCCGCCATGCTTGTCATCTAAATATACCATGCAAAGCAACTGCTACTTCACCAGCTTCACCAAAGAAAAATCCAGTCCAGGAAGGTTTCAAAGCTTGCCTGGGGGTGCTCCATGGCTCAACTCTTAAGATCATAAGGACTCAACTCCAGAACCTCTAACGTCAGATTCAAAATAAGTTTCCCTGAAACCACAAATACTTTTGTGGAATATGATGTCCTGATTCTCCTTGGACAACATATCAGCAACATAAACAAGCAGGACTCCCATGCATAACTTTATAGACTTGGCTATAAAACTCTACGTAAATTTTGACTGAAACTCACCATGACCATATGAACTGCCATTATTTTCACATTAGTGGAGAGGGTGATAAGACAGAAACTGAAATCACCCCGTTTGCCCGAGGCCAACAGAATGTGAAATACACTTTATAATAAATTCAACTGAGTCACGGCGCTCCATATCCGCACGTTTTAGAGCTGAGAAGGTGTAATTGGTTCGCAGGGGGGCACCTGTGAAGCTCATTCGATGGTGACATGAAACGTTCACTTGCCTAGTGAGCCTGTCAGAATGGTTGTCTTACTCAGTGAGCAACAGTGTCTGTTACACTGTATTGTCTAACCCAAAATTAAGACAAAACTTAACATTCTAATAAAAAGTAACACCTGGAACACAATGCAATGTGATTTTAGTGGCTTTGGAATACAGTGTGTTTTTAGAATGTCAATGTACATTTAAAAGTGAAATTGTTCTCCACATTTTAGTTCTACTGCATTGCCCATGTCACAGGCAATCCCGTCATTTGACAAATGTTCCCCTCTCTGGCCCTGGGGCCTGTCTTGAGGTCTCTACTTCTCCAGAAGAGAAGGAAACTCGCGAAAAGGACGGAAGGGAGGAGAGGCAGAGAACGAGAATAAACTCAGTAACTGCACTGAATCATGGAGAGATGAGGCCTCCATGACACCTTCTGACGAGATGAGTTAGGGGTGTCCGTCAAGCCATTTTTGAAGCACAGTCAGGGGTAATGATAATATGTTCCATCGGTGGTTATGCTGACCAAGTCTTGCACTGCCGTCCAATGGCTGTGTATGGATGAGATTTCATACACTGACCACAGAAAACCCTAACGACCGACTTTTCTCAAACATTCACACTGTTTGAAGCTTATTGGCAAGGACTTCCTCCTTTCCACATGGTGAGGAAATAGCCATTTTCCATGCCTGGGTACAGTAATCCCAAGTCCTTCCCTCCAATGCAGTCCTTTAGTTAGTTAGCTTTACGTATGTAGTGGACTTACCAACTTCAAAAACTGGAAAATGAGGGGAATTATCTGCGCCAACAAAACAAGGCAGGATATATTACCTAACATGAGTAGCAATTTTGTTCCATAAAAATGGTTGGACTATGGCACATCCTCAGAGTTGAAAAGGGAAAATATGTATGTGTGATATTTGAAAAGCAAATTTTATAGTGTGTCTGGTATTATCATCCTTTTTTCCCACTTCTTCATGCTTTTTTTATTTTTGCTTCCATTTTATTAAGCCTAGCTTTTCTATCATCAAAACAAACTCAATTGAAAATTTTAAAAGTATAGATCATCACATTATGCTGCATTGTGAACTCAGACAAATCGCTTAATTAATTTCAAGCGGCTTTATCCCCTGAATCCCTCAGTCAAACACAAGGAAGGTACCAGCAGCACTGCGCTTTGCTTGTGGTTAAAACACAATTGAGACACACTGGCATCACGCAGCCCGGGGAGGGTAACGCGTTCTGCTTTGTGAGGCACTGCACTCCCAGCTCTGCAGGGACAATCGCTGTGCGTTTTCGTCCCCGCTGTGGCACATGGTCACTTAGAACACAGCATCCCATTGAGTATCGGACATGATTTCCTCCTATTCAGAGAAAAGAAAGAGGCATTGACAATAACACGTCGCGCTTTCTATAAATAAAATGGGGCTTTCTGAGTTCGTTTCCTATGTTCCAAATGTCTACATTTTTCTGTTATTTCATTTTGAAAGAACTCTTTTATTATTATTACTTTTTAATCCTTACCTGAGGATATACTTTATAGAGAAGAAAAGAGAGAGGAAGAAAGGGAGGGAGGGAGGGAAGGAGGGGGAGAGAGGGGGGAAGAGAGAGAGGGAGAGAGAAAGAGAGAAAGAGAGAGAGAGAGAGAGAGAGAGAGAGAGAGAGAGAGAGAGAGAGAGAGAGAGATTGAGATTGGTATGTGTCCTGACCAAGAATTGAACATGCAACATAGGTATGTACCCTGACAGGGAATCGCACCACAACCTTTTGATGTGTGGGAGGATGTTCCCACCAACCCAGCCCCCTAGCCGGGGCTGAAGAAACTCTTCATTTGAAAGAGAGAATCCATTTTGAAAATGGGGCTCTGAACCAATTTAAAGCACAGGATCTTCAAAACCTGAACACTGGCCCAAACCAAAATAGCTGCGAAATATAATTTTACAAATGTTCTTATAACACATTGCTAAATTTACTAATTTAAGTAAAAGAAAATCTCCCAGATACATTTGCTTCTGTATTTCATAGACTTTTCAACATGCCCCAACATTCTATTTGAAAGATGTCTGTCTGTTTGAACTAAATGCATATAAATAAACTTAATTTCCAATGAAGAGATAAAACTGCCTATATTTTTCAAGAAACTAGAAAGGCCATATTTCTCTCTGCTATATGGTAGTCTAAGAGTATGCCCCACTCACTTGCAACCAGGCATTCAAAACAACCTCCCATTTGTTGGAGGCACGATCCATATTAAGGTCATTTGAGATTTTCAGAAAGTCACTTAGAAAAATACCTTCACACAGACTACTATTTCTATTTATAATAGAAATATAATTTTGTTTGGAGAAAGGTAGTCACTTGTAGATATCCAATAATGCAGCATTTATTGACTTCTTATATTAAGTTTCTAAATTCTCTTACTATTAATACTATTTATATACAATTTAATGGCATCAGAAATTATATTCATTTATATGCATAAGCCTCTGGTCCAACTATTTGTGAGACCTCACTGTCAGCTACAAGGTCCAAGGTGCTGTGGTTCCCATGTCCCCATGTTGGTGCTGTTATTAATGAGAATAAAAATATACTGCATGGGTTGCCAAAAAAGGAAAAAAGAGATGCGATAAAAGCTACACAAAGGTGGCAATTGTAACAGCCTGCAATTCTCTGACCGTGAACGAAGTCCATATCAACTCAAATTGCACAGAAGAAAATTAGTCACCAGAAAATTGAAGTTCAGCCTACGCATCTGCTCTGCTTCTGCCAAGGCTGCAGGAGTGCCACCAGCCACCACTGTGGCGGGAGACGGCGCATCAGGACACAGATGCCCGCGGCCTGAGCGGGTCAGAGTGACCCTGAAATGCCTCTCCTGCCCGTTAACCGCGGGCCGGGCACAGTGACACCCAGGTTTTCAGGCGTCCGGTCATACCACCCGAAGCTCGGCAAGCGTGTGCTTGTGGGCGGACTTTGTACCTGTGGATGTTTAGTGAGGAAGCGGCTGGCTAAGACCTCAGGGGCACGTGGCCTTTTCCCTCGTCCTGTTCACCCGGCAGGAAGGAGACGCTCCAGGAAATGGGTCACTGGCTTCGACAAGGATGGAGACACAAGGAGGTTGTCCTATGCACTGAAACCAGGCCCCATTCTGGAAAAAGGGCAACCAGCCGGCGATGGGAAAGCGCAGGACACAAGGAGGAGGAGAGAGAGAAAACGGGCAGGTTACAAGGACCCAGACAAGCAGTGCTCTCTAGGACAGCGTTAGAAGGGGGCAGTCAGGGAAAGCTGTAGAGGGACCCATTGAGAAGCAAAATTGTAAGTGGCCATTGATTATGGTAAAGAACAACTTCATTGTTCTTTGAAGAAAAACCCGGCAGCTTTGAAGAAAAACCAATCGGATTATTAAAAATAAGTGAATGTTAGAATAACCAAATCTTTGGAAGGCTGTCTTGGAGAAATTTTTACCAATGAAGAGGCAGGAATGATTTGCAATGAACATTAGATGGATGGCCTTTGCCAGACGTGGGGGATTACAAGTCATTTGAGAGTGATTGAGAAGTTCCATCTGTGAAGTGTTCTAAGAAAGTCCCCTAGCAACTGTTGTTTCCTACTAATTTGCTCACAGAAATTATCTTTACAGATTCTCTAAAGGAAATACTGCATGGCCTCTTTCAAAATTATAAAACAATGTAAGTTATCAAAATCTAAATTAATGAGCTCTCCCTATATTGCATTTGTGACTCAGAATAAAAAGTAGAGGATTTAATAAACATGGCAAGGCTTGGGCCTTCTGCTGGGTGAGCCATGCTGCAAAAGCCTTTCTGTCTTCATTGTCTGGAACATCACTCTGGCACCGGCGTCCGCCAGTGCACCCCAGTGGCTGGATCTGTGAACTGCAATGTCCAAGTGTGAGTTTTCAGAAAGGCCCAGAATCTTTCCCTCCAGTCTGTGGGCGCCTTGGGTTCACCACACACTTTCCTGCGAGGATTTTACATTTTCTCAGGCAAAGCTACTGCAAAATGTAGTGGTATCATTACTTACATCATCTCTCCCGTTACCCATTTTCTTTTTCTCTACAATTTTGTGGAGAAAAAAATTGTCAAGTTTACAGCCACATCCCTATTAGGACAGTGAACACAGCAAAGCAAATCCTCCCATGTGCGCTGTGGGGGCAGCAGCAGGCCACTTCCTCTGCTTTGCCCACCTGCTTAACCACTTGCGCCCTATGGTGTCCCGTTCGGAGAGACCTCAGGCCCCTTCAAAAGTCTCTTCTTTGTAGATATTGGACATATGTGGGACTCGCAATCGAGTTCCTCCTGGAATTTAATAAAATGCCCGAGATCACGGATTCTCCTCTTCATTTGCACACCGCCTCTCTTTTTCATCAGTGTTTCCTATTTCCTATCCAGAGCAAAGACATGAAAATTCTCTCCTATTTTTAGTGAGGGATTTTTCCCCCACAGTCTAGTAAAGATTAGGCTCTTCCCTTTTTGTAGCATTAAAATAGCAGCCAGAGATGACTGGGAGGAAAGGAAGAAAGAGGGGAGAATATCGCTAAAGTAAAAACTGCTTAAGGGCTTGGTATCCTGAACGGAAGTAGAATATGACAGTGAAGCTTGGTTCACTTTCTCCTGGAAATCTGCATTCGATTGCAGCCCTAACTGTACCTTTAAAGACTGTCTTGTCAACCACATCTCCAACTAGGATGTCACATGTTGCTCTGCCCTGGTGGCTCAATTGGTTAGAGCGTCATCTCAGACACGTAGGGGTTCAATCCCTAGTTAAGGCACATACAAGAATTAACCAACCCTTGCTGGTTTAGCTCAGTGGATAGAGTGTCAGCCTGTGGAGTGAAGGGTCCCGGGTTCAATTTCAGTGAAGGGCACATGCCTGGGTTGTGGGCTTGATCCCCAGTGGGGTGGGGCATGCAGGGGGGAGCTGACTGATGATTCTCTCTCATCAATGATGTTTCTATCTCTTTCTCCCTCTCTCTTCTTCTCTGAAATCAATTAAAAATATATATATTAAACAACTGTTAAACTTATAAAGGAAAAAGAATCAACCAATGAATGCATAAATAGGTGGAACAACAAATTGATGTTTCTCTCAGTCTCTAAAAAAAATCATTAAAAAAGTAAAAGATGTCCACATGCATCAAAAGTCACATACAAACTGGGGAGGGGTGACTAGTAACCTTAAAACTCATGTGTATCACACTGATCATACAGTTTCCTTAATTATTTTAGAAGGGTAGCGCCCACAAGTTTGCCAATAATATGCTTCCTTTGTGAAAGGAGCAATTTCAATATACGGATCTTAATTCCCACCATATGACTTTAAATAATGTGGGTTTTTTGTGTAAGAGTGAGATGCGTAGTTCTAAAATACCTCAACAGAAGGGAGACTATAATTTTCTAAATACCTGTGCAGTAAACATCTACAAATTACAGTATTTATGCTCAGTGGGTAAGAGGAACAGAATGTAATTAGAAGGTTTCAGAACTGTGGCAAGAATGGAAAAGCACGCGCCCTGCAGCACAGGGAGGGTGGGCGGGGTTTACATCCACCTTCCCCACCTTCCACCTCTGTCTCCACATGGGAGCTGAAGGAGCGGGCACTGACCCTCAACTTCCTAACCTATTTATGGACACAGCCTGACAGTTCGCGGCATGCCTCTCTTCGTCTTTTAAAAATGCTTTATGTTACACAATCACTTTTTTGTTTGGTTAATCCTCACCCGAGTATAGTTTTCCATTGATTTTTTGAGAAAGTGGGAGGGAGAAGGAGAGGGAGAGACAGACAGAAACATCCATGTGAGAGAGACACATGGATTCGTTGGCTCCCGCACACACCCCGACCAGACCGAGGAACCTGCAACCTTGACCGGAATTGAACCCGGGACCCTTCAGTTGCAGGCTAACACTCTATCCACTGAGCAAAACCAGCCAGGGCTACAATCATTGCAATGTGTCTCCATTTCCCAATCTTGAGCTGGAGGCAGCAGTGTGGAGAGGGAAGGGTCCTCTATCCTGATGCACTGTGGAGGTCACTGGGGGTTACTCCTGCAATTCTTTCCAGAGGAAGGGGGAGCCTGCTTTGGGGGATGGGGGTAGCAACAGGTGAATAATTAGGTGGATGCAAATCACCTTTTAGGACCAAACTCAAGCCACTTTCCCTGCGAAGCCTTCTCACATCTCCTTGGTCTGGCTTATTCGGTTCAAAGTAGCCCATGTTTGTTAGATTGAGTTGAACTGACACTTGAAATTGTTGCATTCATTTAAATGCAAGTCTAATTCTAAATTTCCAATTCTCATCCATTTTTCCCCTTTGATTTCTCTCCAAACTTGACGTGTCACTAAAGGTGGGATCTGGTGAATACATGTCACTAAAGTCCCAGAAAGTACCTGTAGGCAGAGCTTCCTGTGTGTCCGAGGACTTTAGGTGACAATGTGCTCTGTTCTGATGTCATTTTCTAACTTTAAATAAAGGCAGACGGCAGAGCTCTGACACCCCTGAACTGCACTCTAGGCCTCGCCTCGGAGGGGAAATGGTAATCGGCACCACGGCACCGATCTTCAGGATCACAAAGCCTTGTCCGCTTTCCTCGCAGGCTCTTCTGGGACGGAGATAGAGCTTTAGCTGCTGTCGCCTTAGTTGGCGTGGCCTCTTCCAAGACCCTGCACCCATTTTCGCTCTATGTAACTTTGCGAATTGTTTTTAAAGAAGACACCCACAATTCCATAAGCTTCCGGCCCTACAAACCTAGATCTGCCCGATACCAAATGAATGGTATTTACCCTGAAAAAGATTTCAGAAGCTGTTATTGCTGAAAATGACAATGACCTGTGTTCTTAATAGGAACTTTACTAATTATTTCTTACTTATGTGCCAAGGCCCACTCTGTTTGCCGGTTGCTGTATATCTGACAAGGATTACTGTGCCTGTTCCTCAGAATAACTAACTGCAGGGCCGGCCGCCACGGCGACGCACAGTGACACCCAGTGGAGCTGGTGGTGGCTCGATCCGGGTCGGCCTCACTCCAAAACGCGCTCTCAGTTACTCACTCCACACCTCGCCTCAGTGTGGGGAACGTGGTGACTTCAGAAATCAACCTTTTACACGTCGGTAGGCACTAACCAAAAATCAATAGAATAGCACAGTGAGCGGGCATCTGGCTTTTAAATTGTGTATTTCCTTCCAGGTCATGTTGTGTCACATCACATCCAACTTTAAAACGTCAAATAACCCATTTGCAAGTAGGGAACAGTGTGTGGGGTCTGCGTGCTGAAGACACTGGCGGAAGATGAATTAACCAATCAGCACAGGAGTTAAATGCTAGTGGCTGTAAGAACTGAAAGGATGAGTGTTGATTCAAATAACGCTAAATGGCATTCATGGGGCAAGTGAGCTGTGCCTAACACTTGAGAAATAATTCAGGTGTGGGATGGTTCCAGAAGCTACCGTGAGGGTATGTACAGACACTCCAGCTCATTTCTCACTCCACGGGGCTTTCCATGCAAGGCGTTGCACTCAGTGTGGATGTGAACGTTCTGTGCATCTGGCCAGTGGAATGCAACGTGTCCATGCATCCGAGTGAGGAAAAGCCCTGCGCGTACCCGAGCCCCACCGTTCAGGCTCAGCGAGCTCAGGAGGCTGTTCGCCTGCTCAGAACGGCCCCACACATCTGGAATAAAGCCACACGTTTAAGCTGAGGATACCCATGTATAAAACTAGAATGTAATAATTATGTCGCAATGGAAATCTACATGGCAAAATGGCTCCTGCCAACTCAGGTCCTTCGGCTAGCCCAATGTTTCTGTAGGCAAGCTACATAAAATCCCAATTATGAATTTAAAGAATAAGTAAGCATGGCATCAGAAAGGATTCTAAAATTTAGACTTATACTTCCTGATACTCAATAAACTTGTTTTTTTAAACATATATATTTTTATTGATTTCAGAGAGGAAGGGAGAGGGAGAGAGAGAGAGAGAGAAGCATCAATAATGAGAGAGAAGCATTAATCGGCTGCCTCCTGCACACCCCACACTGGGGATCAAGTCCCCGACCCAGGCACGTGCCCTGACTGAGAATCGATCTGTTACCTCCTAGTTCATAGGTCCATGCTCAACCACTGAGCCACACTGGCCAGGCAATAACCTTGTGTTTTGAATAATAAAAAAATAAAAGACACTGTTTAAAAAAATTACAGAGTGAATGTGAACATCTAATTGGCTCTGTGAAGCAGCTCATGAATCTGGCAGCACCCCCTCTAGGAACTAGAAGGGGGCTCAAGGAGGTTAGTTAAAGGAAGGATTTGTAGGCATGAGGTGGAGCAAAGGAGCCAGTAACCAAAGAAAAGAAAGGATTGCTCTTAGACCAGGATTCTTCTTCAGGGGAGAGGGAGTAGCAAGGTCTTATCATACAGTTAGTTACCTTTTCTCTCTACGGGGGCTGGAGGGGGCCCATAGGACAAACTGCCTTACTGATGCTTGACCAGAAAATTCCGGACTCCTTCATTAAGACTGAGTTTTAGAAAGATCAAAACAGCAACCAGGTTACGTATTAAATCTAGGTTTGGGGTCACGGGTTTTTAGCACAAGTGACACCATTTAAGGCCTGTGGTTTTCTCTGTAAGGTCGCTAATATAATCTGTTGTTTGTTTTTTATTGTTTTGTTTTGCTACATGGAGATTATGCAACCAGTCAATCATCAAATCTTTTCATCATAACTCTGAATTGCTCTGACCATTTTGACTATGAGTAGATTTTATTGTTTAACCCTCACGTGAAAACTATTTCTTTTTACATTTGTTGGTGAAATCTCACTTTAGTCCCTAACACCTAACCACAGTGCCATTAAGGAGGGTTAAGTACCATGAAGGACTGTAGTAGGCAAAATAAGAACCAGCAACCCTATTCTGCATCAGAAACTGGCACCCTGGGCCCAGAGAGGGGCTACGTTGGAGACACCAGCAGCCACCTTGGTTGGAAGCAGAGGGAGTCAGAGAAGAGGCTGGGAAGGCATGGTGGCCCCAGAACCTGGATTTGATGCGACAATAGATCCAACTGAGTATGCTCAGTGCTGCACCACCAGGAGGAAGTGGTCCAGATTCCACACTGAGAATCCTGCCAGGTATGTTAGCGAATGAAAGCAGAGATCCCTCCCCTTTGGTGACTTCTCTTCCAGGAACAGGATCAGAGCATGGGATGTGAATGTATAGGTTAACATGGGATACACTTCCTACTGATGACGTAAGTGACATAGGTTATCATCTGGTTCACAAAGTCACTGCATGTATCAACTCATCCTGCTTTCAAAACATTCTTAGTATAACTATATTGCACCTGTTAGAAAGATTAACTGAGAACAAAAGTGCAGGTGAGAATATACATGTAAATACTTTGAATTTAATCATACACTCAATAAATCAAAAGCTGACTTAATGTATGGAATAATGATTTTTTTGACTCCTTTCCAAATATTGAACCGAGGACTGCAGACTGTAATTTTAATTTCTCAAAGGACCTATTGTTTTCCTGGTCATCTTTGGAGTGAAATGCTACCAACAGAAAATAGTGCCATGAAATAGAATGAAGACTGATTCCTGAGTAGGCTGGGTTTCTGCTGCGACTCTGATAGGAGCCACCCAGAGAAGATTTTTCTATAGAGAATCATTACCTATAAATGGAAGGTTCAGGTCAGCTTAACACCTAATGCAATTAAATACGATTAGGTAATACTTAGTGTAAGTATTCTTGACTTTTTCCCAGATTACTTAATGAGGGAAAAAGACAGTGTGATCATTATATGAAATGGCACCATTAAGGGCTTAAAAATACAGCAGACACATCACCCCCTCTCACTTGTGAGAGGCAAACACAAATGGAGAGCAGATTTGAAAGTTAGTGAGCAGATAAAACCAGTTGGGCCAAACAAAGCTTAATTCAGCGTATTTGGTAAGAGGAGCCAGGCTAACTTGACCTGGGTAACTTTGCCTCTGAAAAACCTAAGTGAAACTTAAAACTGATGTGAGGTAACAGTGACCAATTCTCTTTCATTTAAGAAAGTTCTAGCCCTGACCAGTTTGGCTCAGTGGATAGAGCATCGGCCTGCGGACTCGAGGGTCCCGGGTTTGACTCTGGTCAAGGGCATGTCCCTTGGCTGCAGGCACATCCCCAGTGGGGGGCATGCAGGAGGCAGCTGATTGATGTTTCTCACTCATCGATGTTTCTAACTGTCTATCCTCTCCCCTCCCCTCTGTAAAAATCAATAAAAATATATTTTTTTAAAAAAAGAAAGTTCTAGCATAGTCACCAATGACAGAAGAATGGAGTCGCTGCTTCCACACCATGCAAGCTGCTTTGTAACGATGCATCTCTGAGTCTCCCTCCATGTTTGTTTTGAGTGATCTTGGTTTGCAAACTGTCTTTTTGATGCGTGCACAATAAATTTGTACTCATTGCTACTTCAGGGAGTCATTGCCTTTATTTCTGTGTTTTTTTCAGAACTTTTGGCAGACTTTGTTTAATTTTAGACAAACTCATTCAACCACCATGCAAACAAAACATAAACATATTTGCTTCCAAGGGAGTTCAAGGATTGATTAGGATTGATTCTCCATTTCATTTAGTGCAAGTTTCTCCTAAAAAAATATATGGATTCTGCTAAGGCTCTGCATGCTGAGGAATTTGCAAGGATGCGTGGTGATGTCAGCAGCATACCTTGAATGCATCAAAAAAGTGAGCTAGATTAAGAGACTGACAGGGAGATCAATAGATGGCTAGATATGTGATAAGGCAGGCAACCATAGTAAAATGTTAATGCAGAATCAAGGTGGTGGTTATGTAAGTGTCCACTGTAAACCTTTTCAAGGATTCTTATGTTTGAAAACTTTCATAATAAAATGTCAAAGAAATGAAAAATGACATTATAGTTACTCTAAGAAAGGGCAGAGACTAGATGGGGCATAGGAGGTTAGGGAGATGCTGTGAGTATTCTGTTCAGAAATAAAATAAAAAAATTATTACCAGTATTATTCTGACCCTTTGATAGCAAGTGACAGAACCCCAATCTTAAACAGCTTAAGGGGAAAATTACCCACATGGCTGAGGAGTCCTAAGGCACAGCAGGCTGAAAACAAGCCTGGACCATCTGGCATGTTCCAGGCTCTGATTCCCCAGGTTTATTGATCTCTGCTCGCTTACTGGGTCCAGGTGCTTAAATGATGTCACCGGGGCTTGCTCTCTGTCTCTCTTCATTTCTTAGATGACAGTCTCTCTTGTCTTTGCAGGTCAGGTGACTGTCAGCGATCCCGTATTTCTATCACACAGACTTAACTACAGTAACTACTTTGGGTTGGAGAGTTTGTCTATTCTGATACTTGACTGTTAAGTCGCAGCATAGACTATGAAATAATCAGGGAAGGTGGGGAGGTCCTTTCATTCACTCATCAGGGACCACATGCCTGCATTTGCAGCCAGGGATATGGCCACAGGCCTGACAAACTGCCATCACAGTGGCTTGACAAAAGAATCAAATTCATACCAGAAAACACCAAGATGAACAAGAAAACACACACACACACACACACACACACACACACAACAATATTCATCAGTCATTGTGCTATTGAGGTAAAAATCTACAAAGGGGCGTGAGCTGAGGCAGGAAGGTTAGGAAGAAAATATACTTTTGGAACCTCAAACTCAGCCTATCAATGCCCATCATAATAAAATGAAAACTGAACTAAACCTAAGTCAAGGCTGTCATAGCATACATGCACATATGCATCTACATCTGTCTAACAGTACCTATTCATTCAACAAGGAATATTATTTATATACATACGTATACGTATACGTATACGTATACGTATACGTATACGTATACGTATACGTATACATATACATATACATATACATATACATATACATATACATATACATATATATCAGAAGCACTCTGCTGTGGCCGCGCAGGTACTACGGGAACTTGCAGTGTGAGAGCTGAAGATTCATGTGCTCTTTCGGTTACACATCCCGAGGGTGTTGGAGGGAGAATAAAGATGCTTAAGAGCAGCTCAAATCTGGAAAGGCAGTTGAAACTACAAAAGGATTTATGAACCCCCAAATGAATATCGGGGTGGACTTGAAAATACTCTAATTACCTAGAGAAAAAATACTGGGTTAAATGAATGTCTGTAGAAAATAAATACTGTGACTTCTTCAAAAGGACGACAATAGGTCCTGGGAGTTAGAGATTAGACAAGGAGCAGCCAGCTGGGGGTGAGGGAAAAATGGCTGTTGCCAAATCAGTCTTAGGATGACTCTAATGATTTTACTCTTTCATTATACGGAGAAAGGCAGATAATAGGCTTATACAAGCCAGAAAACGCCTACGACTATAGGATCTATGGTTTTCTTTTTTCTATTATTGTATTGCTCTGATCTGTTGTAGATATACAAAAAGATATAGAGCAGACTGTTACAGTTACCTGAGTACCATCATCCGGGTAAAGAAATGATAAAACAACTATTGATGTCCCCTCTAACCTCCCGAGCACAGGAAAGCTGCTATCAGAGATCCCATTTTTATTATTATTTCCAACTTGAGGATTCCATAATAATGAAAGTGGCATAAATTTAGACACCCAACTGAATGGGAGGGCAGGCCTGTGGCTATGATTTTTTTTTAAGAGCACTGCTTTTCCCCCAGCCAGATCGAAGTTTGAGACAGAAAGAAAAAAAAAAAGGCATCTTTTCCTTGGTTATATGTTTTTTTTTCCCTTTGCTAATCTAGTCTCTCTTTATTGGAGGACAGGAACTTTAATTAGGGGAGGAAGACAAGAAGAAACACAGTGGTCCTATGACCGACCCTGGGGATAGCATGCACAGGCCCATCTCTGGTCAGAAGGACTGGGGCACCATGGGATTGTTCACCCCGCACTGGCTGTGCACCTCCACATGGGGACACCCGCGGATCCAGCTGGGAGATGAAAGAGAAAACAAAAAGCAGGAAACTCCATCTGGCTCCAAGTTCCCTCACCAAGCACCTGCTACTGTGAGCTATGCAGAGTCCTTGAGGTGTGACCAGCAGAAGAGAGAGGCTATCATGGGTTTATTTTTATTGGCACCAGAAGTTGCTGAGCTGACGGTTTAAATTCCTGTTAAAAGCATGTAACTAGATCACCATGCGCACTGATCTCCAAGCCTAGCAATGCTTTCAGTGCCAAGTCCAGTAACCACCTCTGGTGCATCCTGTTACCGCCAGTTTACTGCTATGGGACACACGCTTATGCTGGCTAATTTTTACAAACAATTCCAATGCTTCCAAGTACTTATCAGAAGTTTGTTTTAATCTTACAGATAAATGGCCCCTGTGGAATGTTTGTGTTGTTGGAAGACAGTCCTCCACAGTAACTTGTGGACACAATGAAATTGGCTGTAAGTTTCCTTTTAGACACTGACGATGAGGATTCTTCACTAACCATTTTCTATAATATTTTGAGAAGCAGAAACTGGCACTTCCACATCTTGCTTTTCTCTCCTTTAATTCTACTGAAATTGTACTAAACAGTAATTCCAGTCACTAGGGTGCCTGCCGCTCAATCCCCTTCCTTGTAGCCCAATGAGGAGGCTGTAAAGCTTTCACCCGGTCCTTTTCTTTTCAGCCACTTAAAAAGCTAGTGGTGTCTGCTTTGTGGTGGTTTCCTTGATTTTCTTTCCAACACTCACCACAGAGATCGCCTCCGTGTATCTCTCAGGAGATGACAAATGAACGCAGAGTAGAAAGGAAGTAGTTAGAGATGGCTAGAGGGCTGACATCCAGGCCCAGGCGCCGAGCTGGGATCCCTACTCATCACCTGGCCGCTGTGTTCAGGGCCTCCCCAGGAATCCTCCAGGTGAAAAGTGACACAAACGATCGCTTAGTCTGGCTTTACCTTTGTTGCCTCAAATGAAAGGGTACCTAGTGAATTAAGCAACCCAATCAATCACTTACCTTCTTGACACAAAAGCCAGTATTATTCTACTCTGGATATTTCAGATAGGAAATGGAGGGGCAAATTCTCATTTTTAATTTATGCTCTTAACAGAGAAGATGAGGGGAGGCTGTCTCCACCTGGTCTCTATGAATATGTTCACATTTCCCTTAAATGCCTCCCTAGAGTGACGATTAGCCACTGCTTATAGACACTTATATTACACGCTGCTTCTACTTTGCAGATGGCTACCCTTATCAGGTAGGATCCCTGTCAAGCTTATATCTGTTTACAGCTTGTCTGCAAAATACTGTGCTACATTTTAACATTCAGCAAGAACAGAATTTAGTAAAAATGACACCGACCTGGAGGTCCTTGTTCTATCTAACTATTCATTGCTTTCTTCAGCTAGAGGCTGCCTGCATTCTTTGGCTTGTTGCCTCGTTCCAGCAAAGGCATCACTCAGACCTCTGCCTCCATCATCCCATCTCCTCCGCTGACTCTCATCTTCCTTTCTATTTACACGCTAACCAGACACCAGAATCTCCGCAATTCGGTAAAGGACCTCAGTGGTTACTGTGGATCCATCCAGATACTCCAGGATAATGGCCCCCAGTCCTTAATTTAAGTTTCTATGGAAAGTCTCTGTCGCCAGTGAGGTGACCCATTTACAGATGTGAAGGACTGGGGTGTGGACATCTCTGAGGGATAATTTTTTGGCATACCACATGTACAAAGGACATTTCACATAAATAAGCAAACAACAAACTGCACCTACACACAGGCATAGAAGACACGTTTCTAAAATGGTGAATACAGGAGGCTGATTTCACTCGTTAGGATACTGCTTCGTTTCAATCACAGAATAGTGCCACATGTCGACAGAGGTGTTAAAGACTAGAGAGGCACACTCAAACACTGTAGGAAGAAGTGTATGTTAGTTCAGCATCTTTGGAGGAGTTTGTGGCTAAAAATGTACATGTGCTTTAAGTGAGCTATTCCTGGAACACCTTTGGAATTGGATAAATTAAGGGAAAATACCCAAATGATTATCATAGAAACACTGGTTAAGCAAGTTTTATTCAATAATAACACTTGAGGGGCATAAAAATGGTAGTGAATGCAATACAAGCTGTCTTATTTACACACACACACACACACACACACAGAAAAGTAGAAGCCCTGTGCTCTTGAATTCAAACCTGATTGGAAAGACAAACTAGAGCACAGTAGCTATAAGCACTCTAATGAAGAACACTGAACAAACGTGAAACCACTATGTCAGTGGTAAAGAATTTTAAGGGCTCATCTGCCTCTGACAGGTCTCTATTAACTACAGGTACAAAAATAGAAACTAATTCATCATGTGGTAGATATTACTAAATGGGGAGATATATTTAAAGGGCTTGTCACATTGCTTTAGTATATAAAGAAAAGGGTTATTAATAATTACATAAGACACCATACACATTAGGCCGAATCTGTAAATATTTAGTTAAAGGTAAATTTCTATCAACGTCTCGATACTAGTAAGGGCCAAGATCTTTCTAAATTATAAAAAGTTTTGTTTCAACTATTCTAATTATTCTCAACTTGTAACTCTGAGATAGTCAGCCTTTAAAAAAGTATTGCTATTTCCTGTGGACTATAACTATTAATAAGGGAGGTTAACTTTGTTTCCTTCTTTCTCTGTTGAACATCTGTCCTGCTTTGAACAGCCTTTGGGGTATGGAAATGTCTGCTCTGAGACCCAGAAACTTTCCCCCCACCCTTGCAAAGCTCATGACTTGACCTCAGCCACCACAGGCCACTTTGGTTTGGAAGGGAAGCGAGTGATAACAGGTCTGACATGGAGAATGGACTCTGGTAGATGGGCAGAGGAGCTGAGCTCCCAGAAGCAGAGTGGCAGGGTCTTGACGAAGCATCTACACCCCCAATTGCCTCAGTGACCTGCAGCGCTCCCCTTCAACCTTGGCAGTAGCAGCACCTGCCTGTTAGAGAAGGCTGCCAGAGTCCTTACAGCGCTTTAGAAGCACCCGCAAGATATGGCCCCGTTCACCCCTCGCCGTCATTCAGCAGCACGCCGGTCTAGCTTACTGTGTTCCAAACACACCCACTCCTTGCTGCTCCTTGAACCTGCCAGGCATGCTTTTCATCCAGGGTCTTTTTACTTTCCCACTGTCTGGAAGGGTTCTCCTCCGGTTTCCAAGTCTCCTCCTGTTCCCACCTCCTGTTCTTGGAGATTCTTTGAGTTACCTATCTTATAATAAAATTCCTTATTTGCTTTCCTATCAAGATTGGAATTGGTAATTTCAAAGAAGATCCCTAGCTAATGCACATCTCTTAATAGAATATATACCAACACAGAAGTGTCCCCATACAATACTATGCTACCGGTTTTCCATTTCTCTGTGCTTAAGTTGAAATTAGGCCCTATTATTTCTAGCCTGAACTATAGCATTACTCTCAAACGAACCTTCTTCCTCCAGTATTATCCTATCCTAATTTGTCCTCTGACGACTCTTCCTTAAACTCTAAATAAATTATTTCTAATACCAAGATAACTTGTCAATAGAATGGGATGTGCAGTACACAATTTATGTAGCATCTGATTACTGAACACATTTAAAAAATACTTGCTATTTCATCTGTTTACATTTCAACTGGTTGTACCTGAATTAATTAAATGTAACCAAAAGGTATTTAAGTAAACATCAGAAATGGAATTTGTTTGGGTTAGAAAAATAGAAGGATAACAGAAAAATATTACAAGAACTACCTTAGTTCACATTTAGATAGGTGCTTAAAATTTTAGTGCTTATTCTTTGCTATGGATTGTCACCCCAAAAAGGTATGCTGAAGTCCTAACTCTCTGAACCTCAAAACAAAGATGTAATTAGTTCAGGCAATGTCATAATGGAGCAGATGTCACTCCAATATGACAGATGTTCTGATACAAAGATGGTCATTAAAGACAGACACACAGAGAGAAGTGTGGTGACGAAGGCAGAGATTGGAGGCATGCGGCTGCAAGGCAAAGAATGCCATGGAGAATGTGGCAACCAGAAGCTAGGAAGGAGCAAAGAAGGATCCTCTACGGGTTTCAGAGAGAGAATGGCCCTGAAGACACCTTGATATCAGACTTTTCACCTTCAGACTTGGGAGAGTAGAAATGCCTGTAATTTTCAGCCACTTGGTTTGTGGTATTTTGTTACAACAGGCCTAGGAAACTAATACACTCTTCATGTGGGTGCAAAGGTATCTTTGTTGGGTGTGTTTCACATGATAAGTGAAAAAAAAGATTAGTCCAACGTATTTGCAGTGCAGTCATGTATGGTAAAATATAGAAACAAAAGCATAATATTTAAACATTTATTTTCTGGAAATTGCCTCTATTGTTAGATGTAATTTTGACATTGATGCGTATAAATAAATCCACAGAGCGGTTCTACACTGGCATGGAGTAGCAAACAATATGGATGCACAATGCCATTTATTTGTTTCTGTTTATGGGAAAAAAAAAATCAAAGGTTATTCACTTCTATGACATTTATTCACAAAATTGACATTATGAGATTACATTTTGGGGGGGACCTGTGAGCAGGAATTACTAAATTCTAGCCTTTCTAGCAAGATGAACATCATTCTTCCATTAGGAAAAAAAAAATTATGACACTAGCTATGGAGAAAATGGCTTTCTCAGATCTGTCTGCAGATTATGCCAATCTGAAGTCAGCTCAGGCAGGTAAATATTTAACACACCGTCACAGCCCTGACTAATACTAATGATACAGTCTTCATCTTTCACTTTAAGCATATTCCTTATTCTGTCCTCGGCTGTAGAGAAAAATCTCTAAGCATCCCAGAGCAGGCTTTGTACATAGTCATTGAAATGTATGCATTTAGTAAACTGAAAATAGTGCGTCTCATATTTGAGTATCACATATTCCTGCTTCAATGTGTCAACATGGGTCCAAACATTACACATCGAAACTGAAGCCTAGCAGGATTCTGTAAGAAGGTAGAGAAATACACGGCTCTACCAGTGATTTCTACTTTTCCTCTCACTTTCACAAAGAACATGCTTATACCTCGTGCTAGTAATATTCTATTTGGCCGCAGAGCTCTGCTCTCTACCTTCCTCTCTGGGCTCTGGCTCCAGGGTGGCTGACTCCTGCAGACTCCATCACCTAATCCCCTAACTCTCTTGTTTACCTAGGGTTTTGGCGACTGAGAAGCACCACAGGGCACCAAAGGGCAGGAAGAGAGGGAAATTAAGGTTCTTCCTTGCTGTGGCACCTTCCTCTGGTAGCAAGTGTACTCCTAATAGACTACAAACCCATGAGAAGACCCCTCTCCTAAGTCTTCCTGGTGACCATTTTTGATGGCTAGCATTGACTAGACTGATTAGAGAGCCCAATTTATATAGTCCTGCACTCACTGGCTCCCACAGGCTTGTTTCATTCTGAGACACTATTAGCCTGGTCCTTGTTTACATTTAGGTACACAAGCCTTGATGTAGATGATGCCAATGCTCTAATTCCAGCATGCAGCATCATTCTTGTCCATCCATCCTACCGTAGAGTTCCAACATAAGGTCTCCTTTTTCTGTTTATTGGTTTAGGCTGTGGGGGCATCAGAAAGAGTTCACACCAAAGCGTGTTTAAGAAAAATACTGAGGCAACACAAATGGTTGATAACCAGCTCTTCTCTATGACTGGGGCCTGCAGGACATGCAAACTTGAATGAGACACTATTTGAGGTTCTGGAGTTCAAAATCTAAATATACTTTATATTCCTAGTTAATATTCAATTAAAAAAATGTACTGTTCTATCTTTGTCTTTGTGCAAAGGAGCTTCTTGTTGGAGGTCTTATGGGCTAAAGGTCGTTGTACTTATTTTGTAAGCCCATTACTACTGATATCACTTTTGAAAAAAAACAAATATTGTTTTGATATTTAATTAGCAGGTAAAATTGAAACATTTTATTTTCAATTTGATTTCAGGGAGGAAGAGAGAGGGAGAGAGAGATATAGAAACATCAATGATGAGAGAGAATCACTGGTCAGCTGCCTCACACACACCCCACACTGGGATCGAGCCTGCAATCCAGGCATGTGCCCTGACCACGGAATCTAACTGTGACCTCCTGGTTCATAGGTTGATGCTCAAGCATGAGCCATGCTGGCTGGGCTCTGTGAGACATTTTTTAATGAAGGCACTTCTTAGTTAATCCACAAGGCTATCAATCAGGACAGTGCTTGCCTATGGCAGGGTGGGTGAGGGAGATTGACAGGCAAAGGGAATGAGGGGACTTCCTAGGGTGATCAAGTGATCTATATCTTAATTGGAATGTTGGTTCTTAGGCACATGCATCTGTTAGGATCCACAATCTATATCTGAGATTTGCATATTTTACTATAAGTACTGCTACTATAATAAATTAACAAAAAATAATCCCTTGTTTTCTACACATAAATACCATGTTTTGTTTTGTTTATTTGTTTTTAAATATCTTTTATTGATTTCAGAAAGAGGAAGGGAGAGGGTGAGAGGGATAGAAACATCAATGATGAGAGAGAATCATTCATACCCCCTCCTGGGATAGAACCTGCAACCCCAGGCGCTGACCAGGAATAGAACCATGACCTCTGGTGCATGTGTGAACGCTCAACCATTGAGCAACACTGGCCAGGCAATACCATGTTTTTAAACAATGAACATAATACTATCATCCATGCAAATATGTGGGTCTTGCTGAGTTACTTTACATAGAATCTCTATAATTATTCATTACAATAGGTCTCTCTACCTGGTTTAAAAATAAAAACAATAGCCTAAGTTAAAAAACAAAATACAAATATTTTAATACATATAGCTAAGTCATGCATAAGGGAAAAGGTGTGTCTTTAGCCACAATTAAGAAATGGCTTCCACTCATCTGTTTAAGTAGTCACAATAAAACAGCTCCACAATCTATCAAACTTTTAGATTTATTCTTTCATTTCATATATAATATTTTCATAACTGGCCTGAGTAAGAAAAACTAGGGCTTTTTGAAGATGAAAAATTTCACTCTGCTTTAATAGAATCGCTTTTGTTAATATGCTAGTCAGATGAGCCCGTGTTTCGAAGGATGCAAAATATTCTTAATTTACTGACTAGGTTTCTTTATAACCGAGTGTTAAATTGTTCTTGTTTAAGAACTTGAGATAAAAAATATTCTAAGATTGACAACACTTGAATTCTGCATACTTTATTGGTTCATCAGATCCAAATATTTTATTTTCCGACCACTGTAAGACAATGATTAAGATTTTGATGCATGTTGTGATTTCTGCCCCTACCAAGATTATGATGGACAGTCACCATCAGGAGAAGAGCTATTCTTTCTCTCAGATCTGAATTAAGTCTTGGAGACGCTAAGAAACCTCTCCAGCTGTAGTACTGATTCCTACCAGGTCAACACACCACAGAATGCACATTGGCTGTGGCCTGTCTAGCCCACAAATAACCTGGAACCTTCACTAAGGCGGCTTAGGAAGAACTTTCATGACATGTTTCCTTACCTCCAACCCTCCTCTCTCCTACATCACATCTCCAGCTTCCCAGGAGGTTTGGGGCACAGGTTCCTATCCCGATGGCACTCCCACAACAAATGACCATGAAATCTTCCTTTTTCTGGTTAAATGATGCATTAAAATAGTATGCCCAGGTCTCAGCACAGTAATCTATATATATAAAAGGTTAATATGCTAAGTGTCTGACCATCCAGGTAATGACATCACATAGCAACGCCTGGCTTCCTCTCCCTAGCGACTAGCCTCCTTGCAATTTCTTCAGCCCAGGAACACGACTTGCTTTATATCCAGGTGGAAACATTTTACACTATAACCAAATGTCTGAGAAGTGTTTTCCTGTGGCTTATCTCATTTGATTCTCACAGAAGTCCTGGAGTACAAAGATAGGAGACTCGGTGGAATCCTATTTTCTTTTAATTAATGGGAAAATGGAGATTTAGAAAGCTTAGAAACTTGACCCAACTGAAAAGAAGAAATGGTGGACGTTGAAAATGACTTCAGGTTTCGTCACTGTGCAGAATATAGTCAAACACTGTTGCAGTTAAATATTTTACCCTTTGTACTACATCAGGGGTCCTCAAACTATGGCCCCCGGGCCACATGCAAATACAAATATTGTATTTGTTCCCGTTTTGTTTTTGTACTTCAAAATAAGGTATGTGCAGCGTGCATAAGAATTTGTTCATAGTTTTTTTTTTAAACTATAATCCAGCCCTCCAACGGTCTGAGGGACAGTGAACTGGCCCCCTGTTTAAAAGTTTGAGGACCCCTGTTCTACATGATCTACAATAATAATCTGCTTCATGTTGATATTTACTGCTGTGTTGCTGACAATTACCTGAAAGAGAAGTTGGGGTGCTTCAGAGGGCTGTAAAAAAAAGTTTAGCTAAATCAGAAAGCAGGTCTAATTAAGCAAGTTTTTTCTATACCTATTAAAGGCTAGGTTGACTCATGCATGCACGATACATATAAAGCTCTCACTGGCGCCAATCACACACGTATATTTCAATCTGTCATTGTCAATTGTGAATCTGGTTGACACTTCTATTATAGAGAAAGGGCAAATAGCAATATTAAAATATTTCTTCTAATTAATTTCCTTTCAATGTGCATGAATTCATGCACCGGGCCACTAGTTTTTACATAATACAGGGCGGGGCAAGAGTTGGTTTACAGTTGTGAGTATGCAAATATAGAGTTTATTCTTATATTATTATTTGTTAATTATTGTGTTATTTTCCATACAAACAACTGTAAACCTACTTTTTCTGAATCCTGTATTCATATTATATGCTTATATATTAAATGTGATAATGGCCGAAACCGGTTTGGCTCAGTAGATAGAGCGTCGGCCTGCGGACTGAAAGGTCCCAGGTTCGATTCCGGTCAAGGGCATGTACCTGGGTTGCGGGCACATCCCCAGTAGGAGATGTGCAGGAGGCAGCTGATCAATGTTTCTCTCTCATCGATGTTTCTAACTCTCTATCTCTCTCCCTTCCTCTCTGTAAAAAAATCAATAAAATATATTAAAAAAAATAAAAAATAAATGTGATAATGAATAAATAAATATATGGAGTCTTGCATACTGTCCATTTTAGTCCACTGATCATCCAGAAGTTAAAAAAAATTCTAGTAACCAAACAGACCAGGCCTCTATTAGAGGAGCCTATAAAATGCTCATTAGACAGTGCTTTGTTTTATGCCTCCCAACATTTCATAAACATAAAAGATATAAAAACAATATGAATGGCATTGAATGCATTATTTCCAGGCATTTATTTTTTAAAGCACACAAATAACTTTAAAATGCATTCATTTCAGAAAGCCATTTTAGGTTGTTAGATATAATTGTTTTTAATGTAAGTTCCTTGAGGGCAGTAGTTATTTCTTATTCATCTTTATTTATTACTTCTACATAATAGAGTGTTTTATAAATAGTAGGCAATGCCACTTAAATGAAATAAAATTAAGTATAATTATTATTGTTGCCATTCATTATAAACAACAGAGTTATAGCCACTTATCATTCTCAAAGCATTTTTGCATTCAGCATCTCATATGATGCATATATTAACTGATTTATTAAAAAAATAATTATGGGATGGTAATTCCACACATAATCACATCAACCCTGTAGAACAAAGAAGAAAACGAACATGCAGAGTATTATGTTGCTGCAGGGTGCAGTGTGGCACATGTGGAAAAGATATAAAATCAAGTCTCGATAAAGGAAAATCCTCTGGAACGAGGAGACATCTAAAGGATGAGGAGGATTGAGAAAGAGGACCAGGAAAGTGGAGGTTCCATGAGGAAGTAGCACACACAGCAAAGGCCTTTGCAGGAAAAGCAAAGTAAATAATTCAAGGAGCTAGGCTACAAGTGGAAGAGAGGATGATCTCTGAAGGACAAAAGGTTGGGAAGGAACATTTTGTTTGTTGGTCTGTTGGTTTGAAAGACTAATTACATTTGCAAGTACTTAAATAAAGGAATATTTACGTCCCTGGAAAGGAAGGAGACAGTGCCCATGAAGAGGTTACGAGCTGCTAAGGCATGAAAAGACATGGAAGGAAACTGCAAGGAGTAACAATGTGGAAATGCTGTGTCCTGTGGGAGCCCAACTATATGACATTCTGGAAAGGGTAAAACCACGGACACAGTAAAAAGATCAGTGCTGGTTGCCAGAGGGTGAGAGACAACAGATGAATAGGGAGGGCACAGAGATTTGTAGGAAAATAAAGCTATTCTGTATGGTACTGTGATGGTGGATACATGTCATTATAGATTTGCCAAAACCATTAAATGTGCAACACTGCCGGGGTCCAGCCCCAGCAGGTCCAGGGGTCCCCAAAGGTGTGGACGGAGTCGGCGAAGAAAGAATGACACGGAGACAGCGTTCAGTTGATCAGCAGCCTAGCCAGGATCTCCAGCCAGGATCTCCAGCCAAGTTCTGGTCTGGATCTCCAGAGAGGTTCTGCTTAGGATCTCCAGAGAGGTTCTGTCCAGGTTCTCCAGTCAGGTTCAGTCACCAGGTTCTAGTCAGGCTCTCCTGCCAATCTCCTCAGTCAGGTTCAGTCCAGGATCCCTTGCCATGCTCTCTCACCAGGCTCTGCCTCCAGGCTCCGAGGCCAGTCCCTGTCCAGGATCCTCCGGCATGCTCTCGCCAGCGAAGTTCTTCTGTCTCTAGAGAATGTTCTGTGTGGGTTCTGTGCCTAGGCTCTGTCTCTCTTGGTCCTGTCTTCCAAGCCCTGTGTCCTTAGTTCTGTGTTCTGAGTTCTGAGTTCTGAGTGTTTCTGTCTTGTTACAACTGTATTTATACCAGTTGATTCAATCCTATCAATCTCTATTACAAAGGTTAGGGCGTTTCTTATCTCCATTCCAGGGAGAAAAGATTATGTAGTTTAAGATGATTGTTCGTAGTTAAAGGGATTAATTACCCGCCTGGCACTTAGTTGAGGGGTTTTATTCCCTCCCTAACTTCAGGGGAAAATCCCTACCTGGGGATTCAACCTTTCTCGGAGAGGTGACCTTGGTTAAAACACAGCGCCAAGAAGGTGAGCAAACATATTAAGAAAAGTATGCCATATATGCCAGGTCCCTTGAAACAGCAAGGATGGACCGGCTCCCGGCACAACACCAAGAATGTAATGTAAACTATGTAAAACTATTGACTCTGGGGGACTGACAATGACTTGTCAATGTAGGCCCATCAATAGTAACAAATGCACTACCCTGAGGCAGGCTGTTGATAATGGGGTGGCTATATGGGTATAGTGGCCTGAGGTATATGGGAAATGGCCATTCCTTCTGCTCAGTTTTGCTATAAACCCAAACTGCTTTAAAAATGCATTCTATTTAAAAAACAAAGAGGATGAAGATGTGCAGGCTCAGGTCACTTAAAAAGCAGGGGTTGGGGAGATTCAAAGCTCGTTAATTTTGGTAAGAGTAAGGTCATCTTTCCCACTCTGTCAGCTGAAAAGAGTGGAACAGGTGGGTTACCAGGAGAATGATTTTATAGTTGCACCATATTTAAAGGCAAACTTTTGTGGTTTCCTGCCCAGGTGTTCCTACTTTTCTGTTAAGAAATAGACAAAAATGAAGAGTGAAGGAGTTGAGTATTTGAAAAGAGTGACATAGTTTGGACATTCCACTGTGGACAATCCCTACCCAGGAAATAAAGAGGTTATTGGACAGTGTTGGAGTCCAGCTGAGGTTGGAGGACATGGATTTATTGCAGCACTAATGTGTGATGGTATATCACTCTTCTCCTGCAGGGCTCCATAGTCCCAGCTAAGGAAGAAAGAAAGGTAATAAGTGAATCACTCCACTGCTGGGGTTTGACATTCAGCGGGAACAGTGGATTCAGAAAACAAGAGAATCGAGGATACTTTAAAACTATTGAAGAGATAAGTCACAGGGAGATCTGATGGAGAGAATAAAACGTGACGACTGATAGAAATGGACAGAGGAGAAGAATCAGAGGACTATTTGTCTTGCTGATGAGACATCTGCCCAAGCATGTTTTGTTCCTTGAAACAACCCTGCGAGATATGTGGGAATCATATGACCATTGAGGGACAGAGAGGACGTGATCTGCCATAATCTCAGACGATGTCTGCTTGACTTGTGTTAAATGAGGGCTGAGTCACAGACCTTGTCTCTAGACCTAAGATTGTATTTCCCTGCACTGAATCCCCAGCCACCATGAGTGGATTACACTAACCTGACACGGAGCCTTGTCATCCTCTCTTTTCTGGAACCTTCTCCAAGTCACTTCAGATCGTGGCCTGTGTGCTGAGACTGAGAATTTATTCTTTGCAGGGCATGATGCTGTGCATTCAATTATAATAGCATGTCCTTCATCCTTCGGTGACACGACACGCTCAAAATGTCAAAGTATTCTACAGAACACAATTTTCACCAGTAAGAGTTCAGACGTGATCATCAATTACATACTACATTCCTAATTTCGAGCTTGTCTTTATAAAGCCTTTAAATAGAGAACACAGCATATGAGAAAAATATACTTGAGGACTGGTTCCAAGCAGGTTTGGAACCAATGAGGATGAATACAGGTGAATCATGGAGGCCACAGGAGGAAGTGGGGGAGGGAAGGGGCAGGTGATATCCTTAAACTAGATCCCCACTGTCTGGTGAGAGGTGGAAAACAGAAGTTTCTAGTAGGTATAATGGCAAGGTAAGTACCAAAGAAAATGTTCTATCACCTCAGGCTGTCCACAATATGGAATCATGGCCTTTTTTATGTGGAAAGTGAGTTGGTTATAGATTTATTGATCTCTTTTTAAAAAATATATGTTTTTATTGACTTAAGAGAGGAAGAGAGAGAGAAAGAAACATCAGTGATGAGACAGAATCATTAATTGGCTGCCCACTGCATGCACCCTAATGGGGTTCAAGCCAGCAACCCAGGTATGTGCCCTGACTGGGAATCTAACTGGTGAACTCCTGTTTCATGCTCAACAACTGAGCCACACAGGCCAGGTGGATCTATTGATTTTATACAGGGGTTTAAAGTCTAAGTTTAAAAGTTGAATAGTACATATAAAAGTAATGTTTCAAATTTTACTGTTTATGGCTAGGCTTCTCAAACTTTAAAAACAGTATTGACTTTGCATTTCGGCATTACACTCTTGCTGTGCTCACATCAGGCATGTTAAGGCCCACGGGCTTTACTAACATTACGGTCTCATAACTAAAGAGATCAAGTTAAGTTGGATTGCAATGTGGCATTTGTCAAGACTCAGCCCATCATTTACAGTGATGAAGATGAAAGTCTACAATAGAAGGTCTTTTTAAGTCTTTATTAAAGACTAGTGGCCCGGTGCACATTGAAAGGAAATTAATTAGAAGAAAGATTTGTGTGGTAATTACTGCAAAAAATTAAATGTCAAAGTTGTATATATAATATAGTATTATAAAATTAAATACAAAATATTTAAATATTGCTATTTGCCCTTTCTTTATAATAGAAGTGATAGAGATGAAAGAAAATTAGTAAAAATGTATATGAAAATAATGTATAAACTAATTAATAAATAAACAATATTCTGTCGATGACTTTGCTTTCTTTTGGCTTCAGAGGTACGTTGTGCCAAGAGTTGGTCTTCAGATACATTTTGGTGTCGCATGTAATTAGTGCCAGCGAGAACTCTATATGCATTACGCTGCATGAGTCAATGTTTATCTTTAAATTTCCAGTGTGTCATATGTACCGGCTGGTCAGTCGGTCGGTTGGACAGACAGTCGGTCGGACAGACAGTCGGTCACTCAGCCTTTTATATATACAGATTATATACATTGCAAATTTTCTCTTCATAACATGCTAATTGGTGTTAAGCAATAATCAAAAAAGAATTAAGAGGTATGATTTTCAGTGGTTCATAATCTTGGGAAACACTGAATTTAAACGCATTAAGCACGATACTCCATTCCAGGTTGGCTCAAGTTTTTCAGCAGTTGAATTTAATGTGGGAATTACCAAGATAGGAATATAACTTGATAGTATGCACTATTTCTCAAACTTATTTTCCCCTATAATATTTCCCCCCCAGGCAAGTCCCAGGGGACCAAGTCTTTGAGCAATGAGGTGTGAAAAATGTGGCCAGTATACTCATTTCTCCTTCCTGGATAGAAACCTTTCTGTGCTTCCTGGTTAAATAAGGCTAAATTGGATGTAATACAAACAGGAGGCGAGACATGTCTTTGGAGACAATCTACACTAATAAAAGAGAAAAATGGTAATTGGCGTATGGCGATACCCTTTTCATTGGCTAATCAGGGCTATATGCAAATTAACTGCCAACTAAGATTGGCAGTTAACTGCCAACAAGATGGCGGTTAATTTGCATATGTAGGCACAATGCAGGGAGGCGAAAGGGAAAGCAGGAAGAAGCCCCCTGCCACTGACAGTGATCGGAAACCCAGGCGGGAGCTAAGAGCTGGGGGGCAGGGCAAAGGCGGCCCTGGGGCCGCCTTTGCCCTGCCCCCCAGCCATGATCGGAGAATCAGGTGCCTTTTCCGCCCTGGCCAGTGAGAGCAGGAAGTAGGGGTGGAACCAGCGATGGAAGCTGGGCACGGTCGAAGCTGGCAGTCCCAGGAGCTAGGGGTCCCTTGCCTGGGCCTAAAGCGGAGCCCACGATCACGGGGCCACTGCAGCTGCGGGTCCCCGCTGCCCGGGCCGGACGCCTAGGCCAGTGGCGTTAGGCCTGGGCAGGGGCGGAGCCTGCAACCGCGGGGAGCTGGGGGTCCCCTGCCCAGGCCTGACACCTCTGCCGAAGGCCGAAGGCCTGGTCAAGGGGCCGATCCGGTGATTGGTGATTGGAGGGTGATGAGGGTCAACTCCTCTGGCCGAGCCCTCAGGCCTGGGCGGGGGCCAGAGCCAGTGATCGGGGGGAGATGAGGGTCCCCTGTCCAAGCTTGACACCTCTGGCGGAGGCGTCAGGCCTGGGCAAGGGGCAGAGCCAGCAATCGGAGGGGTCTGGGGGTCCCCTGCCCAGGCATGACGCCTGGGCCAGAGGCATCAGGCCTGGGCTGGGGGCAGAACCAGTGATGGGGGGAAATGAGGGTCCCCTGCCCAGGCCTGACGCCTCTGGCCCAGGCGTCAGGCTGGGCAAGGGGCTGATCCTGCGATTGGAAGGTGATGGGGGTCAACGCCTGAGGGCTCCCAGTATGTGAGAGGGGGCAGGCTGGGCTGAGGGACACTCCCCCCTACACACCCAGTGCACGAATTTCGTGCACTGGGCCCCTAGTCTACATATATAAAAGGCTAATATGCAAAGTGTCCCCTCAGGAATTCAACCAGGAGACTGGGAGTTTGATCACTCGCTATGACATGCGCTGACCACCAGGGGGCGGCGCAGAGTGAAGAAAGGCCTCGGCCAGCAGCCAGCAGGCAGCGAAGAAAGGCCCAGGCTGGCAGCCAGAAGGAAGGCCCCAGCCGGCAGCCAGAAGGCCCTGATCAGCCCCTATCACTGGCCAGGCCTAGGTACCCTACCTCTGCACGAATTTCATGCATCAGGCCTCTAGTATTAGTATGATCATAAATCTGGGTCTGGGTGCAGACAACTATGAGTAGCAGCAGAAATTCCAGCCCAAGAGGCTCCTCCCAACCCTGGTCTGAGCCCATGTCTGGTGTTCCAGCATGTTACTGTCTCTTAATTCCCTTCCTCAGATTCCACTGAAAGACCCACACCTGTTGGCTATTACAGTGTCATCTCCCACAATTCTTTCTATGCCCCTTACACCTAAAAGCATTAGTGGTGCATCAGTACAACTGGCTCTCACAAAATTCCTGGGAGGTCTGCACTGTTGTTATGTCGTTGTTTTCAGATAAGAGAACTGGAGGTGCTAGAGTTTCAGTGACATAAGCATCTTCACTCTTAGCCATTATGCTGTTAAGACCTCCTCAAGGTAAGGGTGGGGATCATAATGTACCTTCTAAATTGAGTCCCAAAACAGAGAATCAGAAAGTGGTTCTGAAAATAGAAATAGCATGAAAGCAGCAACAGAACTTGGGCCCTGAAAGGACTTGGACTCTGTATGTGGTCACCATAAAGGCTTAGAAGACGATGGACTTTCGGAGACAGGTAGGGGGATTGACAGGAGGCTGGAGCAGTAGGTGGAGATCCGCTGAAGAAGAAGAGACCTTTATATCAACACAAGGATTGAAATTTACTCTGTGGCCCATTGGGAGCCAACAGACAGGAAGGAATCACTGAAAACTAAAAAAAAAAATTAATAAATAAGTGAATTTTGCATAAATGAATCTATATGGCATTACAATTAGAATATTTTTCTTTTGTGACATCTTTAACTTGATGATTTTGTGAACTAACCAAAATTTTTGTTGAAACATTTCCCAGGACTCTTCCTTCATCAGCTGGATAATCATTTTGTTTACATTACCTAGCCATACAAATTTGATTTACACATGAAAGCATTATTCCTCATAAAGTATATTCCCAAGTCTTTCTCATTACACTGAAAACTGTGTCTTTGCTTAGTTTTTTACCACTGAAGTAAATACAGTATCATAACTGTCCATTTATTAGATTTTTGTTACTATTTTCAGCTCAATGTTTTTTCAATAGGAAGTACATTATTTTACCCAGGTCTAGATTTTGAGACATGAAGGGCTCTAGAATACGGAAGTGTATATATTCTTTTTCTTTTTTGGAAGTGTAAACATTCTTTTAAAAGCACAGTGGCATTTTCTGACTTCATAAAGAAGAATTTATCATTGCGGAAGTATTTGTCTATTATGTTTAGTAAGCTGCTTCAGGCATCTTGCTATTATTTTTATTCTTATTATATCAAAATCAACTTAGACTCTAGATGAGCTATTGTTAATCTCTAGCATTTTTTTCTTGTTTTCTAAAAACACTTGCTCCATATATTACAAATGAGGGGAATGTTAAATGCTTCTAATTGAGAAAAAAAACTTGCACACGTCCAGTCCATTTAAGTTACTGACTAAAGAAACTTGAACAAGTCAGACAGCTGACAGCAAGGACTATGCCAGCTCTCTCTTGAATTGATGTTTTAAGAGGACTCCCCTATTCCTAAGTGTACAACACGTTATTTTTTTTTGCCATCATAAACCTTGCTTTAATAGGAGGACCATATTATAATAACTTCATATATTTCTTTAACTCAAAGGTTCTTTGAAGACTTTTTTCAAATATTAATTCATATATCCTCTAACTACACCCTGAAATATCATAGCTTCAGTATTTTCTGCTGAGAAACTTGTTCCCAAGTCTATAATAGAGCAAACTGAAGCTATTGTCCTTTGAACTCAATGAATTCCATCATAATATTTCATTAAGATTTCATTCATGATTGTGTATCCTCTTCAACTATCAATGTCTATCTTGCCTTTAGCATTTTTTGCTTTACTTTTACCTACTTAAGATACACAGATGTGCCTTTCAATAAAACCTCTAATAGCAATGATATTATTGAGGTAAAAACAATTCAGAAATCTGGATGTCTGGGCAAAAGTCATTTTGGAGGTTTTACAATACGCAGTTTGCAAAAAGAGCTTATCACAACATTTTAAAGCACTGGCGCTGAATGACATTACCTAGGGGGGTTAGCAGTAGAATGAGTTTCTATCTTAGGCTGTTAAATTCTAGGTCATGCCCTTTCCTATTGTTTTATCCTGCCCTTTACTGGCCAGCTACTAGTGGTGCCAGTTATTAGTGGCTCAGAGCTTCTATTCTCCAATTTATAAAGTGGAGATAATATAGTACAACTCAGGTCTGCAGGATGATTGAAAAAAGATAAATCAGCTAAAGCGCTTATCTGACCGCCCAGTACATAGTATTTAATAAATGATAACTACTGAATGGCAGAGGCATCTGAGAAACAATAAATATGGATTTAATCATGTATCTTTGATAATGAGGCTCCTTAAAGCACTGGCTTGGACTTATCGTTGTCCAATAATAGGCCTCTAGCATGGACCACTGAAAACCGGTGTTGCTAGCTAGCTTTGTCACTAGGCAGGAATGCATTCCCTCATGATCTGAAAGTGATTTTATCTTGAGAGGAGAACATGTGCAAGTTACAATCCATCTTATACCTTAAATTTAGTTCAAGTCAACAAATACTCCCCAAGCTTCGAAGTTCCCAGTGTGTGTCCTATAGACATACAAGGAGAGATAAAACAATTCCATCCTTAAAGAATTTTACAGTCTGGTGCCATAGAAACACACATGCGTAAATCAAGAGTTGGCTGTAATTCTCTATGCAAAGAATGGGCTTACTTATTCAGACTGAGAAAAAGCAGGGAGGGATCCAGGAAGAGATGACATTAAAGTTAGGCTAACCCATGAATAGGTAAGAAAGAAAAATGAGAGAGAGGGTCATGTCTTTTCAATTGGAGAAATCATTAGGCTCAAAGGCGATAGGCAAGCATGAATGTTCAAGAATTCTAGCACACTGCATCAAATGGTGGTGCACAGAATTGCAATGTTGCAATATGTTTGAAAACATGGGATTTCATGTCAATATTTTGCCTCAAGAAGAGATGCCAATGACCTGAGGCATATTTTCCCGAATAAAATTTTGTTTTTATTATTTTAAAATTTGCTTAAAAAAATAAATTCAAAATCCTATATTCTCTTTTTTTAATAATTTTATTTCAGACAGGAAGGGAGAGGTAAAGAGAGAAGGAGATAGAAACATCAATGATGAGAGAGAATCATGGATCGGCTGCCTCCTGCACGCCCCCCACTGGGGATCAAGCCCGCAACCCAGGCATGTGCCCTGTCCCAGAATCAAACCGTGACCTCCTGGTTCATAGGTCGAAGCTCAACCACTGAGCCACACCAGTTGGGCAAGCTATACACTCTTTTACTATAGCTCAAAGTTATTTATTATTTGCCAATGACAAAGGACTTCCTAGCCTTTTGAAATGTAATTATTTAGAAACAATTAAGTTGTTTCAAACCCAGAAGCATCAAAGTACAAAACATACACACACTTTTCACTTCAAGTTCCCAGTGGGAACTGTAGCTGTTTCTGATTTTGTGGCTTAGTGCCCAAAGTAATTTTATTAGTCAAATGAAGCTAACACATTTTCATTTTTAAGTGAGGACAATCGACTTCCTGCTGGTCATTTACAGTTTCTTCTGGTAATGACGGACTTGGTAAAGGGAAGACTGCCCAAGGCTGCTGCTCAGCTGGTCTCTGACAAGCTGTAAATGGGCGGAACATTGAGACCATCACTTCAGTCACATGTGTGTCTACACTACTAGTAAAACAGTAATTCCTAAAACACTAAATCGGATTGGATCATGAGGACGCTTACCTGAAATACCCACTCCATTGCCAGCACATGATGCCAAATGGATAATTCTATAAGTAAGGCTGAAGGTTTTATATTCATTTGATTTGTTTCATTCAGAGCTTTATCACAAAGTGAAGTCTGTGTAAAGTGACTTATATTGGAACGAAGGGCAAAGGACACCCACAAGAGCACACTCCTCATGCCACCGTCTAAACCGGCTGACCCTCCGTTGCCCGGCTGTTATGGAAGTGCTGCCTGACTTTTCTTCAAAGAGCCAGTTGGTTCTTTAGACACCAAATAGGTGTCTGAACACGGTAATGAATCACACAGTATTTCCATTCCTGCCTGCCTTCTTTTGTTCAACATTGGTTCTATGAGATTTTACTCTGTTGTTGCATGTAGCTGTACTTGTTCAGTTTCATTGATGACTCTTATTCCCAAATAATATTATTCCATTGTATCATTGATGGACAATTTAGGCTGATTATACATATGCTACAATTGGAAAGCTCATTTCTGAACTTTGGTGTATGCGTGTGTGAACTGCTGCTGGCTGTACATCGAGATGCATGACTTGGGCTCTTAGAACATGTGCAGTTTCAACTACAGTACAAAGTGCTAAACTTGTGTCACATCCCAGTAGTTTACTGAGCTCCCAATGCTCACATCCTCACCAACAGCTGACATTCCTCAGAGCTTATTTCATCCAATCTGATGGGTGTTTCAGAGGCAACTCATTGTAAAGGTTCAATTTCCTTCTTATTAAGAAGTGGAGCATATTTTCATATGCTTGGTGACTACAGGATACCCTGTTTTGTAAAGTAGCCATTATGTCTCTAACCCATTTTTCTGTTTTATTTTTTCTTAATGGAAAGGTACAGCAGTAGTTTATGTATCATGAATATATGCATGGTAAATATATTTTTCCATTTCTTGGCTTTCCATTCCTTTAGGTATTCCCTAAAGAAAATAAGTTCTTAATTTCAAAATAATGCAATGTATCCACCTTAACCCCTTCTGGAAAGAGTTTTCTACATCCTATTTAAGAAGTCCTTCCATAGGCAGAGGTCCAGAAAATACTCTCCAATACATTGTATGCAAGGTATTAAATTGAATGACATATGAAAAGCACTGTATTCAGAGCCCACCATATGTTACCAAGGATATAATCAAATGATGGTTCCAAATAATATTATTCTCATATGAATACTATAATGAAGAGCAGCAAATGAATATAAAAGTGTTCACATTTCTTCCTAAATTCATAACATATAACTAATTTTTATATGAATGGTTTGTGTAAAAGGCTTGAATACGTTGCTTCTGAACTATCAGCTCTTACTTAATCTAGGATTAACAAGAATTAATTCATTTGCCAGCTAATGGACTAACTCATCCTGTATAGTTAATAAAATGACTGGATTATATAATTGACAAAATGCAATCGAGATTTGTTTCTCAACACAGCTTGGCCCACGAGTTCCGGTGGCACCAGGAATCTGCTTTCCTCCTGTGGCTTCAAGGCAGCTCCAGGAGGCCCCGAAGCTACAAGGTCCCTGTCTTAGTTCTGCTGCTGTAACAAAGTACCATAAACTGCATAGCTTATAAACAACAGAAACATGGTTTCCACAGCTCTGGAGCCTGGAATTGGAGATCTGGGAGCCAGCATACTTGAGCTCTGATGAGCTCTCTTCCGGGTTGCAAACTGCCCACTTCTCCTTGTATCTCCATGTGGTGGAGATCAGAGAGGGGAAAGAGTCTTCTCTCCTGGCTCTTACAAGGACACTAATCCCATTCAGGAGTGCTTTGCTGTCCTGACTTCATCTAATCCTAATCACCTCCCAAAGGCCCCACCCCCCAAGATAAATTGATTGACTCCCCTTCAAATATAGTAGTTTGTCAATTTACTGATATAGTTTCTTAGGTAATTTGAATTTAAAAAAAATTAAATGCTGTTTTAAAATACCTATTAATTCTATAATAATTTCCCTCTGTAGAATTATTAATGTAATGGTTAGTAACATAGAGTATACTGATAGGAAGTTCCCTTTGGAAACTCTGCATATTCGTTTGCTATATACCTATTTGTGTATCTTTTTATGATCTGTGTCAAAATATCGAAAATCTGGCATATATGATAGATGCGTCACTGAAACTTCAAGTAAAACACAAACAAATGCATTAAAAGCACATCTAACTTTTTTATGATGCAATTGTGAATTAGGTCCTTCTTTTATTGGTAATTAGAATGTAGAACAGATGGTGCAGACTTTGGCAAAAAAGTGATGATCTCTTCAAACTAACATGTTGTCAATAATTATTCACAAAATAAAGATCTATTCCCTTCATTAAGAGTCTGTTCCCACCTGTGGCCTATACGCTGCTGGCTATTAGAAGACCTTTCTGACTCATCCGAATTTCCCCACTGTGCAGAGAGAGAGAGTAAGGAGGATGAGGGATATATGTGCATTCATGGAAAGTGTGAGTGAGCTGTTGAGCAAGTATATGAGTATTACAGAAAGAACTAAATGTGTGTTAGCTGGCACACTGGTCATTTTTTTGCACCCAAAAAAGCAATAAGATGCCAGCCAGTGTGGCTCAGTGATTAAGTGTTGACCTATTAATCAGGAAGTCAAGGTTCAATTCTTGGTCAGGGCACATGCCTAGATTGTGGACTCGATCCCCAGTGTGGGGTGCTCAGGAGTCAGCCAATCAATGATTCTCTCTTCTCTCTCATCATTGATGTCCCCCTCCCCCGCATCTCTCTTTTTCTCTCTCTCTTTCCCTTCCTCTCTGAAATCAATAAAAATATATTTTTAAAAAAGCAGTAAGAGTCATCTTCACATTTAAAGCAGCTAAAAACTTTCTATCAAGAAAATTGCTAAAAAAAATGGATAGTTCTAGTCTTTAAGAGATGCACAGATTAAGTGAAGAAGACAAAGGTATACTGAAGACAACCAACCCTTTTTCCTGGATAGTCATTGCCATACTGTTATAATGTATCTAGCATCTGACGAATTGTCACAACTCTTTTGTGTATACAAATTACACTGCAACTTTCAATGTGTTAAAACCATGTATTGCAATTTGAAAATTCTTCATCAAATTTCATAGTAAAGGTAGTAACTAGCTAGTGTTGTCCAATGTGACATTCTCCAACTTCTCACCAAATTACCCCAAGAAAAACAGGAAAAAAAAATGTGAAATTGTACCCAATACATAAAATATTAATCAACAATCTGCTAGACATCAAGAAAAATTCTGAATAATAAGTGATTAAATTAAATTCTATAGCAGGATAGCAAGACCAATTAGAAAACTAAAGAAATGTAAACCCACACTCAGTGAGCTTTCCTACTTTGGGAACCTAGAATATTCTCTGTTTTGGGAGGGAAGCCCTACCCCTAAAGCATGGGGTGATCTTCCAGAGGTGATCAGGGCAATTCCTCTCCATCTCAAGTCTGTCCTCTTCGGCTATTTGTGACATTATAATTCTCAATAGTACCATATGACCTTGGTTGGAATTAGATAGTTATTGGCACACTGGATCACTGGAGATGAAATCGATAGTTGGAAAAAATAGGAGAAAAGTCTTGGAAGCTGTGATTTTAGGAATTCTATCCTTATTTCATTTTTCTTCAAGGATGAAATCTATAGACTTGGGAGTGCCTATATTTATAAACAAGTTAAGTTCCAAAACCTGGTCATGAATATCCTTGTCGATAAAGTTCCAAGGTGTTTTTGTAAGTATATTTATTAAAATTCTCAAATACAATAATTGTTAAAGTCATCTGTTGATGATAGAAAGAGTTAATAACTTTTGTTCCTGCCCTGGCTTTTATAGCATTTGTGAGTATTTGGAGGTTGATAAAAATGAAAAGATCTTTAAATTAATCTGAAATAAATTATTCATCTTCAGATTATCAGTCAGAGAAAGCAGTCAATCTAGGGGAACATCACAATTATGTCAGGCAATGGATGCTAACTAAAGTTATTGTGATGATAATATATATATATATATATATATATATATATATATATATATATATGTGTGTGTGTGTGTGTGTGTGTGTGTGTGTGTGTGTGTGTGTATATATATATGGGCATATACATATATATTATGTTTTAAAGCTTAAAGTTATACAATGTTATATGTCAATTATACCTCAATGTGAGGATTAAATGGACAAGTACTTATATCAGTGTTTGGTCATGGTCTACACTCAGACTTAAAAGCACTATTTATATTATCAATTATGTCTGAGGACAGAATACCAAAATAAAGAATTAAATAGATAGATAAATGATAGATAGATAGATAGATAGATAGATAGATGATAGATAGACCCCAATAATCTACCTAACACATACAGTTTCTGGGTAAGCTACTGAATGATATTTTGTAACAAGGGAGTAAATCAATAAGAGCATAAGAGGGATCTGACATGAGCAGAACAGCCATCCATTCTGGTGCATTTCTGAAACAATTTCATTAAAGAGAGAATATACTGGTGAGGCTTACCGGAATGCTGAATCTAAGTAGAGAATAAAACATTTGTTTTTGCTTGGTGCTCTTATAGGCTTTAAGTAATAACTGAATAAATGGAGCTCATATTTTAAAAATAAAATGCTGATTATGTGGTGTTTACTGTAGGTAGTGTTAGTGTTTTCAAATAATATGGATAAATGAATTCATTAAATCAAGACCAATGATTTTTAGGATATATAATAGATTTACACAACTCTTTTCCTATTAGAATTAGTTAGGATCACTAATATTGTAAAAAAGAATGTCAAAATTAATACAATGTCATATAAACTTATATTGACTGCCAAACTAAATTTAAATCATCTTATTGCTATTTGAATACAATTTAGAACAATAATTCGATCCATGTTAAAAATTACCTTCTGAGAAAATAATTGAGTTTCTCTGTAACCTACTCTTGAACCGAGGCTACTGTCAGCCATGATTGGAAGCAATCTCCCTTGGGTAACGGGAACCACCCTTCATCTTCCTCCCACTAAAGATTTATATAATAACTTGTTTTCCTGAGTTTCTTTCCTGCAACAGCTGTGCCTTCTCCTCAAAACACCCGATGGGAATGTTGTTAGCATAACTACCGACACCCTGCCACACTGGCTACTTACAACACAGGCTGAAGATCTGCTTTGTCTCAAACTATACACATGACACCTTAAATAGGCTCAGAATAGACATTTCCACCCTCATGCTAAGAAAAAGTGGTGGGGCTGAGTCAACGCAGAGAAGCAGGCTTCCAGGCGAGGGTCTTCTCAGGCTGCTGCCCCTCTACTACCCTGCCTTGCAGAGGGATTCAGGAGAAAATTTTGTAAAGAGGCAGAGGGAAATGTAGTCTTCGTTTTTAAAGGGGGTTTAAATGAAGAATAGAGATGATGATGAGAATAATAAAGCACAGCTTGTACATCCATAAGCACCCAGGTATAGAAGATTTTCAAAGTAATTGCATACTAATTTGATAGTTTTTCAGAATATTTAAATTTCATGCAAATACAATAAGGGAAATACTTTGCTTTCATTATAGAATACCTTTCTTTTTAATCTCCTTCAAAGTACTGCCAACATTTCATTTAAAATTAGTTTTAAATTTTCTCCCACATTACTAGGCACAATAAATTATATGATATTTATTCTACTAATCATTTCTTGAGGTATGGTAAGGAAAGTAATATTTATTACACCTGATTCATTATCTTAACTATATTTATTGGAGTTATTAATTTTATCTCTAGCTCTGCTTTGCAAATATAATTTTTTTTCCCTGAGAGAAAATTTCACCAGGAATGGCATATTTAAAAAACCTATTTTCATATACTTTCTCATACATTCATTAAAATGACAACAGAGTAATTATGACTCCACTCTTTTGTTGAAATTGGATGGGCGAAGAGGATGTGCTGTTATATAAAAACGCTCAATGTAAATTATGAATTATCTTTTGCTAAGGCACAGACTTTGATACAGATTTAGAAAGGATAGAAATTGTAACCAGTAGAAAGGATAAGATGACAGAGTACTGAACTTGCACATTTGGGGTACAAACCGTTGTTCATTCTAAACATCATTCACTAGTGGTATTTTCGTACATAGTCACCAACACATCATTTGTGTATTAATTTACAGGCTAATCTGTGAAAGGTTCTGTTCTGGAATTTGTCTAGGACAGTCAATGAAAGCTTCTGAACATGAGTTAAAGAATAACAAATATACTATAGCCCATAACATCTTCAAAATAGCAGTCTAATTAACTCAGATATCGGCTTGTTCCAGGAGAACAGGTAGGGTGAAAATGAGATGACTCGGAGTAATTATTCACACACATGAAAAGAATGTTTTCTGGACAAAGACCCTGAGACAGAATGTAGAAAGAGAATGAATGGAACCTGGATTTGTGAATAGTATGAATCCTTTTCTCATTAAGATTTACAAAGCGTTGTGGGATAAAGTTTTGTTTTATGTTTGTACTAGCTCTCTTTTCTTTCCTTTCTTTCCTCAGTAAAACCTTTTTGAAACTTTTTGATAATTTCTCCATTTTCATCTACAGGAGGGGGGGGGGTAGGGAGCACAAGGAGACCTTTTCATTCATGCCAAAGCCTGAAGAGTAAAGGCTTAAATATCAGAGCCCTAAATACCAGAGCTCAGAGTCATGAGGATCCTAACATGGGAGTCTTGAGAGAGTGGAAGAGCCACGGGGCCCTGTTGGTGGGGACCTGTTTCTCCCCGCGCTCTGCTGCCCAGTTCACGGAGGGTATGAGGTGTGAGTGGGAATACCATGGTTTCTTCCTTTGTTCCAGAGGTTTTGGTGAGTGATCTGAACTCTAATCCTAGTCACAATATTTACTAAATTTAGGTAAATCTTAAGTTTTTTTAATTCGTAATTTCATTCGCACAACTACTTGAAAGATAGTACGTGCATTATCCTCATTTCACTTATTAAAATCCTCAGTTTTAGATGCATTAGTAATTTGTACAAAATAATAAAGCACATTGAGGTCTGATTGTCTGTCTGCCAGGCAATGTGTTGGTCTATGTCTTGTCATTATATCAACTGAAAAATGTCTTCCAATTCCTATAGCTTTAATTCCAACTGCTCTTTTAATCAATTATTTTTTATAAGCACATTTTTTACCTCCAAAGTGCCTAAAAAAGTAACATTTAATATGTTATTCAAAATAACTTTGTATGTAAGCTTATAATTAAATGCAAAAATAATTTTAGTTTAAGGATTAAGTTTTAAACTGTCAAAATAACTCATCTATTAAAGTATGTGTCAAAACTTCCACAGTATTGATTCCCTACAGAATTTATTATGTTTTGTAAATTAACTCGAAAAGGTATTTGCCTCCTCAAAATTCTTCTCAATGGCTCAGTGGGATGGCTTTCTGGATAAATAGCAACTATCCCTATTATTTATTCCAAATAAATATTGCTCCTGGTGATTTGGTCGATGACTTTAGAAAAATTTAAAGATTACACTTCTAAAAGCAAATTAAATTTCCACACTCTCCTATAAAATACTCTGAGGAGTTAGGCATTACAATTTAACCATTTCTACACAACTAGAACTGTGTTTAATTACGCATTTATTTTATAAATTAATTGCTATTAAAAACAATGTTAACTTGAGAGTTTTGAGGGCCAGTATGGAGTATTTTGGCACTTGAACCGAAATAATATAAGTTGATTATTGGAAAATAAAGAGATAGAGGGCCATTCGTTCACTCACTTGCGAAATTGATTTGATATGGTCATAGACCAGAATTTTCATTAGTCACCGAAGATGTGCAGATAAACTGCACAATTCTGGACCTCAAGAAACTGGCAATCTAACGAATGTAAAATAAGCCAAAAGCTATAATGAGTTAAAGTAATAAATTTAAAGTACTTAAATTTAAATTATTAAAATAGAAAACAACATAAAAATTTAGAGCTAAACACTACTTCCACAATGACCAAAAATTGTGTAAATATAGGCTATCAAACAGGCCAGGAGTGCAGGCTTAGTTACAACCAACACTACAGAAATACAAAGAACCATTAAAGAATACTACAAACAAATACATGCAATAAATCTGACAGCCAATAAATTTATCCAAGAAATGGATAATTTTCTAAAAGTGCATAACATTCCAAGAAGAAACACAATTTGTTGTTGTTGTTGTTAATCCTCGCCTGAGGATATTTTTTCCCCATTGATTTTGGAGAGGGAAAGACAGAGAGAAACAGCGATGTGAGAGAAACACATCAACTGGTTGCCTCCAGCACCAGCCCTGACCAGGGCCCGGGCCAGGAAGGAGCTTGCAACCAAGGTATGTGCCTTGGCTGGAATGAAACCCGGGACCCTTTGGTCCGCAGGCCAATGCTCTATCCACTGAGCCAAACCAGCTAGGGCAAGAGGAATACAAAATTTAAACAGACCAATGATTAGCAATGAAATTAAAGAAGCAATTTGAAATACTGCCAAAATATAGAAGTCTAGGACCAGACGGCTTCACAGGTAAATTCAACCAAATATTCAAAGAAGAATAAACACCTAGCTTTCTTAAACTATTTAAAAACTTCAAGAGGAAGGAAAACTTCCAAACTCATTCTATGAAGCCAGCATTACTCTGATGCCAAACCAGACAAAGACTTTAGGAAAAAATAATGAAAGATAATCAATCAATGTTTTTCTCTCCCAGTGATCTCTCTCTCTCTCTCTCTCTCTCTCTCTCTCTCTCTCTCTCTCTCTCTGGATGAAAAGACAACAACAAAAGGAACCTGGAGTAGGGGTGAGGACATAGTGCCCAGGAGGCCGTGCCTCTCTAGAGGGCTGAAGGCTGGTTGTGGCCGAAAGGGACACGGCATGTTCTCCCTCAGGCGTTCCTGTAGGCCATCTAGGACTGCACGTGAAGCTAAATCCACCTCCTGAAATCGCACATATGGGGAGCTCAGAAACCACCCCCCCGGAGGCTACCACCAGTGGAGAGAAGCTGATGGAAACAGAACAAATCAACATGAGCCTGGGGACTTGTCCCACCACTGGAGTTAGTCCACATTCGTAAGAAAATTCCAGGTTTCCACTAGCCCTCCTCCTGGTTCCATTTCCAGAGGGTCTACACCAGAGGCTTGCGACCAGGATAAGACCAGACTTCTCCTCAATTTTAAGTCTTATCACACCTCTCTGTTCCCATACAGGACGAGAGCGAAAATACAAGTGAGGAATGGTAGAGAAAGGAAAACTGTTCAATTGGATATTAGAATCTCAAAACGTTACTAAATACTGAATTGAATGTTAATAAGTGAAAGTATGGAATTTAAGGGAAGAGGTACTTGGCAGAGGGGAGGTAAAGACACTGTTTACGAAGATAGAAGCCATAAAACCAAAACCCCATATGTTAGTTACTAAATGAATTGTGGCTCTTCAGTAAATGTTTATATGTTCATGAAAAATACTCTGGCAAATTACACACTTAATTGTTACCAGTGGTTGTTTATCTCTAGGAAGCAAGATTGAAGAGGGCAGTATTATAAAGTGTAACACATTTTCAGGTTGTAATACTATAGTATTTTGAAATCTTTTTGTAACACAAATTAAAGTATATTAATTTTACAATTGCAGATAAATGGAAAATCACAAATTCTATTGCATAACACTCAACAATATCATAAGCCTAAGGAAATAACAGAAAAAAAAATGTGTCCTATTTTTCAGAAATAGTTGGGTGCCTTTACATTGAAGTGTCCATGAGTGTATTAGAAAAGGAGATGAGACTACAAATGGAAACTAGTGCAGACTCAGCGAATGCATCTTGTGTCTATTGTTTGCAAAGAACAAGAATGTTGGGTAATTACTGCCTTGTCCTGAATGGTGACTTCTCAACAATAGGTGGTAATGAGAGAGAAAAAATGCCAGCATGGCTCTGTGAACCAGGAGGGCACGGTTCAATTCCTGGTCAGGGCACATGCCTGGGTTGTGGGCTCCATCCCCAGCAAGGGGTGTGCAGAAGGCAGCCGATCTATGATTCTCTCTCATCACTGATGTTTCTATCTCTCTCCTTCTCACTTCCTCTCTGAAATTAATAAAAATATATTTAAAATAATAATAATAATACCCTAATGCAACTTTAGGTGGTATACTCAATTTCCTTTCCATGTACATTCTTAACAGTACCATCGGTGATGGCAAATACTAACTGGTCCAGGTCCCACAGCCTCTATCATCCTCCCCCTACACTTGGATGGCCCTACTGGCATGAGGTGAAATGACTGATGAGTAGGGCTAGCAAACCCAAATGTTAAATACAAAGCATTAACTGTCCTGAAATTATGTGACTAATTCTACAATATAATGGCATGTGGATGTCAATTGCTCACATTTTATTACTAAGGCGGTTCTCTATGTACCGTCAGCTGCTCAAATCGCTGTCTCCAATTGCGGTTCCACACTGCATGGAAATGTTTTGAGGATATCACACTTGGTGAACGGACGCTACTTTCATTATTGTCTCCTTTTACCATGAACTCAGGCGCATCCATTCTGAACCATATAAAACCACCCTGGCTGTTAACATGGCTCTCCCAGTGAGTGACACACTCAGTGGAATGGAAAGGGTGTCTCTCTAACTGTCCTGGCGAGAGGACTTTCTGTCCTCCTGCTGGTGGCTGCCCTCTCCTCCTGTTTCTCACGCTGTGGCCGAACTGGGCGGACCCGCAGTGACAGCTCCTGGGCCCTCCCTGGCGTCTGTGTAGCTGCTTGGTGCTCCTGGGCAGCCCTTGCCTCCTCATTCTCTGTTTTTCTTTGTCTTCAGCTACCGTGGAATACAGTTCCGTTCCCCCCTCCGCTCTCTTCGGAGCTTATTGTTGTGTTTTCCTTTAAAAATGCCAGCCGACTAGTTCTTATTCCACTCTTGTAAGGTTTCGGTTCTTCTCACTTCAACCAAATGTCCTTGGAAAAGATTATAGTCTTATCAGGATTAATGCAAATGTTGTATCCTTAGATAGTAATGGGACTGAAATGTAAAGAATGTCTTTTCTTTTACATCTTTTGCTGTTTTTATAAACATCTCAACCCAACCTGAACTTGTTTTGTATCACTTCCGTTTGAAAGACAGCATGGCTTTGGTTCAAGGGTCCAACATACTGCATTAAAACACCCTGCTCCACCCAGCTACCACAGGCTTTAAAATGGAAAAGTACTTCAAAATATTATTACTTCTTAATGACTACATCTTACCACTTCCATCATTAACACAATAGAACATCCTAATAACATGTGGTTTCTGGGGAAAATCATCTTTCAATGCTATAGTTCTTGTAATTTTTTTTTGGTGGTGGGGGGGGTATATTTACACCATGAAACTGTATGCAGCTGTATAAAGAAAGGATCTCTTACCCTTTGAGACAGCATGGAGAGACCTGGAGAGTATCATGCTAAGCGAAATAAGCCAGTCAGAGAAAGACAAATACCTTATGCTCTTACTTGTATGTGGAATCTAATGAACAAAATAAACTGATACACAAAATAGATCCAGAGACATTGAAGCATGCACCAGACTACAGTATTTTAGAGAGAATGGGGGGGGGGGGGTTGGAAGAGTTTAACCAAAGAATTTACATGCATATATGCATAAGCCATGGGCAGATAATAGTGTGGTGAAGGCCTGGGGAAGGGGCTGGGGTAGGATGGAGGGGGTCAATGGAAAAAAGGGGACATCTATAACAAAGATTTCAACAAAGATTTTTAAAAAATTGTTTAATGTTATTTTTAATGGCCTTTCCTGATCACCTGATATGTGGAACACAAGAGATAATGCTCCACCGGCCTATTTTATCTAAATAAAAAATTAGATAAATAATTATATTTAAATTGTATTCAATTGGGAAGCTTGTTTTCCTCTCACTGGATGAAACTTGTCTGGCTCTGCAGCTTCTCTGCTGAATCTCATATAATAGATGGTTCTAGATTTATCTCAACTTATAAAGCAGGGTCTCAGCTTAGGGGTTAGAAGTTTTCAGTGTAAGATATGAATTAATATTTCAATATTCATTCAAGTATGCCAAAAGCTCCTTTACACACAGAGAGAGAAAAAAACACACACACAGAAAAAGTACCTCTTACAAAATCTTTTTCTTCTCCAATTCTTATACTTGTTTTATGCTCTTGCCTACGGGATTCCTGAGACTCTTGGATCTAAACCTTTTTTCATTTCCTTCGTAATATTGACCTGGTGCCTTCTGTGGCAACTACTGCTTCTTGGTGCCTATGTTCCAATTTTGACATCTCTTACATTGACATTTTTAATGGCTCATAAAAATTCCTTTACCCGTGAGTGGGCAATTTTATATCTGAAATATCAAGAGAAACTTTCCATAATGTACAAAGATATAACTCATGTCAATTTAGCAGAAAAGTTGATTGGTTTGTACAAGAAAATCTAAATATGAACTCAGATGCCAAATCTTGCACGGGTTGTCCAGGGTTACATTAGCCTCACGCACAAAGATCCAAGCTACATATCAGGCACAAAAATAGGATTTCAAGAGGAAGTAACCTATTCAAATGATGGGACAGATAAATCCATGTGCATGATTTCTGATTTCTAATATTAAGTGAAAACTCCTTAGGAAAATTAGTATAGTGCTTGAGCATGTAAATTAGGTAAAATATCCTCAAAACAACCACAAAAGCTAGGTGAACCACACTGATCCTATATAATAAAAGGCTAATATGCAAACTGTCCCCTCAGGAGTTCGACCGACTGGGAGTTCGACCACTTGCTATGAGGTGGGCTGACAACCAGGGGGCAGTGTGGAACAAAGGAAGGCTCCAGCAAGCAGCCTTGCAGCAGGAAGGCCCCGATCGGCCCTGATTGCCTGCCAGGCCTAGGGACCCTACCTATGCACAAATTTCATGCACCGGGCCTATAGTTAATTCTAATGGTATAGTTAGAATGGTATAGTTAGGTATAGTTATACCAACCAACCTTTTGAACTTTAAGTTCAGAGAAAATATAAAACAATGCATCCCCAAAGTCAAAAAAAGAATCAATGTTGATCCTGTGAAGAATCAATAAATTTCCCCTTATAAGAAACATTTAGCAATCAAAAACGACTAAGTTTAGTAATGAAAGATTTCTTATCAAGGAAGTACCCAGATCAGTCCCATTGAACAAAGATATCTGTTTCAGACATAAATGAAGTAAACATGTCCATTGTTACTAAAGCTATGTAATGTTAGACACTTGGTAACTTGATATGTTAATGTACTTATAAGAGAATGACATTATTTTTAATAAATGAGTTTGTTTTAGCCAGGATATTTTGGGTTGAAGCAAAAAGCAATTACACTAAAAATGTAATTAATGATAAAGAAAAGCTCATGGGACCCAAAGGACGAAAATATGTTCAGGCTGAGATCAAATGCATTGGACCTGAGGAATGGCAGGTCTGGCACTAGAAGCTGCACGATCACTGTGATTTTTGACTGTCTTATCAGGTGTGCAGCATTCCCCTTGCTCATCTGATTGACTGTTTTCCTTTTCCTGTGCACGTGGACGACTATAACCTCTGGAGCTAACACTAAATGGCTGTGCTTTTGCTGCGAGTTGATTACATTGGTCACTCATCTCTCTTGTAAACTAGATGCTGGGTTTATCCAGCCCCTCGGGTCCAATCTGCTGATGAGGAGACGTGGACTTCGGGTACTTATGGTCCCCTTCTAGGAATTGGTCTATTACTGGTTTGGTTTTGAGCCAAGGGATACAGTAGTGCCCTACCAGTTGTTATCCTCTTACACTTGAAGAAAACCTGGTAAGTGACACTTTAGAGCTGTCTAGTCCTGCAGCAGCCTAAGAATAATGTCTCACTCAAGCACATTAAGAAGTAGAACCCGGGAGATCAGCCTGCTACTCGTTTCACCAACATGCCTCTCTGTTCTCTTCTGGACCAGCTGTGATTTAAACAGTACATCACCTCTCATTCAACTAGAGTCGAGAGGGAAAACTGCCTTAGTCCTGTTGGACAAGAGCAGACTTTCCTTTATCCCGGAAGTATTGTTCATGTGGAATAGTTTTTCTAGAACCAATTAAAGATATGAAAGAGCAGTTCTGATATGATGTTACTTCTCTGCCCAAATCTAATACTTAGGATTCTCTTCTGAGAGTTAAATTGATATGGAAATGAGAAAATGCAAGGGAGCCTTTACCACAATATCTGGCTCACAGTTGGTGTTCAGAAGATGTCATTTGAATTAATATGAAGCTACACAGTCTTGGACATATCGCACCATCTCTTCAAGCCTCAGTTTCCTAAATTATTTCTTCACTTGCCCAGTGCCTAGTTTGTCCTCTTTTGCTATCAATATTTACGCTGTTCTCTACAGGGTATGTTAAAATTTGCATACAGGTTTCAATTTAACTTCCAACAATCTCTTCCTCTGGCCTGTACTGGAAAAAGCTGAACTGTTTGGAGAGTGCATAGGGAGTCTGTAAGTGCTGGGTCACTGAGCCCAAACCCTCCCACACTCTCGTGTCTACTTTCCTAGCACCAGGGGCTTTCACACAGTGAGAACCATCTGCTTTCTGGGTTCAGGGTTTTCTCCTCTGGCACCCCTCTCCACTTTGTTAATAATTCATGCCGCAAGGATCGCAACTCCCCAATAATAGCCCAATCATGAGTTTATGGCAATCATAAAAATTATATTGAAGGAATTTGATCCAACTAGATTGTTGGGTCATATGAATGCCAAGAGGGGCTAACTGCGGCTTCCAGTAACATACCTCCTCCCAAAGCGACTACATATGGTTATAAACAAAACATCCAGCCATGAGGACTTCAGAGCTAATAGATTAGTACTGATTTCTGATACCATGCCCCTTTTTTGGGGGGGGGGGGTGTAAATTTTTCATCACCCAGAAAGTCTCCAAGAAAATATATTTATTCACCCCTGCATTGATTCTGCTTTAAGAACAAAACAATAACTACACTAAGTAGTTCATTAATTCAATATAAATATTTGAGTTCCTTAGAAGGCCGAGGAAAGGGATGAATATGAATCAGATACTATCTGTGCATTCAAAAAGCACAGACACATGTAAACGAATAATGACGAGGCAAAACATGTGCTGGAACAGAGTCTGTGCTTGACAGTAACGGGTATAACGTACAGAGGAAGGCTGTATCCAAAAGCTTCTGATGTGAATATGTAACAAGCAATTAAATTATTCACACGTACTTATGCTACTTTCTTTTGAAATAATGTTAGATACTAGGTGTACCAGTTAATAAGGCGTATTTTTTTAAATAGATGGAATTACACATATGTTGATATACTAGTAAGTACTCTCCTTTAATTACTTCAGATTTTTGCATAATATCATCAATTATTTCTTTTCTCCAACATGCCTAGCACCATTTTAGAAATTAAGGAAGATTTTTTCCCTTTTTACTTAACCAAATAAAACTCACAGACATAAGCGTGGTGATAACCAGATGAAAAGAGGGGTTGCGGGAGATAGAAGAGGGTATAGGGAGTATAGTATATATGGTGATGGAAGGAGACTTGACATTGGGTGGTGAACACACAACATAATATACAGATGATATATTATAGAATTGTGCACCTGAAACCTTTATAATTTTATTAACCAACTAGAGGCCCATGCCCAACGAAATTCATGCATGGGTGGGGTCCCTAGGCCTGGCAGGCATTCAGGGCCGATCGGGGCCTTCCTTCCTTCATTCCATGCTGCCCCCTGGTGGTCAGCACATGTCATAGTGAGCAACTGAACTCCCCAAGTCGAACACCTGAGGGGACACTTTGCACATTAGCCTTTTATATATATAGATGTCACCCCAATAAATTCTACATCAAAATAAAAGGCTTCTGTACAGCAAAAGAAACTATCAACAAAACAACAAGAAAGCCCACTGAATGGGAGAACATATTTGTCAGTGTTACCACCGATAAGGGTTTAATCTCCAACATTTACAGGGAACTCATACAACTTAACAAAAGGAAGACAAACTACCCAATCAAAATTTGGCAATGGACCTAACTAGATACTTTTCAAAAGAGGAAATAAGGAAGGCCAAGAGACATATGAAAACATGCTCAAAGTCACTAATCATCTGAGAGATGCAAATCAAAACGATAATGCAGTACCATCTCACACCTGTCAGAATGGCTATCATCAACAAATCAACAAACAACAAGTGCTGGCGAGGATGCAGAGAAAAAAGGAACCCTCATGCACTGCTGGTGGGAATGCAGACTGGTGCAGCCACTGTGGACAACAGTATGGAGTTTCCTCAAAAAACTAAAAATGGAACTCCCATTTGACCCAGTGATTCCCCTTCTACGAATATATCCCAAGAAACTAGAAACACCAATCAGAAGGGATATATTCACCCCTATGTTCATAGCAGCACAATTTACCATAGCTAAGATTTGGAAACAGCCTAAGTGCCCATTAGCAGATGATTGGATTAAAAACCTGTGGTACATCTACACAATGGAATACTACACTGTGGTAAAAAAGGAACTCCTACCATTTGCAACAGCATGGATGGAACTGGAGAGCATTATGCTAAGTGAAATAAGCCAGTCAAAGAAAGATAAATATCACATGACCTCACTCATTTGTGGAATATAATGAACAACATAAACTGATGAACAAAAACAGATCCAGAGACAGAGAAGCATCGATCAGACCATCAAACCTCAGAGGGAAGATAGGGGAGGGTGGGGGGGAGGGGGAGAGAGCAACCAAAAGAGTTGTATGCGTGCATATAAGCCTAACCACTGAACACAGACACCAGGGGGGTGAGGGCTTGAGTGGGGGGGTGGGGGGCACAAAGGGGGGGAGGATAAGGACACATATGTTATATCTTAATCAATAAAGAAAAAATTCAATAAAAAATTTTTAAAAAGAAGTTACAGAAGATACAAAGAGTTTTAAAGCTTGATCTCTGTTCAAAATAGAGTTGATATAGTCCAGCTCATTTAGTACATTACTCTATATCTATATCAGTTGAGAACTATTCTTTCTAACTTAGCTGCCTGGTTAGATGTCTTTGCTTAGGAAATGGTTCCAATAGAGCCATAGTCTGCTGACTGCACTTTGAATATACCTAAGATTACTGCCAGACATCTCGGCCTTGCTCCAGTTGAGAAACTGCCCCTTTAACCTTACAACTGTTTTAAGTCAAAGAAAAACTGAAAGATACAACTAAGAATACTCCGGGTACCAGAGCATCAGCTGCTTCGTCTGAAACGGGCACAAATGGTCTTGATCTGCTGAGATCAGCAACTTTTATAGAAATTACAGAAATAATAAAAGTAATTCCTAGAACTTAAGATTGACATGAGATGTCAGGTATCTTTTCTTAGCAATCTATAATAAAATGTTTCTTCGCAATAATGACACATTTTGCTAGTGCTTTTATGTCTGAGTGCTGACCATGAGCAAACACTGTTATATGTCTTTTACACGTTCATTTAACTCTCACATTCCCCCTCTGAGTTTGGGACAGTTCATATTATATCCATTGTAGAGATAAGATTAATTGGTCAAAGGGAAGTTAAGTAAACTGCCATGTAGCACACTAAAGCAGGTATTGGCCCTAAAGGCCATAAGTCAGGGCTGACTGCAAGGTTGCCAGCCCAGCACTGCCCTGCAGAACTAGCTGGATTCAAATGCATACTTCTGGACCAACCTCCAGGTACTTTTAAATCAATTAGTCTGAGTTGGGGTCCAGGAGTCTATTTCTGTAAAAATCAACAAGGGTGGTCCTAATGTTCTTGGGTCTAAGGACCATTCATTGGCCTTATTAAACTGGCTTACCCGATGCCACTGCTGATGAAAGAACCAATACACAGAATAATCTCTGACATAGTTAGCAGAGAAATGATCATCTACCACACCCCCTCTACCCTCAGAAAAAGGAGGGAAGGAAGTCTTGCTGAATGTGATGAGAACTAGTTGCATGAAGGCTTAGTACTTAACATTTAAGCAATGACAAATCCTTAGGATTTTATGTAATGTGTAATATAAACCTTAATATAGAAGCGTAGCGTCCAGCACAAACTAGGAAGGAAAAGGGAACAGAGTAGAACACACAGAAAGGTTATCAGTAGAATTTAGAGAAAGTTAAATGAGAACTGCAGAACAAATCAGAAGAATGATATTTCTACAACTTTATCTGGGCTAGTATTTTTCACTAATCCTCGGGTATGGAGGTTTGCAAATTTATATTAGAGAGTCACAGCATTTTATCCATAGTGATAATAATACCAGTCATCACAATATTAGCTACCCATTTTGAGTGCTTATTATAATCTAAACTCTGGGAATGAGCAGGTAGCTTAACTAATTCAGAATTGTGCTCTTGAAAGATCTGGTAGAATCCAAATAAAATAAAGGTTAGAATGGACAGGAAAAAACATAAAGGCAGTAAGAGCAGAATGAATGGGAGGCAGCAGGGAGCAGGAGGTAACAGTTGAAATAGAAAGAAATGAATAGATTTGAAAAATGACTAGGAGATACAACTGAAAATGTCTGAATTGATTAGACAAAGTTCCCCAAGGGAGAGAAAGAGAAAAGATAAGCCTCCCTCGGCCTGTCTCGAGGAGACATGCAGACAATGGTGCTATGTCATGCTTTGGATATGTGAGGTTTTATGAGAACACTAGACAAGAAGTCATTGTACAGTCAGTAATGGGATCATCCTGAGCTCAGGAGCCACTCTGGATTAGAGACTTGAAATCCATCGCTATGTCAGGGTACTTGACACAGAGAGACCAGATCAGACCACCCAAGGAGAAAATGCAATAAGAAGAGCTCGCATAACTCCACTTCATCTTTGAGGTAACTTAGACGGTAGGTAGGTGCATTGAACTCATTTTTCAGTTGACAAACTGAATTTCAGAGTTTAATGAGTTAGAAAGTGATTACTCTGGGACTCAACCCTATTTATATTTCACTCCAAGCCTACAATGTTATCCATAAAGTAGACTATAATTTAGTGGTTCTATTTGTAATTGTTAACTTACAAAGTGGAATATGCTCATAGTTTGTATGAGATAGTTTGCAGTCAGTTATGCTTTCTTATTTTCTTTTTAATCATAAAGTTTCTAATAAAAAACTCAGGTTTTATTATAGTTAAATATTTGACATGAGAATGTCTGCCTATTTCAATTTCTAGTGCCAAAGTAGACATAACCATCATTGACGTTAATGGTACTCACTCCATCTCCTTGTGCTGCACTATACACAGTGAGCACAAAATACAACCCACTCTGCTGAGATTTAAAAGAAAGGAAAGACTCTTTATGGAGCTCATCACATAACAGGAAGAGCTGACCCTTATAAAGCAACGGTGAACACATTCTATAAAAATTGACTAAGATGGCCTAATGTTCCCCCTGCAGTTTGACCAAACTTTAGCCAGGTTTCTTCCTGACTATAAGCCCATGATCTCTATTTCCTTTGAGTATTTACTTACAAACCTTGCAACTGTGAATTCTCCCTCTGCCCCTCTGTAATAGATGCCAACTTCTCCTAGCCTTTAGCAAGTTTTACAACCAAGGAAATGTCTTTTTGAGGAACCTGGGACCATCTCTTTGAAATGTAAGCATCGAAGGCAAGAGCCCCCTCTGCCCCATCTCTGTGGAAGGGCAGGAGCCTACTAGTAAGTTCAGTGGTGCAGATTAGGGGACACAGATGGCCTCATCTCAGAGAAAACATCTGCACATGCAGGAGCACCTCAATGTGCTCTGTGCACCCCAAATCCCAGGATCAACCTGCCCCTCTCCCCCGTGCCTTCCAGTCCTTTTCCACTTGCTCACCCAGCACTGAAACTCTCTCACCTGCCCTCTCAGAGGCATTCAGTCAGTGTCTCTCTCCTATTACAGTCGTCTTGAATAATGTTTTCCTTAACTGTTTAACGTTGGTACATTTTTTACATTGACATAAAATTTTACTTTTTTATTTTACTTTCTAATATTTTTATTGATTTCAGAGAGGAAGGCTGAGGGAGAGAGAGATATAAACGTAAGTGATGAGAATCATTGATCGGCTGTCTCCTGCATGCCCCACACTGGGGATTAAGATCATAACCTAGGCCTGTGCCCTGACCTAAATCAAACCATGACTCCTGGTTCATAGGTTGAGCCCAGTCACTGAGCCATGCTAGCTGGCAGTTGACATGAAATTGTAAACAGTTTCGGACCGAGGACGACAGTCAGAAGAGCCCCAGCGGAGAAAAGGCAATGAAGGTCCGAATCCCCGGTGAGGCCTCGCTGCTCCAACAGGGAGGGGAGCACCTCGCTAGCGAGGAGCAGATCTAAGTGAAAGTGCACAGGTGTCGAGGAGCCAGCCAAACGCACCGACGACAAAGCTGACCAAACACAGGGAGGTGCAGGTTAAGGATGAATAAGGTTTCCAACCTCTATACTACCAGCATTTTGTTCCAAGAAACTGTTCGGTGCCATGGAGAATGTTGAGCAGCATATAATTGACCCACTTAGATACATGCAGCACTCACCCAGTTACAGAAATCAAAAATGTGCCCACACATTGCCAAATGTCACAGGGGGCAAAATTACCATTTGCGAATGACTGGAATAGATCGAAGAAAGCCTTTATGAGTACTTAGCTATTGTGTTCCCAACGGCTCTGATTTCCACAGTGAACTGCTTGCACCCCACCATGCCTAAAAGTCCTCCAAATGATCTATTTTGTAAGTAATAGAGAGACCCATGACACACATAAATGTGAGATGACACTGTTACTTAACTAATGTTTATTAACCAACTGGCACCGTCAAGGAAGATGGAGCTGCCAGGGACTCCATTTACACATTACTGAGCTCAGGGAATCAGGTGACTGGATCGATGGGAAATGCTCACCAGCACAGTGTGAGTCTGATTCATTGTTGGGCCCCACAGAGTCACACATATTTCCACACTTGAGAACTTATCTGAGAACAGGTATATATGTTTGCAGAAAAAGGGAGTTTATAGCTCTCAAAACTCCCCAAATTCTTTTTCATAAATATTGTAACCGCTCTTCTGAGTCAGGTCTTTATACCTCAGAGGTGGTCAGGCTCTGGACAGCAGTCTTTCCCCAGGATGGCCTCTTCCCAGAGAGTCAGCCCGGACAGAGCTTCCTCACAGGGATTGAACTCTGGCGACCCTCTTTGTTTACCCGCATGGCTTAGAAACATCTCAATACCGAAAAGTTTTTCTCTGCTAGTATTTGATGTTATTTCCCTGAAACACTGGTTTAAAATTCAGTTACTCTTCATCATATAAGCAAAACTTAACATTTCTATGAAATAGTTCTTAACCACTTTAACAAAGTCATATAAATTTCTGAATGATGACAACATTTCAGCCAAATTAAAAGTATAAGACCTCAAATATTTGTCATTAAAATGTTGCTAAAATGCCTTTTAAAAGACCCTTATGCTAAGTGCAGTTTACAACAGTGTTTTACTCTGAATAATAGCCTAACCTTTGTTGGAAATTACTGTGGATGCCATTAAGCTGGCCCTACTGCTGACTGAGAAACAGAATTGCTAATGTACAAAAAAGAGGAATGCAAATGCAAATAATATGAAAATGCTTGATCTCAGCTAGCAGAACTAAAAATAATCCCACCACAAGTAACACCACATCAGCAGCTCCTGGTGGGGAGAATTCTGGCTTCCACTACAAATGCTTTTGCATATTTTTCACGTGTAGTTTAAGGGAGGATATACTTTCAGGACCAGCAGGTCCTTTCCACTTAGGAAAATGAAAAGCTTTTTATCTTTTAACCAGAGGCTCAGTGCATGGATTCCTGCACAGGAGGGGTCCCTCAGTGGTCTGGCCTGTGCCCTCTAGAAATCCAGGATCCCTCAGGGAATGTTGGACTTCCAGGTTTCTGCCTGATCGCCACAGGCCTGCAGGGATCAGGTGAAACCCAGCAGTCTGACATCCCCCCAAGGAATGTAGCAGTGCCGAAGCAGCAGGCGGCCAGGGAGGAGTCCCAGGCGAGCTGGGTGCAGCTCTGCTGCCACTCATCCCAGCTCCGCTGCGCCTGCCACCACCACTGCCCCGTAGCGCTGCCTCTCTGCCATAGAGGCGGAAGAGGATCCCGCTACCACCGCTGTGCTCACCAGCCGTGAGCCTGGCTTCTGGCTGAGCAGTGCTCCCCTGTGGGAGCTCACTGACCACAGGAGGAAGTTCCTATGTTGAGCATCTGCCCCCTGGTGGTCAGTGCACATCATAGCAACCAGTCATTCCCCCGTTTGGTCGATTTGCATATTAGCCTTTTACTATATAGGATTTCTTCTGTGTTTTGACATCAAAATTGTGTTTCCTGCTGGTTCTGTGTAAATGGTTTGCTACACTTTTTTTGTAACAGAACAGTGAGAAATACATGAAAAGCATTTGGCAGAAAGAGTGGGTGAGAGACAATGTGCATTATTTTTCGGGCCAAATGAAAATTCATGTCTGTTCCACTAGCCCCTTAGATCTCCATGCACCAGAGAGGGAACCACTCCTCCTCACCCATGTAATAGAAAAGGAAGTCTCCTTAGCACAAAATCACTGACAGAGAGCAGGTCCCCGTGCCTGTTCTCAAATGACTGCCCTTGAACCTCGTTTATGAAGATGGTCATCAGGAGATAGTTTATAATTTTGACTTTTGGGAAGAGCATGGAAAATGGATGAATGAGAGTATACATTCCACAATTACATTCCTCAACAATTCATGGAAGAAACAATTTTCTATGCAAAAAAATAAAATCAAAACCATTTAATCTCTAAAAAAGAAGGGCAATTTGAATTTCTCACCTATCACAGTGGAAAACTCCTGAAATTATACCAAATGATATGGAGGTTGTGGGGAGACTGTACTGTGCTGCCAGCCACTGCAGTAATCTATGCAAACGTCCCTACTCAGGGACACTATATCCAGTCAATGACAAGAAAATAGAGATTTAGGGAACAATTTTTATAAAAGATGACTCAGATAGCATTATTACTCACAGAATATTGAAATACATTTTGGTTTATTTTTTAATAGCCTATTATTCAGCCATTATTTGAATGCACTCATGCAAAGTACATTTTGTAATCCACAAAATGTTAATGATTTAAATTTAAGTGAAAAAGCTGAGGAAAGGTCTACAATCCCATATTTTAGAAATGAGACTAATATTTTATAAACAATAACATAAGGAACATATACATATGAATGCTAGTAGTATTTACATTTGGTTAAAGAGATAAGAGGTTGTTGGGGGTTCTTGCACATACCCTGATTTCCTCAAATTTAGAAAATGTGCTTCCTGGTTTTAAAACTAAAAGTAAATGGTGGATAAGAAAGTTGAATGCGTGTTTAAGTGAAAGTCTATCTTGCACAAAGGAAAGTTAATACGATCCCTAGGAGAAGTTCAAACGTGGGCTTAGAAAAGCTGATTTCAAGGTCTTCTTACAAGTGAAGGCTGGACTCTAACAGGATTAAACTAAATTTGTCTGTACCTTTAACATGAACCTGAGGAGGAAGTATGGGGTCTCAATGCCTGTGACATTTCCATGTCTAAAGTTAGTATAATGTTTTTATTTCTGCACCGAGAGCTTAGAAGCACACTCACAAACTAAGCAGCTGAAAACAGAAGACGTGTTCTTAGAGCATTGCTATGTACCTATCGTGAACAACTTCTGAGCTGCCTGCCCAAATTCAAAAATTATTTTTAATGCTCAGTCAGCTGAGCATTTCATTAGGTCTTTTTTTAATACTGTTAAACAAAGAACTGGAAACCAACTAGGAAAATACTACAAAGAACTGGATTGTGAAGTGACTCACCTGAATCATTGGTCTTCTCCAGGAACAAGGTTTCCCAATGATTTCAGAATGTTCTCATGGGCCAGGCAGGAGATGTCCTGTGCTGTGGAGCCACTCCCCAGACTCCTGGATCTGACATTTTCTGGAAGAGATTAACATAGGAGGTTTATAAGGGGGTTTTATGGTCACTCTGCTTACACTGAAACAGCCATTTGACTCATGCAACAATTTATACTCAGGTTTTTGTCCAGTTCCCAGCTGTCCTAAAGAGCTTGTATTATCAGATGCACACAAATAATTTTTAATCATCATCTGAGGATATGTTTTTATTGATTTTAGAGAGAGGGGAGAGAGAGAGAGCAAGAGAGAGAGAGAGAGAGAAACATCGATCAGTTGTCTCTCATATGTGCCCCAACCAGGGATTGAACCTACAACCTGGATTTGTGCCCTGAACCTGGGAATCGAACTCACCACCCTTCGGTACATAGGACAACACTCCAACCAACTGAGCCAAACCAGCCAAAGCAAGAATGCACATAAATAATTAGCATGTACTACTTCCTATTCTGTGGTATCAAGACTAGGCCAAGATCAAAATATGTGCTCTGGTACCTTTAATTTATGGAATAATTACATATTAAATTAAGTTAGCTAGAATGTTGCCTACTTCAAACCATTTATATTTATATAGTATGTTATAAAGATAAATTTAAAACTGTCTAAAAGAGGCAAATTCTCAATTTTTTATGCTGCCACTCATTATTGTGTTTCAGATAAAACTTTGAAAGAAACATTTGCTGTCCATGATGTTGAAGGATTCTGCTGCTTACCAATAAATGGAAGGATGTTTGTGTTCAAAATCATTCACTGCAAGAGGCTGGCTGCTGGTCTCTTCAGATTAATCTTACAATAGTTATTTCCTTGAGCAGCCAGCAAATACATAATATTAGCATAAAATCATAACTTTGCTTTTCACTTTTGCCAATATTAAGAGTATGCTGCCATCTGATTCATGGGCAGCTTCAGGGGCATCCATCTTGTTAAATATGTTTTAGACTCTAAAAAAGATATTCATCAGTTTTTTATTAACTCTTAATGCCATGTATATTCAAACACATAGACATGTGGTCAAAATAGGAAGTGCTTAATCTTACAGGAGGTATGGGAGTTTTAAATAGAATCTGCAACTATTTAGAAATTGGCTCCAGGAGTAAAACACAATCCTGAAAATAAAATAAAAATAAAGTCAGGGATAAGAATTTAAACAGGTGTGCCTTTGGGGAGAAAAAGTTGATAAGTGATTGAATTTACAATGAGGGCAAACTAATTTACAATGAGAATGGATATATACATATATATACATATATGTATACATATACATATATATATACACACACACACACATATATATATATATTTATTTATTTATTTAATGCACATAATATATCTAGAAACTCATTTAGGAGAGGTCTTCTGAAATCCAAGAGTGTCTTAACCTTTCCCTAAAGCTGTGAGGTTGTTTTCTTTCATTTCACGTTACACTTCAATTATAACGAAAGTGTAATGGAAACTTCCTATTTTGATTAATTATTGTTAGTAAATGCACTAGTTATGATGAGCAGTTTTATCAATAAGTTTTAATTTTTAGGATAGTAATCCTATCTAATAGAGGGAATATGCTAATTGACCTTCATGCCATCACAAAGATGGTGGTGCCCACAGTCAATAAGGAGGAAATATGCTAATTGACTGCCCCACTCTCAAAGATGGCGGCGCCCCGTCCCCTCAGGTGCGCCTGCCTCCGGAGTTCCCCAGTCCCCTCAGCACCCCCAGTTCCCTCAGCCCTCCAGCCGCCCAAGGCTCAGGTAACCAGGGCCGGCCAAGGCTTGTGCTGCCGGCAGTGGCAGCAGCAGAGGTGTGATGGGGCGTCGCCTTCCCCTGATCACTGGGTCGCCTCCCACCCTTGAGGGTTTCCGGACTGAGAGGGAACAGGCCGGGCTGAGGAACCCCCCCCCCCCCCTCCAGTGCAATTTTCATGCACCAGGCCTCTAGTATTTAAATAAATTAGAAGATATACCACATAGGGAGGACATCTACTTGATTTAAACTATGCCCAGTTTTATTTTTTTTCTCACCTGAGAAGCTAGTGATAACATATGAAGAAATTAACTCATTTTCTAATTTAATACCATGTATCTGGTGTCCACCAAGCACACCTAGATCCTGGGGGCGATCAGGCCAGCAGGGGATCAGTTAAGCATTGATCAGGCTGGCAGGGGTGTGTTTAGGGGGTTATCAGGCTGGCAGGCAGAAGTGGTTAGGGGCAATCAGGCAGGCAGGCAAGCAAGCGGTTGGGAGCTAGCAGTCCCGGACTGTGAGAGGGATGTCCGACTGCAGGTTTAGTCCTGTGGGTGAGGGTGCTGGCTGGGCTGAGAGACACCCCCCCTCTAGTGCATGAATTTCATGCAGCAGGCCTCTAGTTACAAAATAAAGTGCAATATCTATTTTCAAATAATTTTCACGTCATCTCCTACTCATTCATAGAATGATGAATAAATTTTGATTTGAGGACCCAATCCATTACTACTTAATACATAGAGACATAAGATACACAGAATAGCCACCTGTGCCTTTAAATGGAACAGAGGATTTCAAGAAAGAGCAAAGATTCATTTGCCAAGAACCAATATTATTTTATGAAAATTAATCAGTTGTTTTCAACTGATGCAATTAAGTAGAAAAGCAAACACTACAGAAAGAACTTCAGCCTAAAAAGCCAGTTGGAAGGTAAGTTTTGGGGGGAGAAGCTGTTCTAACACACTCACCCAACCCTTCGGAATTACTGTGAAGTTTGGAGACAGGAACCAATTAGAATTAGTTGTATGCAAATGATTCATCATTAGCACAGAAAGCTCAACTGACTGTGCTGAATAAATGGCTGCTTCAGAAAGTGTCAACATTTCTTCAGTAATAAATACCCGAAAGTAAAGGCGCTTTGGAAAGCATTAAAATGTAAACTGGATATAAAATTAATGGAGAGTCAGAAGCTGGTGATTATTCCACCAGAATGTGAGTGACTACCCCCAAAGCCATCATCACTGGCCTGATTCCACCATTAAAAACGTGAAAGAATAGCTGATGTCAATCCTGTGTTCTGCTTCTGACACAGGTGTTACTGCTATTGGTACAGCAAGGCCAACAACACGCATAAATTATTGAGAAATGTGACCTTTCATTTCACCTTGAAAAATTGGAATGAGGACTCACTGATTACCCAACTCCTAGTACAGACATGGTCTCCAGATGCCACACTGGGACACATCTGAGGGCTTCTGAACTCGATTCAGTCTGTAGTGTCTGGTATTGTCCTGTGATCACATCTCAGCAGTCAGTCCCATAAGATGTTAGGAGATACTTTGTGCACACGCTATGCTAGACAGCAATCACTACCGACAATGGATTCCCAATTTTTAAGGAATGAAAAAATTGCTTTAGTAACCAAGAAAGATAAAGTCAAAGTAATTACCCAATTATGGTAACAGGTTTTTCTCAGATGTTTTAATAGATGTCCCTTATTTTTTAAAAAATATATTTTTTAGGAGAGCTGCTTAGGAGAGGGAGAGAGAGTTAGAAACATTGATGAGAGAGAAACATCAATCAGCTGCCTCCTGCACACACCCCCTACTGGGGGTACATGCCATTGACTGGAATCAAACCTGGGACCCTTGAGTCCGCAGGCCGACGCTCTATCCCCTGAGCCAAACCGGTCAGGGCATCCCTTATTTTTTAATATTTCATTTTTATTCCCATTTGTTGCATTTATCCATTTTATTTCTTCTATTGCATACCCAAATTTGTTAGACGCCAACAATAAATGATAGGGAATAATCGTCTGCATTTAGTAAGAAGCCTCCTGTGCGCACTGCTCAGGAATTCTTACTAAATCCTCACAGCTACTGTGTGACTTGGAGGATTGTTTCTATTTAACAAAAGATAAACTGAGGCTGAAGAGGACAGATGAGTTGCTGGTGGACATAAAAATCAGTGTCCATCTGACACCAGACTGCAAACCCAGGTGTTGGAAGTCCAGAGCCAAAGCTTAGATTGGCATTCTAAGCTGCCAGTGACAGAAATGGGGCAGAGAGGCTGGGCGCAAGGGTGGCGGCTGTTTGTATCATCATCACACCTGCACACAGGTTGCTCTCAGTAGGCACGTGAGATTTGTTTGAGTCATGAACTAATTGCTTTGATGATGAATTAGTTAAATCCTAAACTCATTACAATATAATTATATTAAATTAATGGATTATAAAAATAAAAATGAGGGTTGTCATAGAAAATGCCTATATTTTATTTGGGTCAAAGATATCAGGGATCTTATTTCCATACATGAAGATTAGTAAATGAAAATTAAATGATTATTAGAATAAATAAGATTAATGAAGGAAGATCAGACCCATTTTTCACTATTTAAGTGGTTTGTTAACTAAATAATGAATATTTGGACCCTGAGCTATTGGAGACAATGGTTTCTTAGAGATTGCCAATGTTTCTTTTACAAACCTGTCAATGATGAAACACTCAAACATTTCTTGGTTTTTAAAGACTCTCTCTGGAAATTATTCTATAGAAAATATGAAAGAACATCTTCACAAAATTAATGTCATTGAGGAATCCAAAACAGAGGTAATTACATGTTTAATGTTTAAACCTACTTTCAACTGAAGTACTTCTTACCACACTGCTGGCTGTTACTGAGAGAGAGCTCTTCTTCTATCTGAGCCCATTCATTCTGCGGCAAACAACTGTAATTCTATTATATTAAAACACCACTTCTACAGTGTTTTGAAGAACTTCACTATTAAACCTCTTTCCATAAGGCTTTGTTACTTATTTCAGAAACAATAAAGGGTGTCAGAGGGCCAGGAGCCAGCATGGGCAGACACTGTTTACTAAGATTCATCCCTTCCGTAGCTTGACACACTGTTTATTGTGAAGCCAAAGGTTAAGTGATATATTGAGGGACAATATAATTATCATTAAAGTTAAAAGTAGGTGGCATAATTTTGATTTTTATATTATTATAATTTTGTGTTTTCAAATGTCATGAAATCAACCTCTTTTAAAATTCCCATTGTTCCACACAGAAGAAGACATTTTCGTGAATGCTATCTCTTATTTCCCTGCAGTAAAACTACTGCACTGTACATCAGAGGCAGAGCAGGAGAGCAAAGTGCTGAGGAGCAGGTCCAACTACAAATGAAATGTACAAGTTTATGAAAATTAAAGCAGGCTGATGTTAATATGATCAAATGCAAGAATGATTTAGGCTTTATGCAGAAAAATGCATATCTTTGAGTCCGATAAAATCAACTGCGGCATCAATATGCTATGAGAATGGGTAAAATGTGGCCAGATTAGAAAGCATCTGAGCAGGATTCAAATATACATTAAAGTCATATATGTGGCACATAGTAGGAACACGATAAACATTTCTTAAAGGAATTAACTTGCAGGTGAAAACATATATAAATCTTTTTCTCTGAGTCACTGGACAACATTGGGTGTCATTCCAGGAAGTGAGGTCTAGGCTAACTCCTAAGAGGCCAAACAGGGGCCCTTTATTATCATAGTGAATTTCTTGTGACCTAACGCTCAACTCAGATGACTGTAATCAAAATGTTTTAAGGCACTGAGTGCAATGCATCAATCTCTCAGAGACCAAGTCCCATAACCAAGATAATGGGGCTTATTAAAGTCTAATATACCAAATTTGGAGTTTGGGTGGGAGGAAGAAATTAGCTGAACTCTAATGCATGCCATAATGTCTCTATACATGTGCCAGTTTGATAGGAAATAGTGGTCCTTTATTTTTTTAATCCTTACCCCAGGCTGGCTTTGTGGGATTGAGAGAAAACATGATCCTATATACCCCACTTCTAGGTACGTATCCAAAGGAGGAAATGAAATCAGGATCTCAAAGAGGTATATGTATTCCCATGTTTATTGCAGCATTATTCACAAAAGCCAAAATATGAAGACAACATCAGGATCCATACTGATATACAGCAAAATATTATTCAATCTTAAAAGAGAAGAAAATTCTGCCAGTTTCAGCCATATGGATGAACTTGGAGGATATGCTAAATGAAATAAGCCAGTCCAAGAAAGACAAATATTACATGAACCCACTTATATGTGCAATCTGAAAAGTGTTGAACTCATAAAAGCACAGAATACAATTGGTAGATGCCAGGGGCTGGGAGGTGGGGACATGGGAATATGTTAGTCACAGGGTATAGAGTTTCAGTTATGGATGAACACACACACACACACACACACACACAGAGATAACTATGTGAGGGGTTAATGTTAATTTGCTTGACTGTTATCATTTTACAATGTTACACACATGTCAAAATATCATGTTGTATACTATATATCCTATCTAATAAAAGAGAAACATGGTAATTAGCGTACGACCGCTACCCTTCCCATTGGCTAATCAGGGCGATATGCAAATTAACTGCCAGCCAAGATGGCGGCCGGCAGCCAGGCAGCTTAAACTGAACATGAGGCTTGCTTGCTTCAGTGACGGAGGACTCCAACGTTCCCCACCTGCCTTGCCGTCCTCTGAGCTTGTAGTTTAAGAAACATTGTAACAAATATAGAAGCTAAACAAAACCCCAGAAACCAGCTTTCAGCCAGCTGGGATCTCAGACCTGGAGTTGATACAGAGTTTCGATTATAGAACCTAAACAAACCAGATACCTGTTTTCAGCAGCTGAGGCCTCAGAGCTGGAGCCAGAGCTAAAGCTGGCCCAGAATAAAAAAGAAAAAAAAAAAGAAAAAAAGGAGCAGTTGGGAGCTTCAGTCCCAGCCTGAAAACAGCCCTCAGCCCCTCACCCAGACTGGCCAGGCATCCCAGTGGGGACCCCCACCCTGATGGGTGTGTGACCAGCTGCAAACAGCCATCATCCCCTCATCCAGGCTGGCCAGGCACTCCAGTGGGGACCCCCACCCTGATGGGTGTGTGACCAGCTGCCAACAGCCATCATCCCCTCATCCAGGCTGGCCAGGCACTCCAGTGGGGACCCCCACCCTGATCCAGGACACTCTTCAGGGCAAACCAGCCAGCCCCCACCCATGCACCAGGCCTCTATTTTATATAGTAAAAGGGTAATATGCCTCCCAGCACCGGGATCAGCGTGACAGGGGGCAGCGCCCAAACTCCCTGATCGCCCTGCGGCTCTGCATGTGACAGGGGGCGGGGCCACAACCTCCCTATCTGCCTTGCTCTTTTCCTGACAGGGGAAGGCGCCCCAGCCCCCTGATCAGCCCTGCTCTGTGCCTGATGGGGGGAGCTCCCCAACCCCCTGATCGCCCAGCAGCTCTGTGTGTGACAGGGTGCGGCGCCCCCCCCCCCCCACGGGCCCTGCTCTGTATGTGATGGGGTAGAGCCATAACCTCCCCATCGGCCCTGCCCTGTGTGTGACAGTGGCGCGCCCCAACCCCCTGATCTGCCCTGCTGTATGTGTGACAGGGGGTGGTGCCCCGACTCCCCTATTGGCCCTACTCTGTGAGTGACAGGGGGGAGCTCCCCAACCCCCTGATGGGCCCTGCTCTGTGCATGACACGGGGGAGCTCTCCAACCCCTTGTTTGACCCTGCTCTGTGCGTGACGGGGAGGGGGGCTCCCCAACCCCCTGATGGCCCTGCTCTGTGCGTGACAGGGGGTGGCGCCGCAACCTCCCCATCGACCCTGCCTTGAGTGTGACGGGGGCGGTGCCCCAACCCCCCAATCGGCCCTACCCTGAGCATGACTGAGGGTGGTATCACAACCTCCCAATCCACCCTGCTCTGTGCATGACAGCGGGGGGCACCCCAACTCCCCAATTGGCCCTCCTCTGAGCCAGACCAGGGGCTGCACCTAGGGATTAGGCCTGCCCTCTGCCACCCGGGAGCAGGCCTAAGCCAGCAGGTCGTTATCTCCTGAGGGGTCCCAGACTGTGAGAGGGCACAGGCCAGGCTGAGGGACCCCCCACCCCCCTGAGTGCACAAATTTTTGTGCACCGGGCCTTTAGTATATATATATATATATATAGATGTGTGTAGATAGATAGATAGATAGATAGCTACTTTTACTTTACCAATTATACCTCAATTAAGCTGGGGGGGAAAGAACCAAGAAAGGAAAAAGACATTACAAAATATTATGTTTTGTTTTTTTAAATAAATATTACCAAATAACGTAGTTATCCTCTTAAAAGTCTATATGCAGACACACTTTTTATTTTTAATGTGGTTGTTTTTTTATGTGGATTTATTATGTCTGTGAAACTGAGTCCCCTTGACTTACTTGTTCACACGCCATAATTAAAGAAAGGGACACCAAAACGCCAGAACTACAAAGCCTGCCTTTGAATGCTCATGACAAAACAAAAGCAACAGGACAGAAACATACAAAAGCAGCAATAAATAACTGCCAAGCATTCCGCCACCTTCAGAAAATGTACTCACTGAAAATGAAATGAAAATGCATCCTTAGTGCTTGCAGAAAAGAACGTGCTCAAATTCGGTCCCCCGCTGGACTGAACGCTCTCCCTACGAGGGAACAGGTGAAAATTGGACCAGGGACACATTTCCAATGAAAAAGACCCACTGCCAGATGACTGCCAGGCAAGGGACAGGGAAGGGTTGATTAAACTGTCATGTGACGGCTTCACCTTCAGCAGAGCACAGCTAAGCAACTTCTTGTTGAGAAGGATGAAGGACATGCAGGTCCTAGGCATGGTTTTGACATGATTAGGGTTTAAGATTACTTTGCAGCTTCATTGGCTTTCTGCCATTGCTTCCACTAAGTAAACACACAAAATTAATCTCAACCAAGATCAGAACCTTAAGATGAATAGAGACTTGAGTTTCTCCAGAACTAATTATTTGAAATCTTGGTGCCAAGCACAATTCTCATAAAGCACATTTTACTTCTCAAACAAAACCTAGTGTGTGCACTTGCAGATCCTGCTTTTTCCAGCTGGATTAAGGGATTTTGCACCTTTACCGGATCAGACAAGAAGAGGGGGCACTAGGAAACATGTGCCCACATGCAAACATGTCGCTGAGGCCTTGTTGCCACTGTTCCTGGAGGGAGAGGGAGGTCTAGAAGGCACTCAGATCATGAGCTAAGTGACCTCCTCGTGGAAGGTTCTCTTTCGAAAACAGATCTGAAATGGCAGTGCCTCGATGATAACCACAATTTCTTTCACCATTATTTTTTTTCTCTGCTGTTTTTCTCTCATCAACTTAATGGCTTTGGGTGCATTTTGAAGAGTGGAAAATTTTATCTTCTTATTCATTAGAGTTTCTTTTCCCAGAGTATCATTTCAATTTCACTCTCTCTATGACGTTTTCTTTTCTACCCTCAAGCATTTGTTCCCTTTGGATCTTCTGTTTTCTAGTCTTCTCAAGAACAGTCTCACTTGCCCCCAAATTCTATAATTTGAGGCGAATATTATTATATACACATGATTGAAATTTAAGTTTCTAATTGATTAAAATGTATTATTTTATGGTGTAACATATTTAGTGGACAATATCTTATTTTAATTTTTCCAAATGGATAGCCAATGATACTACCATCACTTATTAAATGACCATCATTTATTAAATCCTCTTCCTATTCTGTTTAAGTAACGCTTTAGCACATATTTTTTTCAATTTTTTTTAGGTCCTTTTATTAACTTTTACTTATAACCTGTATATCATATGTCCTTCAGGTCCATACTGTCATAATTATACTTAGCATGTTGTAAGTTGTAAATAAATTGTTATAGCAAGTTCCTACTCAATACTCATTTGTTTTTAGGAAAAAAATGTATATAATTATGACAGAGGTAAAAAGTTGGCAAATCACCTCCCATCCAAAAAAAAAAAAAAAAAAAAAACCCTACAAAATTTGGCAAAAATAGCTCTGGAAACCACTAACAGCAAAAAATGAATGGAAAAGTCTGTATTCATGAAAAGCTGTCAGAACACTGGAGAAGATCCATGAGATCTTTTTCTCCAGGACCTGTTCTCTCCCCTCTCGCCCCCCTGCATGGCTGGTGTAGTGCAGACCATGGGAGTTCGGGTTCACGGGTGTGCTGCCCTGACCCATGACAGAGGCCAAGCAAGCTGAACAGCGTTGTCAGTAAAGGAGCCCTGGAAACGCCTTCAGTTCTGCAGTCCTCAGATTGCAGGCCCATTGGGGTTGTCCAGGGCCCTGCCAGGTCAGTTACAGGGAAACAACATGATGCAAGAGCCTGAGAAGAGGGAGCCAGGCCCTTCATTTCACCCTGGCTGACCGCGGGCTGCGTGCACATGCGGGAGAGCCAAGAGGACACCATGGGAAGCAGATGCCAGAAGAGACTGGGAAGCTGTACTTTCCAAGTGCTCCTGAGCTCAGCACAGACCTCTCTGCAGAGGGTGGGAATCTTAGGGGTCAGCATGTTTGATCACAGTCTGTAACAAATCCCTGAGTGACGATGGAGGGATATGGACACAGAAGCAACCCCCAAAGCCAGGCTAAAATACCACAAATAAGAAAAAAACAAAAAAAAACTGAGCAAGGACATCAGCTATTGTAGAATCCAGAGCAGGTACAATATAGTATCTAACATGTCCAGTTTTCAACAAAGGACTGTGGAACACACAAAGAAACAGAAAATGTGACAGACACTCGGGAAATTAAGCAGTCAAAACAAATGGTCCTGAGTGGGTAGAGGTGTTGAATAAAGACTTTAAAGCAGAAATTATAAATATGTTCAAGAATTAAATGACACCACGTTTAAAGAGTAGAAAAATATGTGTGATCAATGAGTCAACATGTAGGGAACCCCAATAAGGATACTGAAACTATTTAAAAAGGAACCAAATGGACATTCTAACATTGAAAAGGGATTACAATCGATTGGCCCAACAGTGTCATGTATATGGCAGAAGAAAGAACCATCAAACTCAATGATGGGTCAATTTAATTTACCCAATCTGAAGACACAAAAAACTGTGCTTAAAAATGAATAGAACCTCAAAAACCTATGGAGTAACATGAAACCTATTAACATACATATAAAAGGATGTGCAGAGATAAGGAAGAAAAACTATCTTAACAAGAATGGCCTAAAATTTCCCAAATTGAGCCAAAAAGCTCAAAAAATTTAATGAGGAACAAAGAGTTACCTACATCTGGACACATCATAGTGAAATTGCTTTAAAATATTGCTTTATAAAAGCTGGAAAGCAGCAAGAGAAGAAGACTGATCATGTACAAGGAAACAGCAATATGATTAATGACTAACTTCTCATCAGAAATAATAAAATCCAGAGGCAGTGCAATGCCTTTTGCAAAGAGGTGAAAGAGAAAAATCAAAACCTGTCATCCCAAAATGTATATGCAATAAAACTCCCATCACAAATGAAGGAAACTAGAGGCATTCACAGATAAACAAAGACTATGCGAATTTATTACTAGCAGATATGTCTTAAAATATATTTAAGAGTCTTTCTGTCTTAAAGTACAAGACATTAGATGGTAACTCAAACCTACAGGAAAAATAAAGAGAACTGTAAAAATGTGGATACGTGTAAACGACCTCAAATACATTTTTTTCTCTCTTCTCTTAAATAAAGAAAATATTATTGCAAAAGGGAATCACTATACCACAACATTGCTGACTTTATTACACACATAAATGAAACATGCATGGAAATCATAGTACAAAAAGAGAAATAAAAATGAAGCCATACTGGAGAAAAGTTGTTACCTATGTCCAGAATTAACTGGGTATTAACGCAATGTTGATTATGATAAGATTTATATTGTAATTTCTGTAACCACCACTAAGAAAATAACTTTTAAAGAGTGCTAAAAATCAAGAGGAATTAATATCATACAATCAAAATTTCCCATTTAAAAAACATATATTTTATTGATTTCAGAGAGGAAGTGGGGGGGGGAAGAGAGAGAGAGAGAAGCATCAGAGATGAGAGAGAATCATTGATAGGCTGCCTTATGCACACTCCCCCCTGGGGATTGAGCCTACAACCCAGGCATGTGCCCTGATCAGGAATTGAACCATGACCTCCTGGTTCATAGGTCAATGCTCAACCACTGAGCCAGGCTAGCTGGGCAAAAATTTTCCATTTTAATTATAAAACAAGTTTGTAAAACAGAAACAGACAAACAAAATGATACATACAGAAAACAAAGAGCAAAATGCAGAGGTTAATCCAGTTGATAATGACATTAGGTTTGGATAGATTAAAATTCTACAAAAAAGACAGAGATTGTTAGACTGGGTTAAAGACCAATATCCAATTACAGTCTATCTGCAGATGTACACTATAGGTTCATAAATACAGATATGGAATGTAAAAGAACAGAAAAGCTGCATCACACAAATAGTAACCAGGAAGAGCTAGAGTGTATATATTAACATCAGACTATGAAACAAAGATGCTATAGAGACAAAGAGGGACATTTCATGATGGTAAAAGGATTGATAAAAGGTAAAATGGTAAAAGGAAACCATGAGTGTGTGTGAGCCTGACAACCCAGCTGCAATGGACATGAAGAAAAATGTAAGAGAATTAAAAGCATACATAGGAATTACAGATAGAAATGTCAATAGCACTCTATCACAGTATATATTTCAAAAACGAGGCAGAAAATTGTAAGTTTATGTAAGATTTGATCAACACTGTCAATTTGATCTAACTATTATTTATAAATGATTCAGCCAGACAAGAATTCACATTCTTTTCCTATGTATATGCATTCTTCGGTATACATCTTAGTGTAGGCCGTACATAGGAAGTCAACATTTCTAAAGAATTGAAATTATTCAAAATGATGAATTAGAAATTAATAATAAAAGTATTGAGAAATTCCTAAGTAATCAAAGATCCTACTTCTGAGTAACACATGCATCAAAAAATGAAATTCCAAAAACATTGAAGAACATTTTAACTGAATAAAAGCACAACATATAAAAATTTATGGGGACGGATACATCAGCCCTTGGCGGGAAATGTAAAATGTTAAATGCCTCACTGGGGAAGAAAAGGTCTCCACCGAATACTCTAATGTTAACAGTAAAAACTAGAAAAAAACCAAACACAAATTAAGCCAAAATTATGGAGAAGAAAGAAGATAATTAAAAATGGACAGAAATCAATTAAATAGAAACAGGAAAACAATGAAGAAAAATCAACAAAACCAAAGCTGATTCAATCTTTGATATGATCAAGGAAATTGACAAATTTGCCTCTGCTGACCACATACCCTGACTCTGACCTTGACCTAGCATTCCTCAGGCTCCATGCAGTCCCCATGCCCCACACTGACACTTCCAGCAGCCCTGTCTGCGTGTCACTTGGCCCGAGGCAAACAGCCTTTACAGCAGCCTGGACCTGCCGTGGCGCCTTCTGTGCTGGGCCTCACACAGAACTGACCCTTTCCAAGGACGTGGTAAGTGAGCCAGAGGAGCAAACCCTACGGAGGGACATGCTGGCCCCAACACCCAACATGTGGTGCTGGTGGTTGCAGGAAGGACCGAATGGAACTCATCCTTCACCTGAGAAGGGGTGCCCCACACCCACACACCACTCAGGCATTTATGAGAAGCCCTCAGGAAAGGCAACAGAGGGTACATTCACATGAGACAAGAGAGCTCTCACATTTCATTAACACAATGAGTTGGTCCCTAGAGTGAGGAGATGTACTTCCAGGCAGCAGGTGGTGGGAAGAGGGAACCCCACCACGGGGACAAAAGGCAGGGCTTTAGAAGCCTGGGTATTCTTCTAAACACAAAGATGCCTGACATCCCAAGCCCAAAGGAATCAAAACAAGGCCAGGTAAAGATTTGGCTCAAATCTGTATGGGATCAGCCAGCTCTCGCCCGCCACAGAAATGGAAACGCCTTCTCATGGTATTAATGTAGTGAGGAAAGTAAATAGAATTCATAAAATATTTTGAGCATACGACTCTCTCTTAAACAAGTCTTGCTGATGCTCAGTGTTGGGTACATGTGAGCGCTTGGCTGCTCCCACGGGGTCGGAGAGAAGCTCGGACAGGTCTTCTGCGCACCTCCACCTGCCCCATGGAGCTGCCGAGACACCTCCACTAAACTCCCTTCCCTCCTCCTTCGCTTTCCCATTATTCTATGTGCTGTTGCTATATCACAATTCTTACATTTTTTTACCCATAGGTGCAAACAAGAAACATTACTAAAACTAGCCCTAGCCTGTCTGGCTCAGTGAATAGAGTGTCCGCCCAAGGACTGAAGGGTCTCAGATTCTATTCCCATCAAGGGCACGTGCCTCTATTGCAGGCTTGACCCTCGGCCCCAGTTGGGGTGAGTGTGGGAGGCAACCAGTGGATGTGTCTCTCTCCCATCCATGTTTCTCTCTCTGTGTCTCTCTCCCTCCCTTCCACTCTCTCTAAAAAGCAATAGAAAAATGTCCTCAGGTGAGGACTAACAAAAAACAAACACACAAACAAAAGCTTTAAAATAGAACTAAAGGGTTTTTTAAAAATACACCTTATTTTTGTTGTTGCTGACAGTGTCAAACATGTTTAGTAAATTTAGTGCCTACTCAATTTAAAAGACATATATCCATCAGAAACGGCTATAGGTGAGTCAGTATACTTTTCCCCTTCACAGAATAATGGCGTTTTTAGGAATGATGAGTCATTTCTGCCATCAGTTTTCTGCATTTGGTATCAGGGCCAAGCACTTTGTTTGGGCCTAATCATGTTTGCTGCATTGCAATCATTTATTTTCTCATCTCTCTTTTCTCTGACTAGGGACTCGATGCCACCTGCATTTCTGTAACCTGTGCTAGCCCGAGTTCCATGAAGGCAGAAGGTATAGTTATGCACTTCTTGTTCCCGAGAAGGTAACAAATAGGCTGGAATAAAGTATCAATCAATATTTTTCAATAAAGCTGAAGCCCACATAGGACATTTTCCCTTTCTTCATAAAAATAAAGCTGGTCATTTTGCAGACAGATTTTCAAAATGTCTTATTTTTCATGTGTGACAGTAGCTGCAGATGCCCTAGAAAAGATTTTTTTTCACAGAAGAGGAAATAGCTTACAGTTCTTATTATATAAAGAACTTTGCCACCAAACTTGAAAATAGACTGATTTTCTTCCACGCTCAGGGCTCGCTCCAGGCAGAGGAGTGCGGGTTTTAAAATAAAACACAATTAGCGATTTCCATAGCGGGGACTCAGTTTTGCTCTCCGGTGCCAGCTGATGCCTGGAGACAGCCCCCATCCTCCGTGGACTTGTGGACAGTCCCGAGCAGGCAGCTCTGCGCTGGAACAGGGGAGGAAGCCACAGGCCGGAGTGTGGACACACTGAGTTTCAACGTCCATGGTGGGTCCATATAATCAGGGAACTCTCCAGCCGTGGGAGGGCTCTGAAACAGCGTGTGACATTTTCACAGCCTGCCATCATTTCACGTGTTGCCACCTTTGATCAAAGTGTCACCCTAAATGAAGGCGAGGAGACAGAAAATGCGGCTGTGAGATCCACCAGGTAACTGACTCACCTGAACCTACAGGTAGAAACCACGTGCAGGACCAGGGATCCACCACAAAGAGTACAATTAAGTTAGAAAATGCCCACAGGTCACGATATATTTTAAATGATCGCTAACGTTATTTTATAAGTGGAAGCTATTGCAAGTAACCGCAAGGCATGACAACTACAGAGAAAGCATCAAATTAATGGACGAATATGGGAATCCAACTGTGACCTCCTGATTCATATGCTGACGCTCAACCACTGAGCCACACCGGCTGTCTGAGGAGTTATTAACCCCCCTTCTGATTAGCCGGTGGGGAGACAATTTTTACTTTAATGGGTGTGTGTGTGCTAAAAACCCATCCAGTATCTTATTACTGACACTCACACACAGAGGTAACAGAGGTGAGGCTGTGCTGTTTCTCTGATGGAGGAGGCCCCTGAAAGCAACTCCAGCCGTAATCAAGTGTTCTCACACAGAAGGGCATGAACCCGCCAGAGGTACTAATAAAGCAGCCAGGTGAGTCCCAGGGCTAGTCAGTTCTAGGGACTCAGGTGAATTTGAGACTATAATGGGATTACATTCTCTGCTAGTCAAGCCACTGATACTTGTATATTAAACGGGTTGGGTTTAGAAATTGGAAAGGCTCTCTTAAACCCAGATGTGTGCCAGTACACCTAGAAATGAGACGTTTTCTTTTCCCAGGCAGTTGCTTTAAAATCTCATAATTACAGGAGACTCAGCTAGATGTCAAATCAGAGAGAGGCAGGGAGAAAAAATCATGGCAAGTGTTCATTAATGAAAATTCAAAACTCAGGAAGAGAAGTACATTATTTCATGAAGCTTACCTTCTAAAAGAATTTCAGTATTGACAAAAATCACATGAAGCAGAATTTAGGTAAAAGAAAATGTTATGTTTTCTCCAGAAGGGGGCGGGGGGAAAGAGAAAAGGATATTATAAGACATTACATATAAATGCATATTATTTAAGATTGCATATCTTGTAAAAATATAATGACACATAATAGCAACAAAATGACATTCAATATTGTGGATTCATTTCATCATTAAATTTCAGCAGAACAGAATCATTTACCAGCATTTTATGTATGTATGTATTTATTTATTTCAAAAATATATTTGTATTGATTTCAGAGAGGAAGGGAGAGGGAGAGAGGAAGGGATAGAAACATCAATGATGAGAGTCACTGATTGGCCACCTCCTGCAGGCCCCACACTGGGGATCGAGCACACAACCCTGGCACATGCCCCGAATGGGAACTGAACCATGACCTCCTGGTTCAGAGTTCAAGGCTCAAACACTGAGCCATGCCGGCCAGACCGTTTTACCACCATTTTACAATTTTAAAATATTTAATTAAAAACTCATTGTGCATTTCCTATAAATGAGGCCATTTGTGAATCAGGGATCCAGCAATAGATATTAATAGATTAGACGTAGTAGTTTAAAATCCATAAGGCACGTTCATACATACTTGATCCTGAGGAGGACCCTGTCAGGGAGACTGGGCAGAAATGGGGTTTCCTTTTGAAAGTGCATCCGGTTCTAAGGGCGGAGTCCTGACCAGCACACAGGCGTTCCAGATCTCTGTCTCACCTCCTTCCAGCCTCACAGTTCCTCCAAAGAAGAGCCCCAAAAGTAAAATGTCACAGATGGAGAAATTAAGTCATAAAAATCCTTATATGTCAAGTCTTCCCAATTCTACTATTTCAGGCCTTCTCTTCAGCACCATCCTCCCTTCTCCAACTAAAATCCTTTCTAAACAGTCTACAGAAAGGTAAGCTGGACATTAGGATAAAAAGCATTTGTGTGAAGAATTATACTGTTTATATGTACATGTTCATGTGTAAAGGATGTAACCATGTTGAGAGATTATTTGTAACTGAAGTCCAACATTCCTCATTTTACTCATTTGTATCAAACAGCTGCCCCTTTGGAAGGGATGGCGCACAGATGAACCTCTGCTCTGTGAGGGGGCAGCCTTAGACACCAGGTATTAGAGGGAAGCACAGCGTCCCTTTCAGATGCCACACATACCGAGGGAAGGGCCAGCGCTGCCCCGCCACGCAGGCAGGGCTGGGAGGAAGAGGCTGTGGCCAACAGCACAGCTTCACTTCCCCAAGGAGAACTTGTCTGTGATAAGTGAGTTTCACTTACAACAAGTGGTAGAAATATGAGAGGCACAGTTTTGTTACAGTAATGAGTACACTGAGGTAGACATATGTCCTATTTACCCAGAAGGAATACATTAACATTTTAAAATAGTCATGAGTGAGCAGGAGTGGAGGCCGGTACATCTCTCATACAGAATGAGTCAAACATCAGAGGACTTTCCTGGTGCATTTTGCTAAGTTGCGTGGGGTTATCTAATGTCTAGCTTCAGTCTTGATAAATGTGGCCATTACTTAAGTGGGCATCTTTGCAAGCACAGGACACTGCACGGGGCCTGTTCAAACTAGTGGGAGAGGGTTGTGGGATAAGATCGTGCTTTCTGAACCAGAGCCAGCACTTCTGTCCAGGGTCTCACTGGCTTTCAGTCCCACAATGACTGGCGTATTAGGGAGCGCAGACCCTTATCAATATCATAAGCCAGATGCTCTCTTACCCACAGAATGTCTCAAAAACTTTCAATGGGAAACATGAACTGGAATCCAGAGCCAAAATCCCTGAGTCTGAATTGATAGAAATACTAGAAGAAAATAAAAGAATAGGAAGGGAAATATAGGCTATTTGATGAACAACTCTCAGTGATGACTAAACCTAACATCTTTGATTATTTTTCAGGTACTAGTAATTGGTGCCATTAAATAGTCATTACTTAAGTTTTGCTAGAAACTTTTGTTTCAGTTATTGTGTATCTGTTTTCATAGGTAGGCATAACACATATAAGGCATTTTAAGATAAATACATGTGTTGCAGTTTAAGACAGAATGCCTCTTGAAAAATAAAAGGGGAGAAATGGTGAATTCATGAATAAAAGAGGAAAAGGGAAGTCATTTGTCAAAAGGGATCTCTGATTAAGCTCCAAAGAGCAGGAGAAGAATTGAGAATTTCCCATGTGGGTCCCTTCACAAAGGAGACATTTGGGGAGATGGTTTATCTCCAGTTCCAAGGGGCCTGACATCATGTCCTGTGGAGCCACAGCCACTATCAATTTCCAAAGTGAGATGGGAACTCTGCAGGTGCCGGTAGAGAAGAGGAAAAGGCCAGGACACTTTCCTACCGATTTTATGGAAAGTTATTCACAGATGTCATTTGCAATTCAAGAGTAAAAGGTAAATTTTAATTATTTCCATAAGCATGAATGGCAAGTTGTAATTTTTACAAAATTATACAAATACTAGAAGCCCTGCACAGGAATCCGTGCGCCAGTAGGTCACTGCCCCCCTCCTGTAGCTCCCCCCCCCCCCGCACCCTCTCATAGCCTGTTGCCCTGCCCTCTCCTGTAGCTCTCTGCCACCCACATGTAGCCAATAGGTCACTGCCCCCCTCCTGTAGCTCCCCCCCGCACCCCGCATAGCTTGTTGCCCTGCCCTCTCCTGTAGCTCTCTGCCACCCACATGTAGCCAGTAGGTCACTGCCCCCCTCCTGTAGCTCCCCCCCGCACCCCGCATAGCTTGTTGCCCTGCCCTCTCCTGTAGCTCTCTGCCACCCACATGTAGCCAGTAGGTCACTGCCCCCCTCCTGTAGCTCCCCCCCGCACCTCCTCATAGCTTGTTGCCCTGCCCTCTCCTGTAGCTCTCTGCCCCCCTCCTGTAGCTCCCCCCGCACCTCCTCATAGCTTGTTGCCCTGCCCTCTCCTGTAGCTCTCTGCCACCCACATGTAGCCAGTAGGTCACTGCCCCCCTCCTGTAGCTCCCCCCTGCACCCTGCATAGCTTGTTGCCCTGCCCTCTCCTGTAGCTCTCTGCCACCCACATGTAGCCAGTAGGTCACTGCCCCCCTCCTGTAGCTCCCCCCCCCCCGCCCCCCTACCTTCCCTCATAGCTTGATGCCCTGGCCCCTCCTGTAGCTCTCGGCAACCAGCTTGTACCTCACTGGCCCACCCTCCTGCTGATCCGTGATCTGGTGGTGATGCTCTTGGTCATTATACCTCAGGGCATAATAGCTAATTAGCATATTCCTCTCTTATTATATAGGATTATGCTAAAAACCTGGTATCTACAGAATTGTAGGTTAATACTATACACATGGTCAGAACATTAGATACTTATTAAACCTATGGAAAAATGTTAACATCTTTGCCTTTAACAATAAGAGGCAAAAGGATCTACACTCTGAATGCTCAATGCAATTCTACAATGCTCATATGCGAGCATCCATTCTCCCTGTTTCATCATTTATTGGATCCTGGCTATAGTTTGTCACCACCTGACAGAATCTGTCAATCTCAGCTTCAATATTCTGGGCAGAGCTGTTGCTACCTAGACCTTTCTGCACTGTGGTTGCAATACTAAGAATCTGCAATTAGTGAATTCCGTGGCCCTGGAGGACACTGGGAACATAGGAATCTACCCTCTGCCCTTCCACTCGCCGGGACGGAGCTGTTGGTCAATTCTCTAGCAAGGAGACAAGCCTCACCTCCTCCAAGTCATTCCTACTCTTCCTCATCGTCAATGAGAACATACGATGAACACCGCCCTGTTGAAAAGCAGGGTAGGGAAACACAAGAATCAGTCTAGGTCATAGATAGCTATTTTATTGTGAGGTTTAACGTGTTTACATACAAGGTGATATCTTATGGGCAAAAGGAACAACATTTGAATTGCTTTGTTTCTTAATGTACTGATAGTTTTACTGCAGATACAAATTAATTCAGCCTCTGATTTTATGCTTTCATTATAGAGGCAAGTTATATATTTATATATATGAATAAAATTACAACCCAAGGCATAATATTTAAATGCACCAAGGACTGGAATTGACAGCTATTAATAAAGTCTATGAAACTATTCCGATCACTCTCATTTATCTTAGCATGATCATCAGAATCTAAAAATATCTGTTACAGTTCTGTTTATCATTTTACTTCCTACACCCTTTATTGTTCTCTGATGACCAATGCTTTTGTTTATCTGAGTCAAGTGCTTGGTAATAATAGGTACTCGAGAAATATTTGCTGAGTGAACAAACGGCAGGGAAATACAAGAATATTATAGAATAGGAGAGGATATTATAATCAAGGCAACCCTGTAGGAAAAAAAGAGAAGGAAATTGACTTTGGCTGGGGAGATGCCTGAGGAGGAAGGGGGGAAGGCAGGAAGGCAGGAAGGCAGGCATGCTCATGGTGTGTTCAGAGGACCATGACAAGATCAACCTGACTGGAGCAGAGGTTTCCAGAAGCGAGCATAAGGCGATAGCATGCAAGAATCAATATGGAGCCAGACTACCCAGGGCTTTGAAAGTCAATTTGAATAACTAACTCTGATTGTATTCTGTAGAATTAGGAATAGAAGTAACACAGGAGCCAAAAAAAACATATCTCCTAGTTTTGATAAAATGGTTAGTAAATATATACAAAATAAAATGCTTAAGTGATTGTGTCATAGTGTAATTCATCTTCTTTCTACTATAAGTTAAATAATCATACTTCTTTAAATCAATGACATCTCAGATTTGATGAAATAAGCAGGTTCCAGGAATGGTGCAAAGAGATTACAGGTATTACTCACTATCTCCTCACAGCTAGTCAATTCTACAGTCTATACTATACTACTTGTCAATGTGCAAAATGAACCACATGTTATGTTCATTTTAATAATCCTACATATATTAGGATTAGAACCCATATCTGTGTAATTCCGAGTCTTGCTCTGAATTATGGTGGCAGTGGATCTCAAACTGCAGCATACATAACCATCACCCACTGAGCTTGTAAGTATTCAGATCTTTAAACTAACCCCCAAGATATTCTATCTCAAGAAATATAGTGTAGACTCTGGAATGTGCATTGCTAGCAAACATCTACACTGATTTTTAGGAGGAGTTCTGCATACTTCACTAATCCTCTTCTTTATTGGCTGATGGGGAAACATAAAAAAGGAATATAGTAAGACAACTTGGGGCACAGGATTAATAGTAGACAGAAGCAGGACAAATTGGAATCTAGTTCTCCAAGTTCCCTTGGCAACTGTACCGGACAGACCCCAGAGTTTGGGGGAAAGAGAAAAGGAACGAGCAGGAACTGAATGACACACACCGTGAAGGTCAGACGAGTTCAGGGGGAGAAAACCAAGCAAAAAACTGTTCCCGGAGATGGAGGTCGAGAGTATCATTTATTTAATCAAGTCACTATGCTTCTGAGTTGCAAAGATATTAAAAACAGTAAATCTCAGAATGTTTAGACATTTTAGAAATAACATCAATTTGTTCTGCTTGTTTTCACTTTAATGTATGTAAATAATGCTATGTGATTATGTGTGTGTATATGTTTAAAAGAGGTCTTTCAATAAGTATAAAATAAAATGACTAAGTTCATAAAGATGGAATTGATGAAATCTAATTTTTTCCAAAAAGCAATATCCATCCAGCTGGTGTAGCTCAGTGGTTGAGCACTGACCCATGAACCTTGAGTCACAACTCAATTCTTGGTCAGGGCACATGCCCAGATTATGGGCTCAATCCCCAAAAGGGGGCATGCAGGAGGCAGCAGATAGATGATTCACGTCACTGATGTTTCTCTCTCTCTCTCTCTCTCTCTCTCTCTCTCTCTCTCTCTCTCTCTCTCTCTCTCTCTCCCCTCTTCCTTCCTCTCTGAAATCAATTAAAATCTATATCTATATCTATATCTATATCTATATCTATATCTATATCATCTATATATATTAAAAAGCAATATTTTAGTTACTTTGATAGGTTAAATCTTCAGGTTAAATAGAAACAATGCTTAAAAAATATTGTATAATTTCAGGTAAGGTAACATCTGAGCACACATCTAATTTCACTGCTCCTACTTTAAAAAAAATCAAAACAATGCATTAAAATTAGATTTTAATAAATTCAGAAGAATATCCACAGAATGGGAATTTTTACTAATTTCTCCTGAAATTAGTATGGACACAACCAGATGGGAGAAAAGAGACACTCTACTTGCCTCCTGATTACACATAGGGACATACCACATGGAAGAAAATGGAAGGAAACCTTATCAATCAATAAAAGCTGGAATCAGAGACAGGCTATGGGGCACATGCAGTATAAACATCCCCCTCACTCACCTATCGGAACCCCAGGGACAAAGGCGGCCACACCACATTTGGGTTTTGTGGTGGTGTGGGCACAAGCTTATGTGTGGTATAAATGGAACACTGATTTTCCCTCTACCACATGAAATGTGAAATACAAAATTAATTGACACAGAAGCCAAGCTAATATTGGCCTGCCTTTATTCCCAAGCAGATTCTGTATTTCTAAGTTAGCAATGTATAGTTATGGCCAACCCAAACATTTCTACATTGTTTTGTTAGGACTGGACTAGTTGAACATATTAAAATAGGAATATAAGCAATTGGACAGATACTATACCAATTCTCTACTTAAAAAGAAGAAAGCTCTCTTTAAAAACATAATTTTAAAAGCCTCATTAAGCATAAGAAAACATTCCAAATAAATAGAAATGCACCTTTCGTAACTATCTAAAAGTATCTTATAATGAAATAGAAAAAAAAAGAACAAAATAAATTTGAGAATATTTGCAATTCTATTCTCAATGATATTCAGGAAGAAATTGCATCTGTGCAGGTTGAAAATGAAGTCCTGATTAGGAACCATTAAATAAGGGGAAATGAGTGAAACTGTGAAGAGAATTTAAAACTAAAATGGAAGCAGAGAATACAGACTAAAAATAAAAAATGATTCTGTGAATTAGCAGTCTTAACTTGAATTTTCCATTATAAGGACAAAAAGGAAAATATAAAATAAAAGACAGAATTTAAGAAGTATTTTTGTTCCCATTAATACAACAAGGCTATTGGTACAGGAATATGAAAAAGCATCTTCAAAACATTGAAGAAATGGTAAATTAGAGTTTATTTGACCAAAAGTGTCGTGAAGACTGGAGCTTAAACAGGTAAGGAGAAGAATGAAGCCACCTTCCCCCTGAAGGCATCTGCCAAACCTGGTGACCCGGATCTCATCATGAGGTTTGAAAATGAACCTCTTATAATCCCATAGTAAATGCACCCACCCATACATCCTGAAGCTTGAAGATCTATATACTTAGTATAAGAGTATGGTTTGTTAAAAAACAAAATTCAACTGAATAAACTCTAAAGATATTACTGGCTTTATTCAATGATCCATGAATTAGGATCAGTGTAGCAGACAGAAAGGAGTTCCCTGGAGCTGTGCTTAATGAAAGGTTTTTGTAGGCAGAGGGAGCAAGGATGAGGGTTACACTAGGCAAAAAGGGTGGGTGGGTTGCTGCAAGGTTACTCTCCCTGGGGGACAGGCGGGGCCTATTACACAGACACCTAACTCTGCTGTACAGGAGATGCCTGATTGACTGGGTTGAGTCCATTTCTGGGAGCGCCAAAACTGTAACTTAAGTGTCCATTTGATGACATGGGACTTAGCATGAGTGATCCATTTTGTTTTTAGCAGGTTCTGGAATAAGCAAAGTCAATTCAGATGTACAAGTGAAGATATAGGGAAACTGGGGATTAAATGCTTTTTATGCTAGGAATTCTGGGACATGTCATAACCCAAAAATGTTCTGCTGACACAACTAGAAAAACTGGACTGAATATTTCAATATCATCTCACTGAAGCCCACTGAGTTACTTCAGCAACATGAGATTTTTGAGACAATATTTAGGAATAAAAGGGAGTCAGAAGAGGTAAAAATGACGTTGGCTGCTGCTTTGCCACCATGTTCATGGGCACAGAAAAAGCTGGGCCTGAGAGGTTGACAATTCGAGCAGAACTCTGTCATCTCAGTGGCACGAGGGAGGGGAATGGAAATCGGAACCTGCCGATGAGGAAGAGTTCTTTTTTTATTTTATTTTTTTATTTTATTGATTTTTTTACAGAGAGGAAGGGAGAGAGATAGTTAGAAACATCGATGAGAGAGAAACATCGATCAGCCGCCTCCTGCACACCCCCCACCGGGGATGTGCCCGCAACCCAGGTACATGCCCTTGACCGGAATCGAACCCGGGACCTCTCATTCCGCAGGCCGACGCTCTATCCACTGAGACAAACCGGTTTCGGCGGGAAGAGTTCTTTTAAATAACTGAGGCCTGGGAACCTAAAGGGCTACAACATATAATTAATGTTGAACTGAAAATAAACCAGATAGCAAAGACCAGCTCTGATCATTTCAAGTGCTAATATAATGCTGCATGTCAATTATAATTAAAGATATATTTTAAAAAACATGACTACGGAATAAAAGGCTAAATTGTTAGTATAAATAATTTCCTCAAATTTTTTAAAAAAGAAAAATGGGTAAAAGAAATGAACTAGTCAATGATCACAAGAGAAATCCAACCTGGTCAATTACCATCTGAAATATGACTCACTTCATTAGCCATCAGAGATGCTCAAATAAAAACAAGTGTAAAATACCTTGATTGGCCACTTTAAAAGACAAGGGATATCAAATGTGCTGAGAATTTATGACTATGAGGCCTCTAATGTGTTGCCTGTGGAGAGAAATTTCACTATGTCCATAAAAATGAAATTATGAAACAATTACTAAGATATGGATATTGGGATTCAAATTCAAAATTCCAATTATTTTCAAACATGTCAATTATGTACAGTGAAAATACAAGAAAATTAATTTCCCACATTTAGACATACAAAATAATTAAGTGGCAAAATTAAATAAAGCTTAACAAACAATAATTTTCCTATGTGCCATTTTTATCAAATGGAAATTTTATCAAATAGAAAATATAATAAATAAAGTGTGGCGCATACACAAAAGGCACTTTAGAACTCACAAATAACCAAAAAAAATAAGAAAGAAAGAAAAGGAAAAAGTCTGAAGCTTTCTTGAAAGTCATAAAAGTAGACCGCAATGAACTGAGAGAGAACATATTCTGTAAGAGAGCACTCACTATTGTAAAAATGTCATTTTCCCTTCAATTACTTTATAAATCCCTCCAGGACTTTTATAAAGCCTGTCAGGCCACCCTAAAAAGTGTCTGGAGTGAAAAAGTGCAATAATAGCCTGGTTCACTTCTAAGGGAACAGCGAGCAGACTCCTGCCTGATGCTGGGACACACACAGGGTGGGACACGGAGAAGTTAGCAGAGGCGCGTGGGCCCTCTTCCTGAACCCTGAGTAAGAACAATGTTTTAAAGCCGTAGTTTCCACATTTATGCCTTAAGGACTCAGCTAGCTGTCTTACCAAGAAATGCAAAGAGAAACTTTGACCAGCCTCAAACTTTAAAAGCCTCTGTCTGGTGTAATAAAAAATATAAGCATTATTTTTTTCCTTCGGATCTGCTCTGCTCCTGTTCACGGACTCCTTGCCTCGGGAGCTCTCCTGGCGTCTTCGTTCTGTGGAATTCTTCCCGAGCTGCTTGTTATGAGAACCCTAGGAGTTTCTTCCCCGGGAGATCTGGGGGTCTAACAGTGAAATGCTGACCACACTCGGCTCGGCAAAGCTCTGATCGTACAGACTCCAAGCTGTTTTGCATCCCGACCAAGATTCTGCAGTGCAGCTTTCCATGGCCTCCCTCTGAACAAAATGCTGGGAATGCATGTCTACGGGGTTTTTGATTGTTGTCACTATTACAGATGTCCTCCACTTCCTCCCCCTTTACAGAAGGAGAAACTCAGAAAACAATCCCATTTATTACTGCAACAACAACAAAAAATAAGCTACCTAGGAATAAATTTAACCAAGGAGGTAACAGACTGCACTTGGAAAACTACAGGACATTGAAGAAAGAAACTGATGAAGATACAAGTGGAAGCATCTACTGCATTCACGGGTTAGAAGGATTAACACTATAATGCCCATACTACTCAAAGCAATTGACAGATCCAAAGCAATAAAAAAGAACTCTAAGAGAGGTTAGATTTATAGGATGGCATAAGCCCTGATTCTGTCTCATGTCATCACCTCTGTGATGGCTAGTCTGTATAATTAAAATGAAGTTTAAATCAGTCATTAATACAACATATGCTTTTTGAACACCAATATGCCAAGCACAATGCCAAGCACAGAATGATGAACAAAAAAATAAAATTAAAAATGGTGAGCAATAGGTTAACAAAAATCGCAAAATCACAAATATCCATTCTTAAAGATAATGTGAAAATTAATAATAATTATATAAGTATATAAATGCAGATCTAATTGCATTGAGAGAAACTGGGGAGCAAGAGAATTTTTGCTGACCTCTTCATTATACATTAAGAGAGAGTCAGTAGTAATGAAATTGTTCTTGAATATGGCAATTTTGAAAATCACAAAGCTAATCACATGTTGTTACAAACCTATTGTATAAACTATAAATTATTTAAAATAAATGTAAAACAAAAATATGCACATAATTAATATTGTACTTAATGAAAATATTGTAAATTGCATGAAAAATAATACATAAAAAGATGTACCAGCCTGGCCCAGTGTGGCTCAGCAGTTGAGCCTCAAACCAGAAACCAATAGGTTTCTGGTTCAATTCCAGGTCAGGGCTCATTTGAAAAATAAATAAATAAATAAATTTTATATATATCTATAAAATCCATATAAAAATAATTCAATTCTCCAGTAGGTGAAAACATCCCTTTCACTTGGATAAAAGCAATAAATTGCAATACTATGCTGTCTATTTGAGAAATACCTAAAGCAAAAGAGAAAAAGGTAAAAATGAAATGATATATGAACATATTTTTTTTAAATATGTTTTTATTGATTTCAGAAAGAGGGAGAGGGAGAGAGAGAAACATCAATGATGAGAGAGAATTGGCTGCTTCCTACACACCCCACACTGGGGATCAAGCCCGCAACCTGGGCATGTACCCCAACCTGGAATTGAACTGTGACCTCCTGGTTCATAGGTCAACAACCACTGAGCAATACTGGCCAGAATGAACATAGTTTAGAAGATAGAGAATTTTAAGTGGTTTTTTTTTTGCATGTGATATCAGAATGCATATAGGTAAGTAATACATAAATATCCTGTACAGGTTGGGATTATAGGTGATTTTACAATTTGTAATTTCTATATTTCCAGTTGTTTTTCTGAAAAGAAATATACTTCAACATTAGAAAGGAGGTGAAGTTTTTATACAGAAACATGAATAGTTCTTATTTACTATTTTTTCTTTGACAGAATGTCTCATCTTCCTTGCCTAATTAAGCAGACAGGTCAGTATTTGTTATTTTAGCAAAGACGAGTAAGTCTGGGAATCAATGGCTATGAGCAGGGAATATTCTTAGACATCATGACCTTGATTTCAATGTGTCTCTGAGAATGTGGAGTATGAAGTGAGCTGGAAAGTGTTTATTTTTCTCCTTTGAAGGAATATTTATTTTTACCTGATGTGTTTGCCCCCAAAGCTCTTGAGATTTCTATTGTTCTGCCTTTCTATTAATTGACAGCTTTGAAGTGTTTATTTCATTTGGTAAGTGATGCATGCATTGCAAATGTTTAACTACAACAGAGATGAGCCATCATCCTGATCCCAGCTTGAGGTACAATATAAATTTTAAAATGAGTATTTTAATCATTTCTATAGGGTGACAGTAGCCAGTCATCAGCTCCCCGCCCCATTCTGGGCTCTCTGGTACACAGCAGTATTTTCCACCTGCAAAGCGTGCTCTTGCCCCAAAGCATTTCTGATCATTCGCAGGCTCACAGGTCCAGAGCTAAGTTCTTAAAAAATCGCTTACACTCGTTCCTTTTGCTAAGTTCCACCTGAATTTTACCTTCACTGGAGACTTTTCTTCCCCTCTCCCCCTCTCTGCACAAGGCCTCCCTGGCCCCTTTTCTTTCCACTTACTCCTGAGCTGTTTTAACTTCTCTTTTTAATGCTGAGGGATTAAATTCAGCTCCAGTCTTTCCTCCACTGACATGTAATCCCAACTCATGCCAAGTTCAGCTCAGCAAAGAGCCTTCCAATGAGCAGGACTCTCCGGAGTTGGAAGGCATTTTCTTAAGCCTACGTTTTGGAGTCTCATTCCCTTCCCCAAACACAAGTATTTCTTCCTAATACATAGCAGATTCTCCCCAAAGGGAGGTGGGGAGATTATGATTTTCCTGTCTTTTTCATGACACTATAGCTCAGTGTTGCTGAGAATAGGGTTCCTTCACCAGCCCTGTGATCACATTAAAAATGAAATTTCTTTGGCATAATCCACACCTACTGAATCAGAAATTCTAGAAGTTTCTCTGGCCATTCTGACATGTGAAAAAGTGAATAACCAATGAATATACTGTGCAGCAATATAGGAAAAAACAACATGCATGCCCTCAAAATTTATTCCACCTCAATCGGTCATACTAAGAATGGCAGAATAGGGATGGAAATGGGGGTGGGGCAGTGGAGAGATACCTGTACATACAAATCAGAGTTACAGTCATGCTCCCTGAACTTGCCTCATCTTCAGCTTCACTATTCAATAGCTCTCTCTGTTCTACCTCCACCTTCTTCCTTCATCACACAGTTCACTCTAATTCACTGAGGGATGGATGCCTACACACCTACCTCGTCTGGAACTTTCCCTGTGCTTTCCACACACAAGACCATTCCTGTTCCCACGTTAGTCTTACCTACTTCTCAAGGTTTCCTTTCATCATCTCCCTGACTTACTGCTTTAACAGCCCAACTGCCGGGGTCCAACCCCCGCAGGTCCAGGGGTTCCCAAAGGCGTAGATGGAGTCGGAAAAGAAGGAATGACACAGAGACAGCGTTCAGTTGATCAGCAGCCTAGCCAGGATCTCCAGCCAAGTTCTGGTCTCGATCTCCAGAGAGGTTCTGCTTAGGATCTCCAGCCAGGTTCTGTAGCCATGTTCCCTTGCTAAGTTCTCCAGCCAGGTTCTGTAGCCATGTTCCCTTGCTAGGTTCTCCAGCCAGGTTCTGTCCAGGTTCTCCAGCCAGGTTCAGTCACCAGGTTCTAGTCAGGTTCTCTTGCCAATTTCTGTAATCAGGTTCAGTCCAGGATCTTTTGCCATGTTCTCTCCAGCGAAGTTCTTCTGTCTCTAGAGAACGTTCTGTGTAGGTTCTGTGCCTAGGTTCTGAGTGTAGGTTCTGTGTTCTGAGTTCTGTCTCTTGCTGTCTTGTTGCATCTGTATTTATACCAGTTGATTCCAATCATATCAATCTCTATTCCAAAGGTTAGGGCGTTTCTTATCTCCATTCCAGGGAGTAAAGATTATGTAGCTTAAGCATGATTGTTCGTAGTTAAAATGATTAATTACCCGCCTGGCACTTAGTTAAGAAGTTTTATTCCCTCCCTAATTTCAGGGGAAAATCGCTACCTGGGGATTCAACCTTTCTCAGAGAGGTGACCTTGGTTAAAACACATAGTGCCAAGAAGGTGAGCAAACATATTAAGAACCGTATGCCATATATGCCAGGTCCCTTGAAACAGCAAGGATGGACCGGCTCCCGGCACCCAACCTTCTAGTATAATTTTACTAGTCCTGATACTGAATTTTATCATTCATTTAGCACACCTTCACCACCAATACAAAACTGGTCTCCTCCTGTCAGTTCAATAATAAAGAATTGTTCTAACCAATGGACAATAGAGTTCGACTCCACAATCTTAATTAATTACTGACACTTTTAATTCTTATTTTTTGTCCCTCTTAGACTATAATTCCCATGACAATGGTCAATTTGAGCCAGATTGCAAAGAATCTTGGAGAGAGTATATTTTATCCTCTACACAAAGGTGAGACTGGAGGCTGTCATGGGGATGGTCTGGCAAAGAATGCCTGTTAGGGGACGAGGTGAAGAAAGAAGCCACCTGAGTGAGATGTGATGATGACAGTTTGGTCTCGAGTTGGGAAGGGGGAGCTTTGCAAGTAAAAATACCTAAAACTTGAGACAGACAGAATCAAGCTGGAGAAAGGGATCGGGGAGAAGTGCATCTGTCTGCCGTCCATGGATGATGAGGGAACCATTTAGTGAGAGGAGAGCCCAGGGAAGGAAGCAAGGGTGGACATGCTACCACCTACCCTTTCTCCTGTAATAACCACCTAACAGGTCTTTTGCTTCCTTTTCTTCCCTCCTTATTGGAGAGAGAAGCAGTGATATTAACCTTCTGACCTGTTCAAGAGTTCTCAGATTCAGGGAGGAGAGGACGGAAGTACATAGGTGAATGGCTTGTTCAAGGTCACATAGTTAATAAGGAAGGGTCATGGAATCAAACACCAGAGTTCCAACTCTTAAACTTTTGCACATTTGCCTCTTTAAGCCATCCCCCAACTGAGACGTGATACATAACCATCTCTGGTCAGCCTAACTCTATCACTGGACTAACTCACTCATCCTAACTCTAGTATTAGACTCTTTCTTGTAGCATATATCTTTTCTAAGGACTGATTCTTGTCCTCAGTATCCTGAATAAAAAAAATCCACTGACTTCTTGGAAAACAAAGAAATACTTTTGGGGGATAGTGAGTATGAATAGATTCTAACTACAGGCAGCACTAGGACTTAATGTTAGCTATGTTTTTATAAGAAGGAGCTTTGCCAGATGCAGGCTTATTCTATGCAGTAGAGTTTGTTGGAAAAGTAGAATGTTACCAAATACCTTTCATCATGTTTTTACAGGATTTTTATAGGTTTGCCTGTAAACCGTATTTCTAGTTAGTCTAAATATGTCTAAATTATTCAAGTTAAACCTGAATATTTTATTGAAATATCTAAAATCTCTAGTGTTTCATGTCAGTTACCATTTTATACTTCTATTTAAATTGAATAAAGATTTGAATTTAAATAATTTTCAATTCTTAAGTGCAAATACCTCCAAAAATTTGACAAGTCTGATACCTTAAAATTTGCAATTCAGATTTCACAAGGAAAATAGAACAGTCCACTTTCTTTATATATAGATATATATTCCCTTTGTAAAGAAGATCACTGACTCTCGTGTGTCTGGTGGTATGTAGCTTCCTTCCTGTTCATTTTGCCATGATGGTTAGCATCATTGTTGACAATATTTGCAATAATTGGCTTGCCATTTGTTCCTGTATTTAGAATGCTTATGAATGAAAGTCTTCTTTTTAAATATAATTTAGTATTTTGAAAAATCTCAAAGTAAAATTTTAACACATAACAACTGAAAATATTTATTCAAAACAGGTTAATCCTATTTGCTGTTTACTATTGCATATATGCCATATTGCATGCAATTCTTTTTTATGTTTTTTTCCACTTCCCCAAGGGAATGGAAATCATTTTATTCAACTTTAGTCAGTCTAGAAGAATGCTCACCCAAGATGTATGAATTTATGCACACTTACCGTCTTCTGAGGATGATCTATAACACCTGTTTTCAATTAAAGTGCAGGAAATAGCCTGTATAATGCATGTTCTGTCAGAAAAGCAATATGGGAAATGAACGCTAACATTTCATGAGGCTGCTACATCACTTCGTATTGAAAAGGTAAGTCAATCAATCAATCTTGGAAAAAAATGACTGGTGCTCATTTTATGTGAAATACTGCCCGACATATTCAAAAGGAAGTATGATAGGGAAACCTACTTCTCAAAGTTTTTGCATTATAATCAGTGGCATCCTAGTATAATAGGAGCCAAAGAGAAGAAGAAAAATAATGCTTCCCCTGGGTACCTGAGTGGAAAGAAAGAGAAAGTGAAACTGATGAGATGAGTAAAAGATAGAACACTGGAAATGGAAGACAGGGCTGCCCTGCCTTATAATCTACTTAGGATGTAAGTAGAGAGATGCTGCTGAGAGAGAGAGAGGAAGAGGGAGAGGGAGAGGGGGGGAGAGAGAGAGAGAGAGACGAGAGAGAGGTCATCCACCCATTAAATAACTAGAGGGAGAAAAATACCTTAAAATAAGTTTCACAAATCAGACATCCTCAACCTTGAACATAGAACTATAGAACTTTAGGAGCTTTCTGAGCAGAACACTACAGCCCTTCTTAGAGGATTCACACTGTTAGCCCTGTAGCCTTGGGGACTTATATTGAGAGACTTCTGTGACCATTAATCCACTTCCCAGTGAGTAGTCTTGACAGATTCAAGAAGTCAAGGATTGGTCAATCGTCATTCTCTCTCTTCCCCCGGCAATGCATTTGGCTTTGTGCAGACCTGTACGTGGAGCTCACATACAGCTTAGTATGAAAGGCACTGTGAAGAGCAGTTGAAATTGAAATGTTTGAAATGTCAGAGGGCTTAAATGAAGTTGGGTTAGCCCGGCTTCACTTTCCTGGTCAGTGAAGGCTTTTCAGAGAGTAGAAAGCCTATGCTTTCGCTGTGGATTCTATATAAATAAAGAATCTTCACATGAGACATCTGTTTTAATTAAAGCTGGAAAATGAAATGCTTTGTTGGAGAAACAAAGCTATCTCTTCTCTCAGCTTTCTAGCCTGCAGGTACTTGCCTGAATTTAAAATCAGAAATGCCTCAGTGGTAATAGCCATGCATGGGCAGGCTTTCCCAGCCCCTGGAATAGCAGAGAGACATTTACATTTGAGTGTGCTCACATCCCAAGTGATAATCCACTTCTGAGTGTCTTTCCAAGAATTCAAAACGTCATCATTTGTTAGTTATACTAGGTTTTAGGCAGCTGACAACAGAGAACAGTGTCCTCACCTAGAGATTTGCAGTAGATGCTGCCAGGAGGTCAATGACAGATCAAGAGAATGAACTGGAACTGATACCCCTCTTCCCCAGACAAGAAGCAGGGATGGGGCTCAGTCAGCATCCTCAGAGAAGACTAACACTAAGCCTAGAAAAACCCAAACCATGCACAAACCCAAAGCTGGGACAAGTAAGAAAACTGCAGATACAGCCTTGGCCAATATCGCAGGAACAGGAAAGGGAATGGCAGGGTGTGAAGCAAGGTTGTCCCAGAAAGTGCCTTGCAGGTGTGGCTGGAGTGCCTGACATGCCTGTTCTTTGCGGCTGAGACACAGAGCAAGCTTCACAAGGTCAGAAGGTATGGATCACAGGTATGAAGTCAGGACATACAGGTAATAAGCAAGACGGTAGTCTATGCAGTTAGATAACGCAATAAAGGTTTCAACTATAATACATTCTATCTCCCAGTGAGAATATTCAGATTTACTGTAGTGCTTGGGAGAGAAATAGGTTTCAGAGCATCTTACCACTGAAACCCTTGCTTGTCAAACCCTCTTCATTATATATAAACCTCCTGTTAGTTGAGTTACATTTGTTAATTTAAAAATAAATAGTATTCTTTAACATACGCTACACTTATGGTACTTTCCATTATCGTCCACAATATCCTGATCTCAGAGGGCATACCTGCTGTGTGGCTGCCCATCTGGATATGGTACCTATATTGCCATCTACTGGGAATTACTTCAAATCACAGACAGACACAATGAGAAATGATGTGAAAAAAATTCAGCCCTATGTAGGTGACATTCTGGTAAAATTTCTAGGGGATGAAAGAGGTAAAAATAAGCACTGTGTGCCAGCTCTGCTCTCATTTCTAAACAAATACAAACAGCTGGTGTGAATTTCTTCATTCAATGTGATTTTGTTGGTGCAATCCACACTTCATCACCTGATTTTTCTAAATGTTCTATTTTTGACACAAAGGATGTTTCAAACTTTTATTAATAAAAATAGATAAGTTTGAATTTATTCATATGGAATGGGAAATTATCAGTACTTCTTAAATTCATGTTTTATTCTAAATAGTGATATCCTGATGTTGCATATTCTCATTCTTTTGATGATGTTTTCTCAACGGAAATAGAATGGAAATGACATGTGTCATAAAAAGTGTAATTTAAGGCAAATAGAACAGAAAACCATGTGTAATGTAATATAACACACCAAAATGGACACTTTAAAATTTGTTTCACTGTAGTGCTAACAAATTAGATCCAGAAAGTTCTGGTGATAAAACAAAGCCACTGTTCTCAAAACTGCCTGGTACTGGCACAAGAACAGACATATAGAACAATGGAACAGAACAGAGAACCCAGAAATTGACCCAAGCCATTATGCTCAAATAATATTTGACAAAAGAGGCAAGAGCATACAATGGAGTCAAAACAGCCTCTAGGACAGCTCCTAAGACAATGGAAACTAAGGAGAAAATAAACAAATGGGACTACATCAAAATAAAAAGCTTCTGCACAGCAAAAGAAACCATTAACAAAACAAGAAAGCCCACTGCCATGGGAGAACATATTTGCCAATGTTATCTCCAATAAGGGTTTAATATCCAAAATTTATAGGAAATCATGCAACTTAACAAAAGGAAGATAAACAATCCAATAAAAAAATGGACAAAAGACCTAAATAGACTCCTTTCAAAAGACGACATACAGCCGAAGCCGGTTTGGCTCAGTGGATAGGGCGCTGGCTTGTGAACTGAAGGGTCCCAGATTCGATTCTGGTCAAGGGCATGTACCTGGGTTGCGGGCACATCCCCAGTAGGAGATGTGCAGGAGGCAGCTGATCGATGTTTCTCTCTCATCGATGTTTCTAACTCTCTATCTCTCTCCCTTCCTCTCTGTAAAAAATCAATAAAATATGTTAAAAAAAAAAAAGACGACATACAGAAGGCCAAGAGACATATGAAAACATGCTCAAAGTCACTAATCACTGGAGAGATACAAATCAAAACGACAATGAGGTGTCATCTCACACCTGTCAGAATGGCTATCATCAACAAATCAACAAACAACAACTGTTGGCAAGGATGCTGAGAAAAAAGGAACCCTACTGCACTGCTGGTGGGAATGCAGACCAGTGCAACCACTGTGGAAAACAGTATGGAGTTTCCTCAAAAACTAAAAATGGAACTACCATTTGACCCAGTAATCCCACTTCTAGGAATATATCCAAAGAAATCAGAAACACCAATCAGAAAGGATATATTCACCCCTATGTTCATAGCAGCACAATTTATAATAGCTAAAATTTGGAAACAGCCCAAGTGTCCATCAGCAGATCAGTGGATTAAATAACTGTGGTACATCTACACAATGAAATACTTCACTGCTGTAAAAAAGAAGGAACTTTTATCATTTGCAACAGCATGGATGGACCTGGAGAGCATTATGCTAAGCGAAATAAGCCAGTCAGAAAAAGATCATCACATGATCTCATTCATTTATGGAATATAATGAACAACATAAAGTGATGAACTAAAATAGATCCAAAGACACAGAAGCATCGAACAGACCATCCAACTTCAGAGGGAAGTCGGGGTGGGGTGGGGAGGACGGTGAGAGATCACCCAAAGGACGTGTATGCATGCAGATAAGCATAACCCATGGACAGAGACAGTAAGGGGATGAGGGCATGTGCTGGGAAGGGAAGGGGAGGAGGTGGTGGGAACGACCAGGAAGAGCTCAATGGGGGAAAAAGGACACCTATGTAATACTTTAAACAACAAAGAATAAAATAAATTCTTATTGAATTAAAAAAAAAACAATTACGTGGTGGTAACATTTAGGGCAAGAATAGCAACACTAAGAGAAGATACACTCTTAATTTAATCTTTATGACACAAAGTTTATAAAGGGTTCATTTTTCATTTAATTTCTTAATAAGACTTTAAGGATCTAGAAGCCATCTACACAAACCAATTTAGCAAATATTTCTTGGGTACCAATAATGTATAGTACCCAAGCATGTAGAAAATGTTTACATTTGTCTACAAAAGAAGTGGTATTTCTGGTTATTAGAAAAATGTGCTCATTCCAAATTATACATATCAGAAATTATTTCATTATTATATTTGACTTTGCTTCATATAATAAAACTAGAGGCCCGGTACATGAATTCATACATAGGTGGAGTCCCAAGAAGTGTGTGTGTGTGTGTGTGTGTGTGTGTGTGTGTGTGTGTGTGTGTGTGTGTGTGTGTGTGTTGGGGGGGCAAAAGGGGGCAGGCACAATCAGCCCTTCAGGCGGGGGATGGGACGCCCTTAGCAGCCCAGGATCCAGATCTGTCCTGCTAAAGGTCACGCTGGTTGTCGGGAGCCACCTAGAGGCTGCTTTTATATCCTTTCTTCTTTGCAGAGCATCTAGGGAGGGGAAGCGGCTGCAGTGCCCGAGGCTGACTTCCAGGAGGCCAGCTGTGCTGTCAGGGTCGTGCAGGCAGTGCTAGTCCATCAGTGCCTGGCCCATTCTCCAGAGATTGAACCTGTAGAACTACTGAGGGAGTGACTGGTGGGCTGCTGGGATGGGTTGGTCAGCTGAGTGGCGCCCCCACTGTGGAAGCACGCTGACCACCAGGGGACAGCTCCTGCGTTGAGCGTCTGCTCCCTGGTGGTCAGTGCATGTCATAGCAACCGGTCATTCCAGTCGTTAGTTCTTAATGGTCACTTGGGCTTTTATAGATAGACAAGAGGCCCGGTGCACAAAAATTTGTGCACTTGGAGGGGAGGGGGGGTCCCTCAACCCGGCCTATGCCCTCTCGCAGTCTGGGACCCCTCGGGAGATAACGACCTGCTGGCTTAGGCCTGCTCCCAGGTGGCAGAGGGCAGGCCCAATCCCTAGGTGCAGCCCCTGGTTGGGCTCAGAGCAGGGCCGATTAGGGAGTTGGAGCGCCGCCCCGTCACGCACAGAGCAGGGCGGATTGGGAGGTTGCGATGCCACCCTCAGTCACGCTCAGGGTAGGCCGATTGGGGGGTTGGGGCACCGTCCCCTGTCACACTCAAGGCAGGGTCAATGGGGAGGTTGTGGCACCACCCCGTCACGCACAGAGCAGGGCCGATCAGGGGGTTGGGGCGCTGCCCCCTGTCACTCACAGAGCAGGGCCCATTAGGGGGGTTGGGGCTCTGTACCGTCACGCACAGAGCAGGGCCGATCACGGGGTTGGGGAGCTCCCCCCGTCACGTACAGAGCAGGGCCAATCAGGAGGTTGAGGAGCTCCCCCCTGTCACTCACAGAGTAGGGCTGATAGGGGATTTGGGGCACCGCCCCCTGTCACACACAGAGCAGGGCCGATCATGGGGTTGGGGCGCCGCCACTGTCAAACTCAGGGCAGGGCCGATGGGGAGGTTATGGCTTTACCCCATCACACACAGAGCAGGGCCGATCAGGGGGTTGAAGTGCCGCACCCTGTCACACACAGAGCTGCAGGGCGATCAGGGGGTTGGGGAGCTCCCCCCTATCAGGCACAGAGCAGGGCTGATCAGGGGGTTGGGGTGCCTTCCCTGTCATGAACAGAGCAGGGCCGATAGGGAGGTTGTGGCCCCGCCCCCTGTCACACACAGAGCCGCAGGGTGATCAGGGGGTTTGGGCGCTGCCCCCTGTCACACTGATCCTGGTGCCGGGAGGCCTCGCGGCTCCGCTGATCCCTTTGCTGGGAGGCATATTACCCTTTTACTATATAGGATAAAGGTCTGGTGCACGGGTGGGGGCCGGCTGGTTTGCCCTGAAGGGTGTCCTGGATCAGGGTGGGGATCCCCACTGGGGTGCCTGGCCAGTCTAGGTGAGGGGCTGAGGGCTGTTTTCAGGCTGACGGGTTACTGAAGCTCCCAACCGCTCCTTTTTTTCTTTTTTCTTTTTTAATTCTGGGACAGCTTTAGCTCTGAGGCTTGGCTCCAGCTCTTAGGCCTCAGCTGCTGAAAGCAGGTATCTGGTTTGTTTGGGTTCTATAATCGAAACACTGTTTTAACTCCAGCTCTGAGATCCCGGCTGGCTGAAAGCAGGTTTCTGGGATTTTGTTTAGCTTCAATGTTTCAAACTGCAAGCTCAGAGGCCGGCAGGGGCAGGCGGGGAACATTGGAGTCCTCCGTCACTGAAGCAAGCAAGCCTCATGTTCGCTTCCAGCTGCCTGGCTGCTGGCCGCCATCTTGGCTGGCAATTAATTTGCATATTGCCCTGACTAGCCAATGGGAAGAGTAGCGGAGGTATGGCTAATTACCATGTTTCTCTTTTATTAGATAGGATAGATTAGATAGATAGATAGATAGATAGATAGATAGATAGATAGATAGATAGATCCACCAGAAGGCTTGATCCATTGGGAATCTTATATTCTTCTTCATTAGAAGTTGACAAATGTTAAGAAAGCAAAGAGCTCAATATCTACCATCTATCCGTGTCTGTAAGTATCGCAGAAGTGACTTGTATTCACAAAGCTACATATGCCTTTGCATTCTGATTTTGGATTATGCTTAACATACATTGCATCAATCTTGAAAAATTATATGACAACAAAGATCCTTGAAAGTGCATCTGATTCATCCTGTTGGCATCAGCAGGAAATGCAGAAAAGTTATGCTCGACAGGTGAGGGTTATTATTTAATGACTATAAAGCTACAGAATCTGAGAATTCTCTTCCAGTAAGTCTGTTTTTGAGTTCAATGTCCTTTGCTATCAAAACAGTCCTCAATATATGTGACTGAATTTATGCCCCTGTAGGTTAAATTTATGTTCTCAGTAAAAAGAGAGAACACTACGACATTGTACATTTAGGATTTTATCAGTGAGTTCCATGGAGTGACAACTAATCATGAGAACCCTCTCAAAAATTCCCTTTCATGTCAAAATTAATGTTCAAATATCAGATTTATACCATAGGCTAGTCTCAGATTTCTCTTTTAAGGAATTTTTTTTCACTTACTCATATAGATCTCATTCTATATTACAGGATTATTGTTTTTAAGCTTAAGGGGAGAGTTTCAGTATCCTTTTTTAGCTTCGACATTCTGAAGAACAAATTATGAGTTACTTACCTGGATTTCAGTATACTGATTTTCTTTAGTACTTTGGGTTCAATTCATTTTGTAGCAAGAGAAAAACAGACTCCTTACTCCAGGAGATTTACACTTGGCCATGCATTGGGTAGTATGATGAAGAAATGCTATATAGAGTGATATCCAGCCAAAAAGTTTGACTTAGAGAGAAAAAAGTCTCTATTTACCTTCCCTGAAGTTATGAAGAAAGGAAGTGACAATGTCTCTTAAACACTTCCCACTGCAATAGCCCTGATACTGGATGGGGTCCAGGCTTATCATCTCAACACTCTATTTTAGACGGGAAATCACGCTTAAGGACAGAGTTCAATTGAACTAAATCATTATCAGAGTTTGTGACACTATCTTCTAGGTGCATTCAACCAAATCAATCACTGGTGCCTGCATCCACATCATGGTTTGTGGGCTTTTTTGATTCAGTAATGTCAGTCTAACAAAAACAATTTACATTCCCTAAGCAAATCAAGACTCTGAGCAGGCCTCATACATAAGAACTCATTCCAAATGATGATCTCTCAACAGACCAACAATGTTATATAGTTTGCAACAGGTTCTTATTAGTCATATTTTCTCACCTTCTATTACCTTTGGTTTAACCACATCTACTCCAAAGTGCAGAAATGCTTGGAAAAGATAGATGTGGGTTATATAGCAGATCATCCAATTAGAACATTAAAAATCACTAACACATTTATCCCTGAAACATATGTATGTATTTGGTCTTTGGAATTAATGCCTTCTTAAAATAGAGAAAATTTTTTATTTGGGTCTAGCATATTTTAATCAGTATTGTGTTTATGCACGCCATCCATGTCATATGCGAAGCTGAGGTTTGCTGATTTTCAGTGCAATAGATGGTTTCACTGTATAATTACACACCATCACTTATCCATCCCATTCTCCATGATCATTGTTACTTCCCATTTTATTCATTACAACGAACACTGCCATGAGCACTTTTTGACAAGTCTTGCTGCATATGTGTAGCCATAAAATATAGAAAGTACAGTGGAATTTCAATGTTATAAAAAATCTCTTCTTTCAAAGACAACGGATAATACCAAATGGTTTTGCAAATGCTTATCTAACTTCTATCTCCACCCCCCAACAGTTTATGAGATCCTGCTGCTCCAAATTCTTGTAGAAACTTGGTCTTGTCAACCTGGATAGCCATTCGGAGGTTCAGAGGCACACTGGTGGTTTGGTTTTGTATCCCACCAGTAATTAATGATGTTGCACCACTTTTCATATTTGCATTGACCATTTTGATATCCTGCTCTGTGAAGTGCTTGGTCAAGTCTCTTGCCTATTTTATTCAGGATTCTGTTTTTCCTATTGAATGGTCATTTTTTTCTACATTTTGGGTCTTTTCTACATGATATGCTTTGCAAATATTTTCACCCATTCTCTCTTTTCTCTTAATGGTGACTTTTGATCCACTATTTTAATATAGTCCAATTGATCAACCTTTTTTATTGTTAAATGCTCTTGGGATTCTTGTTTTAAAATATTCCTCTACCCAAGGTCATAAAGAAGTTCTTCCATGTCTTCTAAAATCTTCCTTGTTGTGCCTTCAAATTCTACATTACATCAGCGACAGTTGCTTTCTAAACTGTATAAAAGGTCAAGGTTATTCTTCTTTCATACAGACATCTAATTGATATGGTCTCATTTGTAGAAACAGCAGTCTTTTCCCACTTGCCTTCAGGGCCACCCTTGTACTATATAAAAATTTAAGTAGTATTTTTCTGTATCTGGTTTCACTACTTTTACCAACAATACTGAGAATGGAAGCAAGCTTGAGCAAATGCTGGTTATGCCTCACCCTTAAGAAATAATGTTATAATTTATTTCTCTTATAATTTTGGGGTAAAGCAAAGAGAAAATATCACAATAATGGAAGGACATGAGTGCATGAACACACACGAACACACACGCACACTACTAACAAAAAAGTCAGTCCCCATTCTAGTTTCTTACTTTCCAAAGAACATATTAGAACATATTTTTGTTTTCCTATGCATTTTAGTATCCTATGTACACCTATATAATACTGTAATAATATTTTTCAAAACAACTAATATATGCAGCATTTAGAAAGACAACTTGAGAAATTTTGTATGTAAATACATATGGGCTTGTAACAGTTCTCTAAAACCTAGGATTCCACATTTTTCTTCACATTTCCTCACTAAAATAGTGTTTAAAAGTAAGCTTGATTCAGAACAGGGGACTTCCAATTTCCTGAAAATTCCAAGTTCACATGATACTTAAAAAGCTTTCCACCTTATCAACTCAATCCTGTAAGTGCTTCTCTTAAGAAACCCACTGTGTAATTTTATGTAGTAGAAAGTGAACATCTGTAGTAAGGCTCTGGGAAGCTATAATAAAGGTAAGTCAACCTTCAACATGAAGGTCACCTCAGTTCCATCACGCATTATGTGCACGATGGTTTCCTTCTCCCTAAAAAATGCCTGCTACGCTTTCAATAACCATAAACATATATTAAAAACTCACAATTAGGGTAGTAACGATGCCTTTTAAATAGTGCTAAAAAGTTTAAAAGTACAAAACCTCTCAGAAGGCTAATATAATATGCAAAATAAATTATTATGCCACTTCATTTAGTGAATTTTAAGTAAGCTTCTGTAGCGACTCATGCCGTCAGTTTATTTCACTCAGCTGAACAGTCTAATAATATTTTCATTAAATATTTATATGAACAATCAAACGCTGCAAATGAAGAGCATATCCCTTGACATTCGAGATGGCTGCAGGCTGGTATCAGCAGTTTGTTATGTTGGTAGGGCTCATTGGCTCTGGCTTCGAAGGATGCTTGCCATTAGCTTTGAGTACCTTATGTCTGACCTTAGATGAAAGGCTATTCATCATGTCTTCTAATTTCTAAATTTTATCTCTTCATGGAGAAAGTCCTGATGATAGAGAATTGAGTGCATTTAAAAGGTGGGATCATCTTACACTAATTCAGCCAAGGAAATTGATTAACACAGCTCATTTTTTAAAGCAATAGAAGATAAACTCTTTGGTCTTATATATTTAAGATCATCCTGCTCACATGGTTTAATTTATATTTCCCACAAGTGAAGGTACAGCAAATATTTCACTCAAGATTTATATGCTATTTTTAAATGTAGGAATGTATGGTAGTGTGGTGACTACAATCTGATGGGAACATTTAATCTGAAATCCTACAAATGTAGTCACATGTTAAGTCTGTGTAGTTCTCCCCCTTAAGTATTTCTCTCACTTTCATGGCTACAATTTGTGATCACTGGAATTTAACATTTAAATAATCTGTATATTATTTAATTATCAATCTAGAAATTAGATTCCTATCACAAGTTTCAAATAAACACACACTTACTTGGATGGCTATTTTGAGTACTTAACAGATTCTAACTAAAACTTAAAAAGGTAATAACTAATTATTAGCTTCATTATACAACTAGAGGCCCAGTGCACGAATTCGTGCACGGGTGGTGTCCAGCCCTGATCAGGGCCAATCGTGCCAGGCCTGCAGGGGAGAGGAGCTGCAGGCAGTTGGCAGGCCAGCGTCCACCCCTGCCGAACTCCAGTCAAATTCCTGGGCAAGGGGACCATTTGCATATTTCCCTTTTATTATATAGGATTTGTATTCATCCCTTGTGGTTAATGGGACATTTAATCTTCATCACTATTAGGGCTGATCCACATGTAGCCCAGGGCCACAGGGCAGCCTGAGAGCCTGTCACAGCTCCAGGTTCCATTCTCCTTGCTGACAGGGAACGTTGTCCAAACCTGCAGAGCCCCGGAGTCTTACTGCCCGCAATTCTTAGTCTATTCAGGCAAAGGGAACTTTGATGTGCAGCATCAGGCCGTTTAGTAACAGTAAACAGGCAACAGCTCCAACCTCTCCAGGTGTCCAAGGGCCTGGCTCATCATCTCCACTTGTTCTGAAAACCACAGACCTTTGATCAAGCCCCCTTGTTGCAAAACCTCTTCTCTCTCATAATCTTTCCATTTCTTGAAAATGTAATACAATGTCCTCAATAAGTTATATATTTGTAATACCTTGAGTGACCGCATGATTTGTCATTCAATGAAAACGTGTTGGAGGAGGAGGTACTCATAATCACGGCAAAGCAACAGGCAGAGCAGCCATATTAGCTGAGGCTCCCCAGAAGCAGGCCCTGGTTTGTATTAAAGCAATTCCTTGGGCTGAATTCCCAGGAACACCCAGTAGAGGACAGGCAGCAGAACGGTGGTGGGAGCAAGTCGAGAGAGAACACCCCCGATGTCCAGAGAATTCCCAGGGAGGATGGTTATTGGACAAAAAACCAGGCATTGGTTACACTGGGTTTTAAGTCAAGTAATAATTTTCTTTTGTGTGTGGGATACGTATGTCCCAAATACTACACGAGATATACTTATTCCAGGAACAAATTCCTTCCTAGTGTCTTGTATTTTTATTTGCCACATCTGGCAGCTCTCCCCAAGAGGTCTGTGGAGAGAGAAGGCGTGTGGGTCACACCGAGGGCCAGGGGATAAGGGAGCTAGAGTGGAAGTCTCGCACTCGCCAGTCACTGGCCAAGCAGAGAGCTGTGTAGGGGTCTGTTTCCTTCCCGCCCAGCTCCCTGTGTACTCACACACAGGGGCTCCCAGGAGTCTGTGCCTCCCAGAGGGTAGCCCTCCCACGGAGAGACAAGTGCTGCCTGTTGGGGGGAAGTCACGCTGGTGCTTCCGTGCACAGAGATGACAAAGATGTGATGGCGCAGACGAGCAGAGCACTGCCTGACAGCACCTGCTGTCATCCCAGGGAAACTGAGAAGTGCGGTCGTCCTAACACAGCTCGTTGTCCACACTTATGTCTTGAAAGAGCTCCTGAGACAGAGGAAGTGAGACTCTTTGGAACTAAAGGGTAATGAGGTCCCTCCACGACACTACAAAAATCAGCTGACCCTCCCACACTCATAATGTTACATCTTGCCACAAAGTGCCTTGCCACAAAAATTAAGTGGGATGTGTACTCTCCATTTTCCAGACATAGAAATGGATTTATTCCCTGGAGACTATTTTAACATGACAGACATTAAAAGGTCATGAAATGAAGCTTCTAGCTTTACTTCTAGACAAATGTAGCCACTTATGATATATTATCCTCCCGGAAGTGGCACTAACATGCACATTACTCACACGCTACCTAAAGATTAATTGGACCTTCATGTGATACAGAAGACAATGGCTCCCCCAATTAAGAGTGAAAAAAAATAACACACCTCAGAGTAGGAGACAAAATATGAAATAAGCTTCCTTTCCTTTAGGTTCTTCTGGAACGTCCATAGCCTGAACGTAATGTATGGGCATCCCAGATCATTAGGATCCTAATTACTACTGGAGGTTTCCTCTTACCCTACGGACTTGTACAGTTAAATTATTCTAAAAGTTAACTACAGTTTTCTGACTCCTTGGGGTAATACAGGAAGGAGTAAAATGAAAAGTTGCCTCAAGGTTCAAAATAGGCCTTTTTTTCTGTAACATATAATACCTAATTACCCACGATAGAAACATCCCTATTTTACACAGGTACATTACAGCTTCTACCACTGAACTGGGCCATCAGTTGGCCTGTTGCCCTGTGAGTGCATGCATGGGAATGAGTACGCAGTACGCAATGGTACAAGGAATAGGAAAATGGGAAGATGATTAGGGTGACGTCCTAGAGACACTGCTTATTCGCACTACAGAGCCCACCATGGTATACCCTCCTTTTAGGAAACATGAACATTGACTTAAGTCCAGAGACCTCATAGTTGTCCTGTGTAACGCACACCGTTACAGCACACCCAAAATTAACAGTGCCTCTTCCCTTTGCTAAAACTGCTCCATCGCACTGTCATGGGGTCACTACATCCCCTCCTCACTTCTCTTGGAGGAGAGCTGCTCCTTCCTTAAAAAGCTCTTTAGGGGTCACACACCAGGAAGCCGTCTCTGCTGTTCCCCAGGCATGGTTAAGTGTTTCCTCTAGCCCCCATACAGTGCAGTGCATATATTATCTTCACAGCATGATGATTCGGTATATTTTACCTACTTATATATCCCATTCCTTGCAGAGGAAATATTTTTGAGAAGATGAGATCTACCTTTCTTTGTATTCTGTAAATTTAGCAGAATATTCAGAACTCATAGGAGCATTTCAATAATAGTGTGCAGAAGGAATGATTGAAAGAATGAGTGAATGAATGACTGGCTGAATACTGAAGCTGAGAATAAATAACTATGAGCTGCAGAAAAGAAAATGCCCAAGTCTTCAGATTAAATACAGATCTATTTCTTTCTACACTGAGCCTCAAATAAGGCTACAAGAGATGATTACTTGGTGGTATATTTATGACATAATGTATTAATACCATAGTTAAATAAATATATTAAATTCATTGTAGGCCCTGGTCAGATAGCTCAGTTGGTTATAGTTTCATTCAGATACACCAAGGTTTGGGGTTGAATCCCCGGACAGGGCACATACAAGAGTCAACCAATAAATGCACAAATAGAACAACAAATTGATGTTTCTCTCTCTTTCTCTCTCTCTCTCTCTCTCTCTCTCTCTCTCTCTCTCTCTTTCTCTCTCTCTCTCTCAACAGTAAATAAATTTTAAAAATTAATTGTAAAACTTTTTATAGATATATCTTTATCAAAAATGTTATAATATACACAACTGTTTATATCGTATTTTAATCATGTTTATGTTCATACAGGTGCACCTATGTATATGTATATGCATACATAAGCAGATAAATGATTATAGAAATTTACTATGAGGATAAAATAGCAATTTTTCATTTATATATGTCTACAGCATCTTATCTCTTAAGAGTTAAAGAAGAGGATTAACTTTTTGAATGTGTTAAAGGAGACAATTGGCTCTATCAAAGTCGACTAACAATGATATTTATGTCAGACCAAAACCAAACATTCTGATCTTAAATTCTTTCATTCCCATGAAAATAAAATTCAATTTAGTCTGATCAGAAAAAACTGAGACTGCCTAAGATCAATAAACTTGGATTCTAGTAATCAAGGACTGTGCTATCATCAAAGGATTATTCTCCCCGTTATTTAATTAGAATCTGGTAATTGTCATTTTGCACATAAATTAAAGTCTTTGAGGCATGTGAGATGATACTCTCACATTTAAATGTTTTTCATCTTTAATCTAATTTATAAACATGAATTAAGTAATCTTCCAAAGTGGCTATTTGAAAATTTTATATCTCTTCAAAGTGATTATGCCAAAAATGTCTTAGTGTCATTGTACTAAATTTTGCAAATATACACTTCACAGGTAAACTAATCCATCACTTTCTCCCCAGTTACCATGTACTCTAACATTAAATGATATGTTATAAGCATCAGGTATCAGTGCTTTCACCTGGGACTTGGGCCAGTGGGCAGTTTTATCCTTTATATTCTAATTCTGAGCTTCTGGGGAGTTCCCAAGGCTGCAGTTCTATTCCTTGGAGATAAAGTGGACAGTGGTCTTTTACACCTAGCTCTTTAGGAAAAAATATCCACCACTAAAATATCACTTAGGCACCATATTGTTGGCGAAATAAAAGAAAGAACTGTTTTATGTACTATCTTTCTGTTTGCACTAAATGAAAAAAGACATATTCAGCCAAAATGTCTGGCTCAGTGGATAGAGCGTCGGCCTGCGGACTGAAAGGTCCCAGGTTCGATTCCGGTCAAGGGCATGTACCTGGGTTGCGGGCATATCCCCAGTAGGAGATGTGCAGGAGGCAGCTGATCGATGTTTCTCTCTCATCGATGTTTCTAACTCTCTATCTCTCTCCCTTCCTCTCTGTAAAAAATTAATAAAATATATTTTAAAAAAAAAAGAAAAAGAAAAAAGACATATTCAGGTAAACACAAGTAATGGGGGTTTATTATGAGGATATATTGAGAAATAGCAAAGAAGTATATTTGAGTGCCACATTCAAAACTCTCCAAAGAGGGGGCATAAAGTCCTCTTCCGTGCTCTTGGTATTTTCCTTCACTAAGCCAAAGGCTACCAGCTCTACTCAGTCACCTGCTCAGAGACCAAGCAAATGCTGGCCAGTATGGCAGGGTCACATGGTCAAGGTAGGCAATCTCTTCATAAAGTTTTTCTCAGGGAGGACTGAATAATATCATATCTTTAGCAAATGTCCAAGGGGACAAAATAAGTAGTAGGTATCTGAGAAAAGAATGGTAAAACAACCATCAAGGATGGTGAAGTCTCAGGATACTTCCTGAATGGAAATAACCATTGATGGAACTCTGTGTGTGGTTGCATTCCATATGTGAATTATTTTATTTAAGCATTATAACAACACTGGAGGGCAGATATTGCAAACTTCACCTTACAAATGAGGCCCAGAAATGTAAAACACTGGATCAAGTTCACACAACTCATAGGAACTATAATATCAGCTGAGGTTTGGCTGATATTAAATCTAGTTCTTGCCTCAACAACACCACACTGCCTTTCATAGTAACCATTATAAAATCAATGAATGGTTATGGTTGAATCTCCTGCAGATTAGTCACAGGCACACAGAACAATCTCTCATTCTTGCTAACGTGGAGTATATTAAAGCTAAATATATTTCTGCCCTATTTGGGAGAAGGAGAAATAGGGATTTTACATGTTCCTGGATATGAAATAGTGATTTTCCATTGGCTCAGAACTAACTGGAGGCAACATTCAGGTGCAAACCCAAGATCACCAGGAATACTAGGTATAACGGTTAATAATGCGGATTTTTTTTCAATAGATGGAGTTACACATATGTTGCTACTAGAGGCCCGTTGCATGAAGAGATTCATGCAACAGGCTTTCCCTTCCCCTGCTGCTGGCACTGGTTTTCCTCCGGCACCCGGGACCCAGGCCCTCACTCCTCCGGCTGGAGCCTTCAGTCTTTGCTGCTCTGTCCAGAGACTTCAGTCTTCTCTCTGCCGCTTCGCGCCTACATATACAAATTAACCACCATCTTTGTTGGGTTAATTTGCACACTCTCCTGATTGGCTGGTGAGCATAGTGGAGGGATGGTCAATTTACATGTCTGTATATTATTAGGTAAGATATTAGCGCTTTGATACGTATGCTATTTTGTTGTATTGACAACAAGCTTCAAAACTTCATATGTCAAATTTGCTGAAGGTGTTAACATCATAGATATTTTTACACTTAAAAATGTTGAATTTTGTGCTAAAAAAAAAGAGCATTTGCGGGAAGTTTTAACTCATTACTTTATTTTGAAGAAAAGTGCTGCTGAATACTTCGGGAAGCTTATGGTGAACATGCTCCATCTCAAGATACTTGTGAACGCTGACTTAAACGCTTTAAAAGTGATGATTTCAATGTGAAAGAAAAAGATATCCAGGTCAACCGAAAAAGTTTGAAGACCAGCAATTACAAGCATTATTGGATGAAAATGCATGTCAAACTCAAAAACAACTTGCAGAAAGATTAAACGTTGCTCAGCAAACTATTTCTGATCATTTACAAGCAATGGGAAAGATTTTAAAGGAAAATGGGTGCCACATCAATTGAATGAAAGACAAATGGAAAACCGAAAAGTCATCAGTAAAATGTTGCTTCAATGGCACAAAAGAAAGTCTTTTTTGCATCAAATTGTGACTGGCGATGAAAAGTGGATTTATTTTGAGAATCCCAAATGCATAAAATCATGGGATGATCCAGGTCAACCATCAACATGGACTGCAAGGCCAAATTGCTTCAGAAAGAAGACAATGCTCTGCATTTGGTGGGATCAGGAAGGTGTGATGTATTATGCGCTTCTAAAACCAGGTGAAACCATTAATACTGATCACTACCAACAGCAAATAATCAATTTGAATCACACTTTGATCATGAAACGACCAGAATGTTCCAGAAGACACGGCAAAGTAATTTTGCTTCATGATGACGCACCATCAGACACTTCAAAACCAGTTAAAGACATGTTAAAGGACCTTGCCTGGGAAGTATGAACCCACCCGCTGTATTCACCAGACCTGGCTCCTTCAGATTCCCACTTGTTCTGATCGATGGCACACGCACGTTCTGAGCAGCACTTCAAAACATACGAAGTGGAAAATTGGGTCTCTGAATGGTTTGCCTCAAAACAAGAAAGGTTCTATTGGGACGGTATCCACAAATTACCTGAAAGATGGGGAAATGTGTAGCTAGCAATGGATATTACTTTGAATAAAGCACTTTTGATGTTTCTCTTGAAATTATCGTGTTTTCTTTGATGACAAAATCCACAATTATTAACCGGCACACCTAGTAGAGAGAAGCAGGAATACCTGTCCAAGTCCCCTGGCAGGTGCTTCTCCCAGGGCACCACGCTGCCTCTTCCTGCTGGACACCAGCGTTCTTCCTGAGCTGGAGAAAAAATATTCATAGTTCAAACCATGGCTACATCACAGATACATTGGCATGCTGCACACAGCGTTTTGTTCTCTGTGGAACAAATTTCATGTAATAAATATCTCTTAGAAAACCTCATAAGGCATCCACTGACTCCAGAAGAATTTAGACCTTTGATCCTAGGTCAGAGTATGTTTGTTGTATATTAAAAAGTGCTTCTCGTGGAATTCAGCAAAACAGTAGCAAAATAATGTTTAGAAATTTTTGACTCTGCTTATTGGGGATAATCTGTGAATTTTAGAAATTGTAATCAAATTTTTATTCCATGGAAACCAGTGGAGATGGTAGTGATAAAATAAAATAAAAAACACCAAATAATAAGCAAAATTTTATTTCTGAAGCATATCCTATTCTTTCAGTGAAACAAATTTTGGTAAGTGTTTTTCAAGGTATAAATTGAGCTATTGGGGAGAAAAAAAAACAGAAAAATATGCATAATGACAATAATATGATTTATGAGCATGAAGACTTTCAAGCCAACCTCCATCCCTGAGAGATGCCTTGCTGGTATGTAATATATGTTATCAAAAAAGGAGGAAGCGCATCTAAAGGGATTGTCTTTCCCTTCTAGTTTATAAAATGGTATTTTTAAAACCTTCTCCGAAGCCTGAGAGAACATTCACAAAATTCAAGAGTGCAGGCAGCTTTCCTCTTCCACAGGCAACAAGGACTCCTGATTGGCCGAAGGCCACAGCACACCAAGCTCCTTTTAAACCCCTTGCCCTCTGGGCCTGTGAATTCCACTGAAATGTATTCTGCCTTCTGAGTAATGCACTTTCATCTCCCACTTGCATCTGTGAAGGCACTTCACTCCTATGGTACTAAAAGCAGTGTTAGTCATTCTACACTTGCGAGGGATCACCTCTCTGTGGGATCCCTCTGGCTAAAACCAATGAACATATGCCATCTTCCGAGTCTCCTCAACTCCCTTCCTCCCAGAGAAAACAGAGTTTATAAAACTACAAAGTGGTAAAAAATATTTATTCATTTCCAAGAAGAAGGGAAGTGCAAATATGGTCTCTTTTGCAATGATAAGGGGTCAAGTGAATAAGATATTCCAGCAACAGTGCAGTGATGGGAAGGCCTGGAGGGCAGTCTCCTGATTCGCTGATATGACCTGACTGGCAGACAGACTGGCGGACACCTTTTCTGCTTCCCATCAGGCAGGAGGAGGGCGTCTGGGGTCTGCTGCCTCTGTGGCCCCGTCAGGCAACAGTAGCCCGAGTCCTCGTCTCCTCTCCTTACCACAGGGGCTCTGCCACCTCTCTCCTGGGACCTCAAGACACACCAGCTAATTTAATCTTTAGACTTCCCTTTCATTCTCTTCCCTCTTTCATCCCTGAAAGGGCAGAAATTTTAACTTCAGGGCTAGGAAAAACTGACGCTGACTGTTCAAAAAAAAAAAAAAATCGAATCCTCTGCCATATGGAATGGATGGAAATACCAAGAAAAGGAGCCTCCATCTGTTTACATCTCAAAATATTATCCTCAGATTATTCAAACTGGTGTCCCTTCAGCCTGCTGGAGACAAAAATGTCACAGAAATGGGGAACTATTGACATCGCCTTACACTGCAGGTGCTTTTAAAATCATGGCCCAAATCTTTTAAAGCACTATGTAAAATACTTAGCACAGTTCCTGCAACATGGTAAATATTCAATTAATAATACTTATTCTTCGTTATTATGATGAGACTATGCAAGTATCTGGTAGGACCTGCCAGAGGGGGATCGTGAACCAACTGAAGCTGACCTCCTTCCCCAGGTATCCAGCCCCAAAGTACCTTCTCAGTGTTTCGGTCTCTGAGGCTGAACTGACATTTTCTCACACATTTATTCAGAGTCATTCATTCAACAGAGAGGTGGCAAGCACTAAACTGAATACAGAGAATAGAATACTACTGTCCTACAAGTACTTAGCACAACCTTGCCCTCACTGAATGACAGTCTAGTGAAAGAGACAGGGATTAACCAGACAGGGGCCCAAATGTGACACTGCTATTGCGATATGTACTGGAAAGGAAAAGGACAAGATAATCTATGAGAGCTGGAAACTGTCCTCCTTCAGACATCACCTACACGGCAAAGGAGGAACAGCGGTCCAGGCAGTGAGAATAATATGCACACGGGCCCTGGGGAAAAAGAACAAGGAGGAACTCTTGAGTTGTAAGAAGGTAGAAAGAGAGGAAGGAGCACAGTGCAAGGGGAGGTTGGGGAGGTGGATATTGGTGAAGTCCTTCAGGCTCCTAGGATTTCACATGGGCCTGACCTTGAGATTCCTGGTGCCAGTGAGGGTTGGTGACATGAGCATGATGGGAAATACACTGGGAAGCAAACCAGTGGAAGTGGATTAACCTGAGAAGTGGCACTTTCTCCTCTGGAAATACAGGAGCGCCAGCTGAGAGGTCCGCTGGCAGGGTGGGGGCAGCACTGAGCAGGGAGGAAGGGTGGGGGCAGCACTGAGCAGGGAGGAAGGGTGGGTGCAGAAACACTCAGGAAGTGAAGCCGGCATCACTGCTAAGAGACTGCACAGGAGCAAGCGCAGGAGCCAGAGGTGTGAACCTTGGCTGATAGGTTTCCACTCTGGCATGTGAATTACAGGGAATGGGCTGGGAAGTGTTTTTAAGCGAGAGAATGATGTAGGCCAGTGCCTTTCCATTCATAGCCTGTTTTACTCATGTGTGTAAACTAGCTACTACTACTCTGATGGCAGGTTGCCCAAGATTTGCTATATATTTATTATTTCTCTAATAGAAAAAGTACAAAGTGTACTTTGACTTGGTTTCCTCTCCCCACCTCATAGGATTATATTATTATATAGAAGTATTCCAATCCACTTAAAAGAATCATATAATGTTTGAAATTTAAAGAATCTTAAGAGACTTAGGCCATTTTTAAAGAAGAAAAAATTAAAGTAACTCTATACATATTAGTAAATCCTAATATATAACATATATTCATATACTGTCTTATTGACTAACATAAAAAACAAATACACATGACCTATCTGTACTTGGGAAGACAGGAGTATACTGGAATGTGAGACAGTAGTAGAAATTCATCTTTTTTTTTTAAATCAAAACCTTAATGATTAATAGGCATCTGATCACCCCCAAACCTCTTATGGTATTTTTATGGACTACATTTCTAATGGCATTTTATTGTATTTCAGTCCTCATCCTCTAAAAGAACGCACCTAATTTTAAATCATTTGCTTGCATCCAACGTCATGACACACGTGTATGAAGCTTGTCTGTGGCCCACATCCAATATCATAATCCCATAGAAAATACATGTACCTTATTTCAAAGTAATAACAGTGCCTTTTACTAGGGAATAGTGAACATAAGTGATTTCTTCCAAAATACGTTAACAATTAAATAGCAAATAACTGTTTTAAAGATCAATAAGTCTGTATTCCATATATATCCATAACTTAAAGTTACGCCCCCATCTTCAAGTTTCACCGGCCATATATTCTCACTTTATACACATATGCGTGACAGCTACAGTAAATTATGTGCGTCATTGTCACTGAGAATATCTGACACTAACATGTTGTGGTAACACGAACTGGGTGACTTAGTTGTCTCAAAAAAAGACAAACCCATTGCAAAACCCTCCTTCTCTGGAAATATATGGAGCGCCAGCTGAGAGGTCAAAACCTTGCTTTCGAAGGAGGATAGTTCCTGTGTCCAGATTGTGGAGTTTTTACATCTTTTCTCTTATGTGCAAAAATAAGAGGAATCACAGACATGCACAAGCTTTGCCAACCACATTTTTGTAAGTAGGATTCATTAATTCTTGGCCGATAGCAATTTAAGAGACAAGTTATGCAGTGGCTAAAATGAGACAAAACCATTAAAGCAGTTCTTTTCCTACAGTCTGTGTTGCTATTCCTGGGTTGTTCAGGTAATGCAGACTAATTTCGGATTGTATCTTCTGACACGGGTGAGAGGTGTTCTCTGAAAGTACTGCTACACCTTTAGCGATACCTGTCACCCAATCAGGGTTCCTTTACATCTTATGAAAGGAATTACAATAAAGTCTTGTGTGAACATGATTGCCACGGGGAAGGTCTAGAAGGTCTAGATTTTCTCTTTAAGTGGGAGGCGCCAACAAGAAGAGCTTGACTTTCAGGTCTCCGCTTTCTCTTTAAGAAAGGGAGGTGTAAACTGGATCCCACAGAACCTTATAGTCACCACCCTTAAGCTAAAGCACTTTCAGAAAGCTTGCTAGAGATTCAGGTTCTGAATTATAAGATACGTATCATCATGAGGTAAGGACTTCTGTGCATTCCAGTAAATAATCCCAATTTATAAAGGAGGGAGAATTTCTCAGTTACCAAAGAAATCAGGTTTGTAATTTCAAATTTTCTAATGTTCATCCTGTAAATCAGAGATGCCCTAACCCCTACCTTCTGTTTAATAGATCACTAGGACAATATATTTCCACAGTATTATTTAGCAGCCAACTTTCAAATTTCATCCCATCGTTCTGAAGACATTAACTGGGGACATAAAAGTAAAATGATGATTCGTTAAGAAGCACCTCAATTCTAGCTCTCTGTGACTCAGGGCTAGAAAATCTGACAGTACAGACACGCTGAATGCTGCAGGGTTCCCAGAGCTTTGCCTCCAAACCCCACCATTTCCACAGCCATCTCTCATTCCACTCAAGGTCCACATCCCACCAGGAGAGTCCTTCAGGCCCTTGTGTCTTCATATTTAATTGCATCCCTTCCTTTACTCAATAAATACATTAGTTATCCTATCTAATAAAAGAGAAACATCGTAATTGGCGTACGACCGCTACCCTTCCCATTGGCTAATCAGGGCGATATGCAAATTAACTGCCAGCCAAGATGGCGGCCGGCAGCCAGGCAGCTTGAAACTAACAGGAAGCTTGCTTGCTTCAGTGACAGAGGACTCCAACGTTCCCCACCTGCCACTGCAGGCCTCTGAGCTGCAACTCTAAGCAACTGTGTAACAAATATAGAAGCTAAACAAAACCCCAGAAACCTGCTTTAGTCCGCCAGGCTTCAGCCAGCAGGATCACAATATTGTTTCAAATACAGAAGGTAAACAAAGGCCAGAAACCTGCTTTCAACAGCGGAGGCCTAAGAGCTGGAGCCAAGCCTCAAAGCTAAAGCTGGCCCAGAATAAAAAAGAAAAAAAGGAGTGGTTGGGAGCTTCAGTCACCTGCCAGGCTGAAAACAGCCCTCAGCCCCTCACCCAGACTGGCCAAGCACCCCAGTGGGGAACCCCACCCTGAAGGGTGTGTGACCAGCTGCAAGCAGCCATCATCCCCTCACCCAGGCTGGCCAGGCACCCCAGTGGGGACCCCCACCCTGAAGGGTGTGTGACCAGCTGCAAACAGCCATCATCCCCTCACCCAACTGCCCTCCCCCGCAGGCTCGGTCCCTCCCAACTGTCCTCCCCCGCAGGCCTGTTCGCCCCCAACTGCCCTCTCCTGCTGGCCTGGTTACCCCTAACTGCTCTCCCCTGCTGGCCTGATTGCCCACAACTGCCCTCTCCTGCGGCCATCTTGTGCAAGGACGTGACAGTCAATTTGCATATTACCTCATTATTATATAGGATGATACAGAACTTATCCTTGTGTTATTATTAGTTATTGTATTAATTTCCACCCAAACAAGTGTAAACCTACTTATACATCCTATAGTATAAATATAGTACAATATTGATAGTATTATAATACTATAGTATAAATATAGTATCTATTAGAATATAGTAAAATTATATTATAATATTATAAGCTCTAAATGGATGTATAAACATACTTAGTCTTATATCTTTATTTTCTATTGCCAAATAAATATCCATAATATTATACTTATTATGTACTAATGCTCAAACCACTGTTCTTGGGACATTTAGAAACACTGCACTGATAGTCGCTATTTCCACTCTTGCTTAACATTGTTTTGGACATAGCAGCTTATGTAACTAGACAAAAGAGAGAAATGAAGTAAGAAACAGGCAGAACTATCACTATTTACCAAAAACCATATTGTGTGCCTGGAAAACTAACATAAATCAATGGAAAAGTATTTTTAGAAATAAGGGCAATTCCTTGGAGGTGGACCTTGAAATTACCTTCCTCTGTCACCAACAAAACCAGCTTGACAAGACTCCACATATAAAAGCAACAAGAAAGGATGAAGCATAAAGTAATATATTTAAAAATTAATATGCAAGATTCATAAAATAAAATTTAGAACTCTCTTGTGGGACATAAAATTAAAATCTGAATCAATTAAAATGCAATATGCTGTTTCTACAAAGGCTCAATATGATAACATGTTAAATATCCTAAATTATTATTTAAAACCTAATCTGTTACCATTAAAAATGACGTCATCTTTTAAATAAGTAAATTTTAAATTTCCTACAAATGAACATTAATAATAACAAATAAAAAGATAGAATAAAAAAAAGATCAGTAAACTTCTGAAAATCCTAGCAGTCTGGTCCTGATACAAGATTAGACAAAGAAATCATAAGGGAGGGGAACACAGCCTCAAAATAGACCCTCTTGTGTGTAGGCTGACTCTAGCACTAAACATCAATGAATTTTTATTATCAATAAAAATGATGTATTGTTCAATGCATGGTGCTGGCAAATTCATACATCCTGAGAACATATAAAGCTACTATTTCATAATTCATATTAGAACTAGAGGCCCGGTGCAGAAAATTTGTGCACAGATAGGGTCCCTAGGCCTGGCAGGCAATCAGGGCTGATTGGGGCCTTCCGGCTGCCAGCCGGGGCCTTCCTTCCCTGACTGCGAGCTGCCAGCCAAGGCTTTCCTTTATTCTGTGCCGCCCCCTGGTGGTCAGCGTATGTCATAGCAAGTGATTGAACTCCCGGTCTCTCTGTCAAACTCTCAAGGGGACACTTTGCATATTAGCCTTTTATATAGATAGATTATATATAAAGATAGATTAATTCCTGATGGGTCAAAATTTAAATGTTAAAAAAAACTGGAACAGTATAAGAAAACATTACTTCATTTTTAAAATTTATCTTTATTGTTGAAAATATTACAATGTTCCATTTTTTCCCATTGACCCCTTCTAGTCTGCACACATAACTTCAGAGTGAAGTCCTTACAATTTCATACTAAATATAGAAAGCATAAAAAAGAGGTATACAAATTAGAATAAAGTGGTCTCCTTGGCAAAAGCAAATATCAAAGAGACACAAAGGAAAAATAACAATGACAACATCAAAAATCACCAACAATATCTGGTAACAAAGGGATGGTTTCCCTCAGAGTTCCTTCAAGTCCATATAAATATACTGGAACTTAACAGAGAATTTCTAAAAGGCAATATATTGGCAGATTACAGAAGGAGAAAATATATGTGAATAATAAAAATAAGTTCATCTTGTTTTGTCTTCCAATGTAATAGTGTTCTACTGTCATTTGAAAACTCATGGATGCTGAATACATTAAAATAATCACATTCCTAAATGCATTTCTAGAGAAAATCCCAAAGAACCTATATAGAAGAACAGAGCTATTAAATTGAAGAGATAAGTACCAAAGAGGGTACCAATATGCAAATCAGGAAACTACAGCATTAAAAATTAGGATGCTTAATTCTCCAAGCTTCAGTTAAAGGGCCATAAGGGAAAAGGGAAATGAATCTTGGCCAAGCGAGTGAGCTGGAGTCCAGCCCTCCAGGCAATGCTGGTCGACAGGACTTTTGGACGAATTCTACAGCTGTGCTGTGCAATCCAGGAGCCTCTAGCCACAGGAGGCTATGGAGCACTTGAAATATCCCTAATGCAACTAAAGATTTAAATATTTAATTGTATTTAAGTTTAATTAATTTTAATTTAATTTTTTAAAAGTTATATATGGCTGGTACCAAAGACAGATTAACAAAAGGAAAACAAGCATGTTTATTAACATTTGTCTTGTATGTACCACATGGGAGTTCACAAGATGAGGAACTCTAAATTTCTGTTAGAACCTGGCCTCATAAGGAGCAAAAAAAAAAAACACAGAACCTGGAGTCTCTAGGCCTGGGAAACTGTGAGCAGGTGAAGGCAAACATATGGTTAAGGACAGAGAGATAGTGCCCAGCTAGTCAAGCTTGTTCTATAAACTCTTCCAGTGAAGTCTCTAAGCTGATGGAGGTCTAAAATTACCTCCAGTTGTTAACTTGTGTCATTCCTGGTAGAGGGTGGAAGAGGGCACCTTTGAAAATTTAGAAATTCCAGGAAGCATCAACCCTTGCCTACATCTGAATTTTGGACTTCTAGCCTCCAGAACTGTGAAAACCTAAGTCTCTAATTTTGGGCAAATGGGAGAAGACAGATAGCCCTTCTTGTATCTGCTTCTTCTCAAATGGCATATTTGGGCTTGGCATATTCTGCCACCCTACAGATTTCAAAGATGTTCAGGACCCAACAAGGCAGAAGGCTTCATATCAGAGAGAAGCAGGTCAGCCAAAAATTGGAGCTAGCCAACAACAGAAAACAACCCAGTCTCAACATTACTCTGTAAGCCATTGGCTCCATGTCATGGATTGAATCATGTCCCTCAAAAAAGATACTTTGAAATCCAAACTCCTAAACCTATGAATGTGACCTTTGTAATTGGGTTTTGGCAGAGATAATCAAGTGGAAAAGGGGCTGATACTGGATAAGGGTGGGCTCCAATCCAATGGCTGCTGTTTTTATCAGAAAAGGAGATACATGTACACAGGCACTCAAGGTAGAAGGTCATTGTGAAGACAAAGGCAAAGATTGGAGCGATGAATCTATAAGCCAGGAAACATCAAGTAATTGCAGGGATTGAGGCATGAAATGGATTCTCCCTCAGAAATTCCAGGAGGAATCAACCCTTTCTACACCTGAATTTTGTACTTCTAGCCTCCAGAACTGTAAAAACATAAATCTCTATTGTTTAAGCACCATAGTTTTTGTTATGGTAGCCCTAGGAAAACTAACATTTTAGCACTATCAGCAAATGTGAAATTCTGGAACTGCCCACTGGCCTTCTGTTTCATAGATCAGTCTTATGAATTTTTCCTATGCAAAGAAGACACATGGCTAATTTGGCGGGTAGTGACTTACTCTCCATATAGAGAGCAGGGAGATTTTTGCTTAAGAGAAAGAAAACCAGAACGAGTAAGAACAGGACGTCTGCAAAGCTAAGGCTTTTCAAGGACAACTGAACTGTGAAATGACACAGCGATTAGACATGGCTGCTGGGGGACTGAGCTCTATGCTGTGCTGTGCTCCAATCGCTACCACACGCCACCCTGGGGCCTTGGCCACAGATTTCATATCATGATGCACTGGCTCTCATGTGGGTGGTGCTATGCGAAGGTGGAGAAACTTCACAGGGGCCTGGAAGGAATCAGGAAGGGTGGTAAAGGGTCAGCTCAGCAGGAAACAAAAAGGTGACTGACCAGAAGGAAGACCGAGTGGCAGGCAAACAGATGAAACGTCCAGAGCCCCAAGCATCTCTGGATATTTCAGGAAGGAAACAGGGCTCCCATGGGATGTTAAAAAAGTGAAATACATTTTAATTAAATATTAACTGAATGTCAAGGTCATGGGAACCATCAACATGAAGAACAGTCAGGGTTTGCACAGTGGATAGCTGAATTTCTTAAGTGGCTTTTGCTAAGAACACCTTTTCTGAATAAGCTTTTTAACCATGTAATTATTTTTTTTTCCCCCCTTTGGACTCTATGTCTAATTGGAGTTATACTATCTTTTGGATGATTTTGCTTAGCTATGCTATAATATATTGATTTTATGAATTAGCTCTCAGAATAAAATATCTAATTTGCCTAATTTCTAAATAATCAGAAATGCTGTATATCTCCTTTCTTTTCCCCCCTGCCACCTATTTCCCCCATCTTCCCCAACTGGTAACTACCAATCTGTTCACTATTTCTATGAGTTTGAATTTTTTAGATTCCACATATAAATGAGATCATACAGTATTCCTCTTTCTCTGTCTGATTTATTTCACTTAGGATAATGCCCTCAAGGTCCATCCGTGTTGTGTCAAATGACAGGCTTTCCTTCTTTTTTTATAGCGATTACAGCACAGCACATTTTCTGTATTCATCTATCTAATGATGAACACTTAGGTTGTTTCCATGTCTTGGTTATTATAAATAATGCTGCAACAAACATGATAGTATATGTATCTTTTCAAGGTAGTGTTTCATTTTCTTCAGATAAATACCCAGAATTGAAATTGTTAAATCATATAGTATTTGTATTTCAAATATTTGAGGAACCTCCATACTGTTTTCCACAGTGGCTATACCAATTTAAATTCCAACATACTAACATATATTTGTATGGCATATTATGGTTTATTAATATGTCTATGTACTTATTTAAATTGCTTATAAAAACATGCATTTTGAGATTAATGTTTTCCTTGTATAGTGAGAGAAAGCAAGAGAGAGAGAGAAAGAGAGAAAGGGAGAGACTCAGTTATTTGTTATTGTAACAATGCTGGAATTTGTCAAAATTATAATTCAAACTTATGTTTATTGGCCCCAATTTCCATGGTCTTTTGATATAATATACATGACCTCTTGTGAAATTACTCATATTCAATTACTGAGATATAGTTAAGCCCAGCCATTTTGGCTCCGTGGTTGAGCATTGACCAATGAACCAGGAGGTCACAGTTTGATTCCAAGTCAGGTTACAGGCTTAATCTCCAGTAGGGGTTTTGTAGAAGGCAGCTGATGAATGATTCTCTCATCACTGATATTTCTAGCTCTCTCTCCCTCTCCCTTCCTCTCTAAAATCAATAAAATATACTTTTACAAAAGAGATATTTATTATTTTTAAATTGGCTACCAATTATGTTTTTAAACCCTAAACTTCTCTTGCTTTTTATAAATAAGGTAATTACTAGTCCTACATAATAAAAGGTAATATGCAAATTGACCAAATGGTGGAATGACCAGTCATTATGACACACACGGACCACCAGGGGGCAGATGCTCAGTGCAGGAGCTGCGTCCTGGTGGTCAGTGCGCTCCCACAGGGGGAGCACCACTCAGCCAGAAGCTGGGCTCACAGCTGATGAGCACAGTGGTGGTGGCGGGAGCCTCTCCCGCCTCTGCGCAGTGCTAAGGATGTCCAACTGATGGCTTAGGCCCACTCCCCTGGGGGGCGGGCCTAATATCTTCTCAGGGATCCAGGACTACGAGAGAGTGCAGGCCAGGCTGATGGATGCCCCCCGAGTGCACGAATTTCATGCACCGGACCTCTAGTCTTAAAATAAGAGTACTGAGGGGGATGTAAGTAGGTGCACTAAATGTAATAATATACCATAACAAACATTTGAAATTTGCATTCAATGAATTTCAAGGTTAAACTATCCTTAAATTTACAATTGTTATGCTTCTGTGTTGTGATACATTTTGACAGGCATTTCAGTGATGTGGAGAATATACATCAATTGTGCAAATAAACAAGAAACAGTACATAGTGGAAGGACGTGTTACGTTGGTAAGTTACATTTGCTTCTAAGAAAACAAGGAATAAAAACAATTATTTTTCTAATCTTTGACTCATTTCTTATTAAAACTGTGGCTTACCTATCTGAATGCCTGATTTCAGAGACAGTAGAATTATTCTAAATTACAGACACCTATACAGTGCTTGATTGAATCATGGTGTTTTCAGCACAGGACAATGTGTCTTTGATTTTTGACCTTCTAATGTTCTGAACTGTCAGAAATTTTACAAATGACCTTTTATGCTGTAATTCATTTTCCATTTTGTGGCAATTGTATATTTTCTTAGCTATGAGGGTCATATTCCCAATGTAAATTTCTAGGAGGGTGAGTCATTTAAAGAAAATCACAATATTTTTCAGGGTGAATGAAGGCAAATGTTTACATCAAACTATATACTAAAAGATACACAAGCCTTCTCTATTCTGTTTCTTTAAAATATTGGAACCCAGCTGGCTTGGCTCAGTGGTTGAGCATTGAACCTATGAACCAAGAGGTCACCAGTTCAATTCCTGGTCAGGGCACATGCCTGGGTTGTGGGCATGATCCCCTGCGGGGGTGTGCAGGAGGCAGCCAATCAATGATTCTCTCCTCATTGATGTTTCTATCTCTCCCTCTCCCTTCCTTTCTGAAATCAATAAAAATATATTTAATAAAAGAAAATACTGGAGTTATCTGAAATATGTGGACATTTAAAAATAGTGTAATAATTAAGAGAAGTATTCAAATTTTCTTTATCTATCATATAAATCAGGGGTGGGGAACCTTTCTCCTGCCAAGGGCCATTTGGATATTTATATCATTTGTGGGCCATATAAAATAAGCAACTTAAAAATTAGCCTGCTCTATTTGGTCAAACATTTAATTAACTCACCAGACCAAATGATTTCAGGGGCCTTGTGTAGCCTGCATGCCGGAGGTTCCCCACACCTGATATAAATGAACATATGATGCTAAATTATGTTTTCACAAGCAAAAATTAATGCTTTGATTAGTTCAATAGTATACTACACACAATATATTAGAAAAAGCTACATAACAGTAAAAGAGAGGCTGTGTTCTGGGTGTTTTAAGTTTTCACTCAAAATTGGTTTAGGGCAATGCCATATGCATTCACTTCCATTCTGTTCCATAAACAGTTCAAAGAACAAAGCACATGATTAAAATTTCAGGGAGGCATTCCATTTATTTGGCAATGAATCTAATAGAAAGACACTAGTTGTTGTTATGGAAAATAATAATCACTGTTAGCATAAGAAATTCAGCATTATCTTAGCAATGTAACTAACGTGGTTAAAGATGGCTATCTGGGCAGTTTTGATGTTACACACTCTTGATTTGCTCTTCCATAGATAAGGAAACATAAGCTCTGCAAAACTATCTCCTTAAAATCATATCAAAGATGAGCCCATTTAGAATAAAAAAAAATTTAAAAAAAGAGAAAGTGAGAAGTCAGAGCTCACTGTTTTCTAGCGAGTTTCTCCTTCCTCCTGGTCTTCATTTGCCACCTAGCTTCAGAGGGAAATTTTCTAGTTATTTACTGGGATTTACTTTTTTAAATGTGTTTTTATGGATTTCAGAGAGGAAGGAAGAGGAAGAGATAGAAACATCGATGATGAGAGAGAATCATTGATCGCTGCCTCCTACATGCTGCACACTGGGGATCAAGCCTGCAATCCCGGCATGTGCCCTGCCCAGGAATCATACTGTGACTTCCTGGTTCATAAGTCCACACTAACCATTAAGCAACACTAGCCAGGCTCCCCCTTATTTCTTAAAAAACAACAACGTATTTTTGTGCAAGAGTTAGTTGTTATGTAGGAGCAGGGCTCTTCTGGTCTAACAGACATGATTTAATTTTTTTAATTCTATGAAATTTCAAATGCTAATTAGTTCAGTCAAAAAGATTACACACATCTCACTCAAATTTCCTTTAGACCTGGTGAGAATACAGCACCATCAGCATTTTAAATTTGAAGCTCCTAAATCAGTTTAGATCGCCGTGACTGGAAAAACATTATTTAAAACGTGTCATACTAGTGACTTAAGTCATTCTCTAATCACAAAAATAAATATTAAAAAGAGCAAAATAAATATAGACTGTTTAACAATGACTTTCAATTTGCAACAAATCCAGAAGGAAAAACGGGGGGGCAATTATTTCAATCATCCATCCATGCTTTTCCAATTAGGTAGCATTCCATTGATTATCTGCATTTTTTTATGTTGGGTGTTTGGCAGCATAATATACAACCTATTTTGCTACAATAATAGTATCTTAAAAAAATAAGACTTCTTATGAACTTACATGATCCAATATTTGCTTAGCTGCTTCTATTCTATTCCACTCTTCCTGTATATTAGCAGAATTTGCAAACACCAGAATCTGAGTATCACCATCAATTTGCATTAACATAAAACTTTTCTTCATACTGTCTGTAATTACTTTGTGCCTCATAAATCCAACTTGGTCCCTGTTTATTAATTTATCCATAACTCTTTCACGTATCGTCGCCAAAATCTTGGCATATTTCTTTATTGCACATTTAGTTATTTAAATAAATCTATAATTTTCCAGACTCTTATCCCTCCCCTTTCTAAATTAGTAATAGGTACTTTGCTCATAGCCGGGAAAAACTCACCTTGTCCTGTTTGTTCCACAAAAATTTATCATAGAAGGTAGTCAATTTCAGCCTGAAATTATAAAGTGACTCATTGGATAGTCGAATTCTCCTATTCTTTGCCCTTAGCAAGCTTTCAAATGTCATTTAGAGAAAATTTGTCTCTACAGGGTGTTCTAATCAGTGACATTGGGGATATATTTCAAGCATTTCTTAGCTTTTAAAGTTAGCAGGAAATAAATCTACTAGAGTTATGATACCATTTTTTCCCTTTATATAAGACTGATGCAAATGGGAAAATATTCTCTACCATCACCACACTGTGAGTATACTTTTCCCCAGGGCAAAACATACTTAGATATAGGACAGACACTAGGGTGAACACTATGTTTGAGTGCTAAGAAAAGTGTTCCTTTGAGGACTGAAAAGTTAATGTGTTTCATTAAAATAAAACCACAAAACCGCACCTGGTCACATAGCAGAGTCAGAAATAGATGATGCTGGAGAAAATATCTAACACTACAAAATCATTTTATAGTTAAGAAACTGAGGCCCAGGAAAATTATGTGATTTTGAGGTAGAGAAGGATACAGGGAGGAGAAATGGCGATGGACCATACATATATAAAAGAAAAAGAATTACACACTAATATATTTCTCTATATAACATTGAGTGGGAATTCACCCTATTTTTACTTTGATTAAACTTGATAATCTATCTTTTAATTAAAAATTACTTAAGGAAAAATGAATCTCACAAGTCCCTTACTTTTTTCCCAAGTCCTACCCTCGTATTATACACCAGACTCAAAAATGTTATGAACCTTACATTTTGTTGAGCACTACTATACAGTGCCAAGTACTGAGTTACTTACATAATTACCATCATTGGGGTATATTTTAGACGTGGGACATTTTTCTAGGAATTGGGGCTCAGGAGCTATTTCATAGACCCCATTATCAAGGGACTCATGGTTCAAAGAAAATAAATAAATATGTGAATAATTACTGCATGCTCTGCAGAGGGATAATGAGAATGGGTGAGCAGGAACCAGATTTGGATGGTCTTTTATTCCATGTTCAGTAATTCTGACTTTATGTTAAAGGAAAAGCAAAGACACTAAAGGATTCTGAGCAGACAAGGACTAAAATAAGTTCATTGTTTCAGAAAGCTCAAGCTATGCCAACATTTTAGACAACAGTTGGGGGTGAAACAAGAGACTTGTCTATTACATTATTAATATCTGAATACAAGGAATAATAGGCTAGCCCAAAGCCATTATAATGGGTATAAAGAGAAAAGAATAGTTTGAGGGTGTTTTTTTTTTTAAGTAGCTATGCAACAATATGGAACATCTCAGGAAAAACACTTTTGGGGTTAGAGATCTAAATTGATCTTTTTTTTTAAACATTTATTGAATTTGAGGATTCAGTTGCATATTCAATACATGTTTGTTGCGTATGTGTTAAAACAGAATCTAAACATTATTTGGTCCCGTGATGGAGATTTATGAATGTAAGAGTGACAACTGCACTAATGGATATCAATAAAATTGTACAGAATTAAGTTAAATAAAGGGTTGAACATGGATATGTGGAATAGCAGTATTTTTTATTGATTGATTTTAGTGAGAGGAAGGAAGAGAGAGAGAAAAAACAAACTATGTGAGAAACATCAATGTGTTACCTCCCTCATGTGCCCAGAATGGAGATCAAATAACGCATCAGGACTCTAACCCGTGACCACTTGGTGTACTGGAAGACATTCCAACCAAAAGAACCACACTAGTCAAGGCTGGAATAGAAAAAAATACAGGGGCTAGAGAAGTTAAAAAAATGTTTAAAAATATTATCATGAAAGACCATCATGATGAAGAGAACTTCAGAATAGAAAAAAATGCCCCGGAATGTCATATCTTGCAGAGAGCTTATGTGAGATAAGAACTCACACACTTATCTTGGGTTAGTAACACAAAGGTCTCTGTGATCTAAAAAATAATAATTTCAGTGAAATGGTGAGAGAAGAGCCATGTTAGAGTTGAAGTGCTAGTGGATGAGAGTTTTAGATGTGAGCAAAAGGGCATGAAATCTACTCTTTCAGAAGTTTCTCTAGGAAGGAAAGGAAAGAGAAAATCAGAAAACTACAGACAGAAGACATGCAAAGAGACCTAAAAAGAAAGAGATGTTGAGAAATTCTATTACAACGTTAAAATGAGAGACTCATCAAATATTAGAGCTGAAAGAAATTTCAGAGGCTCATTCCATCCTCTTCACACACATAAATAAGGTCCACAGAGGCCAAGTTATTTAGATCAGTAACCTCAATCAGTGACCATGGCAGGACCAGAGCTGAGGTCTGCACCAACATGGCGTTGCTGGGGTGCAAATCCCAAATACTTTTGTTGCAATAAACAACGTTTAGTTTCATTAACATAAAATACTTGGGAATGCATGCAACTGAAAAACTTTTGAACAAACGAGGAAAGTTGGGCAAAAAAGAAAGCATGAGCAGTAAAAATGATAATGGAGTCATAAATGGTAACTAAAGTGTGTGGTTTATGACCTGCTCGGGCTATTATTGGGTAAACAAATTATTCTTTGAGTAAAACAAATTACCTCTATGGTGACAGACTGTCCAGTGTGGCTTTTCACTCTTTCAGTGTGCCTGCTCTTCTACAGTGACCTGTTCCCTTCTCCCCAAATCTGGTAATCAAACCATGAAGCTCTCTGTGCTGGCCATGGACCTTCTAGACTAGAGGTCTTACTAACTACAATCTTGTATCCATCACAGCAAACTGTCTCTAAATCAGCAGGTGGGACTATGGAATCAGCATTATTAAGTCCAGATTAAATCCCTCAGATAATCTGAGACATATTTAAACCACTTCTCTTTATAATGTGAAAAGATGTGTTGTTAAGTAAGTAGATAGTAAGCCAAGACAAAACAAATAAATCAAAGTAATAATCTATTTCTAAAAAAAAAAATCTCTGAGCTGAATTTCTGGGTCTTCCAAAAGTATTCAGGTTTTAACCAGGTAGAAATTAGAGTTTTATTACGGAGGGATATCACAATCATCAAGTCTAGAAAGAAAGTCTACTTTAACCCCAATGGATTTTGACGATATGCCACTGCCTCCATATTTATTAACGTTTCATCTTTTTCCTAGAGAACTACTCCTTCATGACATGAACAAAGCTGGATCTTTCTGTTCCTAGTTACTTATCAAACCTCTCACTACTCTGGAGCCACCCAAGCCCTATAATTTCTCCTCTGAATTTCTGCGGCAGAGCCTCTAGTTGTCTACTATATCTTTATTTACCTCTTTCTTCTCTGATAAAAGAACTCTACTTTTTATTCAGGACAGTAAGTTCCTAGCCAAGATCAAGTTTTTAGCTTCCTATTAGGTGGGTCTACATTACTGTCTTTCATATCAATGTAGGTGGGAATGCTTTGTATGACTTCAGAGAACGCTCCTCAAAAAAAAAAAAAAAAAAAAAGCCCTAACTGGTTTGGCTCAGTGGATAGAGCGTCGGCCTACGGACTGAAGGGTCCCAGGTTCGATTCCTGTCAAGGGCATGTACCTTGGTTGCGGGCACATCCCCAGTAGGGGGTGTGCAGGAGGCAGCTGATTGATGTTTCTCTCTTATCAATGTTTCTAATTCTCTATCTCTCTCTCTCTGTAAAAAATCAATAATTTTTTTTTTTTAAAAGGACTCCCCTAAGGTGTATGACTTTGCTCTTTCCATCTTCACCCTTTCTGGTGCTGAGAACATAGATATCATGGCTGGAGCATTAGAACCTATACTGGGCAATAGAACAACCTTGGGAATGAAAGCCATACACACTAAACATGGAGAAAATGAAACCCAGAAGCAGGAGAGGCCCTAATAACACTGTTGAGTCACCGTGCTCTCCATGGACTGCCTGCATCCAACAATCTTTTATGTCAGAGAATGACCTTTTGTTTTATCTGCTGTGATCAGGTGTTTGTAGTTGCTGTCTGTGAGTAACTTTACTTGATACTGACCGGTACCTCAGATTTGCATTAAGAAATTGTTGCCCAGACCCTGTGTCTCCATCTTTCTGGTCAGCAGAAGTGTATGTTAATCCACCTGGTAAGTTCTTTGAGTATCTTCTGAGGAAATGTGAGTTGGGGAACTGAAAATTATTTTTCTCTGTAACTCAACTATTTCCTGTCGCTACATATTCCTCATCACATAGTAGCTGGCTAATTAGGAAGCTACCATTGGGTGTAGGTATCAGAGAGAAGGGATCCTCCCATCTTTTCTGTTCCAGTGGTCATCTCAACATTATACACACACACACACACACACACACACACACACACTCACACACACACATACATATATATATATTTTTCCCATTGATTTCAGAGAGGAAGAGAAAGGGAGAAAGAGATAGAACCAGCAATGAGAGAGAATCATTAACTAGCTGCCTCCCACATGCCCCTACTGGGGATGGAGCCCACAACCTGGGCATGTGCCCTGACCTGGAATCAAACTGTGACCCCCTGGTTCATAGGTTGACACTCAACCACTGAGCAACACTGGCCAGGCTCAACCTCTCTTTCTTGAAGCAATGATTATTTAAACTGGGAAGAGATTTCAGTGTTGTTCTAAGGCCAAGAAGACTGGAGTTGGTTTTTCTGGCTAGGTGTTTCTGGTCTCCAGTACATTCTCCAGGCTTCCTGTGAATCACAGTAGTAGCATGCCAAGTTAATCCACCAAGTGGGATCCATTGGCCCCATAACTTAAATGTTTATGCATTTAGCAACAAACAATAAATGCTTCCTGAAAGGATACATAACTGAAACCATATAAAGCTGATCATAAAATGTAAGGAAACTTGCTATACTCTAAGCTAGTCTTCTGAATTCCAAACAGGAATGTGAATAGAGGGTGCCTCCAAGAATGCTAAATTTCATTTTCTGGTCTCCCATAGAAACTTATTTTTCATCTTTTAAAAAATATTTTCTCAACCAGTCTGACAAATATTTGCCTTCTATGACCCTGTTTTCTCTTTACTGTAATTTATGTTTGCCCTATATATTTCAAATATTCACAACCAATGGAAATTCTAAGGGATATTGCCTAAAAAACTCAAGTGGTAACATGCCATAAAACATGTGATGTTTGTATTTCCTTTCAGGATTGAATCAAATAAGACACAATGTTATACATCTTTCAAGACTTGGATGCAGGTTTATATCCTATGTTGTGGGAAATGAATGTATTTAGACAGAAAGTGAGCATTTCTGACCTGAATAGCAAAGGAGAAGTTTCACTAACATCATGAAAAGACATTGTGAGGCCACTAATAGATTTCTAAACTTGATATTGGCCCGCATGACATGGGGAGCTCTGCTGACTGGACATGGCCATTGTGTCATATTTGTCTACTCTGATCTTATGCAAAATCCATTTGGCATCAGACATGTTTCTAATACACAGACGTTTGTAAGCACTGCATCTGTGTGGATCCAGAAAACATGAAGAGGATATGAATTAAGAGGGTAGATAAGAAATGTGGATACAAATGCTTTGGTATCTTTGTCAGAGCACAATCTTCAGGACAAGCTTCCTCAAACTCCAGCAAGATCTTCTAGAAATTAAAACCAAAATTTAAGAAGTAATTCACTGATAATTACTAATAATTACTAAGTTGACATTTTTAACACATTCAGCCTTAGTTCTTGTCAATACTAAATGCACATCTCTGCAAACTCATGCAATGTCACTGCTGACCTCATAATAGCAGCAAGAGACTACTCAAGATGTAGTCTTCTCATAAGAAGAGCTTGTTAAATCAGTAAGCAATAAAAGCAGAATTATTGTGTCTATCTTTACAGAGGCAAACTTTTACCTGCTTTACTGCTTTGCAAGCATGTCTGACCTTCCTCCCACCCTCCCTTCCTTCCTTTCTTCCTCTCGTTCTTAATAATAACCATTGAGTATCTTCTAAATGCCAGATGATATTCTATACACTCAGCGGTTAGACATGTCCCTGTCTGCACAGAGCTTAATTCCAGTGAAGAAAGATCGATAGTAAACAAATGAATTTATCATCTTTTAATTTTTTATTTTTGTTAATCCTCACCTGAGGATATTTTTCCATTGGTTTTAAGAGAGTGGAAGGGAAGGGGAGAGACAGAGAGAGAGAAACTTCGATGTGAGAGAGACACATGGATTGGTTGCTTCCTGCATTTACCCCAACCAGGAACGGGGATCAAGCCAGCAACCAAGGTATGTGCCCTTGACCGGAATCGAACCCTGGACCCTTCAGTCCACAGGCCGATGCTCTATCCACGAAGCCAAACCAGCCAGGGCAAATTTATCAACTTTGAGATGATGAAAAGTGCCGTGGTGAAATCTAAAGCCATGTAAAGCAGTGTCTTGCCCAGGGAAGGCTGATGCTATTTTGTACATAATCTTAAAAAGGCCTTTCTAAGAAAACTATATTTGAGCAATGGCCTGACACAAGAGAAGAGGAGGAAGATCCAAAGCAGAGGGCAAAGATCAAGGAGGAGACAATAGATAAAGGCTTTGAGGCAGAAGAATGCTTCGTTAATTCAACTTTCCAGCTCGCAAGAGTGGACTAGGATGAAATTTGGAGGGGAGAATTCAGAGAGATGGTCGACAGAAATGTCTTTGCTATTTCCCTAAGGCAGCTGGGCGACATTATTCTAGGCTACATTGCACAGTATTTGCCTCTGTGGCTCCCAGCTTTGTCATGGCAACTCCACTTCTGCTTCATAGCCTTCTCGAATCAGCAGCCAGGATGACTGTCCATGTGGGTGTAGAGAGCCCTGTGCCCTTATTCAAAGCCCACATGTGACTCCAATTCCCCTGTGGGCATCCTGGCTCAGCATCGACTCAGAAATCTTTCTTTGCCTTTCTGCTTCTTTTCACATTGTAGGTTTTTCAACATTCAGTTGCGTATTTTTCCATTTTTTATTTCAAGCCTGGCTTTGCAGCTATAATTATATGTTGGAGGCATGAAGGTGAATGCCCTGTGATAACACATTTTACCATATTTACCTAAAAATAATTGTTTCTTCATGTCAGCTGACTTATGGGTCTATTGGTTTGACTAAATTGCCTATCTTCATGAAAAATCCATTTTTTAAAGAACCAAATTCTCATATTTAAGTTTTATTTAAGGAACTTATAAAAAATTTTAACAAACTGATAAATCCACCATTTAAGATTACAGAAGGTATCTCTTGATCACTGTTCCTTTTTCTTGCCAAATTCCATAAAATGTTAAAATTTATATAATATAGACCAATATAGTATAAGCAAGATGGGGGAATGTGTGGCAGCCAGATGTCCCAACTTTCCACTTAAAGTATAAGATATATTTGATCATGTCAATAATAATAAAAGGGCTATGTATAAGCAATTTTAAATATGAAATGTAAGAATATTTAAAAAGAAACTAACCCAAATTTGTGCCACCACCCCAGCAGTGCAAATTCAACGCTTTCTGTCTTGTTGGGAATACTAATATAATAAATATAATAGTTAGAACTACATTTTCAATGTCCACAGTAAAGGAAATGGTGAACATGACAATGGAGCTCAGCTTGTGACCTCATGATTCATTGAGTTAAGTGCCATAATTTGCTCCACCAGACTCCACAGAAAATAAAACCTAATTTCATCAGAAACATTTACAGACACACCCAGCTAATTCATTTACCACTGAAGACTGGATTTTACTCAATAATTGGTATTGGAGAAATATAAATTTTGGGATCACTAAATAAATGAAAACATTCACAGGTAACAAGTATTGACAATGCCAACCACAGAAATGGGTGGTAAACAATACCCTGTTTGCAGAAACATTGTGCTATTAATTTAACCGTTTCATGACATGAGGAAGTAAGCTTAAAATCATGCTTTTATTTGGCAAAGAAAGGCTCATTTATCCAACATCCATCCACCAAATACTAGTGGCTAATTACTCAAGACGTAGTGTTCTCGATAACAAAATCCTGACCTGTCACTTATTAGCTACTGGCCCAGGACATATTAGTTAACCTGTCTCTGGGTTTCCTTAACTATAAAATGCAGATGATGAGAGAACTTCTTTATAGGTTATTGATGGGGAATAAAGAAGTAAATGCAAGGTGTCCCAAAAAAAAGGTATACACATTTTTTTTTCTGATAGCTCAGTTGATGTTTCTTTCTTTTCAGATGTAAAGCATTGGAGTTAATAATTATTCAAAGTGTTTATACATTTTGGGGGGGACACCCTATATACTAGTATACAAGGTGCTGAGAACAGTGCCTGACACACAGTAAGAGTTATGAAAGTGCTACTTATTATTATTCATTGCCTCCTGTAATATGAATGGACTGCTTGGGGACATTATTACTGCCCGTGTCGGCATTGTTATGAGAAAGATTTTGGAGAGATTTTCAGGGCCAGTTATCATTACCTAAAAATATAAAAAGAAAGACTGGTGAAAGTCACAGACCAGATTCAATCAATTAATATGTCCTGTTTTAATTATCCAATGCAATTTAGAATTACCTTGACATGAACTATGATTCCTTAAGAAACAAACAAAGATCTTAACTTGAAAGATAAGGGTTATATTCCATTAGCTGTTCTAGTAAAATACTGTTTCAATGAAAGTAAATTCTTCAGCTCAGTAGAGTTCCAAAGGCTTCAGATTCCTTCTCTTCCCACTGACTCAGCAGGTAGTTTCATTTTCAGATACAAACACATTAATGCAAAGTACACCAGAACTGCTCTATTTGAGGATTACGCTAACACTAAAATTAGTTGACTGTTTCCGTTTTACACTAATAAAAAATGTTTAAAAATAACCTGAACGGTAATGTCCCATTTATAAGAACTACTCTTTTAAGCTTAATTACAAAAGGAGGCAAAGGCAAATGAAAGTCAATAGGGATGGAGGTAATTCTTAATTTTAGGAGGTAAAAATTTTAAATAGCATCCAAAGTGAGAGTTTAGCATTGATCATGTTCAAAAGACTTTTGTCATCTGGCCAGCATGGCTCAAGGTCCGATTCCCGTTCAGGGCACATGCCCAGGTTGTGGGCTTGATCCCCAGTGTGGGGTATGCAGGAGGCAACTGATATTTCTATTTCTCTCTCACTCTCCCTTCCTCTCTAAAATCAATAAAAACATATATTTTAAAAAATATTTTTGTCAACATAAGTTATTATAATGAAACAAGAAAAAAACATCTCATGAAAATATCCAGCTTCTAATAGGGTAATCAATTACCAAAAACCATGTTAAAATATACCCTCCATGTTTGTTTTTTAAAATAGTAAGCCCTTTAAAATGATTCATAGCATGAGCATTATAGAATTCAAGATCAAATGTAAAACTAACCAATCTCTTTGGACAAATTTTTTGACTTGCCTTGTATGCCTAAACAAATGTGTGCATTGAAATGAATTATCATCATAATTATCCTCACAAGCTGAGCCCTAGTCAAGGGAACCAGCTCTTGTTGAAAGATATGTGCCATTAACAACAGAAATTTTTCCTGTTACCCATGTAATCCTTTCAACATCCGTGTGTTATCGACTAATAACTTCACCAAGAGAAGAGAAAATTGACTTACCCAAAGTGAAATATCCAGTATCAGCAGCCATGATTCAAATGAGACTGGAACAACTTACAAGTCAATAAAATATATTCATTTGCTCAAGAAATTAGCTATTTGGGGGCTTATGTGACAAGAAAAAAAAAGTCTTCACACTTCTCTTTCTCTACAAGGAGAATTTAGAGTCCCAGCTCAATCTCTGTCTCTTCATTTTGAGTCAAGATGATGACTGACTGGGAAATGGAGGGGCACCAAATCAACTCTCCTTTGTTAATTTGGAAAGTCGGGAAAGTCACTGGTGGAGAGGACACTGGGCGAGGAGAGAAGAGAAGGTTTTACTCAGGTAGATGCTAGTGCACAGGAAGAATTTTCTGGGGTTCTTGCAAGAGAGAAGGAAGGGTTTAGAGAAGCTTCTATAAGACTCTGAGAAAGTCAGAAAAGCAGAATTTTTAAAAATGTTTCCTTTGCATTATGAAAATGCCTTCTTATTTCCTTAAGAGACCACATTTAACACTGAAATGTTTGTAAAATTACCTTTATCTTTTTTCCAATCTTGATTCTGCCGCTTATTGTTTTTTAATCTTTATTGTTGAAAGTATTGCATATGTCTCCTCTTTCCCCACTGCCCCCTTCTAGCCCACACCCATCCCCTGCTCCAGTAAAATTACTTTTAGATACAGGCCTGATATTTCTCAGAATAACACACTAGACTAGGTGAAGAGCAGGTCATGCAGGGACTTGCTTTATTTTGATTACAGAAGACACCTCACTAGCATTGCAATGAACTTTAAATTTTAACATGCCCTTCCATCCCTTTCTATTACAACCAACACCCCTGGCAATGAGTATAGCGCATGGAGCCTAAAACAACCTTATACTCAAAGGCTGCCACCCCTGAGCTTTCCCCTGAAGGCTAGAGACCACCTTTTTGGGGGGAAAGGCAGTTTCTAGTCATCAAATCGTCCCCCAAGCTTTAGAGACTTTAAGAGGGCAGATGTCTGGCAATAGATGACAGTGGTCTAGAGGAAGATGAAAGGTGTTTCAACCACGCTGGGGACAGAGGAGAGCCCTTCGGAGGACTTTCACAGTTGTATTCTGTAGGCATCAGTCAAGTAAGTTTTTCAGGAAGAGGATGTAACCTCAAGTCAGAAGTAGCATGGGATACCACCCGGGGAAACGATGTTTTATGGGGAAGTTTGTAGAGATGCAGTCTAGTTAAGAACCAATGGAGATACTCCAAGTGAGCAGCAGAGATTGCTGATGAGACCTGGGGATGGGGGTGGAAACAGTTTATCTAGGCTGCTGCAGTACTGGACCACCTGCACTTGCTCATGCAGCCTGTTCACAACAACACACGGATCCTCAAGGACTTGGTGAAGTTCGTATAGAAGCACTTGCTCCACTTGCCCTACACGCCTGAAGGATTGGGTTCCCTCTTCTCTTGGCCCTGCACCTTCGTACATCAACTGCCTTCCTACCCAGATGCCACCGGAGCAAGTGCACAGAGGGACACCTTTCACCCACTTCAGAACCATGTTCAAGCAGATCCACTTCAATGCACACTAACAAGGCAGACAGATACCCTCCAAAAAACGATGCTCTTCCTCTTCAACCTCTGTGCTGGTCTCCTTTCCATACAAGCATCTGCCACCTATGGTTCCATAAACAATGCTGCCTCCATCAACACCATGCCGCACATGTAGGGCATGTGAAAGCGTATTTAAAGCACCCACTGGGGAGACCTGAAGAAATCTATCTCCACCCTACTCATGAGCAGGTTTTTCTGAAGGAGGGTGGCATTTCACATTAGCTCACTGCCCTTTAGAACATGCTTTCTGCCAAAGGCAGGAAGGAGAGAAGCCTGTGAAATTCCTTTGGCACAGAGAATTCCTCAAGACTGCCCTCTCCTTGGACAACTCTCATCCAAATTATCCCTGTGTTTTCTTGGTCTGCTTTTCCTCTGGGCTTTGTTCTGCTTGGCATTCAATCTTGGTTTGTCACTAAAATACTATCTTGCTTCCTGTATTGTCAGGTACCCAGCCCACAGCTAACCCCTTTGTGTTACATGATTTTGCCCAACTACAGACTAACGTAAGTGCTCATAACCTCTTTTTAAACTGCTATTCCGCTCATATTAACTGTAGTTGATTTCTGTTCTTAAAATTAAGAACCATGCCCAGTATATTTATGATTGAATGTGTCTCTGTGAGAGAGAGAAAGAGAGAACGAAAATAAAGGTACATATTAAAGATAATACTAAGCTATTTCCTGTGGGTTTTGGGGGGTTCTGTTGGCATGATCTCATTAAAGGTTAAAATTTGTGTTTCAGGGTGGGAATTTCATCAAGGCTGCTCAAGTCCGTCAAGGACAGCCCTGGGGAGTCCATACACCTTACCTAAGGTTAAGGAGATAAATAATTCTGTGCCTCTGAAACCTATAACTGAAAAAATGCTATTGCAAATGTACCCTTTATTCTCTTATGTTTGCTTGTTGAATAATGAAAAATAACCTCTAAGAAATACACTTACTTATACAAAACTTAGACTTGACTTTGGAAGCAATGGAAACAAAACTCGAAAGAGCATCTGGTTTAGAAAGCAACACAGGGACACATGCACAGACAGGAACTCCAGGAGGCCATTTTATTGATATTTACATAAATAAAGAGATTGGCATTAAGCATCCCTTGTGACCTTTAACTATATAGGACGACTGCCATTTCTATCTAAACCATGCAAAAAGAAGAATCCAGGGGACTCTAGGTCCAGTTAAAATAATATAAACTAGTATAGTCTCACCAAGGGATTGTTAAAAATCTATGAAATCTGGGAAATGTTCCAGAGTCCAAACCAGATAGTCTCAGTTTGACACATTTATTGAAAATGTAATATTCTCAGCTTGCATACACGTGCGACCAACCACAGATTTGGCTAAAGTGTCCGTCAGTGTTTTCTCAGAATACAATCCCTAAAAGCCTTTGTTTGTGGATTTTCCTTGTAGTAATAAGCAAAAGATACTTTGGGGGATGGCAACAGGACAAAAACGCCTACATAGGTCAGGGGTGTGAGAAATGAATGAAGGTGGCCCAAAGGTGCAAACTTCCAGTTACAAAATGAGTAAGCCCTAGAGATGAAATGCACAGCATGGTGGCTAGAATGAATAATACTATATTGTGTATTTGAAAGTTACTAAGACAGCAGATCTGAGGAGTTCTCATCACAAGAAAAAAAATGTGTAGCTATGTGTGGCGATAAATGCTAACTAGACTTACTGTGGTGATCAGTTCACAATATACAGGTATACTGATTCATTATGTTGTACACCTGAAACTAACAATGTTATATGTCAATCACATTTCAATTAAGAAATGGCCTGCCTATTTTTTATAAAGCAAATGTTTACTAAGTCTTTACTTTGTGCCAGACACTGACTAAGCCCTTTCTATCACTTATTTTACTTTCTTCCCATACAATCCTGTAAGTCAGTTATTCTCATTCTCCATTTAAGTGGGAAACTGAAGCTTAAGAAAATTAACTCATGTACCCACAGTTAATCAATTGGAAAGATTAGAGAAAGAAGGTAGTCTGATACCAGACACTGAGCATATGATCATTGGGTAATGCTGCCTCACTTGTTTCAATGAATAATACAGGCATATTCTTTAATAGCCCTATTCTTATTATCTTTTCTTTCCCATTTCTTCACTTTCTACTCAAATCTGGGGACATGAGCTATTCCACTTGGCAAATTATTAGAGTAAGAAACATATTTGTCATATCTATGTTTTTCCAGAGAATAGTAGTCACAATTTTATAACCATTCTCATAACTGTTTTAACATAAAAAAATATTTTAAGAATACTAATAACGAATAAGAAATAGTAAGCTTAACTTTAAATTGCCATCTTCCAATAGTTGGCCATTTCTTCCAATGAGTATTTCTAACACTAGTAATTGTATTTAAAAATAATACCTTTTCAATTCATTTGGTAAGTGTAATGATCAAAAGTCATGATTTTAAGTTGCTTACCACATTTTTCTAAAATACAACTTATTTCCCTTTAAATTCTTCCTCACTGCTAATTCCCCACATAATTTTTGAAACTGAGGGTATGCCATGTTTCTTGGGTTCCAAAATTTAAAATGCATCAAAAATGCATCTGAGGTTGCTAAGCAGTAAATTAAAGTCCTTTTCAGGTAGAGACAATGAGAAACTTAAAAGATCGGTAATGTCTGCAGGGGGGAAACTGTCCTTGAAAGAAATAAAGGAAGCATAACGAGTAATTTATAATATATCTCTTGGGCTCAACAATATTAATTTGTCTTAACCATCTTTGAAGTCCTGACCAGAGTGACACTTTCCTGGGTGCATTTTAATTAGCGTGTTACTGTCTCAACAAGCGCCCCAGAATTCATCAGAGAACACACGATTACCTCCAGAGCATTTGTCATGGAATATATTACAATCTGAAATTGATAAATTTGTGCCCATATGAGAACAAAAAGTCTAGGACTTGTAAAAAATTAGAAAACTCTTTCAATCACAGTTCACAATCCCCTCAATGATTCTTAATATATACATATTGGGGGGGGGCATTTTGTGGAAAGAGGTAGAGGAAATATTTTCCCATTAGTGTCTTAACTATTGAGATTTTATATCAATAAGGCTTTCAACAGCTGAGTATTGTAAGTGTCTTTCACCCCCCAAAGTCCCATCTTTTTCATCATTTTAAGTATTGAATCATTCTCCTTGTGAAAAAGCCATCTGCTAAAAGCAATAATTTTAGGAACAATGTCCCAAAGCAGCTTCCAGCGCGAGCTGCTGGCAGCGCTGGCATTTGGGAGCATAATCCTTTTCACTGAAATCAGCCCTCACAGGTCCACGTTTCTAGATCCTCGGAGCATCATGAGCTCCATATATTTATGATGAAGGTCAAACTAGTAAAAAGACATTTAAACTGAAATTTAGCTGATCCTCTTATGCAACTGTATCATTAAATTTCAAAGTCCAAATAATCAAGAATATGCTGCAAATCTTAATGAAAGCCTAATGCTCATCTTTTGGAAACTATTAACATCCATGATTCACAAGAAATTGACTGAGCACAAATTCCCTAAATCATAGATGAGTGATCCATCCATCTTCTCTTTCAGCCTGATCTGCACACCTCCTCCCCTGCAATGCACGTTTAAAATACTTAGATTGGCCCTTACCACTGAGTTCCTCGGTCATAGAAGCATTGGACAGAGTGGGGGGAAAAATGCCCTAGAGCTATGGTCAGCAAACTGCGGCTCGCGAGCCACATGCAGCTCTTTGGCCCCTTGAGTGTGGCTCTTCCTAAGCCTTAGGAGTGCCCTAATTAAGTTAATAACAATGTATCTACCTATATAGTTTAAGTTTAAAGAATTTGGCTCTCAAAAGAAATTTCAATCGTTGTACTGCTGATAGTTGGCTCTGTTGACTAATGAGTTTGCCGACCACTGCCCTAGAGTGAAACACCTGGTTTTGAACTCTTAGTATTCATATGATACTGAAAAAGTCATCTAAGTTTTGCAAAGTAAAGGGAGTGTCCTAAATGAATTATAAAATGCTTTTAAAATTTAAAATATTATGACTAATTCGTTATTATATTTGTCATTTCAAATAATTATACTTATCATGTCAAATAAAATGCAAAGATCAAATACTGAATGTTATAAATCTCCACACAGTTAACATTTGACCATTAGAATGGATTTACATCTCTAAAATTCAGTATATTTTGAGAGATAAACCCATGTAGAAATGTACACTGTATCTAAATTCTTCAGGCAGCGCTTTGCTAAAGGAACTGAATATTTTTTAACAAAGGACTAAAAAAAGTTCATTTGCCATAGACTTTTAAAAAAACTCCTTTTTTCTAAAAGGGTAGCAGATGCATTTAGTGAAAAGAATATCTACAAGTGAGGTGAGCCTGGGGTAAAAAAAAAAAAACAACACATTAGTTTATTCAGAATATTTTTAATTTTTGTTTAAAAAATTATTGAAGGAAAAAAATGTATCTACAAGCAAATACTCAGGAAAATGAGATTCTCACTGATCTTAGTCTTTGAATCTTAGCTGATTGTTTCCTTTGATCATGACACATGTAAAGGAGAAAGTTATATGCTGTTATAAAACATTTTTAATTATATGGCTGCAGAGTTATTTGACATACATTTCTTTCCTGTTTTGACATCCTTATATTAAGAACAAGTTATACTGATAAGTAATATTACAACTTATGTAGGAAAAAAACTTTAGAAAGCCCAAATGCTACTTCAAATGTAGTCACTATTACAAATGCAATCATGGGAGAATTTTATCTAATTTTGGTTTTGCAAATTATGAATTGACTATATTTTAAAGAAAACATCAATTTTTATACTATAGAAATATGAAAAATAATCTCCATCTAATAAAATTATTAAATTTTCTATAATTGAAGTCTTCTTATATTTTCTTAGAATGACATTAAAAATCATTTCTTCTCCCAATATGCCTTCTTTGTCTATCATACCTGAACAATTTGCCTTTTTATAAGTACTGGGAAATACCTTCTAGCCTCTCCCACCTCCTCCTTCATTCATGATCTCAGAAACATTAGTGACCTAGCTGTTGAGTTTAGGGATAAAAACTGACTGCGTGTGGCTTAGCCTTTTCCCTTTTACTAGACAATCTGTACTCAGGCACAGACACGCATCCACCACTGCCCCTCCATTGGGTGAGCTTACAGTGAGAGACCTCCATCTGCGAGGTGACAAGCACGCGCGGTGCGGTGGGGATTTAAATGCATCCACGAAGAATGAAAGAAATTGTGATCTAATAAAGCAGATGTGTGTTTTCCACTTACATTACTTCTGTACCAAATTTCTCAATTAGTTTGGTCCTCCAAGAAGAAAGGTTTGCAAATCACCAAGATTTCATCAAGAAAATAGTAAAGCTAAAATTTTCTAAGGATATAGGTGTAAGATATACCTTGATACTATGAAGAATGGAATTACCTTTTCAGAAGGAAGTCTAAGTGACTAAATTTAGGCACAATTAATCAGTGACTTCAAAAGAAGTCAACTCTCTTTGAAAATAATTATAACACCATTATCATTTTGATCACATTTCTTTGAGAATTTTAAAATGCCCTCCACATGCCTGTTAATTAAGTTATTGATCTTTACAACATACTTGCAAGGTAATAGTGAATGTTAGAAAATGGGAAAAGATCATTTTCTTACGCTAAAAGTATTGGCTCTAAAGGTATACCTAACCATGCTACATGTTTTCATATAGTATATGATTTCATTTTCCTGGTTTTTTATTTAGCAAGCTATAAATATTATCTGAGAGAATAGTAAGAAAACTGGTAACATTTTAAGGGGATCCTGAAACCAGTAACAACACATGATTTTTAAAGCCATCATTGAAAATAAAAACACAAAGTTGACATGAATTTCTGAACAAATAAAATATCAACAATATTCACATAAATATTACGATAAAATGTATGCTCTCATTCCTGGAAAAATTAAAACCACTCAATAAAATTACATCCAAATGTATACATCTATATCTGGACAATTTTAAATCACTCAATAAAGCATATTCGTAAGAAACAATCCTAAGATACTGATACTTTTTCATGTGGTATCTAGTCTCCCACTCTGGTCTTCCCGTTGACCATGTCCTTGTGCAGTATTCTTTACTGCAGTTGGTGCTGGCCCTGTTCTTGCTTCTGACCAATAGGAAAGCCCTGCCATGAGACGACTTACAGTTTCTAATTGGGCCTCTCAGAACACTTCGTGCTGTGATGCAGCTTCTCAGATCCCAGCCACAATTCTATGCAAAACCCAAACCACATAGAAGTAACCTAGGCTATCGTCCATATTGAGTCACTTGAACTCACAGCTCAGGCTGGAGGATATTAAGAATGTTAGTTGCCAGAGATGAGTGAAACCTCTTGAACGTTCAGCTTAATTAAGCCGTTAATGTCCCCAACTGTCATCTGATGGCAACTGCGTAAGAGAACCCAAACACTCAGCTGAACCCAGTCAAGCCACACAATCATGACAGTTAATATTTTTCTTAATTTTGTTTTTAGCTACTAAGGTTTCAGATGACTTGTTATGGAGCTGAAAAAACTAGAAGAGAAATTGGTAGCTATAATGTGGTAATACAACTGAAAACAATTTAAACTATAAAACAGTTTTAGGATTGGGTGGCTAACGAAGGCTAGAAAAGCTTCAAGTTTGTTAATAGAAGCTGCAGGGACAGTAAGGACATCTTTCTTGGAAGCTGGATGAAAGATTATCTCTATTATATATGGCAAAAAGTTTACTAAAACTGCTACCTGGGTTAACATGGAAAACATAAAACATTCTAAATAAATTGGTACCTATGGCCAAGATTGGTACCAATAGCTCTATGTAACTGTAAGGTATCTAGCTAATAACCATCAGAGAAATAAGCTAAAAAGAAATTGTTCCATATTCAAGCAAAACTTAGAGGAAATAGAAAGAAGTCAGAAGTTTCTAAGTTTAAAAAAAAAGCATCACATTCTCAGCCTCTCTTGATGGAAAAAGGCTCAGAGTTAGAAATATCCCTGTGATAAAGACCATCTCAGGAATGTGGCTGTAGAAATCTTTGTTAAAGTTCAGAAAGATTTAAGGACCATCTTACAGACCTGCTCAAGTAGTCAAAAACACTTCTAAGAACGTTAAAAGCATTGATCCAGCATACTGTGGCCAGGACAGACCCCTGTCTTAAAGAGAATTGTAGCCATGGCTTTTGTCTAATGAGTGAATTCTATGATATTCATAGGGAAACCACAAGGGTGTTTAAGAATACAGTATCTGAGAAAAAGCTGCTAGCTTGCACCAAAATAGACAGAGAAGGTTCAAAATGAAACAGCTCCTTTGGGCCCTGACCCACTTAGAGGTAGGAATCAAGCTGAGGAAGCTATAAATTTAAAAATTTCTTGTAAAAAAGGAAGGTTGATGGAGAAAGTAGAGTCAAGAGTCCAGGTGGTAGAACTAAGAGCCTAGAAAGAGATAACAACCAGCCAAGAGCCAAGGAAAATAACTTCCAGGGAACAGTGATGAGATCTAGCCAATGAAATGGTGGCGTGTGTCTGGCTGGATTTGAAAATTGCTATGTATGGACACGGACAACAGTGTGGTGATTACAGGGGGGACGGTGTTAGGTGGAGGTGGAAGAGGGCATAGAGAGGATAAATGGTGATGGAAAAAATAAAGAAAAATAAAAAGAAAATTGCTGTGAACAGGTTATTGCTATGTGCTCTCATTCTTACCACTTTGAAATAAGAATGACTATTGCATTTATCCAACCTTATATCGCCTTTGCACACTGGGGTTTGTATTGTCATTGAGATGAATTCACATTGAGACAAATAATATTTTGGAAGTAATATACCAGAAACCAAGTGTGTGAGGCTGAATAATGTCTTCGTAACTATTCCCTAGTTCCCAGAACCCATGAATATGTGACCTTACATGGCAAATGGAGCTTCACAGATGAGCATACGGATCTTGACACTGGGAAATCACCCTGGATTATCTAGGTGAGCCCAAGGTCATCATAAAGGTTCTTACAGGAGGGAGGGTAGAAATCAGGAACAACTACAACAGCAAAACCACTCTGCACAGCTGGCTTTGAAGGTGAAGCAAGGACTCCCAAACCAAAGAATGAGGTGGGCTGTAGAAACTGGAAAAGGCAAGAAAACAATTCTCCCTGAAGCCTCTAGAAGGTATTCATCCTTCCAATCCCTTGGTAGTAGATTTATAACCATGATAACCACAAGAGAGTAAATGTTTCTTGTTTTAAGCCACTCAATTTGTACTACTTTGCCCCAGAAACCAGAAGAATTCTTATATTCCCACTTTGCCCCCATCCCACAGTCCAGCGTGCCTCAGCGGCCCTGGATGGGGTAGCTGTGGTCGGCTTGGGTTCTACTTCTAGTCTGTGGCTCCAGGTCTAAATCTGTTTACAAAATGCTTCCTCCTTACATCTCTGTCTCCACGAAGGTATTTCATATGTGTCCTCCAACAATTATGGCATGTCACTTACTAGGAAATGCCCACGCTCTACTTGTTTTTCTCTGTCTCATTTCTATCTTTTGCTAACAAAACCATTCGAAAAAAAACAACAAATTTTGGTTAAACCCAGCAGATTAAACATGTTGTATAACTGTACTCCCTCTGCATGGGAGTTGTCAACATATTTTTGGAAGCTGAAATGAAAACTGATTAGGCAAACAGGAAACAAGTAGAAACCTGCAGAGCTGTGGTAGATGCCAGTCAGGCTTAGGGTGTGTTGTGTGTAAGGAAATGGAACTGGAGCCAAAAGCCAGAACTGAAGCAGAAAACTCAAGAAAGGGTTAGCGGGTTAAGAACGGTAAATCTTCTAAGATGTATGACCCTAAAAGTTCTAGGTAAACTAAACAGTGAAATAATTGTTTTTGCTCTTCCTTCTCTTGTGTTTGCAAAGTAAAAAAATTACTTTTGCTTCACTATCCACTTTGCGATACTCGCTTCCCCCTCTGTGGCCAGGTGCCTTCTCCCAGCACCGGCCTTCTCTCACTCAAGGTAATAACATAAGCGCCTCCTGTGCAGGGTCTGAATGGAGGGACAGCAGTGAAAGTAAACAGTGGCTTCATGGTTTGTTTTGTCTCTAGAATATGGTTCCGCTTCTTTCCTGGGCAAAGCTAAATAAAATGAAAGTATAAATAAGAATGTTAAGTTTGCCTTTATTGAGAGACTTTACTTATAGAAAAATCTGCATAGTAAAAGTCTCACAGATTATTGCTTTGATTGGCTTTTGCCTTCTAGGAATGTGATTGCCTCTGGAGTCACTTTCCTCAGAAGTGAGGGTAAGAAGGCCAAGGATTAGAGTCAAGAATTGGATTAAGCAAAACACAAACAAACAAAAAACTCATAGACAGACACCATTATGATAATTACCAGAGGGAAGGGGTAAATGGTGATGGAAGGAGACCTCACAATAGAATATACAGATGATGTACTATAGAATTGCACACCTGAAACCTTTAAAATTTTATTAACCAAAGTCACTCCAATACATTTTTTTAAAAACCCAACTATTGTCATCTGCTTTCTCTTCTGCTCTGTCCCAGCACATATAACTTTTTTCTGAATCTGTGGTTGCGTCCCTTTTCTCGTAATTAATCTGGTGTTTGGTTATTTATCTCTTTGCTCTACTGGACTAGCTAGAAGTTGCTATTTTATTCTCTTGTGTTTGAAGAACAGCAGATGGCTTTTTTTTTTCGAAAACAGTTTATTCATAAAGGAGTATAAAAGTTAGTTACAACAGAAAACAAAAGGGCCCAGGCCAGTGTTCAGTGGTTAGAGCATCAGCCTGAGGACTGAAGGGTCTCGGGTCAGGAGAGGCAACCAATCGATGTATCTCTCTCACATCCATGTTTTTCTCTCTCAGATGGCATTTTATCATTTCAATTCAACTGCTTGGATGTCTCATAATACATGAATTACTGCTATAATTTTTAATAATGAATTATTTTATTTTTCCTTAATGTTTAATGTTAAATTATTCATCCACTTATTTGCCTGCTGTCTTTTTAGTAATGAACATATTTGTTGTTAAATTCACCTCTGATTATTGCTCTTCTTACTCTGTAATAACTGTTGAACGTGTCCTTATTTCAAAGTCAATGAAAAGATGTTTCACCATCAATGTCTTTACAATAATAACAGAAATTTAGTCCCAACATCTATCCTACTAGTAATATTTGAAAAATTCTCTCATGCAGCATGACTAAGGTAGTCAGACACAATATTATAATTAGTCCATTCTATTTATTATCATTAGCAATACAGATACAATAGATAGTCACAAATAAATGACCTATAAATCCTAAAAATTTCCACCAACGTCATTTATGCTTTGGTACTTGAATATTTAATACTTGGTCTTTGTAACCAATTTTCAGAAGGATATATAATCCAACACACAAAGCAAAGGTGTACCCTTTACACTTTATGTGAGATCCAGATCATAAGTATAAATTTTTAATTCCATATGTACTATTCAAAAATAAAATCTCTAGTCAAAGTAATAAAAAAGAATAGTGTACTCAATCAATTGGGAACATTTAGAGTCAGAATGACCTAGAAATGTTTTGCAGCCTCTTTTACATCTCCTTATTCATCACTATCAAATCTAATCTTGGTTCAATCACCTAGACCAGGCCTTTTCCACCTGCCTGACAGACCAAGGACTCTCAAACTCTGATTACACCTTAGAATCTTTTAAATGATTTCAACGGGGAAGTCTTAAATGATGTAAGTTCAGGCCCAACCAATTAAATGAGCACTAATAAATTCCTGAGATGATTCTAATGTAAGCATCACGTTATATTCTTTGAGGTGGTGTGCTTCAAGCTGGTAACTATAGTCTCAAGTACAAAATAATTAACCAATATTCAAACAGAAAACTTTGCATCCTATATAATAAAAGCTTACTATGCAAATCGACCAAACAGCGGAATGACTGGTCACTATAACATGCACTGACCACCAGGGGGCAGACACTCAATGCAGGAGCTGCCCCCTGGTGGTCAGTGCGTTCCCACAGGGGGAGCGCGCTCAGCCAGAACCCGGGCTCACAGCTAGCGAGCACAGTGGTGGGAGCCTCTCCCGCCTCTGTTGGTGGTGGGCGGTAAGGAGCAAGGGGTCCTGGACTATGAGAGCCCCAGACTGTGACAGGGACATCCCCCAAGGGGTCCCAGACTGCGAGAGGGCACAGGCCAGGCTGAGGGACCCCCCATTCCAGTGCACGATTATCATGCACAGAGCCTCTAGTGTACATATAGACACTTATACATATGCATGTCTGTGTGTGATGTGATATCATAGACTAGTACAGCAGTTGAAGAGTACTACTACTATGAGTTCATGATGATCCAAAGGGTGAAGAAATGAGATGAGTTCAACTTCATGAGGATGAGCTGTCCTTAAAAGAACAAACTACCTCAAAAAGACTGGAGTATTTCAAGTGGAATGCAGCTACTGAGAAAATCTCTGTGAGCAATAACGTTTGACATTATGAAGTGTATACAAAAGCAATATGTGATAAAGTCAGGCCTGCAAGGAGCTTATAACTTAGATTGAGATACAAACATCACATGGAGAAAATCATTACAAGTCAAATTCTAACTGAACAATACCAAGTAAGGCTGAAAAATAATCCAAACAAGTGGTAATCCAGAGTTAATTTGAGACATGGCCAAGGGACTTGTGGACGAAGAGGCAGTATTATGTAGCTTAAAGGATCATTAGGATTTAATCAAGCACAGAGAAGCGAGAAGCACATTTCAAATAAGGACCGTGTGTATACTGAGAAACTGAAGTCATGGCCTGTCTTAGGACACCCTGAGAAAAACAGGTAACAGTGAAACAAACATGGAGATAAGATAAAACCAAAAATCCAATTATGTCTAATACTTAATATGATGATTTTTTTACCAACTTATTTACCCGTTCTGAGCTCTGAGTCACTCAAAAGACTTTATATAGGGTCAAAAACATCTATTATATGGGATTATAATTCAGTATGTTTGTGTGTGTATATTTAATAATTAAGTATTTAATAATTCAGTATTTAATAATTCATTTAACATACATATATTATTTCACTTATATATAATACATAACACTTAGATCAAAACAATTTCAGAAATTATAAAAAAAAACAATAAAAGAGATTATACTTCAGTTCAACTGCCTTCCCTTCAAAACTAAAATACTTTTTTGCCTCAGAACTTTACTTTGCTATTCCTGTGTCTTTTTTTCTTACTGCATTTTTTCCTGTTACTGTCATGAATAAATCCTTTCTATACTTCATTTCCAGCGCAGTGTCTCCTCTTCAAAAAGGCCTTTGCTGACCTCCACAGCAGCTCATGAAGCATGCCCATCAGTTGCAAACCAGTCCCACCTGCTTCCCTTACCATAGTCAGCACTGTGGGGGTGGGTATGACTTAGGCCATGCTTGAGTTTGCCCAGTCTCAAACTCCAACGTAAATGCCAGGTAGATGGGACCAGGTTGCCTTGCACACCAGTGAGCTCGGAGCCCAGCACAGTTTTCAGCTCAGAGAGATACCAATGAAAAGTGTTCAGTGGACAAAGAAAATCTGCAATCATCTATCCATCTTGACTCTCGGTGTTTAAACTGTATTGTTTGGGGCCTTTTCCGCCCTTTGCCCGGACTTAATGGTTTAAGGACCTGTATCAGGGATAACCTCGGTAAAGTACCTATATCCCACATTATCCTATGACTGTAAAGGGATGGGGAATCTTCCTTCTCGGGACCTCCTGGCTGGCCTGTGGCGTGAAGCTGTGTCCCCAGACCTCCATGCAGTGGTGGAGAGCCCAGCCCAGCACCAGGCAGATCATAACTAGCACATGGACCTCCTTCAAGGTGGGACAGAGCTGTCAGATCACTGATCCCTAGGATCCAACTTCAAGCTGAGAGTATTCAATAAAACTAATGTAATGAAATATACAATTACAGTGACTATTTTAATTGTGTGTTCCTCTGATTTCAATAAAAGTATCCCCATTTGAAACAAACGGGGAGATGGTTGTAGCAGAGTAGAGGGATGTCTAGGAAAGTCTAAATATAGGGAATGTAGGGTCATTTTAAGGTGATTTCCTGCTTTACAGCAATGTTAATGCTGTATATTTTATTTTATTTTAAAACAATTTTTATCCTTATTTTGTGCTTTTTGTTTTTTCAACTTCGTTTTTATTGTTTGCACCATTACAGATGTCCCCATCCCCCTCCCCCGCCCCTTTACCCACCTCCTCCAACTCCCGTCCCCCTTCCCTCTAGACTCACTACACTGTTGTAAAAGACCCTTGAAGTCTGTAAGTGCCACATTCAGAACTTTATGCCTTGAGTGGTAGTTACAGCAGAAGTAGAAATACGTTTCTCCAGCTTTTCCAGAACTGCCACCAGTTTCTACACTATTGCTACTAATGCAGCACTTAAGGTGGTTTTAAGGGCTGGGAGAGACAGGTACTGAACAGAGTATGCCCGCCTTGTGTGGCCAGTGAACTTCCATAAACCCTGCAGGAGTCCTGGCAACCCCAGTAAATTAGAGGCTAATGGGTGTTCCTATTCATTAACATTGTAAAGTTGCCTTAAAAGGTCCTCTCAAACAGTCCTTTAATTCTCAGTGGAATTAAAGATAATTTCTGGTCCTTTTTTAATCATAAAAAATGTAATTGAAATAAATATATTTTCTCTATATATAAAAGCCTAATATGTAAAGTGTTCCCGTGGGAGTTCAACCAGGAGTTTGATTGCTCGCTATGACATGCGCTGACCACCAGGGGGTGGCGCAGAATGAAGGAAGGCCCTGGCCATCAGCTGCAAGGCCCCAATCGGCACTGATCACCCATCAGGCCCAGGGACACTACCTGTGCACAAATTTCGTGCATTGGGCCTCTAGTTTAAATATAAAAATTGAGCATTTCCAGGACAAGTAAATGGGCTTTTTAAAAACCATATTGTCCCCAAATCCTTGATCAAATGTAGTTCAATTATTTTGAAATTATGCACATGTACTCCTCCGAGTCAGTGTATAGGAATGAATTGGGCTGTTGGTCACATTGACACTGAAGCCCAGGACATCTAGTGGTTGTGTGCTGGTTTTTTGTTAGCCAGGGATGCATTTTTTAAAGGCCTGTTTAGGCTCACAGAAAACCAGGGGTCAATAACACTTATTTTAAACATAGCTCCAGCCAGCCATCTAATAGAATAATACTGATCATTAGAAGGGGCTATGCTAAAAAAAGATTTTGCAAAGACTCAGTTATGGGAAAAATATTTCAAAATTAATGTTCCTATATCTAGTGGCCTGCAAGTACAGAAAAATAGTTGAAATTATTTTTTTTTTATATATTTTATTGATTTTTTTTACAGAGAGGAAGGGACGGGGATAGAGTTAGAAACATCGATGAGAGAGAAACATTGATCAGCTGCCTCCTGCACACTCCCTACTGGGGATGTGCCCGCAACCAAGGTACATGCCCTTGACTGGAATCAAACCTGGGACCCTTGAGTCCGCAGGATGACGCTCTATCCACTGAGCCAAACCTGTCAGGGCTAAATTAATTTTTTAAATAACTACTGAGATTTTAAAAACTAAATGTTAAATGTAAGTTGTGAAATACCTAAGATTATATATGCATATGCATGTTTTCATTAAATTGAAAAGCTATTATTTTTAAATTATAGCTTTTATTGTGCTCCTAAGGAGATAATGTATTAATAAAATTTTAAAAAAATTTATACCAGCATTGGTGGGAAATTCAATGGAGACATTTTTATGAGCTTTAGACATTCATTTTTATACCTTTTCTCCTTTGCATGATCAGAGTTAACAGCTTACAACTTTCCTCTTTCCTTGCATCCAAAACATCAACACAGCTCCTTAGCTTTACCTCCAAAATTAGGTAAAATTTAAATCAAATATCCATTGCTATAATCAAAGACCTAGACTACTGTTAAGAGTATTCTATTGGCTACTTTGCTCCCATTGTCAACACCCAAACAAAACACAATACAACATCTTCAAACAATAGGAAAAATAATTTATCTAAATCAGAAATTATATTTTACTTCTCTGATTAGAAGAGCCTCCAGATGGCTCTTCATTGACATTGAAATGCAATCCAAGCTTCTTAATAGCTTAATAGGGGCTATGATATTTAACCCTTACCTCAATGTTCAAGCCTTTGGTCCCCCATCTACCATATCCAGCCACACTGATTTATATTGTGTCCCCTTCATTCTCAAGGTCTTCTCACTTATTGTTTTACCTACTTGGGATGTTCTTCCCCTGGAGCTTATATGGCTGCAGACTTCTTATATAAGTTCAAGTCAAACTAAGACAATCATCTCATGCCAAATATACACTTAGCAGAATGTTCTATAGGTAAGTATTTAAGGACTTTGGCTCTGCCAATATATACTGGACTCAAATCTGAAGTCTATCACGTACTTATGTAAAGATACATACAAATTAAAAATAAGAGGCTTAGTTCTTCCTTTAAAATACAAGGAAAGTGATCTCTCTTTTTCTTAGAGCATTTACTTTAGAAAACATGTAATTGTAAGTTCTTTCACTGTCTCTAAAATGTATGCAAGTTTTATAAAAGTGAAATTAGCCTTTGCCAGCTTTACTACCTCAGTATGTCTTTCTCAAGGACCTGAGAACCATATCTTTGATATGGAATCATCAAGACAGGATCCCTATCTCCCAGTTTCTTTGGAAGGTTAGAAACCTAACTTCGGCAGGTGGCATACTCCAATCTGCAAAATTACTTCTTGCCATAAAGATGCATTTATTTTCCTTTGCATAAAGTCAATTAGCTAACGCAGATGGGTGAATCTAGGGTGAAGTACGTGTGACAAATGGTGCTGTCAAGTCTTGTTAGTCAAGGACTAGTTACTGCAACATGTATGTTATGGGTTATCTGCTTGGCTATATCTAAGGTGAGATTGCTTTCTGCCTCCGCAGTCTCTTAGTAGATTGCCTGTGATGCACACTGTGTTCTGGTTCAATGCTTACTCAATACCATAATAAAACTGTTTTCTTTCTCTCCTACTTTTACAGAGAGCTTTTCTGGCTTAAAAAATTTTTTAAATAATTATTTTCTCAATACTTACTAGCTGTAAACTAGCAAGTTACTTAACTTTTCTGCCTCATTCTCCACATATGAACAATGAAGAGTAATAAGACCTCGTAAGTCCCTTTAGGGAGACAGATAAATTAAATCATGCAAAGAAGTGTAGCTGATACAAGGAGAGTGTTTGATAATTACTGAGGGCTATTACCTATCAGCATAATACATTCCCCAGTAATTGAAGAAATCGCCTTTATTCACTTGAATGTATACAGTTTATCAGCTGTCTCGTCCCCCAAAAAAGTTGTGCCTGTTTCTCCTTCTCTGCATTTCAAGTGCCTCCATGTAAATATCAATAAATACTTATCTACAGACTAAATAAACTTGAAGAAACAAACTAGAAGATGACAAAGAGTAGTAAATAGGAACCGTTTTCTCCTTTTTTTTTCACTTGAGAGCCATATAGATGTTTTTAATATTTTATTAAAATATTAATAAATTTAATATTTGTAAAAATGTTTTTATGTTTTCTATATATATGTAAATATATAAAATTATATATAACAATTCTAAATCATGCTTCTGTGGCCATTTATTTTTAGAAATAAAGACAAACTTTTAATAGCTTATGAAAATTGTTTTTTGATCACCAATAACAGAATAATATATTCTGTATACCTGCTTTTAAAAGAAGAAACATAATATACTTTAAACAATAATAACTTTTGGAAAGTTTCAGTGCTTAAGGAAATGTTTCATTATAATGGGAGATGCACTTACATGGAAAAATATCTTATTTCAAAGAAGAACAAATATATTGAGTATTGGATGTGTCATTTGAATGCATTTTGTCCTCAATTACAGATATACACATGCATGTGCATGTTAAATGTGCATGTATACATACACTGAGTGGCCAGATTATTATGACGGGCCAGATTATTATGATCACCCCATCAGTACTTCGTTAAGCCTCCTTTTGCCTTCAGTACTGCGGCGATTCTTCTTGGCATTGACTCCACGAGATGTTAAAAGGTGATGCGAGGAATCTGACACCATGCCTGAGGAATAGCACTGTCCAGTTCTGTGAGATTTGATGGTTGTGGAACCAGCTGCCTGATGGCTCTTTTAACTTCGTCCCACAAATGCTCAAATGGATTGAGATCTGGTGATGGTGGGGGCCACCTCGGCAAGGTAAAGTCTCCCTCATGTTCTTGAAACCACTCCTGCACAATACGAGCACTGTGGCATGGCGCATTGTTTTGTTAGAAGAAGCCATCTCCATTGGGATACGCCATCAACATGATAGGATGAACTTGATCAGCAATGATACTTAGGTATGTTGTGCTATTCGGATGTTTATAATGATCTGGCCCTCTAGCAACTTCAGCGCGAAATTATAGCTAATTTGCCTACAAACGTCAGGTGGTCATAATAATCTGGCCACTCAGTGTTTATGTATAGATGCCTATTAGCCAACACTTTGAGTTTCAGAAACAAGAAATTTGGGTTCACAAATACAAAACAGAATGAAGTTAAAATTCTACTCACATTTCAGTGATGCAGACTTTACTGTTTAATGAAAATTCAAATGAGCTAACGCTTAGATGAATAATGCATGTCTTTATACACTGCATGTACTAAAAATCCCTTAGATAAATGAGTTATAAATTTCAGCTCAATTTCAGCATTTGGTAGTACAGTATACCCTTTATGGGATATAAAAATTGGTTATTGTTTCATAGCAGTTAAAAGGCCCCTTTTATAAACAAAACAGTAACATAAAGTAAGTATTTTTAGTAGCTATTTCGGAATGCCTTCCGTGATCATTGTATTATTCACATAAGAGAATTTTGACAGTCGTCACCACAGGGGATTAAACCAGGTACACCATACTCCTATCTCTCTTCAAATATGTCTTTTTCCTCTGTCAAATTCATGGGTCTATTTTCAATTTTTGAACTTATACTTTTTTTTACTATGGAGGGGAAAGTAAGGAGTTAGCTAATAGATATTTTTAAAAAACATAACTTCGAAAAATTTCTTGACTTAAATATTATAACTAGCTTTTGCTTTCACATAAGCCTTTGAGGTTGTGTGTTACAATTGGCAAAGAGATGTAAGAACTCCAATTTCTTACTTCCATCTCCTTTATAGTAGCAGCTTCAACTAAGGAAAGTCAATGTCCAATTTCTTTTGGATTAGAGACACACATTAAATCTCCTCTACCATTCCTTGCTCAGTGTAACTTCTAGACTTCCTATCAGATGATTTTTCCTGCAGAGGAGGGATGTAAATGCTTTATGCAGTAGTGTCTATGGCCAAAACGAGCTGTTATTGTTGTTTGTAATAAATGCTCAGATCACTGTATGCTAAGCATGCTTCATGTTACCTGCATGGCCATACAGCTTCTAAGGGAAACACGAAACCCACATAACCCACTGAAAGGTGTAGCTTTGATGGTCATATATTTTGTTGCACAGACATAACTTTTAGCTCTACTACAGCTAATCTGGCCAATGTTTGGTCCCTTCTGAAAAGCTTGGTTTGAAAAAATGAACTAAACTTATGAGATTTTCTCTCATTAATCTGAACTAAGAAAATGGATCAGCTGATTAGCAATGGGTATCAGAGTTGAAAGAGTGACTTCGAAGTAGAGTGAGGACCATGGTAAACCAAAGTCATGTGTATGTTAAGGCGTGAGAGAACAGAAACTGTAAGCAAACAGAAGAAGGATGTAAATGAGGAGGAAGAGTTCATGTTCTGAGTCACGTCCACAGCAGGGAACCCTGGGGGCCGGGTCCTTAGCACAGCTCAGGGTCCAACATTACTATCAAGCTATGCTTCATGAGAACTGGCCTCATAAAGTCTCTTCTTCATGGATTTCTATTGTGTTCCACTTATTTCCTCACAATAAATAGCACTTGGCTAGAACTAGCTTCATTAGTCCTTTCCTTTCTAGAATAAAAATATATCTAAGGCAATACACATGGTTAATGAGACATTTCATTTCAAAGTAAAATGCATCTTTTCAAACAAATGTAGGACTTCCAAAGGTCTTCTTTTGGAATCACTTCATGCCCATGTTATATAACCCCAGGTGGTATTTCATTATGTCTTTGAGTACAGAAGTTTAAGTCTAAAAGTAACACTAGATATCATCTATTTTTGTTATAAGTTTAAACGAAAGACATTTAGAAAATCCCAAGTACTTCCTGTGATTTGCCCAAGGTTATACTGCTCTAGACCAATTTAGCAGAAACTAGAAGCCAAGTATTCTAAGGCCCCACAGAGAGGAAGGAGGAGAGGAGAGAAAGAGAGAGGAGAGACACAGACACAAAGGGACAAAGGAGGAGAGTAGGAGAGAGCCCATAAATACGTGTATTAAAAAATAATCTCTTGGATAATTTAGCTTAGTGTCTACCCAGAAGTTACTTTTAATTTTGGTATTTATTTGTTACCAACAGGAACCTCTGTTGAGGGAGTACCCTTCTATTTTGATATATAAAACAACCAGGACTTTGACATAGGGTGTCAATATCATAATGAAAATCATGGAAAATAAGCAGCAGGTCCTGTTCAAAGCAAAAACAAAATAATGAAAATAATATTTATTGCCTTAGATAACCTTAGAGGAAAGCAAGTACTGAAAACTAGGCCTTAAGAAGATTGTAAGAGTCTCTGGGGACCTTATAAGAAGCACAAGTACATTCAAATATTTTTATACTGAATTATTTATACTGTTGTATATAAATAATTAAAGTAGATGCTTATGAAGATTAAATCAATTTAAAGCATTCAGTGTTGCCCATAACATATAGTAAGAACTCCACACATGTAGTTATTTTTTTAAGAATATATATGTGTATATATATATATATATATATAGAGAGAGAGAGAGAGAGAGAGAGAGAGAGAGAGAGAAAGAGAGAGAGAGAGAGAGAGAGAAAGAATGTGATTATGAGTAACTTTACTCTTTATGTGGTACAATGATACGATGGCTCTCCTTTCTCTAACTACATAGTTTGTTTTCTCTGCATGATTTCTTTGTTCACCTTCCAAATAGAGTAATTTTTTTTCACTAAAAACATTTGTCTTTAAAGAATATTTTTTCATTTCTGATCATCCTTTCTTATTCTGTATAAATTGTTAGTTTATAAGTTTACTCAAAGAAGTTTACAGACAAAAACAAATTTTTTCACTGAGCCAAACCAGTTAGGGCCAAAAACAAATTTATTGTTATGACAGAGAGCAAATCACATGGAATTAAAGACAGGAAGATAGATATTATCAAAATTGTAATCACAATTAAATATCAGAAACCCAGAATGTGCCTTGTCCCATGTAAGTCAGCACTTGGCCAACCTGATGCTTTTTTGACTCTGGCTTTTAGAGTGCTCACAATTCAAAGTCTGTGAGACAAGTCTATACTGTAATTCCTATTTCCCAAATAGAATATTTTCTTGGTCTGTGTTGACTTAATTGTCTACCAATCTTAAGTATTCACCTTTCACCAAAGTATTAGAATCCTGTGGTCAGATTCAAGGATGCTAAAACAGAGGGTTTTTTTATTTGCTTTTTGTTTTTAACAGAGGGAGAAAAATCTTTAATACTGTATAAGTAAAATGACTGGGCAGAGGAAATATCTTATTTTAGATAAGTTAAAGTATTAAAATATTCTCCTCAGAAATGTTTTCTTGACAAATGTAAATTTTCCATTACTCATTTGCATTATAGTGTACCATTTTCGATTTACAAGATAGAAAAGCCAGCAACCATGCTTTGAAAATATAAAATTCAACAAGTTTTTTCATGCAAAATTATATTTATACAATAATCATATAAACATACACTGTCAATATCAGACTTATCCAACATAGATATATTGAAGTAATTTGTAATTAGGGTTGAAATTTGATTATTTACTTAAACAGGCATCATTTGCATCAATGTTTTTATGTCAAAACATAGAGTTAAATATCATAAAATAAAGTGAAATATTTGAGTTCCACAAATAATTGCTTATGACTTTTTATGTACTAAGTAAAGAAGATATATATGTCTCTCCTTCATCCCACCATTTATTACTTTCACCCTAATAGATTACTTATTTTCAAACAACATTTGCATCTATGAATGAAAAGAATAAAATCCTCAGATTATATTTGTTTTAGATCTAAAATATAACAAAGGACGTGAAAAGGAATAAAAATATTTTTAATAAAAAGGTATAGAAATCAAATAAAAAACAATATAGTAATGGAGGACCAAAAAGAAAAAAGACATATAAAAACAAATACAAGAACAGCAGAAGTCAGTCATTTCTTATCAGTAATAACTTTAAATGTAAATGGATTAAACCCTCCACTTAAAAGGCAGAGAGATTGGCAGAATGAACAAAAATAGCATGATCCAAATACAGGAGGAGACTCCCTTTACATCCAAACACACAAATGGGTTGAAAATGAAATAATCAAAAACAGATATTTCATGCAAAAATAAGGAAAAGAGAGCTGTACTAATATAATATACTAGTAAAGGTTAGCTACAATAACATCACACAAAATAGACTTTAAAAAAATGTTATAAGAGACAAAGAAGAAAATTATATATTGATAAAAGTGTCAATTTATCAAGAAAACATAACAATTATAAATATATACACACCTACCAACAGTTCCAAAATATATGAATGCAAATTTGACAGAATCGAAAGGAAATGGATACTTCTATAATAAAAATAATTGGAGACTTCTATACCCAACTTTCAATAAGGGAGAAAATAACTAGACACAGAATCAATAAGAAAATGGAGAACTAGACCCCACAAAAGTAGAACACATATTTTTCTCAAGTACACATGGAAATTTTCCAGGACAGACCATATGTTAGACCACAAAAAACAGACTTAATAAGTACATTTTAAGCATAGCTTTTCTAACTACAATGGAATAAAAGTTGAAATTAAATGCAAAAAGAAAACTGGAAAATCACAAATATGTGGAAATTGGACAACACACTCTTATACACAAGGGGTCAAAGAAAAAAATCAAAGGAAAATTATGAAATACTTTCATATGAATTAAAAAAACATATATACAACACACCAAAATTTATGAAATGAAGTAAAATGACTGCTGAGAGGGAGACTTATAGCTCAAATGCTTACCTTAAAAAAGAAGAAAAATTTCAAATCAATAACTGAACTTATACCTTAAGGAACTGGTAAAAGAAAAGCAAACTATACTCCAAGCTAGCAGAATGAAGGAAATAATAAATATTAGGAGTGTATATAAACAAAATAAAGAATAAAACCCATAGATAAAATCATTGAAACCAAAAGTAATGCAATTGATAGATATCACACGAGTAAAACATGATATTATATAATAACATCTGAATTGGGTGGTATACCCTATAATACGGCGGTTCTCAACCTGTGGGTCGCGACCCCTTTGGCGGTCGAACAACCCTTTCACAGGGGTCGCCTAAGACCACCCTGCATATCAGATATTTACATTACATAACAGTAGCAACATTGCAGTTATGAAGTAGCAACAAAAATAATTTTATGGTTGGGTCACAACATGAGGAACCGCATTTAAAGGGCCAGAAGGTTGAGAACCACTGCTATAATACATGATGCTTTGGAAGAGGGATATTTTAAAATTGAATGTGAATTCTGTAACATCTTCACATAGGAGAAGTGGCTATGATTTATGTAGGTCAAGAGAAAAATAAAGGGAATTCAGAGCAATAATACCAAGAGGAAATTCAAGAAATCAGCTAATGGTGTTCATCAGAAGGACAAGGAGGATAGTGCTGTAACAAGAGAAAGTTTGCACTGAAAAAGAGCAAAATAAATATTGAATAAGTTATAGATCCTAGTCAATAAATTAATTATTTTGTGATTGATTTTCTTTAGGTATAAAAAATTACTGGCAACCAGAGACCTCAATAAAGACATACAAAACATAAAACTTCAATATCAACATACTGAAATTTTTTATTTAAAAATCAATCTTAACATTAAACATCTCTTAAGAATAATTTTCAATTGGCCGTGTCAATTTCAGACATGCATTGTTAATCCTTGTTTTGAGAGTTTATGAGAGGCAAATATAGAGTTTTTCCTCCATCTTTAGTAAGGAGAGTTCTCCTAAAATGTACTCTAGGAGGGTGGGAAGGGTAGACACCAGAAAAGATTTTTAGCAAAAAAAAAATGTTAGTAAACTGTACCTTTCTATTTATTACATTATCATCAGAGGAGGATTTATACTTCAGGGGAAAGCCAAACTTTCACGTAGAAGGTTAGGAAAAAATAGGAAAGAATGAGAAGGCTGAAATTGAGGCTAGTATTCATAAATTAAGGGTTGGGCCAGGGAAAGTTTTGATGATTCCACATGTAAATCTAGTTGTGAAGTCAATTTATCTAGCTCTAGGTCCATTCCTATTTGTTATTTATGCTTTTAATTTTGGCTCAGACAGCAGCCATAAGTTCACTAAAAGAAATAAATGTAAGATTCTCTCCGGGTTTGCCTTAGGGAATAAAATGAATTTCATACATCTTTTCCTTGAACTGGATTAGACCTTCTGAAGATAAATATCACTGTGAAATGGTAAAGAGATTGTGGAAGACCTAATGTGATTAGTCTTATCTTCAAAGGAGCTATCTTTCCTTCTGAGGGAAAAATGACTTATTTTTGAAGTTTAGTGAGAAAAAACAGTTTTTGTAAGTGTTGCCAAAGTCCTGTTGTAATAATTTCTAAGATTCGATAGAAATCCTGGAGCGCGATAATCAGGAGCAGAGAAGCAGAACAATAGCTACTTTGATTTGGGCTTAAAAAATAAACCGTGGAGATGATTTTTCCCATTCATGAAGACACACTCATTTCCTACGCGCAGCATCAGAAATGTGCATGATGGCTGGCCAATCGCCTATAAAAACAGGTCATGTTATTTTAAGGATCCAACTAGATTACATGGAAATAATGTGACTATGTAATAAAAAATATTATTTTTACCAAGCAAATAAATAAGGTACTAAGACTATTTTTGAAAGCTATATTTGGTAAGTTTTTAACGTATAATTCATTTTGTAAAATTGTGTACATATATATGTGTATGTACATATACATGTAATATATACACAAATATGCATATGCACCGAACCCTACACATACACACACACACACACACACATATATATATATACATATATATATATATATATACATACTCTCAAATACTTTTTCTCAACATAGTTTTTTGAAACTCTCATTGTACTTACAAAAAAAAGATAACGTTTCTATCAGAGTATGCTTAGTTAATTCATAAAGTTTAACAACTGGCCAAAGGTTACAATTCTGCAAGGCACGAGGGGATTTCCAATATTTGTAGTAGAAGGAAATATAATTTATGTTTTCATAATCAGACTTGATTTTACTAAAATCCTGTCTAGATAAAGAAATATTCTCACACGTCTTCACAAAGAAATAGCAGGCAAAGAGGACGGCTAAGGCAACGCCCTGGAAGCAACAGCTCACCTCTTAGTCATCTAATCTCTTAGGGAAATTACAGGAAAGTTTAGCCCTAGATAGAAGAGTATTTGTTACTTTTCCTTTACCGACAGGAACCTCTGTTTAGCTAGAGGCATACAATAGAGCGAAACAAACCCTGACTTCTGAGAAAAGCTATGACAAGTAGATCAAATTGCAACACTGAATAAAAGGAATGATTATTAGAGTAAAGATAACTTTAGCAGTTTCTAATCTAGATATTTTATAATTAAAAATGTCAAGTTAAGTCAGCTATAACACAGTGATAATATGACTGAGATTGTTATTCTCGCTTCTCTGAGCCACTAGCCAGAAATGATTTTCCATTACTGCTTGCAATAATAATGACAAAAACAAATGACACTGATTTGTATTATCTCTCTCATTCTTTTCTGTGGGTGTATGAGTATTAACTCAATTCTCAGATCGACCACCTTGGGTAGAAACTACTGTTAGAGTCATTCTATAGGTGAGCAACTTGACAAACAAAGAGGTTAAGGCATTTGTCAAAAGTCATGCTGCTCCTATGATGTAGAATGTGGCGTGTTCCCCAGCGGTCTGGCTGCAGCAGCTTTTACCCATAGCCACTCTGTGCTACCGCATTTGTGCTTAGTAACTAACTAGATGTGCTTAAATACCATGATTCAATGTGAAGGAAAAAGGCACGAGCGAATCAACAAATGCATAAGCGAGATCTGACAAGATTGACCTCGAATTCTCTTTGTTTGTATTTTATTGAGATGTACTGGTTTGTTACATTATTCAGTTTCAGGTGTAAAACATAATGAGTCGATATTTGTATACACTGCAAATGAACTCCAATTCTCGACATAAAATTGCAAAAATATTAGGAAGTAAAGAGCTTCCATGATCTGAAAAGAACTTCAGGAAAAATACATAGACAACACACACATGCACACACACGAACACAGATTAACATCATATCTATAGGTCTAAGATTAAAACTTCTCATGTTCCTACCACAATAAAACATTTGTAAAACTTTCCTTCTTAATAAACAATAGGGTAAAGATGCCTGCCACTACATATATTCAACACAATAGAAGAAGTACTGGACAGTTCATTAAGGTAAAAAATAATAATAAAAAGCACAACGATTAAAAATAAACCTGTTATTATTTTCACATAAAATAACTGTGTACATGTAAAACTCTATGGAATCTTCCAAAATATCTTAATAAGTGGATTTAGCCAAGATGCATGATAAAAATGCTATAATATTATAATGATAGTTATAAAATTAATTGTATTATATAATTATTTGACTTACATACAGATATATAATTAATTGTATTTTTCCACATTAGCAATGAACAATTAGCAAATAGAAAATGAAGTTCAAACATTATAGCGCACGAACACATACCAGATAGCTATCATTAAATCTGACAAGTATATACTATAAATCCACACTGAAAGTATAAAACATCTTTGAGATAAATTATAAAATTCTAAACACATGGAGAGATAAGTGGACAGAAATATGTTTTGAATTAGGAAAATCAAGATTATTAATTTATCTATTCTGCTAAAATGGATATTTATATTTAATGAGATCTTTGTCAACATACCAGAAAACATTTATGCTGAAACTCCAAACTGATGGTGAAATACATCTAGCACAGTCCAAACATTTCTTGAAAATGAAGAAAAATGTTCAGGATTTGTATGTTCTGATGTCAAATCTTATTCTAGAGCCAAGAATCAAACACAGTGATGTACTGATAAAAGAATAGACCCCCAAAAAATCAATACACCATAACAGAGAGTCCATAAGCAGCACATATATTGTCAGAAGATATTTTGATCAAGGTGCTAAGTCAATTCAACTGGAATATGAAAGTCCTTTTTTAATAAATGATGTTAGAAACACTGGAGACATGTATCTCAACATCCAGGATATCAATATACCCAGAATCACACAGAGCTTGAAAGAAAACAACCTTGTGAAAATTTCTTTGAAAAAGAAAAATAATAATTAAACCAAAATAAAAATCCTTTCTCATTATAAAACACCGTAAGTAAACAATTAGGCAAGCCACCAGGTAAAAATGTATTTAAGGCATATATAGTAAGAAAGGACAGTTTCTATAACAAATACAAATAAGTAAATAACAAAAAAGACAAAATAATTAAAGTGGACGAAATATTTTAACAGACTTTTCAAAAAATATGCCAGTAACCACAAGATCCAAGACTCAACATCGTCAGTCCTGAGAGAAGGGAAGGAAAACCAGGATGAGCTCTGATTTCCCACCCACTGAACTGCTAACATGGAAAACACGGGTGACACCCAATTCCACGGGTGGGGCAGGGCACCTGGAACTTTATATGCTGCTGCTGGGAGTGAAGAATGATAAACCACTTTGAATAAGTCTTTGGCAGTTTCTTTTAAGGCTAAATGTGCACCTAACTCAAAGCCATCAATTCTATTGGTGTTCAAGAGAAATGGAAACCTCAGTTTAACAACGGTCTTGAACAGGCATGCTTATAGAAATCCTATCTAATAAAAGAAAAAAAGGGTAATTGACCGTACCTTCGCTATGCTTCCCATTAGCTAATCAGCGCCATATGCAAATTTGCATACTGCAGGCAGGGCTGGCCAGCGCCAGATGCCATCGGGCCCCGTGTGTGGCCCTGGGAGGCATGGCTTAGATGGCGCAATTGCGTCACCTAAGCCCCGCCCCAGCTGGGACCCCCGTGTGCCGCCTAAGCCCCCGCCGCCTAAGTCCCGCCCCAGCTGGGATCCCTGTGTGCCACCTAAGCCCCGCCCCCAGCCAGGACCCTCGTGCGCCACCTAAGCCCCACCCCCAGCTGGGACCCCCCATGTGCCGCATAAGCCCCACTGCCAGCTGGGACCCCATGGCAATCCCAGAGCAGGAAAGTTCCCCACAGGCAGCACCCAGCAGGGCCTGCCCCCAGTCTCTTCAGTGATCCGGTGATCCATGAGCAGGAAAGCGCAGCCTGCAGGCAGAACCCCAGCCTGGCCACAGCTCAAGGGAGAGAAAAACACACAGTGGAGGCCAGGAGCCTGAGAAATCAACACAGAGGGGCGCCTGCTCCAAGCCTCTACGGTGTGGCTGGGGGCAGGCCCCCAGCAGACACACACACTCACACACACACACACACACGGGACACCTGCTCCGAGCCTCTGCTGCCAGACTGTGGTCGTCAGTAGAACATCCACTGAGGGCTCCTGGACTGTTGAGAGGGGCAGGCTGGGCTGAGGGAACCCCAACCCCCAGTGCATGAATTTCGTGCACCGGGCCTCTAGTCATGTTTATAATAGTCATGAAATGGAAACACTCAAACACAAAGAAAGGGTGAATTAAGGTGTGTTATTACAGCAGGGGGAGGCTCAGTAATAAAAATGAATATACTTCTGATATATGCACTGACATATGAACCTCAAAATAATGATTTTGAAAAAAAAAGCTTTATACAAATAATACCCAATACCTGACTCCACTTATATGAAGAAAAAAACTAGAAGAACTATGTATGATGGAAGAAATTACAGTATTTAACTCAGGTGTTGGCCAGTGGGTTGAGTGGAAAGGGACTTCAGGGAACTTTCAGCAGTGATGGCTATATCCAATGGTAATTACCTGGTTTATACAATTGTCAAAACTTGACAAAATGGTACATTTGATATTTTTAATGTAATTATACCTAAATTCTAAATATTTAACAGCAAAAGAATATTTTTTCATTTTTACTTGGAAAGTACCACAATGAATAAAACAAATACAAGTAAGAATGGTTTAACATTCATTCATTCCTTCCTTCACTTAAAAGACTTGTTTTGCAAATGCTAAGTTTGAGGTACTGTTCTTGATGCTCTGGGTATAGCAGTACATGGAGTCCCTGTTTTTATAGGAAACTTTGGTGTGTACAGTGTAGTGGACAAGATATACAGAGAAATATGTACAAATAAGTACATATACTGTTTAGAGTGGTGGTGAGTGCTATGAGGAAAAATAATGCAAAAGATGAGATACACTGTGACAAATAATGCTGGCTTGGACCAAAGTCTTAAAATAAAGATTTTTTAAAACTGGAAAAACTCTGAAGTGTTTCAATAGTGTTAATGGCAGCATTTGCTATGATTTATGAAAAAACAAGAAGTTAAAAATGAGTTCAATTTTGGGGCCTAAATAACTGGAAGAATGCAGTTACCAACTATTGAGAAAGAACAACATGGATGGAGATTTGGGAGTGATGTCAAGAATTAGAAATTTAGATGAGCAATTATTAAGTTATATGTCTCTGAGACATTCAAGTGGAGATGTCAGGAGGACAACGGGATATTAAATCTGGAGTTTAGGCAAGAGAAACAACGTGGAGATATGCATTTCAGTCATGGTCCTATAGACGAAGTGCCTGGACAAGGAAAAAAAAGGTGTGGGGCTGGGGGCTGCATAACTGACCAGGTCCAGCGTTCAGAGGTTGAAAATGTGAGAGGAAACTAGCCAAGGAGAGGAAGAGGGAGCAACCAGCAATGGGAGAGGAGAGAAAAGAAGAGTGAGGTGACAGACAAAGGGGAGGGCCATGTTTCCTCTGTGTCAACTGCTGCTGATGGAGTGAGATAAATTATTTCATGGGACAAAGTCAGCCTTACTATCTACCTGATACAACCAGTATTGAAACCACTGATTTTGATCAACTCAGTAATGAGAATTCATTAACTCTTGAGATAGTTTATTATATTCTCAGACTCTGGGGTGTGCTATGCTAAATCTTTCCAAAGGCTTCTCTCCTTTACAACACTAGAGGCCTGAGGCACGAAATTCATGCACGGGTAGTCTATTCTTTCAGCAGTACATCACTGTGTGTGATTCTTCGCTCTAGAATAAGATTTAACACCAGAACATACAAATGTTGAACATTTTTCTTCAGGGAGTTTAACCTACTCTAACTAACCCCCTCAGCCTAGCTTGCGCCCTCTCGCAATCTGGGACCCCATGCTCCTAATGCCCACCTGCTTACCGCCTACGTGCTCATTCCTGACGGCTTGGTTCGCCACTCCTTACTGCCGACCTGCTAGCTCCTTACCGCCCTGTTCGCTTCTTACCACTTGGCTCGCCACTCCTTACCACCCGCCTGCTCGCTCCTTATGGCTTGGCTTGCCACTCCTTAGAGCTGCTATGGAGGTGGGAGAGGCTCCCGCCACTGCCGCTATGCTCGCCAGCCATGAGCCCAGCGTCTGGTTGACTGGCACTCCCACTGTCAGCTGTGGGAGCACACTGACCACCAGGTCATTGTGCATTGAGCGTCTGCCCCCTGGTGGTCAGGGCGCATCATAGCGACAGGTCATTCTGGTTGTTCCTTCATAAAGGTCACTTCATAAAGGGCTTTTATATATATATGTATTATAAATTATTTTAGACACTGATGACTTGACATCAATCAGACTGCCCTCCCGAATGCTCTTTTCTGAAGCCATTTGGATGATCAATGTCTGTGGTCAAGAGAGATCAGTCAGGAAGCCATCGTACGAAGGAAAAGCAGAGCAGTGTACAGAGACTGGGCAAACCACAAGGATGGTTTGACTAAGGTTTCAATTCCAAACACAGAGGGTTGTGAAGGCAATCAACTTGTTTGTGGTTTGCTGGCTGGCTTGCTTACTTGCATTTAATTCTGGAGGAGATTCCGCACTGGTGATATTTTTAACCTACTCTAATCTATAGCCTCTGGAGATTTTTCCACCTTATGAAGCCCTGTCTCCTCTTTTACTAGGATTTATGCCAGTTACAAACCTTTCTATTGAACCTCCTCTAAATTTTCAATTGCTGAAATTAAATTACCTTTAGAAATAGAAATGAATATGTTGCGTTCCTTGTCTAGTAAGTGGTTTAATATCCATCACCTCATTTGAACTTTATGGCAGCATGACTCACAAGCTAGTTGTCTGTTATATTTATTATATCATTCACCCTAATTATTGCTTTCTTTATCCCGTTCTCTATAGCAGATTTGAAAATACTTTAATAATCCAGTAAATATACACATTATAGCCACTGTACCTGATCTCTAAGATATCGTCTACAATGTTCTTTCTATCTTTACTTAAATACACTTTTATTAGCATTCAAATTACATTAATGACTTTTGGACAATCATGCATTCCTTTCTCAATCTTTTTTGGACAGTCTATGTGGCTGCCACATGGCCATTTTCGGAAGGGCGGGTTAAAGAGAGCTCTTTTACAGCCTTGTAAAAGGCGATACTAAATAACATGCAGTTACTTTAAATGAATTATTTAGTCTGCTTTCAATTTGCAATAATCTTAAACTTTTAGAACTGTGAAAGGCCATAAATATCATCTAGTGAAATTCCTTCATCTAATACACTGAAATTACATCAAGGTGCTATACAAATAAACAAGATAACTAAATGATAATCAAGAAAGTTGGAAATTTATAAAATGCCAATAATCAATTTTTTCCCAATAATTAAATTCTTAAGTATACTGAGTGTCCCTTGAAAAAACACGGCCATTGTTATATTTCTCTGTATTCTACATGGAACATAGTACTAAGCTAGATAGGACAGTCATTAGTCATACAGTGGAAAGCCGAGGAAACTTGTGTCCCTTACTAGGCAGAGGTTATTTCAAAATTCTAATTCTCAGCTTCTTCATCTGAAAGATAGAGATTACAAATCCTAGTAGTTTGTTGTGAGGCTGACTTATTGTACTGTTCTCAAGAGGATTGACTATGATTTAGTAGATAACATCTATTATTAATTCAGTAAATATTCAACAAAAACTTAAGAAATGAACATTAGTACTAAATTGACATAATCGATATCATGCAAATGATTTTAAACTATGTATAAATCTTCATATTTATAAAGTTTAAAATCTTACTTACATTATAAAACTTATGCCAATAATAAAATATTAGGTTTTACATAATGAAATAGCATTAACATTTATTAAATGTTACTATAATTTATATTTGTTAAAATGTGATCAGAATATAAACATATATACTATATATGTTTGTGAGTGACTTTCCACTCAAAATACAGTACCTACAAATGTATTGGAGTTAGAACCTATGGGTTAAAAGCAGGAAAAGGACAATTTTTATGTGATATATGGATGATAAGGGACATAAAACAGGATACAAATCTGTAATGTGATTTTTCTGCAAAATAGCTCAGTGCCCTTCTCAATATAGGCATCATCTGTGCTGCTGCTGCTTATGCTGGCATCTGAGAAGCCTTGCACAATGAAATTCAAAGAGGAGCATTAACTGCGTGGATCCCAAATAGCAAGAGCTATTTATTTTAAGGAAAAGCTCAGAACTGTTATAATAAATTATATTCCATCGTACGGCATTTGATGTCTGCTCCTCTCCTTAGTAAAATGAGAAATCTTAAATATTTTTTTGAATAGTAACCTAACAGATATATCACTTAAAATTGAGAAAAAAAATCTTCCTTTATTTTTTTCTAACAGGAAATTACAATAGGTCAGGAGTATTTATATCTTTTGTAAACAACTAAGTCCCTGGAATTTAAAGGTGTAGCCAGAGCATTTTCTCCCTTGGTCGAAGATTGGTGCCTGCTGAATGGGATTTTCTTTCATTGAGCATCACATTTTAACCTCCCACACACCCACCAAAAAACAACATCATATACATAAAATACAAAATATATGCCAGGAACAAAAATCTTACTTGTGTCTAAGAAAAGGACTACAGAAAACTCACAATTTTAAAGTACAAATGGAAAGTTCTAAAGGCATGTTTACTTTAAGAAAGGATTTCCTTTTTTGAGGAACCTAGTATAGCCACATATTCATTTATTTCATGAGCAAATTAAGCATGACTTTTATATATTAACCATTTAGCTTGAGAAATGTGAAACTATACCTCAGGCTCATTCATAATTACTATAATGTTTGTCTTGAGGAAATGAATACATTTAACTGGAGAATAATATCACAGCTAGATAAATAAATAAATGATAGACAGATAGATGATAGAATAAATGCAGAATAAATATCACAATCAGATAGGTAGGTACTTAGAAAAGAATCCCTGAAAAAAAAAGTATTCAAGCTGAATTTTTTAAAAATTAAATGGTTCATCTTAATTTTAATGATAAACATATTCCTAAATATACTGCTTGAGTAACTGTCATCATTTCCAACATCAACAACTTTTCTGCTTTAGAAGCTGCTCATCCTAGTCTCTGACATAGAGTTCATTCTGTTAAAAATCAAAATCTAACCGTGTAAATTTTAAAAATCTAATTGGCTTTGTTCAATGATTCATAAATGAGGCAGCAGCGCATCTAGGAAGCAGAAAGGAGCTCTGAGGAACTGTACAAAATGAGAGACTTTTATGGGCAGAAGAGGGCAGGACAAGGAAGTTACCAGCAAAGAGCTCACTGTTGTGGCAAGGCATGCTACCTCGCTGGTGCAGCAGGTAGTTCCAGATGGACTGGTGTAAGAGTCCATCCCTGGGGACAGTGTAAACTATAAATTAGGCATTAAGTCTCCTGCTGGTGACACAGAGCTTAGCATAAAAGACTGCAATTTTTTTTTCTTTTGTTTGCAATTTTATGTCAAGAATTGGAGTTCATTTGTAATATATAAAATATCAACTCATTATGTTTTACACCTGAAAGTGAATAGTATTATAAATCAGTATATTTCAAGAAAATAAAAACAAAAAGAATTAGAGATAAATCTTATCAAATCTCATTTATGCATTTGTTGATATGAGTAAGATGAATTATTTCTTGGGACAAAGTCAGCCTTCCTATTATATTATACTGCCAGTGTTGAAAGTATAGATTTAGCATAAAGGACTCTATTTTGGGGTCTGTTGTCTCTTTCTTAACAACACATTAGCACTTCTTTACTTTTTTTAACTTAAAACAAAAATCCCCCCCCCCAACCACCACCAATAGCCTTTAAATTGAAAACAAGTTCCCTGAACATTGACTCTAAACTCCTCCACCTTCCATGCAAATGCAACCGAGTAAAATGTTCATATACTCACAGTCACCATTATACTGTTTCATACCTCACCACCTTTCCCCTCTGAGAATGCACTCTATTTCATACAAGTAATTTTGTGATCGTTTCTGGCCCAAACTGTAACTTTCTAAACTAATCTGACCTAAATTTCATATGTTTATTAGTTATTGCTTTACACTGAAAGTAAATCTGATAGCAAAACTTAAGAGACAGCATTTTATACAACTAATTTTTTAAATATATTTTTATAAGTTTCAGAGAGGAAGGGAAAGGGAGAGAGAGAGAGAAACATCAATAATGAGAATCACTGATTGGCTGCCTCCTACACGCTCCCTATTGGTGATCGAGCCCGCAACCCAGGTATGTGCCTCTGACCAGAATCAAACCCAGGAGCCTTCAGTCCACAGACGGATGCTCTATCCACTAAGCCAAACTAGCCAGGGCAATATACAACTAATTTTTTAATATTTTACTCAAACAAGTATTAAGTACTTTGTAGGCAAAAATGAACACCTATAATAATAAAAGTGTAATATGCTAATTAAACTGGACATCCTTTGTATGTCCTTCCGGACGACCTTCTGGACAAAGCCAGGGCTGCAAGGGAAACCCAGGTCCTGGGTGGCTGCTGGCAGCTGGAGGGAAGCCCGGGTCCCGAGTGCCAGAGGGAAGCCGGTGCAGGAAGGAAGGCCTACTCTTGCAGAATTTCTTGCATCAGGCCTCTAGTTATTTTTATAAAATATTAAAAAGTGTTTTATAGAATTTCTAGATTTCTCCAGCTTTGGAGAACTTTATTCCAACCAAGTCCCTTATTCCAACTGCCCATGAGCCAAGTATTTATAAACTTTTAAAGCTTTCCTAGTTAAAATTCATTTTCTATCTTTCCACGTCCATTTGGCAATAATGGGAGTGAAGCTGTAGTCACAGTAGGCTGCAGAAGGAAAACCCGGTTAAACATGAGACCACTGCGCCTTTTCAATCCCCACTTCTCCCATCCCTGCTCCAGGGCACATTCTCTCTTGTCTCTGCCATTTTCTTTTCAGAGGTTCAGGGAGTAGGGGTAAGACTATAACTGATTCCTTCCCAGACTTATTTGGAAACCAAGTAGTAATATAAAGAATCTTCATCTATATAAATACAGACATCACTATATTCTTCGTTAACTTTCCTAATTAAGAGAACTCCTTCAGGGTTATTTAAGACATCTTTTTCTCTCTCTTACCCATCTAAGATTTAGATTCTTGTTTCCAAAAATATCCTCCTTCTTCAAGCAGCATCTTGCCTTCCCAGGATAAAGAACAGGGAACTCATATTAGAACTCAGCACAGAAACCTGGACATTTTCATAAGAGCTACACACTGGTTAAAGATAATAAGGGGATGCCTTCCTAATTGGCTTCCCTTGCTGCTCGTGTGGAATAAACATATTTGTGGTCCTTTTTATAAGGGATGTATGTGGTAGATGCTCAGAGAACCCATTCCAAAGCTGACAAAAGCTTGCTAGGCTCTGTATCAACTTATCTATGGTGGTTCTCAACTCTGGCTTCATGTTAGAATCACTTTAAAGAATTTGTAAATTACCGATGCCTGGGTCCTCCCCTTAGAGATTCAGTTCAGTTATTCTGGAAGATTAGTTACCATTCTGGCCCAATGAAAGCCAACAGAATCAAATGTTTGTCCTGAAGCCAAGAAGGCCTGGGTTAAATAAAGATCTCCTTTCTCTATGGAACGAAGAGAAAATAATGTTATCATATTTATAGATGGGATCAGGAAAAAGTATCTATAAAAGCATATACTGTTTAAAGTTTGTGACAGCCTAAAAATAACCCTAATATAAAAATTAAACCTCAAGTTTATTTAAAATTAATCTATATCTATATCTATAGTTGATTTTATTACAGCTTTCTCCCATTTCCCCTCCTTTGCCCCCACCCCATCCTCAGGCCTTCACCACAGTATTGTCTGTGTCCATGGACTTCGCTTATACATTCTCTGGTTGATCTCTTCTATCCTCCCCACCCTCCTCACCTCTGAGATCTGTCAACCACGCCTCTGGTCCCATTTTATTCATCTGTTTATTTTGTTCTTCAGATTCCACATATAAGTGAGGTCATGCACTATTCATCTTTCTCCCACTGGCTTATTTCACTTATATTATACTCTCCAGGTCCATCCATGCTGGTATTACTTTAAGAAAACCAGTTACGTGTTAGAGCAAAGCCACAACAAAAACAGTGCAAGTACAGTGTCTAGAGTGACTCTTTCAAATATAACTGAAGAAATGTGGAAACTTATTTTCACATGCACAAATACTTACAGAGAAAGTAAAACATGTATAGGGAATGTAAACAAACAAACAAAACCCAAAGAGGACCAAGTGGTCAACCCGCTTTAGCTCATGACTGCTAAGTACGTTTGCAAGCACAGAAACAGCTCAACTGGTTTCAAAGTTTCCCATTGATTCAAGTTCTTGTCCTGGGTTGAGGGGGCTGCTTTGAAGGGGAGTGTTCGAAAACACAGTTGCATAGTCAGCCAACTTATTTCCCAAGGATTAATCAAAGCAAAACCTGTGTCATTAATAAAAATCTTTGCTTGACTAAGCCCTCTCCCTGGACTGGACTAAGTATGCATTTAAAGACTTTTTGGATACTTCCTTCTCAACTTTGATCAACTAAATATGGACAAAGAAAACTGAAAGATGTAATCTTGTCATCACTGAAATCAAGTACATTTTCAAATTCCCTAGGACAGTACATTTAGGACATAGCACAGGCTCTGTGTGCTTCACAAAGAAAATGATGGAAAACAAGTGCTAATCAGCCTAACTGCTTTTGTGCGTCGCCCACCAACAGAAAGATAAGCCAGCCTCAGTAAGGGCAGCATTAGCCAGCATGATCTCTGAGGCATTCGGTGAACCAATTTTCTGGTCATTAACTCAGACTCACTGTGTTAATCAGCCACAGACATAAAATAAAAAACAACTAAAGATTCTCTTTTTTTCAAACTCCACTTTAATAATCTCCATTTATTTTTTTGTTTTAATATATTTTTATTGATTTCAAAGAAGAAGGGAGAAGGAGAGAGAGAGAAAAACATCAAAGATGAAAGAGAATCATAGATCGCTGCCTCCTGCACACTCCCTATTGGGGATCAAGTCTGTAAACCAGGTATGTGCCCTGATCAGAGTTGAACCATGACCTCCTGATTCAGAGGTCAATGCTCAACCACTGAGCAACACAGGCCAAGCACTCTCCATTTATTTTTAAGAAAAAACTGCATTGCTTCAGAGGTCATTTTACTTCAGCTCAAGGTGTTTTTCTTTTCCAGGCGATCATGCTATAGATCACATAGCTTTATACCTATAGTCAATGAGAGACTTTAAAAATCATAGCTCTAGATTTTTTTTAACATTATTTGAGGGCATCTCCAACTTTCAGACTTTCTGATACTCCCCAGAGGTTGAAACCCAAACAGTGCTGATATCCTATGAAATGAAAATTGGCTGCGCAAATTCAGTGGCAGCGATGCCTAGCAAAATCGAGGCCTGGAAAGAGGTGAGTGCACAGAGGGTGCCTGAGGGGGTGCGAAGCAGGACTTCTTATTTGCTGTAAGGATCATTCCTCCAGTAAGAGAAAGTGCCTATTTCACTGCCCACTAGAGTATTTGGGAGTTATTTATGAGCTCTATCCAGCTGGTTTTTCAGAAACAGACATCATTAGTGAAAGCAATGAAGTTGGTCTATGGTAGACTATACTTGGGCAATTTATATCAAATGATATCATAGTTCACTCTATAAAAAAGTCATTTCATTTTCTGGTCCTTCTACTCAATATCAAATAATGTGAAAAGTAAAAACAAATATAAGACAATTCTGTTAATTAGATGATTTTCCACCTACAACAAAAAACTACTTGATATATTTTGTTCCTGGCTGGTTTTGTTGTCCTTTTTGCTGAATTACTACAAAATGGAATGTTGGACTGGAATCTAATGATAATCTATCTAAATAATCTGCAGATTTTTTTCCAATTCTACCAGTTTATGATCCTTTGATCATATTTGTAATAAAAATAATCTCATTCTTAGAATATAAAAAATAGCATGTAATTTATTTGCCAAATAATACCCATAGCAAATTGAAATTATGTCTCAAGAATAATTCACTTTCTTTATAATGCTATCACTGTCTCCCTGAAAAATAGAAGCAAAAAGGAATAAATTAGATATAAAATAATTCCCCCAAATCACTCTTTACTTATATAGTTTTGAAATTATTCTGTAAATTTCAAAGTTTACATTTTCTTAAACTATGTGTTTGCCCCCCCACACACACACACACACAAAATACACATCCAAGTTTTCTTAAGACTCTCATCATCTCGCTATTGGGTTTATGAAGATAAAAAAGGCCTCCTCTTAAAATTTATCTTTATTTGAGGAACTCATTAAGCATCTAGTGTATGGCTAGTTTTCCTTTTTTATATATACATTGCATTTTATTCTCTCATTTAACCATAGCTTTCTAACACACAGACTGTGGTAACACTCTTTGTCTTTCATTTCTGCTTCCCTTTTCCTGCCCTCCTATGAGTTATTGATCCTTTTGTAATGCTTCATATTGCCTTATCTAAAGTGTTATAGAGACAGCAGGATCACGGCTGCTCTGAGTTGTTCTGAGTTCATATATTCCTCTAAATTCTTCCCAACTATGCCAAAGCTGGCTCTTCCTCGAACCCTGCCCACTGTGCTAACTGTTGGGAACCTAGTCCAAGTTCCTCCTTTATCCTTTGCTCACTAGTTACAGGAGTTGGGTCTGAGCCCCTCTGCCTGGGGCTGGACCTCCTGGAATGCCGGGTCTCAGACAGAGAAGCCATGAGAAGTTTTGGGTGTGTAAGAATGAGTCTTTATTGCAGAAGCCAGTGGCCACACAGCCATCAGACAAGACAGTCCTTCACAGCCATCCCATACAGGCAGGCGGCCGGACACCGGCTGGTGACCAGATACATCTTTCCCACAAAGCAGCATTAGTCTCTACCCACAGCTATTAGCTGAGCAGCTGCAGGCTGCCCCAGACTGACCGCCTCACATCGTAGTGGTACCTAAGCTCTCTGGCTCAGCAGCTTCTCCCGTCTCCCCCGACAAGCACACTGGCTGGTTAACATGGTCGCTATATCTGCTCTCTCTCTGGGCTCCTAGCCTTACGTGGTAGCAGTCCCAGCTCTCAGCTCCTTTTTCATACTCCTCTGCTGCACACATAGGAGCTATATTCTCTGTGCTTGTGGCCTCTGCTTCTCTGAGCTCTCTAGCCTCTCTCTGCCCAGCTGCTCTCCCTTCAGCAGACTCCTGGTCAGTACCTGTATATTACTCCAGAGACAAAGAAAGCTGGTTGCCAACAGTGACATCAATCATATTGGCTGTAGAAGGGCACAGTGTAGCATGTGTCCTTGCACCCGCTCATGGTATCTTGACCTTGGGTGCCTCGATTAGGCTCATGCCTCAGAGCGGCCTTGGCCATTCTAGTATATTGACAACAAGGCCTCTGTGCTACCATTGGCCTTGACTATCTGGGGAACCTGGCGTGGTTCCCACAAGTGTTTTTGAGTATTTTTTAGTAGTTTCTCTAATACAGTATACATAAACTGATACAGTTAACTAATATTGATGTTTTACCATTTCAAATGAAAGGTATGAGACCAACATCTATATTCTTTTACCCTCTTTATATCTGGTTGTCATAAATATCTCATTTAAACATATAATAATAACTATGTCACCCAATACAATAATTTTGCTTTCAAGCACCAATATAATTTTGGAGACTCAAAGTAGAAGACTCTCATCTATTATATTTAACCACATTTTTCACTATATCATTGTTATTTCTCTAGTCCTGGTCTTTGATGATTCCTTCTCTTATCATTTCCTTTCTTGTTGAAAACCTCCTTTGAAAAGCCCCTTTAGCTATGCTTTGGTTTCTGTTCCCTAAGGAACTGATCTGTTATGTCTAAGCTGCCATTGTCCTGTGTGGATAGGCAGAGTATTCCCGTACTGCCTTCTAATGTCTTCAGGATCTGGAGTCATCTCTCTTTTGGCAGGACTGCTTATGACAACTTCTTTTGGTTTCCCTTCCATTGAGAATGCCATTGTTCCTGAAGGATATTTTACTCAGTAAAAAATTGTGGGGTAACTGCTTCAGCAATTGAAAAGTTCTGTGCTGCTTTCACCTGGCTCCCGAGGTTTCTGGAGAGAAATCTGCTGTCAACTGTATTGTTTCCTTTTGGGTAACATTCTCGTTCGTTCTCTCTCTCTCTCTCTCTCTCTCTCTCTCTCTCTCTCTCTCATTGCTTTCTAGATTCTTTGTCCACAGTTTGAGTATTTTGATTATGATCTGTGTGGGTGTGTATTACTTCAGGTTTATCTTGTTGGTATTTGCCCATCTCCTTAAAACTGTATGTAGATTTATGTGTTTTGCTATAGTTGGGAAATTTTCAGCCGTTGTATCTTCTAAATTATTTTTTTTTTCTGGTCCACTAGTTTTCTCCTCCCCTTCTGGGACTCCAAGGTCCTAAAGGTTAGATCTTTTATTATTGTCCATAGATCCTTGAATGCTGTTCACTTTACTATCTGTTTTAACACTGGACACTTTTTACTGATTTACCTACAAATTTACTAAGTCTCACTTCTCTCATCCCAATTAGGCACTTGAGTCCTTCCAGTGAGTTTCATTTGATTACTGTGGTTTCCAGTGCTAATATTTCAATTTATTTCTTCCCTATATCTTCTATTTCTTTGTTGGCATGTATCTTTTAAATTTTCAAGTGTTCCAATTACTTACAAAAGCATTTTTAGATTTACTTTAAAATCCTTGAAATTTGTTTCCAATATTAGTGTCAATTTTGTGTTGACATCTGTCTTTCTCATTAAAGTTAAGATTTTGCTGGTTCTGGATATGACTATTTTTAATTGGGTCCTAGACCATAACATAATTGTGTATAGTATGCTATAGATTCTGGCTTTTATTTAAATGTCCTTGCTGTTAGAAATATTCAAAGTGATGAATACCAAGAACATACAACCAAGATTACTTTATCCAGCAAAGCTATCATTCAGAATTGAAGGTCAGATAAAGAGCCTCACAGATAAGGAAAAGCTAAAGGAGTTCATCACCACCAAACCAGGATTATATGAAATGCTGAAAGGTATCCTTTAAGAAGAGGAAGAGGAAGAAAAAGGTAAAGATACAAATTATGAACAACAAATATGCATCTATCAACAAGTGAATCTAAGAATCAAGTGAATAAATAATCTGATGAACAGAATGAACTGGTGATTATAATAGAATCAGGGACATAGAAAGGGAATGGACTGACTATTCTTGGGGGGGAAAGGGGTGTGGGAGATTCGGGAACAGACTGGACAAAAATCGTGCACCTATGGATGAGGACAGTGGGTGGGGAGTGAGGGCGGAGGGTGGGGCGGGAACTGGGAGGAGGGGAGTCATGGGGGGAAAAAGAGGAACAAATGTAATAATCTGAACAATAAAGATTTAATTTAAAAATAAATAAATAAATAAAAAATAAATGTCCTTGCTGTTGACAGAAGCCAAAGCTCTTTTATCACATGCAGCGTCTCTAGATAGTCACTGGCCCAGAGACACAAGCATCTCATTAGCAGAGTGGGATGTTTATCTCCCATCTTCATTCTCATTCTTAATCTTTGGAATTACTGGTTGAATTGGTTCCTTTAGCTAAATCCTTGGTACATTTCAGGTGTTTTGAATTAGATACAATTCTCTGATTTTATTTTTGATTCATTCAACTAAAATTTCCTATTGTACATTTTGGTACTAAGTCATGATCCTACAATAGGACTTATTTGTTTGTTTGTTTAATCCTCACCTGAGGATATGCACACTGATTTCAGAGAGAGAGAGAAAAACATCAATCAGTTGCCTCCTGTATCCGTCCCAACCAGGGATCGAATCCACAACTTAGGTATGTGCTCTGACTTGGTATGGAACCCACAACATTTCCGTGTATGGGACAATGCTCCAACCAACGGAGTCACGCCAGCCAGGACCAATAGGACATTTTATTGACACTCCCAAAGGAGCTTTTCTAGATTCATAATATGGAGAATTATAAATTGAAGTACGACTAGTTGCAGGTATATGTGATAAAGTTTAAGCAGTGTCCAAATCTCAGCAAGCTGGACAGATGTCTATATGATAACCCATAGAGACAGGACATGGAAGTCCCAGGATTTATTCAAAACAGTGGTCTTAGCCAAGTAATTTTATTCTTGTCCAGGTGGAGAAAGATGTGATTATTAATCATGCCAGAATTAGATATCAGAAAAATAGAAAATTTATGCTTCAAAATTTATGCTGGATAAGTGAGAGAATAAAGAGAAAAGGAAGATGAGAAAGATGCTCAAGTTTACAAAAGGATAAGATGGAGGTGAATTAGGGACACTGAGATATAATACTGCAAAATTCAGGTATCTGTCCTGGTGTTCCTTTTACAAGGGCCTTGGCAAGATTATCTGGCGACTGAGGTGTGGCTGAGAAGGACTAATGGGTAGAGAAGGACTACTAGAGATGTAGATTTGAATCAAGGTCCAGGTTCAAGTTCAGAGAGCTACTAATAACAGAAAAGGGTAGTGTCCAAAGGAGAAGTAGTTACATAAATATAAGCAATGTGTTTTTTTAAAATATATTTTTATTGATTTCAGAGAGGAAGGGAGAAGGAGAGAGAGAGAGAAACATCAATGATGACAGAGAAACACTGGTTGGCTGCCTCCTGAACACCCCCTACTAGGGATCAAGCCCGCAATCCAGGCATGTAACCTGACATGGAATCAAACCATGACCTCCTGGTTCATAGGTCAACACTCAACAACTAAGCCATACCAGCCAGGCTGTAATGTATTTTTAAGTTAATTTACTCTTTCAATTTTAACATCTCTTTCCTATTTAAAGTCTTAGCTTCATGTATACCTTTAAAACAGGGGAGGGTGGGGGTAAGAGGGAGAGATCAACCAAAGGACTTGTATGCATGAATATAAGCCTAAACAATGGACACAGACACCAGGGGGGTGAGGGCATGAGTTGGGGGGGGAGGGAGACAATTGGGGCATAAGGACACATATGTAATACCTTAATCAATAAAGAAAATATTTAAAAATAAATAAAACAGCACTTTTTAATGATTACCAATACTATGAAGATGATATGCATAGGGAATATAATTTAATTAGCTAATTAGATCAGTGAAGTGATAGTAGTCATATCTTATCCATAGTCACAGAAAGAATTCAATATTTTTGAAGATATTTAAATGTGTCTCAATTAACTTAAAGGCTCTTATTTGGTAAACTAGTGATCTGGTGCATGGATTAGTGCACACTGAAAAAGAAATTAATTAGAAGGTAGCCAGCAGGGTGGGACTGGGCAAAACAGGCAGAAAACACCCTGGAGCCAACCTCCTGAGGTCCCTCCCCGGCCGGCCACACCTGGAGTGGTGCAGTGGCTCGAAAGGCATCTGCTGAGTTAGCGGGTCCTACAGGCAGGTGGGGTCCCTCGGCCTGGCCTGCAGGGATCAGGCCGAAACGGCTCGCCGACATCCCCCAAGGGGTCCCAAAGTGCAAGAGGGCACTCTGCAAAGTGGCTGTTATACAGGGTGTAGAATGCAAATGCAAGTGTGCAGTAAACCAAATTAAGGGCTGACAGTGCCTCAGCAACAACATAACCCATGGACAAAGGTAGAATCGCATGGCCCTGCGAGGAATCGGGCTCCCTCCTCTCTGGTTTCGGGGTGCGTCACCCGAGAACTGCCGATGCCAAGTCACTGCAGCTCGGCAGCTCCTGCGTTTAGCATCTGCCCCCTGGTGGTCATTGTGCGTCATAGCAACTGGTCAGACAAAGGGAGGGACACTTAGCATATCAGCCTTTTATATATGTAGATTATGGCTGTGTGTGTGTGATTTCTATGGGTTTACCCTAGTTTAAGTCTTAGCTCCATCTACACCTTTAAAACATTTCTAATGATTACCAGCACCATGAAGATATGTGTGAGAAATGTAATTTAATTAGCTAATAAGATCAGTGAAGTGATAAATTAGTCAGCCATAGACAACACATTTGACACCAATCCTCAAAAGAGGAAAAGTTATTTTCTAAAAGGCATATCAGCTTTAACACTGTCATGGTCTCATGACACTGAATTTTAAAGCCCACAGCACCTCCGAGATGAGGATGCTCAGGTTTGTCATTTGTGGGTGACAGAACCCTCCCAGGGAAAGGCTGAAGAATACCACCCAGTACCACTCAGTACCATTTCAATGTGTAGAAAATGAATATAATGTCTACCCAATGATTTTTCAGGTTCTGAGACTAAGTACAATATTTCTCAACAATTTCTCTGAAATACTCAGCAGGTTGTTAAACACTAAGTAATGTAATAAATTTGGTATTTTTTATAGCTTTAAAAGCAGAGATTTTGTTACGTGCCCGAACAATCTTAAAACTGATGGGGAAAGAGAAAGGCAAGCCTGGGCATATTCTCTCTTGAGTGCAGGGAACCTCTTAGTTCTTCCCATTCATATATTTTCTTTCTTTTTATTCTCTTGCCCTCTGGTCTTTTTCTCTGTCTCCTCTTCCTCCCACTCTCCCTCTTTTTCTCCTTCCCCTCTCCCCCTGTCTCATTGCAAATAATCAACACATTCTGTTAAAATTAAGTCAGTGCTTCACTGAAGTTGTACTGCTCAGAATTCATTTTTTTAAGCGCTTGGCCTAAATGTCATTAATTACCTTAACAATTAAATAAGCATGTATTGAAATCTTCCCATTTGGTGCAGTATGCTAGGCATTGGGGGAACACATAGAAATAATACGATACAACTCAGCTCTAAGTAGGAAAGAGAAGAAAATGTATAGCCATCATTATAATAGTTCAGAATACAACAGAGGATTTAAAAGTAATTCCAAGTACTATGGAAACAATCTGGGAAACTAATAGCATTGAGTATTCAATTTGCATTTCAAGTATTTTAATTTTCATGCATTTGTCTTACTATATGATTGTAATTCAGGCTAAGATGATTCCATGTTTACGTCTTATTTACTCCCTTTTCCTTTTTTATGCCATGTAAGTGAACTTATTAAAAGTATTCACCATGCTGGGTGGTACAAAAATAGCTTTACAGTTGTTTGTATGGAAAATAGTACATTAATAAATAATAATATAAGAATAAACTCCGTTTCACACATACAACTGTAAACCTACTTTTGCCTCCACCTGCATTTAATGGTAAGGTTGTATAACACACAACCAGAAGAGGAGGCAGGAGCTCTCACCAACTGAAGACATATTTTGAGAGTCACAGATATAATAAACAGAACAAAAGAGCAAGAACTAATGTTTTAGCCCCTAAACAGCAGGCATGAGCTTCTACTGTTGATGTTCGCCATTTTAATGAGGTAGCTTAAAACACTGAAATGAATCCAATTAGCCTTAACGTTGGTATTTAGTCTTATGGTGCACCTTCACCTCTGCTTACCTACGAACTCATTTGTAGGCTCAAGCAATCCTTGGGCCTAATTCATCAGCACTCTCTGACCATCCCCAAAGTGGTCTGTCTTGTCTGCACAGGACTGAACTCCAAGCAAATAATCCAAATGCTTAATCTAGTCTAGTTCAGCTGAAATTACATAAAAGTAACCCCAAATTGAAGTACTGTTAAAAAATATTCACAGAAAACAGACTTATTTTAAGCTGATTTTAAACGCATTGTAAGGGAAATATATATATAGAAAAATCTACTTTCTTATATGCACTTCAAAGGACACTGAGTTGGTTGGGATTTTTCTGGTTAAAATATGATTATGCAAAGTAAACAGTCTTTAAGATCTTTCTTAGGCAAATCTGCTTTTGCTAAATTTGAAAATATTTTGAATGCTGCCTGTTATGATCCTATTGAATAAAAACTAAAGATTAATACTGAGTCTTAATATCTTAATGTTAAAATCCATAATTAACTTGATTTCTACATAAAAATTATTTTAAAATATAATAAAGTGATACTGAAATTTGTACTTACTTTTCAATACTGAAAATATGCTTAAACTTATCTTACGCTGGGGTGTTATAAGCTAGCTATGACAAAGAGCTGTAAAAAAATAAAGTTCTAAATTAAAATAAGTACCAACCTCCATTATTTCCTTTTAATGCTTTTAGGATTCTAAGAGACTCCAGGCTTTCCTATAGTAATTTTTTATAAGTGGAGTTACTTTTTTTTTATTTATGCAAGAAACATTTACATTACTCTAGGCTTTGTTATTAATTTCATTAATTCCACTGAAATTATTTTACATAGAAGACAGAAAAAACTGGCATATAAAAAATAACAGCAAAGCATACATATTTTTCATAAATTTTTTTTAAATATATTTTATTGATTTTTTACAGAGAGAAAGAGAGAGGGATAGAGAGTTAGAAACATCAATGAGAGAGAAACATTGATTAGCTACCTCCTGCACATCTCCCACTGGGGATGTGCCTGCAACCAAGGTACATGCCCTTGACCGGAATCAAACTTGGGACCTTTCAGTCTGCAGGCTGATGCTCTATCCACTGAGCCAAACCGGTCAGGGCATTTTTCATAAAATTTAAAAAATAAAAAATAAAACATAATCATTGTGATACCATATTTCAAGCTAAATTCCAAGAAAATATATATTTTAATTACTAATAAGCATGAGAGATATGTGCATGGCTTTTATTTAATATCAAAAAAGAGAATATATTCAAAATTATAGAAATAAACTTCTTAAGGAAAGACAATCCCTTTCTGGTGACTATTATAAAACAAAAGAGAAGGAGAAGAAGAATGGTAGAATTAGAAAGATTCTTACATTTTCTATTAGTATTATATCTAGAATTACTTGATGTTCTTAAATATTTATACCTAACATCCCTATGAACTTCTTTTTGAAATGCAATGAGCAATTTATTTCTTGCTGTAAGAGACAGTTAACAAACAAAATAATGATTACATACTGAAATTTAAATTATTTATTTGTTGTGTTACAAAAAATATGGCTCAATATTTAAGCAAAGCTATTGATTCATAATCAAAACACTTGCTTCAACATTTGATTAAAATTAATTCTGAGTCCAGTAGCACTATAATAACATTTAGTGTCAATCATTTAAAAATTGTTTGGTGTCTTGAGGGAGAAAAGCTATTATCAGGCTGAAGAATTAATAAAACTGTCAGGCAAGTAAATAACCTGTCATAAAGCTGTTACTACTGATTAATCTCCAAAGTACCATCTCTTTCATAAATGAAGAAGAAATCTAGAGGCCACTAAGCCTAGCAAACATTCACTCAACTTGTAAGGGCCACCTGTACCTGATCTAAATTTCGCTGCTCCTGCTCTATGAACAATTTAAAATATTATTTCTAAAAGTGTTCATTTCATATTATTTTACAACAGGTGACCCGGTGCATGAATTCATGCACATTGAAAGAAAATTAGAAGAAATATTTTAATATCGCTATTTGCCCTTTCTCTATAATAGAAGTGTCAACCAAATTTACGATCAACAATGACAGATGGAAACACACATGCGATTGGCACCAGGAGAGCTTTATATGTATCACGCATGCACAAGTCAACTTAGCCTTTTACAGATATAGAATAAACTTGCTTAATTAGACCTGCTTTCTGATGTAGCTAAACTTTTTCCAGCCCAGTGAAGCACCCCAACTTCTCTTTCAGGTAACTGTCAGCAACAAAGCAGTAAATATCAACATGAAGCAGATTATTATTGTAGATCACACAGGGAGAACAAAGGGTAAAATTTTTAACTGTAGCAGTGTTCGACTATATTCTGCACAGTGAGTAAACCTGAAGTCATTTTCAAGGTCCACCATTTCTTCTTTTCAGTTGGATCAAGTTTCTAAGCTTTCTAAATCTCCGTTTTCCAGCTAATGAAAAGAAAATAGGATTCCACCAAGTGGACACTTAGCATATTAGCCTTTTATATATAGAGATAAGTGAGACATCAATACATTGCAGAAAACTTATAAAGGGGTAGGTCATAGGTCACCAAGGCAGGCAGAAAGGGAAGGAGAAAGGAGCATGCAAACAAAAAACAAGAGGGAAAAATGAAAGAGAACAACACTATCAGCAGAGGTATTGGTTTTAGTTGTATGAAACCAAGAAAGATTAAATAAATGATTTTAGAGAAAATAATCTATTTTTCAATTGCCAATTCTACATGAGTATCTTTTCCTGTTGATAAAGTTTAATCTGTTATCACATGGCTATATCTTGAATTATGTAACTATTAAGGGTTATAATTAAGAATACATATTTAAGTTTGTGGGGGAAGGAAAGATTCCCTCCGACCCCTCTTGGTCCTTATGGGTGGTTGAATACATAAGATGACATAAAGCAGATTTAATAGAAAAAAATCAAGTTTTAATAAATAAGCACGAGAAATTCAAATAAGCATGAACATTTCAAAGACAGGCAAAGTGAGGAATATGTCACTCTGGACTAAGGAGAGGAAGTAAGGGTCTGGGACTTCAAAGGTAAGTATGACAATTCCGGGGGAGGTGAAAAGAGCAAATGCTTCCTAAGCAAATGTTTGCTGGGCCATCTAGAGACACTGAGACCCAGAGAGGACTTTGATCCGGGGCCTTGCTAGGTCCTTCCCCCTCTCCCACACCTCTTCCCTATCACACTGGCTCTCTATGGGACAGTTCCCCCAGGAGCCCGCCTTCTTACACTCCCTTAGGATGGTAGGGGACAGTCACCAGTTCTTCCTGAGCCCTCTGGGTCTTAAAAAAATAACCTGTTTAAAATAATCAGTACCCAAAGGGGTGGCAAACTCTTCCCCCTCAAGTTCAATGTAGTTTTCTACAAGTAGAAAAACTTCCCTTGCAGCTCTGAGGACGCCTCTGACTGATGTTTCTGGATGTGAGGCGGGAGCGTCCACTTGGCGCAGCGGTGCTCTCTGGGGTCAGCGAGCAGGCAGGGCCAGTGCGGAAGCTGCTAGCCAGGCTGCCTGTGCAGAGCTGAGGAAGCCCAAGTGACATGTAAAATAACTTTTTCCAAATTGGTCTTTGGGTCCAGAATTTTAAGTAAACCGCTGGCATGTTGTTATAATATAAATAACAAAAATAAAACCCTATCTAAATCCTCATGTTATGAGCCCTCCTAGCAAATATGAAACATATGGTGCAAGGACGTGAGCAAACAGACAAGAGAGCTGCTGTTTGTTTCCAGTACTCAGGATGGAGGCTGCTAGGACCTGCGGAGATTGCTGCTCTTGCTCTCAGAACTGGACTTGTCTTGCCGCAGGCTCCACACAGCTGCTAAAGTAAGTGTGCTCTGCTCAGCAGGGGCTCTGGGGGAAAGGGCTTAGGTTCTGAGCTCCACTATGCAATTGTAATTTAAAAAATAATGCTATCCGGTGGGAACTATTACAAAGCATTCACTAAAAAATGAGTGTATGTCACTTTGTATATTCTTATAAGATAGGAATTATATCAGTTGGTTTTAAGTGAGAATTTGGGGGATATATTAAAAATAAACTATATGTTGAGAAAAAATACATTTCCTAACAAATCATTCATTTTACTTAACCTCATGCGGTTAGAAATGACGCAGATGGAGCCCTGAGAGAAATGAGGAGGGGAGCGTGGGAGGTTTGCTTTCCATGGATTCTTTTCTAAGAGGGAAATGATTCATGTGTCACGCCGATTTGTAAACAGCCCTGTATATCACCCATGTCAGAAACCTTGCTCCTTGTTTCTGGTGGGAAAGGTTCCCTGCATGTGTGGGAGTGAGTGGGACACAGAGCCAGGGGACAGATCTAACCAGGGCGCTTCAACTTCCTCCTGGTTTAAGCAAAGATTTTTTTACTTTGAGGCATTTAAGTAAAAGGCATTTAAGGGTAGTCCCACAGGTATTTAGACTTTCCCCATAGCGTGTTTCCTGAGCCCTGTGTGTGCAGATGTGTCCTGTAGAAACTACCCACTCCACTCTTCCTTAGCAGGCTGCAAGGAACCTCATCAATGGGAAAGAGTGCCCAGAAATACTCTGTAAATGGGGAACATCCATTAAGACCATATGAAAATGGGATATTTAAGAGTTTTAAAAGTATTGTCTATTGATTTGCTGCCTATTTTCAATCTAATATTTTCAAGTATCTAACTCCTGTCCAACGAGAAAATTCCCAATCAAGAGTTAACTTTATGTTTTGACAATTGCATCTTCCAGAAATTATTCAGTATTGGAATTGGATTTCTTTTTTAAAGTATATGTTTTTATTGATTTTAGAGTAAGAGAGAGGGAGAAAGAGAGAGAAACATCAATTGGTTACCTCCTGCACGCCCCTTACAGGGTATGGAGCCCAGAGCCCTGGCATGTGCCCTGAACGGGAATCAACCTGTGACTTTGGGTGCAAGGGAGGACACTCAACCAACTGAGCCACACTGACCAGGGCCAGGAAAAAAATGTATTTCTTCATTTCCCTTTTCCAAATTCCTCCAGCATCTTGAAATCATAAACCAAGTTTTCCCAACTCCAACCTTGATGGGTGAATAAATATCTCATATTTCTAAGTGCTTGATTCTCTGACATCTTGAATGAAGAGAAGGGGTTGCCTATTGGAAAATGGCTTATTTATGCTGACAAGTTTTAAGAAACAAAAGACTCAGAGCCTTGGATCCTCCCCCTTACCCGTCTAAAGCAATTCAGATAGAAAAACCTTCATAAGAGAAGGAGCTTTTCCCTTTGCATAATGTAAAGTAATGACAAGGTGGATCTTGGCAATCTCTGCTTGCTAGACTCACCTCTGTGTCCTATTGTCTCTGTGTATCCAGCAAGAATTCATTTACCAAATATTTGCTCTGTCTCAATTACCTGAGAATTGCCTACGTTTTCATCGAAATCCCAGACCCCTGCTTCCCTCTCTTTGGTCCAAAACAGCACAAAACTTCAACTGTCCAATTTTTCCTGGGTCTCACATTCTTACACTGTATATACATAAATAATAAATTTTGTTATTTTCTCCTGTTAATCTGTCTCATGCCAATTTCATTATTAAACCAGTCAGAAGAACTTTGACAGGGAGAAGGAAAATTATTTTTTACTCCCCTACATGTGTGCATTAGATAAGCCGATTTTTCAAATGCATAGAAGAAAAATCATATTAGTATACTGTCGCCTCTCTAAGAATTTAATTAAAAGTATCACAATTACTTTATTATAGGATGTTAATAAAAAATTTGCTAGAGGATTTTCAGCAAACTTAAAGTAAATAATTACTTGAATCAACATTTTTATTAAATTAAGTCATTTATAATTATGAATTTGATTCCTCAGCAATTTTTCATTAGAATATTAACATACTCATAAATTTTTGAAGGATAAAAAGCCCTTTGGCAAATTTGTTATCTATGAAATTCTTCAATTTATAGCTCTAATGTTGTTATAATTTATAACCTGAAGTTCCTTCTCAAGAGGCAAAAATCAGTCACAGTAAAAGCAACAATAACATTTTCATATTCCTTAGATACCTGAAGGAATAGTACTACCACCAAACTTATAAAACAGTTATAACTTAGTAGGTACTATATAGGGTGGGGGGAAAGTAGGCTTACAGGGCCAAGTATGTGAAACAGAGTTTATTCTTGTGTTATTACTTATTCATTTTCATACTATTTTCATTCTGAACAACCATAAACCTACCTTTGCTCCACGTGGCCTGCATAATGTGCTATTTAAAAACACACACACAAGTAAACAGCACTGGGGCACAGACCCAGTCCTGCAGACTAGAACAGACCAGGCTGCTCAGGCTCTTTCAAAGTCAATCTTACCCCCTAGCTTCCTCCCAGATTCTGCTAACTGCAGTCCCAAGTTCTTGAATGGCTATATGATTATTTGAACATATTCTATACAGGTCGAAGGATAATCCCTAAATCAAGGTGATTTAGTTAAGAAACAAATGATGAATAATTACTTAGGTAAGAAAATGCATGCTGCCAAGTTATCTATATATATTAGCATTATTTTGAATATTAGATGGTAAATAAATGGCAGGAGAATAGAAAGATAATGAAGGAAAGAATTAAGGAACAAAGTGTTTACTGCAATTATATCTATATAGGGAGCCATCCGCAACTACAGAGGAAAGATTATAGTTATATATGCCTGTTAGCAAGGCAAATCAAGTATCTACTGAGTGAAGGAACAGATGGTGGGAATTAAAGAAACAAATCATAAAATAATTTAAATACATAAATACTTGCCTTAATAAGCTATTACTAGGAAATAACCTATGAATTAAAAAAATAGCTATTTGGTCTACTTCACCCTCATACTGTGTGTGTGTATGTGAGAGAGAGAGAGAGAGAGAGAGAGAGAGAGAGAGAGAGAGAGAGAGAGAGAGAGAGAGAGAGAGAGGGAGGGAGGGATTGAGAGAGAGAGAGAGAGACTGATCATGGGGGCGGGCAGTGGTGATGGAGGTGAGAAGATAGAGAGGAAAGGAAACACTGAACAGAAATGGTGGATGCTAAACAAACCTGAAAATCAAGGAATAAAACGTGCAAAGGAAACAGAGGGTTGCCATCACAAAAGCAAAATCTGACATCCTAACTCCAAAAATGAGCAATTATGCCACATATTTCTCCCCCAATCAGAATCATAAAAGACAAGGAAATAAGAGCTCAGATACCTTGGGGAAGAAAGTCTGAGTGGTACCATCAGGAGAATAATCAGACAAAAGGTGGTGAGGGAAATCTAAGATGGATGATTATAAAAAGCAATTATAAATATCCGATATAATAAAAGGGTACTATGCAAATTGACCCTAAAGGCAGAACGATCTGGAACAACCAGTCACGATGATGCATACTGACCACCAGGGGGCAGACACTCATCACAGGAGCTGCCCCCTGGTGGTCACTGTGCTTCCGCAGGGGGCAGAAGCCAGAAGCCAGCTCATGCCTGGCCAACACAGCAGTGATGGCAGGAGCCTCTCCCACCTCCACAGCAGAGCTAAGGATGTCCGACTAACAGCTTAGGATATCCAACTAACAGGGAGCAGGCCTAAACCATTAGTTGGACATCCCCCCAAGGGCTCCCAGGCTGCCAGAGGGATGTCTGACTGCCAGCTTAGGCCCGATCCACCAGAAAGCAGGCCGAAGCTGGCAGGTGGACATCCCTCAAGGGGTCCTGGACAGCAAGAGGGCATAGGCTGGATTGAGGGCCCCCCAACTGCGAGTGCATGAATTTTTGTGCACTGGGCCTCTAGTCAATTATAGTTTTCTATTACAGCACATAAAATGATTTCCAAAACTTTGTGACTTAGAAAAATCAGTGTTCTTAGGTCTCATCATTTTGTGGGTCAGGAACTTGGGGATGACTTGGCTGGGCAGCTCATCTTTGCTCTTCACATCATCACCTTGAGAAGTTCAGCAGGCACTGGAGAATCTGAGTCCAGGATAGCTCACTCACAGTGCTCAAAGGTTATTGTTGGCTGTTCACTAGGAGAAGTCGGAGCTGGCTGTTGGTTGGGGGCTCAGTAGAGCCTTTCAGTCCCTCTCCATGGGGCCTCTCCATCTTCCTGGCCACATGCAGCTGTGTTTGTAGAACAAGTGTTCCAAGAGATAGAGATGAATTAAAAAATCTCAGGAAGTCAATTCTTTTGCATTACATTAGTCAAGAAAAATCACTAAAACTAGCTCAGATTCAATGGAGGGAAGCTGGGCTCCACCTCTCAATGAATGAAGGAGCGGAGGAGCTGTCGTTTTTCTACCTCATACACCAAGGTCAGTTATAACATCAGAAATTGCAGGTTGATTTGCAAATCCCCATTCAGTCCTTTTGAGAGCTAAGTTATGCTTCTTCCGAGATATTTTGGTCCTCCCTATTCTGGGTCTTGCCCAATTGCTAGTGTCCAGGCCTGAATGGCAACTGTGAAAGATCAGACCATTTCTTAGGTTACAGTCCTGGCCCCTGTGACAGTTACCTTCACTTCCTCCTCTCACACTTCCAGTTGTCTCAACTGTCCCTAAAGGTGGGCTGGACTTAATCTGAGTTGCCACCCTTCATGGAAGAATCCACAGAAATCTAAGTCCTAATTCCAACCTGATTGAACACATTAGTTTATTAATAACATTACTGAATTGTAATTCACATGCTGTAAAATTCACCTGTTTAATGTATACATTCACTGGTTTTTAGTACATTCACAGAGTTACACAACCATCAACGCTATCTAATTTTAGAACCTTCTTCTGCCCGTGGTTTGAATTTATCAATGACAGGCAGAATGAGAAGCAGCCTGGAGACAAACTGGTCACCTTCTACCTATGACAGAATGTTTTGAGAGGCTGTGGTTCCATGCGGCCTCTCTAGAGATGACCTGCTTGACCAAACAACCAGCTGTGGTTTCTTGTGAAACAGGTGACAACTCAGTAATGCAACAGCTTCACATTCTGAGTTCACTGTATCTCCCTCCACAGAACAGCCACAGCTCTATACTCCGCTACTCTCAGACTCTTCCTTTTCCAAGAAGTCCATTCCTTTCCCTGTGCTGTTCCTTCAGTCTACAATGCACAAGGCACGTTCCTAATCATTCACCCATCATCAGCTCATTTTTCTCTTAAGGCCCAGATAAAAACACCTACTGGCTAGTTTAATCACTATTTCCATTGATTTCTCACTGTCTTCCACTCACACTCCAGCGAAGCATTCAATGCATCCTGCCTGGATTCAGTCAGATTTCGTCATCTGTCCCTATCACCTGTCTCGTGTTATGATCACTTTGAAGCAGGTTTCTTGTTTATTCCACTTTGACTTTGTTTCCCCAAGTTTCTTGGCACAGTACCTTGCACATATTAGGGGATAATCAAATGTTCAAATTAGTAATAAGTTCCATAACAGAAAAAAATAGTATTTCAGATTGATGCACTAATATCAATTCCAGTATCAAGTGAGGTCAGTACAGCACCTCACCATCCTACTGGCCCGGAGGGTTTCATGCTGCAAAGGCTTTTAAATCATCAAAGCATAAAATGAATCATTTCATTGTACTTATCTTAGCATGAAGGAAAATCACACTAAAATTTGAAAACAAAGATTCAACTCTACATTCAGTTCTGTTCTAGGTAAAATTGTTTTCAAAATATCTATTTTCCATACAACAGCTTTGACTGTATTTCCAATAAAACTAAAGAACATGGAAATTTAATAAAACACAGAGAGACTCATGTTGCCTGAAAAATATCACAGATTACTCAGAATATTGTATTTTTCCCAGAAAATTCATATTCCTTTCCCATAAGAACACACTGTTGTAAGATATTAGTTAACAGTGAATTCTATTCAACCCCCTAATGCAAAAGTTTTAAGTGTTTATTGCCTGGTATGTTTCATGCTTTCTAATATTAGACAGTATCTTAAGAAGGGTTGCTTCTGTAGCAAATTTGAGCTTTGCCATTAATATCAGTGGCCTAGTACATTATTAAATACTGTTGTGCTAATTGCATTTCATCTGGAAAACAATTCATTATGTTTAGTGGAATTTACTAATGTGCTTCATTTTAATTTCTAAGACACCAAAACAAGCTCAAGTTATTACATTATACTAATAATTAAATGGTGGCTCATTTAAATGATCACAAACAACTAATGACACCGTATCATCCGTCTCTGCCTCATCCACACTACAAATTCTAATAACTTGCTACTGAGACAGCTCACGTTGAGATGTTAATAAATGGTTTTTGCTTTGAGCAATAAGAATCAAGCCATCCGAACAGTGGCTATGGGGGTTCAAATGATGGCGAGATTGGAGATTCAGAGTTTAACTCCCATCTTTCAAATATTTCAGATGCTGGTTAGGAGTCTGCCTCAAACATGCTTTACCTCTCACCCCTCATTTAAGAGCACTAGAAGACAGCCAAAAAGAAAGCAAAAATATTTCATGGCAGGGCTGCCAAATCAGAATATCAGATAAGCACAAACTGCTAGATACAGAGGTGTTAACTGATCTCAAGACATGTGGGAAAGCGATTTTAAAGGACACATGTGCCCTTTAGTGTCATAAATGGCCAGTCCTTCTCTTGGGGAGTCTTGCAAACTATAGATGAGTTCTCTGATTGTGGGCACTTTCTCAGGACTTGGCTTCCAGAACTTCAGACTGGATTCGACTTTCACAAATGTTATTTGTAGCAAATCACGATGATGTTCATGCCAAGGCAGCATCCTCAGTGATAAGAACCGCTAATCCCATATTTATGTGCATTGCCTATTCTTGCACACATATTTTCCTTTTTTTTTTTTTTAATATATTTTATTGATTTTTTTACAGAGAGGAAGGGAGAGAGATAGAGAGTTAGAAACATCGATGAGAGAGAAACATCGATCAGCTGCCTCCTGCACATCCCCCACTGGGGAAGTGCCCGCAACCCAGGTACATGCCCTTGACCGGAATCAAACCTGGGACCTTTCAGTCCGCAGGCTGACGCTCCATCCACTGAGCCAAACCGGCTTCGGCCATATTTTCCTTTTTTAATAAAAACTATATATGTTCATTCTGCTCTGATAACTCAGCCACCACTACCTATAAAATTTTATTCTGAGAATGATATTAATGTGAGTTCCAGGAGAGCAGGGATCTTCGTCCATTTTATTCAATGATAAACACCAACTACAAAATACACTTTAATGCAATATATTTGGGTCTCAATAAATACTACTGAAGGAAGATTGGAAGAATAGAATGATGAAAGGAAGAAATGCATAATGAAAAAAAGGACAAAAGCTTTATTAACCCATTAATTAATTTTCTCTATGTACCTGTACTGTCTCTTTAACAGCAATGTATCAGTAAGAGAAACTGACATTGAGTTATTTTATCTACACTAATAAGAGAAACATGCAAATTGGTGTCACTTCACTACGCCCACCAGCCAATCAGATGAGTATGCAAATTAACCCAACAAAGATGGCGGTTAATTTGCATACACAGGCACAGAGCGAAGACTGAAGACAACATAGAAGGAAGCCAAGTACTGCAGAAGGGAGCAAAGCTGCGGAGAAGCAAGTAGGGCGGCGGGGGTGTGCCGGGGTCCAACCCCAGCGGGTCCAGGGGTTCCCAAAGGTGTGGACGGAGTCGGTGAAGAAGGAAGGACACGGAGACAGGGTTCAGTTGATCAGCAGCCTAGCCAGGATCTCTAGCCCGGATCTCCAGAGAGGTTCTGCTTTGGATTTCCAGCGAGGTTCTGTAGCCATGTTCCCTCGCTAGGTTCTCTAGCCAGGTTCTGTCCAGGCTCTCCAGTCAGGTTCAGTGTCCAGGTTCCAGTCAGGTTCTCCTGCCAATCTCTGTAGTCAGGTTCAGTCCAGAATCCCTTGCCATGTTCTCCCACTAGGCTCTGTCTCTAGGCTCCGAGGCCAGTCCCTGTCCAGGATCCTCCGGCATGCTCTCGCCAGCGAAGTTCTTCTGTCCCTAGAGAATGTTCTGTGTAGGTTCTGTGCCTAGGCTCTGTCTCTCTTGGTCCTGTCTTCCAAGCCCTGTGTTCTTAGTTCTGTGTTCTGAGTTCTGTGTGTTTCTGTCTTGTTACAACTGTATTTATACCAGTTGATTCAATCCTATCAACCTCTATTACAAAGGTTAGGGCGTTTCTTATCTCCATTCCAGGGAGAAAAGATTATGTAGTTTAAGCATGACTGTTCGTAGTTAAAGGGATTAATTACCCGCCTGGCACTTAGTTGAGGGGTTTTATTCCCTCCCTAACTTCAGGGGAAAATCCCTACCTGGGGAAACCACCTTTCTCAGAGACCTTGGTTAAAACACATAGTGCCAAGAACAGTATGCCATATATGCCAGGTCCCTTGAAACAGCAAGCATGGACCGGCTCCCGGCAAATTCTCCCTTTTTTATTTTTTTAAAAGCAGGCATTAAAAAGAAAAACCTGAAATGCTCTCTTGTATCCATTTTAAGAGTAGGATTGGCGCTTTCTGCTATTACCTGAGTCCTGATCTATCATCCCAGGGAGAGCTTGCCAATCCTGCACTTTCCCAGGGTAGAAAGGCTGCAGTGGGGTTAAGGATAAGGCTCCTTGGGCCTACCTCCTCCCATGCCATTACATTTACCTTTCCTTCCTCAGAAAAGCATGGACATACTTCTTGTATAAAACGTTCTGTCTGACTGGGAGTAACCTTAATTCCTCTGCTAGCAAGCATATATGTTAAAAGATCAATACAGAGTCTTTTTTCTTTAGACTCAGTATGGCACATCTTCTTAATCTAAAGATCAATACAGAGTCTTCTTTCTTTGGACTCAGTATGGCACATCTTCTCAATCTAAGTTCTGTACTATCCACCTTCTTACCCTATTTATCCTCTATAGGGGGGTCTGTAGCACCCTGGTGGAGTCCTATCCGTCCCGAGTGTGGGGTTCTCAATGGGGGGGGGCTTACCTAAGGGAATCCTGTTCCAGGGGTTCCCAAAGGTGTGGACGGAGTCGGCGAAGACTATCCACCCTCTTCCTATGGTGGAGTCCTATCCATCCCGAGTGTGGAGGTTCTCAATGGGGCGGCTTACCTAAGGGAATCCTGTTCCAGGGGTTCCCAAAGGTGTGGACGGAGTCGGTGAAGACTATCCACCCTCTTCCTACGGTGGATTCCGATCCGTCCCGAGTGTGGGGCGCTTATCTAGGTGTCCCTGTTCGGGCGCCATATGCCGGGGCCCAACCCCAGCGGGTCCAGGGGTCCCCAAAGGTGTGGACGGAGTCGGCGAAGAAGGAATGACACGGAGACAGCGTTCAGTTGATCAGCAGCCTAGCCAGGATCTCCAGCCAAGTTCTGGTCTCGATTTCCAGAGAGGTTCAGCTTAGGATCTCCAGCCAGGTTCTGTCCAGGTTCTCCAGGCAGGTCCAGTCACCAGGTTCCAGTCAGGTTCTCCTGCCAATCTCTGTAGTCAGGTTCAGTCCAGAATCCCTTGCCATGTTCTCCCACTAGGCTCTGTCTCTAGGCTCCGAGGCCAGTCCCTGTCCAGGATCCTCCGGCATGCTCTCGCCAGCGAAGTTCTTCTGTCCCTAGAGAATGTTCTGTGTAGGTTCTGTGCCTAGGCTCTGTCTCTCTTGGTCCTGTCTTCCAAGCCCTGTGTTCTTAGTTCTGTGTTCTGAGTTCTGTGTGTTTCTGTCTTGTTACAACTGTATTTATACCAGTTGATTCAATCCTATCAATCTCTATTACAAAGGTTAGGGCGTTTCTTATCTCCATTCCAGGGAGAAAAGATTATGTAGTTTAAGCATGACTGTTCGTAGTTAAAGGGATTAATTACCCGCCTGGCACTTAGTTGAGGGGTTTTATTCCCTCCCTAACTTCAGGGGAAAATCCCTACCTGGGGAAACCACCTTTCTCAGAGACCTTGGTTAAAACACATAGTGCCAAGAACAGTATGCCATATATGCCAGGTCCCTTGAAACAGCAAGCATGGACCGGCTCCCGGCAGGGGTGGGGGCGAAGCCCGCCTCGGCAGGTTTCGCTCCCTTCTCTGCTTCGCTCCAGCCGCAGGAAGCCCTATTCTTTCAGGAATCTTCCTGCAATGGGCCTCTAGTATTTAGATATTATAAGGTAAATTTGACTACATGATAGCCAAATAGCATTTGGGGCATGTTTAATATTTCTTATGGTTATTTTAGTGTCTGCCTGTTTGCTATCTGTGAAGATTTACAGAGGAGTTAATATTACATCCTCCCAATACCAGTAAGAACATGAAGAAATTCTCATTTAGGTCTTTCCTTTGGAAAGGTCCATGGAGTCAGGCTGGTATCCAAGTTAAAGACACCATGTCAGACCATCCTCTTACCATGCACCATCACAGGAAGAAGAATGTCTAAGAAGACTCAGAGGAATGAGGGTTTTATTGCATCCAGTTCACTGATCTGACAGTTGACTCTGAAATATCACTTTAACATAAAAATCCAAAACCAGACTCAAGCTATATGCCAATTCCCTTCTCTTTGTCTCTACTTAGCAGAACATTTTTCAAAACAATGCCACACCTGCTGTGTGAACATGTTATTCCCCTGGTACAAAAAATTAATTTCTTATTAATATCATGCTCACAAAAATGTCAAGGCAAATTTCGGGGGGGAGAAAGCACAAATGAAGGTTTAGCTGGGCCCAGTCAAAGGAGAAAAAAGCCAAGAAATGGTGAGTTTTAAAATAAAGTTGACATGAAATTCATTTATATTTACCATTTAAATAAAATAGAAAAATAATTTTATCAAAAAGATTTCAATCAACAAATATTGAACAAATGGCTCTAAACCACTCATTTTAAGCTTGCTGTTTTCAGTGTCAGCAGTCGGACATCTCCCGGGGATCCCAGATGGGCACAGGCCGGGTTGAGGGACATCCCCTACCCCCTGCACAAATTTCATGCACCGAGCCTCTAGTATACATATAAGTATTTAACCCATGTCCAAGTTAACCCATGAATGTATGTCAGATTACTCAGATTAAAAATGCAGAGGATAGAAAATATATTGGATTATGGCAGGGGTATAGACAGAAATAAAACTAGTGAAAAATAAATTTGTCTAAGGATCTGAAAGGACTTCATTAGCAATGCCGAAAGTATTAGGATGGTCATGTAAAAAGGCCGTAAATCCATCCTCGCCCTCTTTCTAATTCAAGTCATACCTTTCTACCTAGAATTTCCACTAGAATCACAAGCCCAGCATCTCTCCAATGAGCTCCAGGAGTACAGCCTTTATACACTGTTGTAGCCCTCATCACACTTTATTATTGATATGTTTACATTTCTGTTGTCCCATCTAGAATATAAACCCTAAAAGACAGCATCCTTTCTTTTTTAATTTCATCATTTTTTTAATCTCTGTGCACCAAACCTAGTAGTGACAGGTGGTACATAATACACATGAAATCAGTGTAAGTAGAACAGATGAGTCCCATCTATGCCTTCCAATCAATAACTTCACCATGTGTCCATCTATAAGGATGGCATCAACCCACACTTTGGAGTCCCTTTCAGTTCTATTTATTTATTATTTCTCATACCCAAGAGCCACACTGACTTTACTTTTGCCATATCTTTCCTGCCCATCTCTTCATCTGCAATTGCACCGTTACCATTTTAATTGAAACCATCACTAACTCAAGCTTCCTAACTTTAATTTCTTTTTCTTCCTTTTATCCTTATGCTTATCTACTGCTATTGGTCACAGAGTTTGATCACTTCACTCCCTAAACTTTCAAATTTACACCGTACATTTTTTTAAACATCTAAAATGCTTAGAAAGAAATTCCAAACCTAGGCCCATGTATGCCCATCTACCTTTCCAGGCTCTCCTCCCACAGATCCCCTGCACAACTCTGTAGGATTTCTCAATACTTGCCATTCCCCAAACATGCCTCTGTAACCTCCAGTCCCTCCACCTTTGTTCATAAAATTCTCATGACCTAAAATACTTTACTTTTTTCTTAGAATTTCAACCAATTAAAACCTAGACTATTTTCAAGAGCCATTTAAAATGTTACTTCCTATTTGACACATTTTTGGATCATTCCACCAAACTTTCAAATGTTCTCTCTCAAGCTTTATGCTTCTCCACACGACTGCCTTCTGAGTCTCTCTTTAACTAGATGGCTTCCTGGCACCTCACACGTCATTTTCAATGCCTAAAACATTATTTGATCTTCTGTCATCCTCCACCTGCTCTTCTCTTCTTTTTCTTCATTATCAGCAAGCCAGAAATCTAGATTTCTCCCTTGCTCTCAACATCCAAATTGGTCTAAACCCTGTGTATTATACCTTCTCAATAACTCAACTCCATGCCCTCTTGACTATCCCCACAACCACGTCCTTAGTGCAGGGCTGTTTCATCTAATCTAATTACCTAATTAAACTCTTTCAGTGACTACTCACTGATCACAGAGTGAAGTCCAAACATCTTTAAAGCAGGACATATGCACCATCTGTTTCTAGCCCATCTAATCAGTCTCACCTCCAAACACTTCACCTCTTCTCACCCTATATTCAGACAAACTGAACGACATCCCATTCACCAAAAATGTAAGTCTTCTTCCTGCCTCCACCCTATGTCCTAAGTGACAAACATTCTTTCCTCCTCTATATCCGCCACTTTTTATCCATACTCGCATTCCCTAACACTCAGCTTAAATGTCACCTGCTCAGAAACGCCTTTCTCCTTCCGAGCAGAAATATTTTATTTTTGTTTCTACCACAGCCTTTTACTCATAGCCTTAGCACATCCTGTCTACATTATAGTGCCATTATGTGTTTACATATCAATTTTTACACTAAAATGAAGACACGGAGGGCTGATGCCCTGAAAATACTCACTGACATACCCCCATTATTAATACAACATGTGGCATACAGAGAGCATTCAATAAGCATTTGTCGATTCAAAGGCTGGAAATAACTTTGAGTTAATCTTGTCACTTTCTGCACTACATTCCCCACACCCCAAATGATCAGTTCATTCATTAAAAATGGCAGAATAATTATATTACAAACTCTATCATATATTTCTTTGTGTCAAGAGGCTTATCAAAAAAATCTGATAACCCCATCTTTCATTAAAACTTATCTTTAATCCTAATCCCTCTATCAGTGGTTCTCAACCTTCCTAATGCCGCAACCCTTTAATACAGTTCTTCATGTTGTGGTGACCCCCAACCATAAAATTACTTTCGTTGCTACTTCATAACTGTAATTTTGCTACTGCTATGAATCGTTATGTAAATATCTGATATGTATTTTCAGGGGTCCGGGATTGAAAACACCTATTTTTATCCCTTCCTTTCACCTATCTGTCAATCCTACTGTGTTGCTTGTTTCTCCTACTTTCCTTCAGCTCACTCCACTTTCTGGAGTCAATACCTAGTTTAAAGCAAACAGAAATGATTGCTAGGTTTTTTTGGTACCAATTTGTACTTAGAGTTAATGACCACCAGGCAATATTAAAATAACAGATCACAGAAAATCAAAAATAACTTATTTTAAATTTTTATTATGCTCTTTAAAAGAATAAATGATAATTCATCATTATGATTCTAATACTATGAGTATAACTACTATATTTTATTAAAACATGCAATTTAAAATTATTCTTTTCATAGCTTTATTCATGAGAAATTTATAGTCAAATTTCCTATTAAATCCTAGATGGAATTTATGTATTTTGGTCTAAGAGACAACAATATATCCTGTAATTAATTAAAATGATTTGACTAGGCATTTGCCATATAAAAGGAACGCTTAAGAGCTTATTTAGCCCTAAAATTCTATGATACAAATGCTTTCTGAGTGAAAATAACATCATACAGGGCACTAGACCTTGTCCTCAAAGGAAAGCAAGGAGAAGTAACTTGCAAAACTGACATTACATTTCTTGTAACTTTTAGCTAATCTTCCTTCCTCTCTTATGCCCCTGTGTTGTTCAAAGTAATATCCCAATGAACCCTTCTATTTCATTAAAGGCAACTGATAGTTTCTGAAAGAAATCACTGACTCCCTAATGTATGGTTACTTCAAGCTACTATAAATGACTTTAAATTCATCCCGTTAAGAATTACATTAGAGATTTGTTTTATGATATCTATTAATATGCTCAATTAATATATTAAATTTTACAAGAGAAAAGGCCCTGACACTAAAGACAACAACACAAAAACTAACATCTAATTATGGGACATTACATTATGTTGTATTAAACAACTCAGAAAATTGTGCCCCACACTTGGGATAATGACAATAATAATAGTTAAAAATTAGTTCCTTGATAATTCAACATACTAGCAATTTCTAAAAGAACTAAGGACTTTTTTCTAGGAGGCCTTCTGCTCTGATATGCATCAAATAACACAAAATACTTTTTCAACCACTTTAGGAACAAGATTGCACGGAGCTAACTCTGTAAACACTGTGGTTTTAAGGGAATTTTTAAAGAACAATTAATGTGCTTAAAATTTTCTGGTATCAAAATAGACATTTTATAATCAATATTTACTTTTATATTTTAATTAACTGCTTTATCACACCAAACGATATTTTACTGAAGTTCCAAGAATCACCAATATTCCATGCCTAACTGACTCTGAGACAGAAAGTTAATCGTTTTGTGCACTCAATTCATTTTATTTCCTACTGCTTTCCTCTTCAGTTTATTAATATCTTTGCTTTGGAAAGACACACAGCCCCTTGACAAAACTAAGCTTAAACATTTTTCTGTGATGTGTGATATTTACTGTGGGCTGAGAAAAGAATGTCATAACCGTTGTGCCTGATTATGAGGCCCTAATCTATGCAACAGGTCACTTCGGTGCTTCTGGGAAATCAAACAGCATCTTCATCAACAACATCAGAAAACTTCTATGACTTAAAACAAATGAATTACAATGTTAACGCTTTGAAACTGCATTAGGATGCCAACCTGATGAAATCTATATGTTCTATGTGTTGTGGGGGTAATTGTAGTGACAGAAGTCTAAATTTCAATCCATTTTAGCCTCTAAAATGACTTATATTGACTACTTTTAAATATCATCATGCCTACAAACAATCAATTGCATTTTGTCATTTGGAATCAACTGGTAAATTCTGAAACTGAATCAGGTCCATTTAGACCTATAGTTAAGGTACTATATCCATTGTTTATATCACTTATATTTGTAAAATGTGTCAAGTATATCATAACAATTTGCAAAACATAAAATTTTTGACAAGACCTTTTAATGAAAAATAGAATTACAATTCAGAATTTCTATGCAAGGGCATTTGTTTCATCAATCATAGAAAACTCATAAATTACACTTCTAGAATGTAACAAAAACCAAAGAGAATGTACATCATTTGCTATGAGAGGATTTTAATAACTCAAACTAAATTCTGAAAATAATGCTTAAATTCCCAAACATTGGAATCTGGGTTGAATCTCATAATTACATGTTCCTTAGTCTACAAATGAAAGTTTACTCAACACTAAGGCAGAAACAGAATCACATGTAACTAATGCCCACTGAGAAAGGTACTCTGTCAGAGCCCTTGGGGAAACATGGCCTGTCCTGGGCTATCGCTAGAACCCGATGGGCATCTGTGCTTTGGAGCTTCTGGGAGAATATGTGAGGGGGGTTTGAGGTTGTTACTAAGTCCCAGGCGATACAGAAGTAAGGATGTTTCCAAGAGGAAAGGCAGACTTGAAGCTATAACCTAGAGTGAGGGATAGGGATAGGATGAGGGGAGAGGGAGAGAGGCTTGGAGTAGGGGGTGGGGACGGGGCAGTCTTGAAAAGAATGTCAACCATGAGTTAAAAGAGACATATTGGTAACATATCAGAAACATCAAAATATTAATCAAGTTTCACCAACTTAAAAGGGACTTGAATAAAATATGGTTTCTCAAGAGCTCTCTTTGCCAGACCTTTGTAGCCCTAGATGGAGCACATGTCCTAATTTGCCCTGGCCCACTGGTACTTACCCCTCTTTCCCAGCAAAATTCCTAACAGCATCCCCATTCCTTCTCAAATATGTTTCCTGGTTTGCATAATTAAATTACACGGTAAGTTCGGAGTGAAAAGCGGACCCTGAGAGAATGCTTTGTATGCTACAGGATTTATTAAGGAAAAGCTCCCGGAGGAAACAGGCGAGGGAATGAGAAAAGCTGAATAGGAAAGGGGAAGAAGACAAGGAGGGTGTGAGTTTATGCAAAGTCCTACTGAAGATGGCTTTCTCTGTATCCCTCAGAGACGTGTGGAATATGTTACACCTCAGAGCTGATCCCAACCCAAGGGGAGGGAGCGGGTTTTCATTATCCTGTACCCAGGTCACTGGCAAGGGCGCTCCCAGGAGCTTCCAGGTGTCTGTCGGAGTGGGTGACATAGCTCCAGGGGCTGAGGACAGTCAATCAAGGAAAAGCAAGCGAGAGCGATGGTTTTGGCCATGAACGGGCACAGAGAGATAAAGCAGAGACAGAGGGTCAGGACAAAGCCCCAGGTTGTCACTACAGTCACCCATGAGGATCCTCCACAGGCTCGCAGGGGACTCACTCGGGCCCATCCTGTAGATTGTAGAAGACCCTTGCTAACTTGGGTCATGTGCATGCACCAAGTGAGTCTCCCACACTGCAGGAAACTGTACACTGAGTCTTTACGTTTGCATATGTGTGCATGCTCCTGGGGAGAGAATAAGACTTTCTTCAGATTATCAAAAAGTCATGATCCAAATGAGATATATAGACTTTCAAGGAGACACTGAAGAAAACCATACAAGTGTGCGTAAGTCTTTAAGTAAAAGCAAAGCTGGTCCATTTCCCCAGTAACCTCATTTAGGAGAGTGTAGATTTTTCAATTTTTGTATATGCTCCTCAGAGGTGAGAAGACATAAGCCAGGGAAAAGTAATGGTGTCAGAACCTCAGAATCACCAGAGGCCTTACGTCAGCTCTAGTGACTCTGAATGTTAATCTCACCCTCATATTCCTAGTGAAGAATATATCTGGGCAAATGAGCATTACAAAGATATTATTCCTTTTCCCTTGCCAACCTACCAGTGAACTCCAGATTCACTCAATATCCAATCAATAAAGTTGTCAGACGCACCTTGGTGAGGTGGTAGGAAATGTGGAATAAGCTACTTTCATGAGTGAGCTAACGAAGTTTCCCATTTTATTTCTATGGCGCAACTCCACTTTGTACGGCTCCCTTGGGCACAGCGCTGTGACACAACGGCTAAGCAGGCCAATGATGAATAATGTATGCCTTTCCTCCGCACACAGCGCTCCTGACGCCTCCTAAATCTTATTGGCCTCGCCACACCTTCAATGTGTGACATTAGTGTTTGTTCATTTATTTCGGAGACATTTAGCAACATTTTAGTACAAGAGATGCAAAATCGCAGTTGCTCTTTCCAGCTGGGATCTTTAATTTTCCACTCTGAACTGTGAAATATGTTATTCTTAATTAAACACTCTCCATGTCTAATTTTAAAGGTATTTTCTATCCAGTCATTCTTATCTCTGATATTTCATTATATTACAATTTTTCTATATCATTTAAAAAGAAAAAGTTCACCAATGAGGTAGATGCAAAAATAACTCCCATATGAAAAGTTTGCTAATTAATAGAGTATTGTTTCTTCATATAAGTTGTGTGTTGGCTAAAGCTTCTATGTAGCTATTATTACCACTTTAATATTTAATTTTCATGTTATTATGGCATATTATTAACAGCTGCACGGAGAACTCAAAGAAAAGGAAGAAAGAGAATGCCAGATTAAAATCAAAAAAAAATTTACACCTGCTGCATTTGTTTTTCACTTTCAAGTTAAATAAACTAACATTGAAAAAGTATTCTTAGGAGAAGAGCCAAAGAAACTTTTATGGAAACGTCTGTGTGCGGGACTAGGAGACTATTTGACTATATTGCAAAAAATAAGTCCATGGATTGTTTCGCAAATAGAAATCGACCTGAAACTACCAGATTGACAAGGTTTTCATTGTTGAAAACACCAGTAGAGTGAAACAACTGGTTTTATTTACTGAATTTACTGGCTTTTTCACTTAGCTGTCCATTTGTTTAAATAAATTATTGGGGATAATAACACAAGATCTGTGGTGTTCTCCTCCCTCCGCTGTTAGGCTGCCGCTTTTCATTTACTTTCTCTGGATTCAAAGGGTTGTAAGTGCGTGAGTAATGCAACTCTAATGAGGAAGGCACACAGTTTCTTTAATTAAACTTATCTGCCTGAAGCATATGATATGTTTTAAAATAGCAGTAGCATTCCACTTTGGGATCTCTGGTGCTTTAATTTTTCTTCTTTCATTAAAAACCTCAAGATGTGCCTGAGATTTTTTTTCATACTTGTATAATAAGTTCAAACTAATTTTAAGTCACGACCTATATAAAGAATTTTTAAACCTCCCAATCATGTCTTTCTAAAGGTTTCATTTCAACAAGAGCTTTGCTTTAAAAACTTCTAGTTTAAAAATAGCATGCAGTTTCTATTTTCATTTTGATTCCAATGATTATAAAATCAGAGAATATCTGTTATTCTAATTTTAGCAAAATATTCATACAGACTGATAAGCTGACTCCTCTTTCACTCTGATCTCTTCTTGATGAAATCCTTTTATTTAAATTAGGTTTCTAAAAATTAAACAATTGTGATTCTTGGAACTTTGTGTAAATAAATCTTTCCTAAATCCAGCTGGCCTGTTGAATCAAAATCTTAAATGCTTTTTAATTGACTCAGTAAGAACTTTGGTAACACATGCATGCACACACACACACACACACACACACACACACACTTCTAAGGCTTTGTTGAGAAATAAATATGCTCAGGTCCATATAAAATAATCGTATTTTCTATCATATTATACAAAAAGCCTTACACGATTCCTCTTCCAAATGTGAAAACTTTTGTCCTGGAGATTGAAGTATGTACACTGAAATGCTCAGCATTATTGAGAGCCAAAGTAAGGCTAGGTCAAGAATTTTATCAAGAATATAAACATGTTTAATTCATATGTATGTATGTACATATGCACAACTTTATATTTAAAACTCAAAAACATATAAAGGTATGGAAATTTATTGAAAAAAATGCAGAGTTACCTTTAAAATATCTTTCAAAACAACTACTGCATTTTTCATGATGCAACCCAATTTTTATATACTCAATTGGAAAGGTTTACAAATTATTCCAGCTTGTTACCAAAACAAGAGGAAAAAATCAATTCACTGGGACTGGATTATGATAATAATCAGGTACTCAGAAGGAAGTCGAAAATGTATTTTTTAATTAAGAAAATATCAGGTACATCGTGTTTAATACTCAAGGTCTCACTGTGATATTTATTTCATAAATGATACTTCCTTCAGACATCTTCCTAATGGATAGACACAATGGATAGTGAGTGTTTATTGTGTTTATCTGAGCAATGGGGAACACAGGCACCCCTCTCTTGATGGATCCTAAGGAAACCTAAATTCTGAAATCTTTCAATAGATAAAAACTAATAATAAATAATGCATTTTTGCATTTAGATGAAGTATTCTGCTTGGCTATTTTAAAGTTAAAAAAATAAGAGCCATTCTGCTTAGGTGGTTTTGCAACAAATCAAACACTAATCGTCATTCTGCTTGTATTTTGCTATTTGTCACCAGGACTGCCCGACCATAAGACGATACACAATCATCTCTCTCGGTGACAGATCAATGGGTTTACTCTGTCCGTTTAGAACATGTAAGGGCCAGCTGGGCTGGGTACCTGGTGCTGCCTCCCAGACAGTGCCTCCGCTGCATGCTCTGCAGGAGACTCTGAGGCTTGGAGGAGGCTTCTGTGTACATTAGGGAGCCCTGCTTCTTTCCCGCTCCTCTGGGGAGTCAGAAAATAACCAGTCCAGGCCAGGCATCACAGCCTGACACTCCAGGGCACAGCAGAGGCTGGGCCTCTGTGGTCTCAGTGTCAGGGAACAGAGGAGGGCATGGGTCTTGCCTGGGAGGCTTATCAGACACCGTTCTTCCCCCCTTCCTCCCCCTCCCCGCCCCCCCCCCCCCCCCCCCCCGCAGTTCCCTCTACCAGATGCTCTTCCCTAGAAAGCCTCTTGGCTCACTCTCTCTCCTCCTTCCAGGCTTTTCACAAACCCTCCCTCCTCCAGAAGAACCCTAATGGCCTTATTACCGAGCAAACGAGCAAACGGTCCCTCTCTGCCTTGCATTTGAAGCCACCCTATCTTCTCTATTTTTTCTTTCAAGGACATGTCTCACTTTTTAACACATTATATGTTTGTAATTGATCATATTTATTTTTATCAACCTTAAACTCTAGTAAACATGAACAGTGATCTTTTTCTGTTTGTTCCCTAGTCACAACCTGGGTGCTGAGAATACTTTCTGACACATGATGGGCACTCACTATTGTGAATGGCGGAATAAATGACCAGCTACAGAGAGGGGTGCCTGCCTCCCCCCATGGCTCGGATAAACACGCACTCCATCCCCACCACCCATTACTCTGGATAAGCTAGGGGTCTGCGCCCGCCTGCCTGCCTGCTCTGGGTCTGGACAGAAGCTGCGCTCGTGGCCCCACCACTCCAGACCCCGCAGTGCGGCAGGCGCTCTGGCTGCTCCGGGGGCCAGGGGGACTGAATCAGTGCCCACTGGCTGTCACTCCACAGATGAGGAACGGCCTTGCTTCCCATCTATGCTTGTTTGCGGCTGCTGGAGACATGCCAACAAGAACTCATCTTTCTGCGTTCTAAAGAATCACACAATGATGAGCCAACTAATAAAAATGCAGCTCACTTAAGGGCACTCGGCTCTACACGGGAGGAAGACCAAAGTGAATATCTAGTGCAGGGTGGCTGCCCACACTAGAAACGCAACTGAAGAGAGGCAGGAAGAAATGTTACCAAGGATGTTACAAAGCAAAACATAACAGATGGTACCCAAACTCTTCCAGAAAACAATAAAGGCAGGAAGATTTCCCCCCACCCTCTGGCTCTCTCTCTTTTTTTGCAGCCAGCACTGCTTCATATCAAAGCCTGCAAAAGACATTACATAAAAAGAAAACTACAGACAGATATTCCTCATGGAACCAGATATAAAATTCCATAACCAAATGTTGGAAAACTAAATTTTACAATATGTGAAAAATATTGTGCAGCATGATCAAGTCAGATTCATCCCAGAAAGCCAGGTTAATTTAACAGCCAAAGAGCAATAAATGGAATTCACTATATGTTCAGACTAGAAAAGAGAAAAACAAAACCATCTCAATAATAATATTAAAAGCATTTACCAAAACCCAATACCTATTCCTGATTTTGAAAATCGCCCACCAAGCCATTAAAAGGAGCTTTTGCAACCCAATCAAGAACATCTATGAAAACCAATGTTGACTGAAACAGTGGATGCTTACCTATAACTTCAGGAGCAAGGAAAGGATATTCAGGTTAGTAGAGGTCCCAGTCACTGCAATAAGGGAAAAAAGAAACATCAGTAAAATATCACAAAGGTGGAAATAAAACTGTCTTAATCCACAGATATCATGATCATACATGAAGTAAATTACAAGGAATATGCCCTGCCAAAAAACTACTAGCAGTAATAAGTAACTTTAGAGAAGTCCAATATTCAAGGTCAGTATGCAATACTAATTTATTTCTATATACTAACAATAAATTGGTAATTGAAAATAAAAAACACCATTTACTGATAACATTAAAAACTATGCTCTTCTTAGAGATAATCTTAACAAAATATGTGGAAGGACTGTACACTGAAAATTGTAAATTATCATTGAGAAGAATTTCAAGAAAACCAAAATAGAGAAATACAACATATCACTTGATTGGAAAAAAATTAATATGGTAATCATTCCCAAATTAGTATACAGATTTGCAATCCCTTCAAAATCACAGCAGGCATTTTTTTGCATAAAATAGCAAGCTAATTCTAATACATATACAAAAAGATGAATAACTCATAACAGCCAACACAAAATTAAAACAAAATTGTAGGGACTTACTCCTCCCAATTTCAAAATTGTAATAGAACTATTACAATCAAGAAGTGTAGATCTAACCAAAGAAGAAACACATAGATCAATGGAACAGAATTGAAAATCCAGAAATAAATGCTTATATTCATGGTCAACTGATGTTTTACAAGATGCTAAAGAAATTCAATAGATAAGATAGTCTCTTAAACAAATGTTGAAACAAATGCTGAGACAACTGTATAACCATAGACAAAAATAATACACGTAGCCTTTTAACTTACAACATATGCAAAGAATAACTCAAAATGCATCATAAACATAAGTATAAAAGCTAAAACTATTTTTAAAACTAGGCAACATATGTGAAAAGGCAATTTGGATCATAGGATATATGTATTAGACCAGGGGTCCTTAAACTGCGGCCCACGGGCCACATGTGGCCCGCCGAAAACATTTATCGGGCCCGCCAGGTGTTTTTGCCACTGCTGCCTGTTGCTTAGCAGCAGACTCATTCCGGCCCGCAGTGCGCATGTGTGGAATGTGCGCTGCACTCTCCGACTCCCCTCCTCCTTTCAGTCTCAGGTGTGATCAGAGGAGTCACGAGCTTGCCTGTGCAAAGCCTGCTGCTGCCTGAAGACCGAGGTAAGAACAGGTTAGGATTTATTTTTTTTTTGAAGTTAGGAGGTATATTTTTTTTTTATTTTGCAGTTAGTAGGGCCTTTTTTTTTAAGTTAGGAGAGCCTTTTTTTTTAAGTTAGGAGAGCCTTTTTCCAGAATGAAACATCTGAAATCTCCAACCAGATCTAGACTAACAGATGCACACTTGTATCACTTGTTACGACTAGCAGTGACAAATATGGAACCGGACATTGACCATCTCATTAACCAAAAGCAGGCCCATAGTTCCCATTGAAATACTGGTAAGTTTGTTGATTTAACTTTACTTGTTCTTCATTTTAAGTATTGTATTTGTTCCCATTTTGCTTTTTTACTTCAAAATAAGATATGTGCAGTGTGCATAGGAATTTGTTCATAGTTCTTTTTTAAACTATAGTCCGGCCCTCCAACCGTCTGAGGGACAGTGAACTGGCCCACCCTGTTTAAAAAGTTTGAGGATACCCATCTTGTCTGACAGGCTCATATCTCTTTGCTAAAGTCAGAGGATTTATGCCACATTTGAATTAATTGTTTGCCTTACACTAAATTTTACTCTATAACAGATTATAGAAAAGTCTGTGTGTGAGGGAGTGTGTCCCTATTTACAAATTACATCATAAACCTACTCGATTACCATTTATTTACAACAAGGTTTCTTAATGTAAAAATAATCATTGTGTGTGCATTTTGCTGATTTTTTCTTCCATCTTTGCCTACTCTCTTCAGCTTCCTCTTTTGCTAACAACATAAAGTAAAAACTCACAAATCTATCCTTTCAAACATATATTAAGGATGTCCACACCTGAATTCAGACACTAAAACAATATACATAGAAACTTTAAAACCTTGTTTTAGTGTTTAACTTTTATTTATTTTTATGTAATTTATTGGGGTGACACTGGTTAACAAAATTACATAGGTTTCAGATGTATAATTCTACAAGACATCATCTGCACATTGTGTTGTATGTTCACCACCCAAAGTCAAGTCTCCTGCCATGACTGTTTATCCCCCTTTCGCCCTCTTCTACTTCCTCTCAACCCCTTTTCCTCTGGTCATCACCACACAGTTGTCTGTGTCTAGGAGTTTTTTATTTAAAGTTCTAAGGTGATAAAATCCCTTCTTTTACATCACTATATTTTTCACTATTCCTATTTACTATTTGAAGTGGTAGCTAATTAAAAACATTTATCAGTGATAATTCAACTTATATACTCAGATACTATATTTATACTAATTGAAAAGCAATTAGAATTGAAAAAATGTTGAAATGTTCTATTTAATCAAATTAGTACTTTTAAAAATAAAATAATACATTTCTGACTCCAAGTACAAATCATGGTTGAAAATTACTCATGAATTCACCCAGAAATAAATAATCAATAAATGCCCCTTTGGGACTAATAAAGCACTTTCTCCAATATACTCTGTGACTACTGCTGTGTCCAAGCATCTCCAAGCTTTTTAATGTCTGTAGACATAATGATCTTTAGGTTTATTTCAAGAAAACAAAGGGATAGTTGATATTAAGGAAAAATACAATTCTCAGAAAGTATAAAACTGTTTTATTTTAGTCTGTTCTCAATAAACAAGAAAATGTTATTAAAGTGCAAATGCCAAATTCTGAACAAACAACATTCAAGCTCCTTCAAGTTAGTAATGGGCCACTTCAGTTATCAGAAAATGAAGTGCGTCATTTACAATCTTGCATTTATAACTGTGACCCAGTGAATATATTTGCTCTCACAGATCAGACGTTCAAAAGTTCAAAACTGACATTGCTCATTTCTTCGTTTCTATTTTGGTGCCAGTTTTGTGTAGACTGTCCAATTTCTTTCAAAAAGTACCTCTGCATTTGATCCTTATTTATGAAAACAGAAAAAAAAGATAATCTATCTATATAAAAGCCTAAGTAACCGTTACGACCAGTCAAACGAACGACCAGTAAACCAGTCACTATGACGCGCCCTGACCACCTAGGGGGCAGACACTCAATACTCGAGCTGCCCCCTGGTGGTCAGTGTGCTCCCACAGCCAACCTCCCGCAGATGGCCAACCTCCTATGGTCCCTCCCCCCGGCTGGCCAACCTCCAGGCTCTGATCGCCCAATCAGGACTGGGTGAGACTAAGACTGGCCTTGGGGCCCAATCACTGGCCAGGCCAAGGGACCCACCTATGCACAAATTCATGCACCAGGCCTCTAATAAAACTATAAAGCTTGACTTAAATTCTTTCTCTATCTTACAACACTGGTCCAGAATTTTATGGAAAATCACAGACACCAATAAGCACCCCAACAAAGCTTCCATCCAGTAAAGCCATGACAATCCTCAGTTCATCTCATACAGAACATCCCAGGACTGGTGATGAACTTGCTCCCGCTATTTCATGGAGAAATCTTTAATAATAAAAGCGTAATGTGCAAACCAACAGAATGACAGGCCGCACAACCTTCCAGATGAAGCCGGGGCTGTGAAGGCCAAGACCCTTGCACAAATTTTGTGCATCGGGCCTCTAGTACATGTATAAATGGGAAGAATTTTTTTAGTAATGAAAGTTCCCATAAACAAACAAAAAGAACAAACAGAAACCACACACTCAAAAGCATTTCTGCTGAATAATTTGCTGTTATGATCAGCACCTTCAGCCTATTTAATTACTGATATTCAAACAACATCAAATCTATTCTCTAAGAAAGGGCTATTTTTTAACCTACCAATAATGCTCATTTTGAAACTGACCTTCAGGATTTTTCCTGATCGCCAGGGAACCTCAGCTCCTGTTATCTGTGCTCACTAGTGCTGCGCAATTAACTCCTACCCCAGCAGCCCAGTTTCCGTTTGATGGTGATTATCGTGAAGTGTCAGGCCATGACATGACAGAACAGTCTTTCTAAAATCATGGGCACAGTCACAGCGCAGCTGATTTAAACTGAAAGGCCGCTCTCCAAGTATCTTTAACCTACTTAATGCCCAGCAAGGATTTAGTTATCTATTCGGCACTGCATCACTTTGACCTGGAGATTTGGCAAAGCACATAAGAAAGATGCTTCAAAAGTGGATGGAATACGCTGGAATAAATCTTTAGCCTGAAGAATTAGAGAGTGTTATTATAGAGATAATGTACTTCAAACATCTCACATTACAGATGAACAGAATTCTTATTTATCTGTTCCATTGTCTGCTTTTCTATCTGTCTAGTCCAGTGGTCGGCAAACCACAGCTCGCAAGCCACATGCGGCTCTTTGGACCCTTGAGTGTGGCTCTTCCACAAAATACCTACTTCTGCGCATAGGCCACGAAGTTTCAATCGCACTGTACATGCGCGCCCGCACGTGGTATTTTGTGGAAGAGCCACACTCAAGGGGCCAAAGAGCCGCATGTGGCTCGCGAGCCGCAGTTTGCCGACCACTGGTCTAGTCTACCTATGTATGGACCTATCTAGTTATCCATTGCTATGTAAAAAAAATTACTCCAAAATTTTGTAATTTAACAACCGTTTGCATCACTCTGTTTTGTAGGTCAGGAAGTCAGGTGGGGCCTGGCTGGGCATCTCTTCTGTTGTGCAGGCACTGCCCGGTGGCCGAGCTGGTGTGTAGAGTCTGAGATGGCCACATACACAGGCGGGTTACTGGCAGGAAGGATGGAAGGACGGAGACAGCTGTACTTTTCTATGTAGCCTCAGGGACTCTTCTTCTTGGGTTCCCACCAGCAGGGGAGCCAGATTACGTGGAGCCTCGGGACTTGCAGAGATCAAGACGGGAGCTCTCAGTTCTTTTAAAATTCAAGTGTGTCCAGGCCCAGAATTATAATTTATCCCATCGTGCTTAACAACCCCAGGCCAGGACACCCAACTACAGTGGCTGCACATCTGAATTCCTCTCCCAGGCACATGCATTAGATAGTATGTCATTTAATGTTCCCAATGACATTATGTGGTAGGTAAAATCATTGACGTCTAGATTAATAGTAGTTGACCCAGCCAGGCCAGTGTCGCTCCATGGTTGGCTGTCGACCTATGAACAGGAAGGTCATGGTTTGATTCCCGGCAGGGCACATGCCCGGGTTGTGGGCTCAATCCCCAGTGTGGGGTGTGCAGGAGGCAGCCGATCAATGATTCTCTCTCATCACTGATGTTTCTCTCTCTCTCTCCCTTCCTCTCTCTAAAATCAATAAAAAATATTTTTAAAAAATAGTAGTTGACCCATTACTGCTTCTGCTGATCGACATGTTCTCCCTGAGAAACTTTGGTTCCATCTTATTCAAGTGAAAATCCATCCATGTTCCTCTTTCCCATCCAATGTGTATGGGACTTACAAGCGCCTGGAGATGCTAAAAGGCAGGGTGCATGTGAGCTGTGATAAGGAACATTTATGCTTGATGCCAGCTCATCCTCTGAGTTTCTTCCAACTTTCCTGGTCTTTTCCAATAAAACAATAGGACTACTGCTAATCATTCATAAAAATTCTCTCCTCCCTCAAAACTATATTCCCGCTCCAACTTAAAAATTATTTTTGTTACTCAGCATTATCTCTCCCCTTACTTCTGTGCAGGATCACAAAACCAGCTATGTAGGAATGGCAATTTCCTTCAATCTTTGCTTCAGTTCAGGGTGGGCTGTGGTCAGTGGGAGCAGGGAAGGAAAATAGTATGAGAAAATGGAGAGAAATGTTCACGTGAATCTTACTACCTTGGCATGATAAGTTCAGCAGCATGCCTACGCCAGTGTGATGCAGAAGACACTGAAGCTGCACCCCTCCAGTCTTTCTTTAGCCAGTGCCTACTGGAAGGCTCTCGTTGGCCCCCTGGGCTTCCCCTTCAGGACAGTGAAATGTCCTTCCTCTCTATTATTAACACACTAGGGGCCCGGTGCACGAAATTCGTGCACTGGGTATGTGTGGGGGGGAGTGTCCCTCAGCCCAGCCTGTCCCCTCTCACATACTGGGAGCCCTCAGGCGTTGACCCCCATCACCCTCCAATCGCAGGATCGGCCCCTTGCCCAGGCCTGACGCCTCTGGCTGAGGCGTCCGGCCCGGGCAGCGGGGACCCGCAGCTGCAGCGGCCCCATGATCGTGGGCTTTACTTTAAGCCCAGGCAAGGGACCCCTAGCTCCCGGGACTGCCAGCTTCGACCATGCCCAGCTCCCATCGCTGGCTCCACCCCTACTTCCTGCTATCACTGGCAAGGGTGGAAAAGGCACCTGATTCTCTGATGATGGCTGGGGGGCAGGGCAAAGGCGGCCCCAGGGCCGCCTTTGTCCTTCCCCCCAGCTCTTAGCTCCCCCCTGGGTTTCCGATCACTGTCAGTGGCAGGGGGCTTCTTCCTGCTTTCCCTTTCACCTCCCTGCATTGTGCCTACATATGCAAATTAACCGCCATCTTGTTGGCGGTTAATCTTAGTTGGCAGTTAATTTGCATATAGCCCTGATTAGCCAATGAAAAGGGTAGCTCGTACACCAATTACCATTTTTCTCTTTTATTAGTGTTGATTGTTTGCGGGTAGTTTTTATCGCGCGCTAACAGGTGGCGCGGGCCATTTTTGCTAATTTTTTGCGCAAATGGCAACGTTCAGTAAAATTACGATAACTTTTGTTTACGTATTTATATGCTACCCGCATTCTACCGCTAGTCTATAAAAAACGTATTAATATGTGTCCTGCGCTCTACTACACTGGTAGAACGTATAAATATGTAAAACGTGTAAACACGTTTCCCGCATGTGTTAAAGACCCTGACTACACTTCTCTGAGCATCTACTGTGCTGTGTTCACATGATCTAAATATGCTTCTGTGCACTGCCACGTCTGATTTACCATCATAGCTCCATTCTTCCCTCACAAAGAATTAGTGAAAGGGAAGTGGCAGTTGCTCTGTACTTCCTCTGGCCCATTCACTCCTTAGCCCAATGCCACCTTTCCTTAAGTTGTCTCATTGCACCAAAAGTCCTCTTATTAACACTAGTCATCTTATGTTGTATCAAAAATAGCCCTTCTTCCCACGTCCCATAGGCAGGCTTCAGGCTAAGTTCTTTAGAACAATAACTGCTAGTCACACTCTCTTGGATATTCTTGTTTCTCTCTTGCTATGACACTTTTCTCCTTTGATTAGCCTATGTCTCTGGCCATGCCTTAGCAATTTCGTCTGTGTGCTGTGATTTCTCCATTGTGCCCTTACGGGCCTGTGTTCATTTGCATTCCTCATCCTATTCTGCACACCTCACCTGAGATAGCATGTGTCAGGGCCATCATGCCCTGGAGAGAGTATCAGGTTACACCAGCCTACCACATGGCCAATTGCTCTGACTTTACTGATACACCTTCCTTTATCTCTTTTCTACACAAAAGGTGCACTTACTTATCTCTCTCAAGAAAAAAGAAAAATCCAAATCAAGACAAACAAAAAAACTATGGTTGATGATGAAACTGCCTTCCTAGCCAAGTGCTATCAGGACATGCATCTGTCTGGGGAAGGAAACAGTTCTGTCGCATGTAAAGATGTTGGCCAAGACCTGCCAATCTGTGCAGTTTCACAATTTCCCCAAGGATAGTTCCTTTCTATTACCAACCATGCCTGGACTATATTTTATCAAACTAGCCCTACAACTAAACAGAGTCACATGTAAATCCCTAACAAAGAGAATCCATTCTTGCACATTTCAAACACCAACTATTGCATCAGGTAGCATTCCAAACTAGCAAAACATGGGTTTTTGTTTGCCACTGACCCCTATGCCACTCTGAATTTATAAAACATACTGTCCAAAACCTCCTAATGCTACTGAAGGCAAGAGAAAAATAATTATACTTTTTTCCCTGAAAGGAACACCAAGGAGTACTTAGGATAGAGGATATGAAAAGTGCCACCAGGAGACTAGGAATGAACTCCTCAGTTCCCCATCAAGGTGCCACTCTGCAGATGGGCTTACACACCTGGGAGCTGACTTTTGTCTGCATCACATTTGATGGGCCTAAAATTTTACTTCTTAATAAGTATTCTTGGAAAGCAAAAATGAGTTTATTATAACTATTCAATCCATGTAAATCTCATTCTAAAATAGTAATAATATTCCATTCTCTAATATACTGGCCTATTTAGGATGCCAGTTTATAGATTTTCCTATTTTCTACACATAAAAATATTGTAAGAGCATAGAGTAAAGACATTCTGTGTTTAATGTGAATTGTCAGGACGATGGAAGCAAGGACGTGAGCTCTCGGGAAGCTGTCACTGGTAAAGCAGCCTTCGCAAAGCTGCATCATGTGACAGTGAGAACCTGGAAGGAGGCAGCACAGATGTAGTGGGCAGTTGTGAGGGGTCTTGAGAACAACGATGGGAGGAGTGAGTCAGTTCTCACTGGCCCGCATCCCTCCCCAGTCGGCACTGCCACGCTGATCAAAAGGACTTTCTACAAGCAGTCCTCACACTGAGTGAAGTGCACATTTGGGGGGCTAGAACTATGAGTAGAAATCAGTTGATTTGATTTTCCTTTTAAAAAACACACACACACAATGGGAATATACTATGCTTAAAGCCCAGTGCCGAACTTTTATAGAAATGATCAAATTTTGAACCTAAAATTCTAAAACTCTAGAAAATAAATCTATTGATTGCAAGTAAATTGCCACAAACTGGGTGACTTAAAACAATCTGTCCTTCCTCTTGCTGCTTTATGGTGATTGATAACAATCCTTGGCTTATTCCTGCATCGCTCCAACCTGCCGGTCTTCAGATGGCTTCTTCCCTGGGTTTCTCTGTGTCCTCTCATCTCTGGAGGAGGACACCAGTCACTAGATTCAGGGTTCATCCTATTCCAGTATGACCTCATCTAAACTAATTACATATGCAAAGACCTTGTTTCCTAATAAAGTCATATTCTGACATTCAAGGTAGGTATGAGTGGGGTTGGGGGGAGGGAATTTATGCCTATACAAATAGGTTTTTATTTTTAGGACAATTCATATTTGGTTAGATTTGCATTTCTACATATTAATGAATAGAGAACAGATGGTCTTATCACTATGCTAATTGAAAGAGACACCAGGCTTCAATACCACCCTTTTTACAGTGACATAATTCTTGTCTTCTCATCTAGTCTTAGTCAAATGCCCTTAATATTGTGAATGGTATCAATAAGAGAGTTTCATTGACATCCACTACGCCCATCAGCTCACTCTGTGGGATGGATCCCTATAAATATGAAGCTCTACATTACACTTGGCCATCCATCTTCCAAACTGTAGCCATGTTCACGGTTGTCATCTATGCTCGGAGCACAGCAATCAACCTAGAACTTTCTGTTCACCATCATCCTAGAGCAGTGGTTCTCAACCTTGGCTGCACATTAGAATCACCTGGGAATCTTTTTAAAATCCTGATTTCTGGGCCTCATCCGGAATGGATTTTAAAAAGATTCCCAGGTGATTCTAACGTGCAGCCAAGGTTGAGAACCACTGTCCTAGAGGTTCTTTGTCTTTTTCTTGTGTTGGGCCTCCCAAGTCCTACCCCTGTCCCGTTTTTGTATTCATCTTTATTGGTTCACGTTCCCATTTTTCTGAAACACATTTTTCAGTGCCTTCTAAACGAAGTGGATAGAGAATTAAATTCCCTTTTGCTGTGTGTCTAATAAAACTCGGTAGCCAGGTCAGCACAGAGCTGCCGCTTGGAAACCCTCTTCCTTCAAAATGAGGCTTTACAATGTTGTTTCTTCCTCCCAGTGTTTCGATTGAAAAATCCCAGGCCTCTGCTAGTCCTTTTTTCCTTTCTGTTTTAATCTCTGGCAGGTTTCCTCAACTCTATATTGCAACACTTTCCTAAGTCTCTTTTTATTATGATCATTTTTTAATTTTTATGGTATTTCTGAATGTTCCTCTTCATATTATCTGGTTTGGTTTTGTTTCTGTTTTTGTCTTATGAATACAGTAGTCTCTATGATCACTGTTAGGACATTGCTATCTTTTTCCCTCCAAGTTTCTTTCCTTTTTTATTATTTTTTAAGTTTTTGTTTCTGTCTTCTTGTTAAAGTAGACAAGAAGTCTACTTTATCATGAGCAAGCATATAGATGATCACATCAAAACATCTGATCATCTATATGCTTGCTCATAATTAAGAATGGCAGGCAGGGGGAGCTCAAAATCAATTGAACACTTTGAGCATCTACATTGGGATGAGTCAACTTGAACTTCATTGGAAGGAGATCTGGACAGATATGAGGAAAACCTGGATGTCAGTATCTTCATCTTCTTTTATGAGAAGGCAAATTTCCCAGAGGCAGATCCTCTAGGCTCCTGGCAGAAGTAGAAGCCTGGATGCCTGTGTCCTGGGAGCCAATTAGAGGAAACAACGGAAACCTCCTACTTATACCTACATACATGGTATATGCATTCGTCTGTTATACATTTGCTCTCCACAGTCCAGTCTAGGGACAGCTTAACCTTCAGCAGCACACCAATCTCCAGAGCACGACCTGAGTCCTGCAGGGCAGCCAGCAAAATGGGAGAGGCCACCAGGAAACTCAATAATGTCATCGGGTCCTCTGTAACGGCAAATGGTTTCACTGGTTCCACAAGTGCTGCCTGTTCCTCTGTTTTTAGAAAAAATTGCAGTTTAATTCTGGTTCTTTCTCAGTTTTTCCTATTTCCAGGTTAGCATTTGCTAAGTGGGAAGTCCTGGCCCATCTGCTCGGATTCCAAAATGTTGTGGCAATTGTTTTCTGCCCTGTCTTTGTGGGTTCATGTCTTTAAAAATAATCCTTGTAGTTTTACTGAAGTTGAAAAGGATCAAAATTAGTACCTGTATTTAATGTGTCCTCTTATATCATAAAACTTCCAGGATGAATATTAGTATAGAAAAGAATAAAAATTAATAAAGTAACTTTCAAACCAGAGAAGCAGACTTTCTATTCTCTTGATTCAAATAATAAAAAATGTGGATTAAGATCTATAACATTGGCAGATTGTTGTCCAATTATTTCTTCCCCCAAAAGAAATTCAGAGGTCTGGAGTACTACAGGCTAAGATAAAAAACTAATGATAACAAGCACGTACTGCATAAGATATACTATGATTACACAGGTAAAAATGACATGGAGACAAAAATGCACCATTTTATTAAGACGAGGCAATGATCATCAGTGACAACTAACACAAAAAGAGACCATCAGATCTTATGTACCTCCTGGTGTGAGTGCACAAGGAAACCAGACAATAGTGTTGGCAAAACATGGAACATATATTCTGACAGACACTTGGGCAACTGTGGAATTTTTCTATATCTACATAATTCAATACAGTAGCCACATGGAGCTATGAAGGTAAGCACATGAAATGTGTTTGGTGTGACATTTATAATCTGATTAAATTATGTTAATTTTTTATTTAATTTTTATTAAAATTAAAGAAAACATTCAGCTAGGGGCTACCATATTGAATCATATAGCTCTTTAGGACATTTCTTCAACAATTTAATAGCCAAGAAAACAAGAGAGAAAAGGGGCCTTAGAGAAAAGGCTCAAAAGCATATCTTCCAATCACAGTGTATAAACGTTATCTGGATCTAATTAAAAGAAATTATATAAAATCCTATTATAAAACACTTGGGGAAGGGGATCACTTATATTTGATATAATATTAAAGAGTTGGTGTTATTTTGTATATATGAAGGATGCCATAGTTACATTTAAAAATAGTTTCCATCTAAAATATTTATATGAAATATTTACACATAAAATTACCTGGTGGCTTATACGTAGGTTCTGCATAAGCCAAGGTTGGATGGAGGTACATATAAAACAAGAAGCAGAAGAAACAAGGTTAAGCATAAGTTCCTTGTTGAAGTTAGTGACAGGCATGTGGGGGCACTCTTTACCCTTAAAGATGCTATAAAATTTCAATGCAATTATTTTTTTAACACAAGTTCCACCTCCAGACATTCTGATTCTAATGTACAACTAGGGTTAAGATTCCTGAGAGGAAAAAACAAGGGTACAGAGAGAACTTTCTAAGAAAGAGTTCTAAGTGAGAATGTAAACACTTCAAAGGCATTATGTATAAAACGGGAGATGTCTCTCTTTGACCCTTCAGGAGATTTTACTGCACAATTACTTCACATTTATTTGAGGTTTTATTATAAGTGTAACTTTGAAAAATCAATTTTTCAGCTTCAGAATTTTGGTACATGCTCAAGATCAGAACATAAAAGTTGGAGAAACAATCAATACAAATAGATACAACTTTTCAAGGCATTCTTATGCTTCCTGTGAGGCTAACAAGGACTTAAATCAGGAGAGATGAAAACCTCTGCATGTGCCCCCGAGTTTTCAGAAGTGAAATCTCAAGTGTGAGCAGAGAGTATAAATACAGACCGTTACTCACCATCAAGGTCATCTAAGGGACCCATGATCATATCAGTATGTTTTAGTAACTAGGATCAGATACAGCAGACAGAACTAATAAAGTAGCAGAAAACCCACAGACCACAACAGGTAGAGCCTTCCTCTCACCACTGATTCTTTTCCTCTGACCATGGAACAGTTTTGTTCACGTAAGTTTAACAAGAGCTATTCAAAAACATCTTAAATGAAATTCCCTGGGGCCATAGACATGCATCTATATAACAGCAGGCTTTACAGTGACTGCACAAGATCCAACTTTCTGATTCGTCTCTAAATTTCCACGTGAAATAAAACCATTCTACATGTTCATCATTTGCAAGAATTAAATCCATGACTGTAGGGTAACCTCCTTCTATTGCTCATTCATAATGTCCCTACAAAGAGAAGAGGGGGGAAAGCATGCACAGTGCCTGGCAATTTATATCTATTTTTCTACTTTAATTCTCTTGTCAATTTTAATAGCTCCATCTTAGAGTAGCCAGTGGAGGAGTGACTTTAAAACCAGTTTGACTCAAGTCCTAAAATGATTTCCTTTATGCCAGTCTGTCTTCTACTCTCCTGTGTAGCCATTATGTACATAAGAAAAAGTTGAGAGAGAGCAGGGGGGGGGGGGTAGAATATTATAGGCACATTACGTCAGGGAAAATGGTTTATTACCTAAAATAGAATGCAAATCCTACCAGTAAATTTTAGAAAAAGTGAATGTATCTGTTTCCTAAGGCTGGCATACAATTACTACAGACTTGGTAGCTTAAACCCACAGAAATCTGTTCTCTCACAGAGGCGCTGGCATTATCGGCATCTGCATCCATCTCTCTGGCATTTGCCTCAGCTTGGTCCTTGGGGACAGACTTCCTTTTTGTGAAGCAGCATGTGTTTGCAGCCAATGATCTCTATTAGCCCATGCTTGTAGGACCTCAGAAGTCTAACAGCCACTCTTTATTTCATCCTGTCTCTGTCCTCTTCCGTCCAAGCTTGCAGTGTTTCTGCTGCTATAGCATTCTCAAACACCTTGTGGGTCTCCCATGTATGTCATAGGGATCCGTACTATTAGGAGAGACGGTTCTCCACAGGCCTCTGCCAGATAACCCCTTGCCTACTCCTGGCTTTCACTGAAGTGGCTGCTTGGGCCCCTGAGTCATATACCAACTAATCATCAAAAGCTGTCCAGACACACCCATGAGGCTCGCTCCAGGGCATGCTTTTCCAAGAGTGAAGAGCCTCAAAAAATTCACTAATTTTAAAGAGAGAGAGAAGAGAGACCCTTATTTAGCAACCTCTGAAGTCTGGGAACCCACCAAATAATCAAGTTCTGGTTCCATATGGCTTAGCAGTTCTTGCCTTAATTTATCTCTTTCTTCTCACATTTTGCTCTAACAATAAGGCTACATACACCTTTAACACTTTGCTTGGAAATCGCTTCAGCTAAATATCCAAGTTCATTGCTTACAAATTCTGCTTTCCATTCAACAACAGAAAACAATTCAGCCACGTTTTCTGCCACTTTATGACATGGAACACTTTTCTATAGTTTGCAGTAACATGTTCCTTATTTCTTTCTCAAACATCACTAGAAGCATCTTTAATTCCGTATTTTTACCGATAATCTTGAACAGTTTGAACCATGCCTTAACTAAGCCTTCACAAAACGCCAAAGGGGTTTCAGCGCATGGGCATTACGAGACATGGCATGGACTATCGGACTTCAATGATATTCAAGAATTGCTAGAACTAAAAAAGCCTTTTGGGTACACTGCTTTTTGATAAAGGCTGGAGTGAGAAAAGTTTGATAATTATTCACTTGACTTCCCTATGAAGGTGTTTTCTTGAGTTTTCAAGTAGGTGCTGAAAACACATGGAACTGGAAGACCTCCCCAACTGCCTTTGTCATAAGGGCATTTTAGATACAGGATTCATATGTGTGGATAACTCTCACTAGACTATGTTTTCAAACAAGGAAGAGATTTCCCAAAGGGCATGTCCAAATAACTGAAGTCACATTATATGTTTGTTCCCATGCAAATTATTTATTTCAACTCTGTAAATGTTCATAGTACTTGGGGGAAATATTCAAAATTCATCTTTCTTTACACACAGGTTACCTGCTAATTCCCCAAAGTATTGATAACTCAAATAAAGCTACTCTTATCCTCAAAATAAAATATAATTCTCTGAAGTACTACTTGGCTACAGAAGGATTTTACTACCCGTGTATCTGTAGAAGAAATCGTTAGTGGGTAATACTGTTAAGGCTGCAGTATGAGATGAATTGTGGTCACATTTGATTAGATTTGGGCCTGAGGGAATAATTCCATACATCAAGGTAACAGGAGAATGAGCTCACCTGCAGTGCTCTGTCCCTGATGAATTTCACTTTCTGCTAAACATGAGTAGTTAATTCTTAAGGAGGGTACAAGAAGCACATGCATACCGCATTTAGAGGTGAAACTAATTTCATACTTCCCTACAAAATGTATTCTAGGTCTAATCACTGCATACCAGGAAATAGCCTTTGCTGGCTAAAGTAAGTCAGTAATTTATGTGACTCTGATGATTTTAAATCTCCTAGCTTGCACCTCTAAAATGAAATTTAAAAATTAGCAGCAGGATATGATATACTCCTGTCAGGAAAAAAAATAAATATTGTGACTCTAACTTACATGTGAAATATTTATGATTACTTGGGGTTTTATTCTTGTTTATCTTTTTTGTCCTTCAGATTTTCAATGCAATTTATTAGCCCTTTTGCTCTTTTCACATGCTCAAAAACTTTCAAGGAAATGTAATTATGGGATAGAATTCTATCCATTATTTTAGTAGGAGCAGCAAGAAATGAGTTTAGGGAGGAGTATCCAAAAAGAAAAAAAACATTGGTTTTATGTTAAGCATTTTGTTAAATGATGAATTTACCTCATCTCATTACACATTCACAAGAGCTTTTCTAAGTAGATGTAACAGGATTCCAAAACAGAACACTTTTCTCAAATTTGCCTGAGGCTCTCTATGAAGGCAAAGAGCAAAGCAATGGGTGTGGAGCAAATTGCTTGACCAACCCACCAGGGACCAGTCAAGGAGGCAGCTGCCATTCTGTTTTGTGAGTCTTACTTCCACATCTCACTCAATAACACTTACGTGGTTAGAGGGGGAGACCGCGTTGCAATACACTCAGAGGTGGCAGGCATGGATGGTGCAAGGCAAGGCCATTTCTTCCCTCAGCTCCCTGTAGGAATCGGGACTTCCCTGCTTTCTGCTCTATTCTTGCCCAATCCAAGACCTGGGAGGACAGCTCATATACAGGCTCTTTTTTGGCTTCTGAGGAATCGGGGCACCAGGCACAATCATGCAGCATCAGTATTGGCTGTGCCTGAGGTGACCTCTGAGGACGAGCTCTTCCTGATGCCCTGCTTCTGGGCCTCACCCCAGACTTTCCCAGATGCTCACGTACCTTTAAGGGAGGCACTGCAGCACCCCTTCCCTCACTGAACCCACCCAGCAGGATCCACGGTCTCCTCTGCTTCAGAAGACGCTCAATCTTTTCTAACCAGCCTCTCAAACAGATCCAACCCTGAGCTTTCAGTCCAGCCCAGCGTCCATGCATGTTGAATCACAGCATTGGAGATTAAACAGGACTTGATGTTACTTTATTTCATACATGAGAAAACCGAGGAGCTGAAAATATAACATGATCGTGAAGATAGTGAGAGAACCAGGCCTTCAGGCAATCATGACACATGTCTCGCTAAGAGCGTGTGCTGCCACTCAATCAGTGCTCAGTGCTGCTTGTGATGGAGCAGCACTTACAAATCAGCAGACCTTGGGCTCGAGGACTGAGGATTCCCTGAGAACAGACTTTAATGTACATTTCATTTTTTTAAGGAAGCCAGGTATACAAAAATTCTCTAATTTTTAAGATATGGTAACTAATCTGTTAATTAAATTATAATTATGCTTATAGGTGTGGATTAATATATTAAAATTGTCTCATTTCTAAAGTATGGTAAGAAATTTTAATAATCTTATTGATATATATCACTCAGGTCAAATATTAATATTTAAGTAAATGTGTTTCCCTGTACAGACATAAACAATTAGAAACTATACTTAAATACATAACATAAGGTATTATTATGTGATGTGGTTCATATACAAGTGGCCACAGATAACAGAGGTAAGGCTGAACTCAGTGATGAAATTAGTTCCACTAACTTTTGCTTTATTTTTCTGCTGAGATGACCTCTTAGAAAGGTTCATGAAGCCTTGCTAAAATTCAGACTGGGAGTAATGAGAAAGAGGTAAATTCAAGTGAAACACTGAAATGATATGATGTGATTTCTAGAGCTCACATCTGCCACCCAAGTAAAACATATTGTGGAAAGGGGAGACCACTTTAATTTTCAATTCCCTGCATGCATTACCTTTTCATTTTTATTACTCTTCGGATTAACATGCAGATTTGAGTTGTTCCATGTTTGCTTTGATATATTCAAAACATTGCCTAAATAAATGAATCAAATGTGGCGATGTATTGCCCGTAATATGTTATATATGTATTATATTTGTTTTCTAATCATCTTCCACAGGCTTTAAATTTTATCATATTCTCGATGTAGCAATAAAGCCATTTCCATTGCAAACTTGTAACAATAATGGATAGCAACCTTCAGGGGATACATTTCTGAGAAATTTATTTCCCCTCATGTTGTTCAGCCACCCAGGGAATGAATTCGTTTCCATGACAGATAAGGATGACACTGATCATTTGTAAAATGGTCTTAGGGCACCACAAATCAATAACAGAGAAAGAAAATGCAAGATAATAATATTTCTTTTCATTAGGTTGATAGATGGCAGTCTGGATTTATGCATTGAAATTGTCTCTTTAATAGTTATTAAATAACCTTAAGCATACATCTTGGCTGGGTGGGTCCTGTTTTATATTGAAGAGTCCAAACCAAAATTCTACTTAACTGCAATGTGGTTACATCATAAAAATGTAATAACCAAATTATTAAAATTAAAAGACAGAATATACTTACCATAGGCATAATAACCTACACTGAAATATAAAAGTCACATGCTATAACTTTAATTTTTAATATATAACAGTTCTACAATAAGAGGACATCCCAAGGGAAAATTTTTGTTTTGCTTTTTTACAAAAACACTGTTCACTTTAGCAATATGTACTAATAATGATGTTCTACAAAACTGTCATGCAAGAAGACATTCATTTCATAGAGCATTTTAAGTTTAGCGCTGTTGAAATTTTTTTTGTTGCAAAAGTATGCCTTCCTTTAACAGTAATTTGAGACAAACTGAAATTAAAGCATTTTGAAAAGATTTTTTTCCTGCTTGTTCTCATTTTTCTCTGAGAGTGTTATATATGCCTGAATTGCCCTATCTAATCTAATAAAAGAGAAACATGCAAATTGACTGCACCTCTGCTATGCCCCAAGCCATGCCCACCAGCTAATCAGAGTGACTCTATGCAAATTAACCCAACCAAGATGGCGGCCAGCAGCCACAGAGCTGGAGCAAGCAGGAGGCTTGGTTGCGCTGATGATGGAGGAAGCTAAGCTTCCCACCTAACCCTGCCCTGGCCCGCTGTGGCCTCCACTCAAGGCAACAAAGTTTCAATTATAGAAGATAAATAAATCCCAGATACCTGCTTCCAGCCAGCCTCCACTGGGAGCTTGGTTGGCTGGGGGCCATGGCCAGCCTGCAAACAGCCATCAGTCCCTCACCCGGGCTGGCCAGGCACCCCAGCAGGGACCCCCAGCCTGAAGGGGCTGTGGCCAGCCTGCAAACAGCCATCAGCCCCTCACCCAGGCTGGCCACATCCTCATGGGGCGAGGGTCCCTGCTGGGGGACTTGGTCAGCCTGCAAAGAGCCATCAGCCCCTCACCCAGACTGGCCAGGCACCCCAGTGGGGACCCCCACTCTAAAGGGGGTGTGACCAGCTGCAAACAGCCATCATCCCCTCATCCAGGCTGGCCAGGCACCCAAGTGGGACCCCCACCCTGATCCGGGACACCCTTCAGGGCAAAAAAGCCGGCCCCCACCCATGCACCAGGCCTCTATCCTATATAATAAAAGGATAATATGCAAACTGACCCTAACATCAGAACGACTAGGAATGACTGGTCACTATGACACACACTGACCACCAGGGGGCAGACTCTCAATGCAGGAGCTGCCCTCTGGTGGTCAGGGTGCTCTCACGTGGGAGGAGCTCTGCTCAGCCACAAGCCAGGCTGATGGCTGCCAGTACAGCGGTGGTGGTGGGAGCCTCTCCTGCCTCCTCAGCAGCGCTAAGGATGTCCAACTGCAGTTTAGGTCTGCTCCCCGCTGGCAAGTGGACATCCCCCGAGGGCTGCCGGGCTGCCAGAGGGATGTCTGATTGCCATCTTAGGCCCAATCCCCTGGGGAGCGGGCCTAAGCCAGCAGGTGGTCATCCCCTGAGGGGTCCCAGACTGTGAGAGGGCACAGGCCAGTCTGAGGAACCTCCCTCCCCTGCTGAGTGCACAAATTTTTGTGCACCAGGCCTCTAGTATATAGATAAATGGAAAATGTTTCTTTTAGAGAAATTTCTGAAATGTTCATTTTTAATTATGATTTTGATGTTTTCCTTATATGAGAACTCTTTACGTTCATCCCTATCATGCAAATATCTAACTGCAATATCTTTTGAATTATTATTTGGGTGACAATTACTAACAACTTTGTTGAAAGTGAAAACTTTTAAGTAATTTGCTGAAGAAAAACATTATTTGATGTGAAACCCCATTTGACTGACTGAATTATTCACCCTTCAATGGTTTTGATAGAAACATGCAAACATACATCCATACTCTTCTGACTAGTTTGACATAATATCCATGAAATATGTCAAATCAATATCATTTTTAAAATTTGATAAAATATGATTTTAGACATAAAATAGATGTATTTCCCATTTTACTCCTCAAAATATATGTGCAGATATGCCAGTTAAGTAGCAGGTTTATATTAGTGTTGGGTAGAATTTTCCCATGAGCTGATGTATTATCCATATGCCAGAGTGCTGAAACATGTCTATTAGTTTGAGTTCTAATAATAATTTGTATTTCTATGCTCTAAAATTCAAGAATATAAGAGGAAATTAATAAAAATTCAATTTATGAGACTATAAAAATAAATTGAATATCTAGAAATAAATTTAATAAAGGAAGTTTGAGATTTGCAAACTGAAGGTTACAAAAGCATTATTGAAAGAAATTAAAAGAAGGTCTGAATGAATGGCAAGACAATTTGTTAATGAACTAGAGAACTTGATTCTGTTAAGATGGTAAGAATACCCAAAGTGCTCAAGAAATTCAATGCATTCCCTATAAAAATCCCAACCACCATTTTTCAGAAATGGAAAAGCTAATCCTAAAATCCATGTAGAATTGCAAAAAGACCCTGAATATTCAAAACAATCTTGGAATGGGAGGACAAAGTTGAAAGATTCACACTTCTTGATGTCAAACTTACTATAAAGCTACTGGAATCAAAACAACAGCATACTAGCATAAGGATAGACATATAGATTAACAGAATAAAACTGAGAATCCAAAATAAACCCACAATCTATGGTCAACTGATTTATGATGAGATGCCAAGACCATTCAATGGGGGAAAGACTAGCCTCTTCAACAAATGCAGAAAATACTGGATATATCCACATGCAAAAGCATGAATTTGGACACTTATACCATGTCATACACAAAAGTTAACTTAAAAATGAATAAAACATCCAAATGTTAAGAGTTAAAACTACAAATCTTAAAATATATAGTAGGGATAAATCTTCATTAACTTGGAGTTGACTGTGGATACTTAAATGTAACACCAAAAATACAAACTAAAAAAGAAAAACACAGATAAATAGGACTTCATCAAATCAAAATTAAATTATCTTGTGCTGCCGAAACCGGTTTGGCTCAGTGGATAGAGCGTCAGCCCACGGACTGAAGGGTCCCAGGTTCGATTCCGGTCAAGGGCATGCACCTGGGTTGCGGGCACATCCCCAGTGGGAGGTGTGCAGGAGGCAGCTGATCGATGTTTCTCTCTCACCGATGTTTCTAACTCTCTATCTCTCTCCCTTCCTCTCTGTGAAATATCAATAAAATATATTTTAAAAAAAAATTATCTTGTGCCTCAAAGAACACTATTAATGAAGTGATAGGTGTTTTTACAATATGGGAGAATAAATTTGCAAAGCTGTTTTAAATCTTCTTTTAATTAATTTCAGAGAGGAAGGTAGAGGGAGGGAGAGATAGAAATAACAATAATGAGAGAGAATCATTGATTGACTTCCTCCTGCACACCCTACACCAGGGATCAAACCCACAACCTGGGCATGTGCCCTGACTGGGAATCAAACCGTGAACTCCTGGTTCATAGGTAGACACTCAACCACTGAGCCATGCTGGCCAGGCAATTTGCAAATCTTATATGTGATAAGGGTCTAGAATCCAGAATATGTAAAGAACAAAAAGTTCAACAACTGCCCTAACCTGTTTGGCTCAATGGATAGAGCGTCAGCCTGTGGACTGAAAGGTCCCAGGTTCAATTCCGGTCAAGGGCATGTACCTGGGTTGCGGCCACATCCCCAGTAGGAGGTGTGCAGGAGACAGTTGTTCGATGTTTCTCTCTCATCGATGTTTCTAATTCTCTATCCCTCTCCCTTCCTCTCTGTAAAAAAATCAATAACATATATTTTTTTTTAAATGTTCAACAACTAAAAGACAATGCAATTTTAAAATGGCCAAAGAGTTTGAATAGACATATCTTCATAGAAGATAGACCAGTGACCATGAGCAAAGAGATGCGCAATGTCATTTAGCCCTAGGGGAAACACAAATCAAAACCCATGAGACATCATCTCACACTCACTAGAGTGGTATGATTTTTCTTGAGAAAATGAAAACTATGGTTGATGAGGATATGGCGAAATATATATCCTCATAAATTGCTGATGCTAATATAAAATGGTACAGTCTGGCTTTTCTTCAAAAAGTTAAATATAGTAGAATTATACTATGAAACAGAAATTTCACTCAAGTATTTACCCAAAGGAAGAGAAATATAGGTTCAAAAAGTTAAGCACAAACATTCACAACAACATCCTATATAATAAAGCCCTAATATGCAAATTGCTGACCAGCGGAACGACTGGTCACTATGATGCACACTGACCACCAGGGGGCAGATGCTAAAAGCAGGAGCTGCCCCCTGGTGATGAGTGTGCTCCCACAGCGGGAACGCCGCTCAGCCAGAAGCCAGGCTCATGGCTGGCAAGCACAGTGGCGGTGACAGGAGCCTCTCCCGTCCTCCGCTGCAGGAAGGTGGTAAGGAGCAAGGGGTCTCGGACTGCAAGAGGCCCACACTGCAAGAGGGATGTCTGCCTGCCTGTTTAGGCCTGATCCCCTCAGAGATCTGGCTTAAACCAGCAGGCAGACATCCCCCGAGGGGTCCCAGACAGAGAGAGGGTGCAGGCCAGGCTGAGGGACACCCCCACCAGTGAACGAATGTCATGCACCAGACCTCTATTTATTCATAACAGCCAAACAGTGAAAATAATTTAAGGTCCTCACTGACAAAAGATCAACCAAATGTGGTACATCTATACAATATATTATTAGGTCATAAAAATAAATGAAGTATTAATAAAGCTAACTACATGGATAAATTTAGAAAATGTTATGCTAGTGAAAGAAGTTGAAAAGAAGAAAAAAAAGAAGCCAGACCAAAAATGTCACAAATTGTGTGAGTCCTTTTATATTAAACTAGAGGCCCAGTGCACAAATTCGTGCATGGGCCAGCCAGGGGGAGGGGCCATGGGAGGGCTCCAGGGTGTGTCCAGCCCATCTTGCTCAGTACCCATCTGCCGGACCTCAGCAGCAAGCTAACCTATCGGTTGGAGCACCTGCCCCCTGGTGGTCAGTGCACATCATAGCAACTGATTGATCGGTTGACTGTCTGCCCCCTAGTGGTCAGTGCACGTCATAGCGAGCGGTTAAGTAGCCTTAGCATATCATTTGCATATTATGCTTTGATTGGTTGAATAGATGACCGGATGACCAGACACTTAGCATATTAGGCTTTTTTATATAGGACAAACAAAGGAAGCAAGTCCATAGAGATGGAAAATACATTAGTAATTTCTAGGGGCCAGAAGTGGGAAGGGGAACAGAGAGTAACTACTGATGGGTCAGAGACTTCTTTTTGGAGAGATAAAAATACTCTGCAGTGAGATGGTGTTGGTTATATCAACACTGTGAATGCAATAAAACCACTATATTGTATATTTTAAATGGCTAAAATGATGAATTATATGTTATATGAATTTTACCTCAATTTAAAAAAATGGAGTGAAGTAGTAATCTTAATAGCATGAATGAACTTAATGTATGATACTGTATAAAGAGAGCTCGATACATCATATTGTATAATCCATTCATATTAAGTTCTAGAATAGGTAAAATGCACAGGATAATAGAAATCAGAGCAACTGTTTACAGGGAGGAGCAACTGGTATGAAACACAAAGAACATTCTGAAGTGGTTGAAAAAGTTCTGCACCTTGAGAAAAGTATGGACTACACAACTTTATGCATTTGTCAAAGCTGAACAAAGTGTGATGAAGAATTATGCATGTCATTGTACAATCAGATCTTCTATAATACTTGTTTTGATAACATGAATTTGTTCCAACAAAAATGACATATTAAGAGATAATAGGAATGAAACTTTGTGTTTCATCATGCATGATTTAGGCCATGGAAACACTACCTGAATGCATAGAACAGCACCCAATTTAACTGAGCTGATAAATGCACAAAATGCATACACCTCCAACATTTACCAGATGTTTTCACTTCCCATAGGTGTGATAAGCCATTCCCATCCACATCTAGTGTTACACTTCCTAATTTCTTATTATCCATTGTACTGGGTTGAATAATGCCCATCAAAAATTCATGTCCACTAGGTTATTTGCAGTTATGACCTTATTTGGAAATAGGTTATTTGCGGATATAACTGAGTCAAGGTGAGGTTCTACCAGATTAGGGTGAGTCCTAACTCCACTATGACTAGGGATCTTTATTGTTGAAAGTATTACAGATGTCCCCTTTGTTTTTTGTTTTTTTCCCATTGACCCCCTCCTCCCCACACTCACCCCTCCCAAGCCCCCACCACACTACTGCCTGTGTCTATGGGCTATGTATGTGTGCATACAAGTTCCCCAGTTAATCTCTTACCTCCCCTCCTCACCCCCTTCTCTCCAAAACTCATCAGTCTGTTCCATGGTTTTGTATCTGTAGATCTATTTTGTTCATCAGTTTATTTTGTTCATTAGATTCCACATATGAGTGAGATCATGTGATACTTGACTTTTTCTGACTGGCTTATTTCGCTTAGCGTAATACTCTCCAGGTCCATCCATGCTGTTGCAAATGGCAAGTGTTCCTTCTTTTCTACTGCCATGTAGTATTCCATGGTAAAAATGTGCCACAGGGTGTTTTTGTGTGTGTGTGTTTTTTTTCCAACAGCTTTTTTGTCCACTTGTCTACTGATGGGCACTTGGGCTGTTTCCAGATCTTAGCTATTGAAAACTGTGCTGCTATGAACATAGGGAAGCATACATTCTTTCTGACTGGTGTTTCTGGTTTCTTAGGATATATTCCTAGAAATGAATCACTGGCAGTTCCATTTTTAATTTTTTGAGGAAACTCCATATTATTTTCCACAGTGGCTGCACCAGTCTGCATTCCCACCAGGGCACATGCCCGGATTGCAGGCTCGATGCCCAGTATGGGGCGTGCATGAGGCAGCCAATCAATGATTCTCCCTCAGCGTTGATGTTTCTCTCTCTCCCTGAAATCAATAAAAATATATTTTAAGGCAATTTAAAAATTAAAAATCAGGATGTTCTTCAAATTACTAATCCTTATTTTTTATTTATACTGAATTTACTGGGGTGACTTTGGTTAAAATTATATAGGATGCTATAAACCATCATCTGTGCATTGCATTGTGTGTTCACCACTCCAAGTGCTGATTTTTAATGCAAATCAATGACATCCTAGCTAATAATGTAAATAGAGGAGCTAACCTGAGCAGAGTTCTGAGATAGGCTTTAACCGTGGTTCAAGAGAAGTGATGTGAAAATCAGTTGTTTAAGAAGAGTATTTAGAACACTAATTCCAATTTATCCAGTGACACTGAACTTCCTACTTAATTTTTTTGGTTATGTTTTTTCTATCTTCCAAATTAGTGTATTTATTAGCTTTTTACCATCCTGAAGTGCTACAGTGGTTCTAAGGTGGGTTTGCAAATTGTTTTTTAAAGCCTCTGAGGACGTGTTATATAAGTACCAATAAATAAAATGTTATGCAGCCAGAGCTTGCAAATTTTTTAAATCTGTTGTTATATGACATTACAATTTGGAATGCTCACAGCTGTAAAGTGAACTGCTAGTTTTAAAATTAGAATAATTTACCCTAAGGTATTTCTTTCATTTTATAATTGTTTTGATTCACATTAGATACTATGGACAGACAACTACTCTTTTAGCAAAGGTTGTCCTGGTCTGTGATAATGAATCATCTTGACTTTGGATTAAAAACTAGCACATTCTAACTATAGTAATTGACTAAAATAAGTTGCAATTCCCTCTTTTTCTACTATTCGAACCCTAATCATTAGTTAGATATGTTTCCAGATCTGTGCACATGAAAACATATCCTTGGAGATATATCCTGTCTGAGAGAGAGAGAGAGCTCCTATTTCAGCCTTGAAGAAGACATGTAATAGAGTTTTATGATCTCAGGGCCGGACGGTCTAGGACTCACGTGTAGGGGAGAATAACATCGTTGTCAACAGTAGTGGCTCTGCAGCCTCGTGGCCTGAATTTGAATTCAGTCTCTAATACTTAGTGCTTGTGTTAATTTGGGCAAGTTACTTAATGTAACTACGCTCAGTTTCCTCATACGTAGAGTCAGCACAATTACTAACTCTACTTGTGCTGCAATGTGAGAATTCTTTACATTAAGAACGAACATATATATAGATTTCATAGCAGTTAGTATGTTTAATACATATCACTCACTCAATGCTAGCTCCCACCACTATTATATACTGCAACTCTTAGTTCCTACCTAAGCCCTAACCATTTAGCTCACACGTGGCCATTTCATTAGGGAGAGCCCACCAGCTCATGCAAAACCATGTGATCACTTATAGTTAGGAGATGAAATTTAGAGAATCCCCGTGGTACAGTTTTCATCACACTATTTAGGATTCATATGTTGTGATTCCATATATGTTTCCCTGTCATTGATTTCATACCAGGTACTGGAGCAGATGATGAACAGAGCTAGAGGGAGAAGAGCTTATCGGAAGAAAAGATTAATGTCTCTCAATATTCCCTAGGAGGTGAAAAGCAGCTAGGAAAAGCAAAAAAGGAAGGTTGTACTGGCTGACTTCAAGGAAATGTCAGTTTTACTGGAATTTGCATTTTCTTTGTTGAAATAATCAGGACAGTGAACATATACCAAATAATAAACATGTTTACTCTGAAACAGGTTTCTTTTTTCTTCATGATTCATTCGACTTAGCAATTACTCAAGATTAATTCAGTAGGAAACATACTGAATTAAATCTACAACACTACACACTCTTACTTTTCAAGAAAGGCTAAATTAGTGCATGCCATACTTTTTTAAAAAATCCGGTTTCTTGCCCTAATCGGTTTGGCTCAGTGGATAGAGCGTCGGCCTGCGGACTGAAAGGTCCCAGGTTCAATTCCGGTCAAGGGCATGTACCTTGGTTGTGGGCACATCCCCAGTAGGGGGTGTGCAGGAGGCAGCTGGTCGATGTTTCTCTCTCATTGATGTTTCTAATTCTCTATCCTTCTCCCTTCCTCTCTGTAAAAAATCAATAAAATATACTTTTTAAAAAATCAGGTTTCTTTGCAGAAAAAAAGATAAAATACACTAAATTCTATAACTCTATTGAAATGTGATTCCAAATAACAAACAAAAATGTGTATATTTTCTGCATATATGCATGGCCCATGGACACAGACAATGGGGTGGTGAGGGCATGGGATGAGGGGTGGGGGTGGGCTGGAGGAGGTCAATGGGGGGAAAAGGGGACATATGCAACACTTTCAAAAATAAAGAATTACTTTTTAAAAAGTATACATTTTCTAACCTTTAAGTTAGACAATCTCTGTAAATCTGTTTGTTTCTTTTTTTTTTAAATATATTTTATTGATTTTTTTACAGAGAGGAAGAGAGAGGGATAGAGAGTTAGAAACATCGATCAGCTGCCTCTTGCACACTCCCCACTGGGCATGTGCCCGCAACCAAGGAACATGCCCCTAACCGGAATTGAACCTGGGACCATGGAGTCCACAAGCCGACGCTCTATCCACTGAGCCAAACCGGTCAAGGCTGTTTGTTTCTTTTAATGAGTATTCTTGCTGCTCCTAAAAGAGGAGTTTTATTTCACTTAGGTTTGGGGGGGAGGGGGGACCTATAATAATAAAAGCATAATATGCTTAGACCCGGCGTCCTACCAGACATCCTTCCAGATGACCTTCCAGACAAAGTCGCAGCAGCAGAGGTGGCCGCCGAAGTAGAGGCGGCCACAGCTGTGGTGGGAGCCATGCCCCTTGCACGAATTCCGTGCATCAGGCCTCTAGTTATAACATAAAACTAAACATAAACTATCTGAATTATGCCCACATGTTCTTGCTGGCCACAGTTGGCTGTGAGCTTTAACATTTTCCAACAGTAATATATGCTTTTTATTTTTTTAAAAAAAGGCATGAATCATAATGAATTTTTTGTTAACCACTATTGTCTTCCCAGTTGGTTCACACACAGTAAACCAAAGAACATTTACTTCTGAGTTAGAACAGAGAAAATGTGTGTAATATTTTCTATAATAGCAATTAACACTACTATTTGTAGAATAGTAACATAACACTTTATTTTCATCATAATTATTTTATTTAAATTGCACCAATATGCAGGTTTATTCTTTTTTTAGAGAGAGAACAGAATAAGTACCTGATTATATGTCTCTCTTCCAAATAAATAAAATAAAATAAAGACCTACAGAATTCATCCAGATATGGAAAAAGCTGACCTACTCATCACCCCATTCCCATTACAGAAGCCTCCCTGAAAAAAAATGTAATTTATACCAGACTAAAAATAAAACTGCACCACCGAACATACTCCTCAGAGCATAGACAATTTGAAATATGTACTCTCTGTATTTTGCAGCTATGCTTGAATAATTATGCCACAAGCTAAAACCTTTATAATTCCCTTTAATAGTGTAACTATACAGACTATTTCTTGTAAACTAACTTAATATCCAAAATGATTAACAAAAGAATGGAAACAAAGATAAACCATTATACTCAGTATCCATAAAACTTGGAATCTTTTTTTTTTAATTTTATTTTATTGCTTACAGTCTTACAAAGGGTATTACATATGTGTCCCTTTTTTCCCCCCGCCCTTGACAATCCCCTGGCCTCCCCTACCCCCCAGTGTCTTATGTCCATTGGTTATGCTTATATGCATGCATACAAGTCCTTTGGTTGATCTCTGTATCCATAAAACTTGACCAAGAAACACAATACTCACTTCTTGACAAGCCATTGCAGGCACCAGTGGTTGTAATGTGCGTTTTCTTTGTCACTAATTATGGAGAGCGGGTAAACCAGATGTTTCCATGATTCTCAGTCCAGAAGTCCAGTAGAGGCTTCATGCATCTGTTAGTTCTAAAGAGTTTCCCAGTTGCCCCTGCGACTGAGACACGCCCTACAGGAATGTCTACAGGAGTCCCCTATTGCCTTCCTGAAGACTTAAGCTGTAGGGGCCAATAATTTTATTGACTCTCATGGCTCACTGACGATGCATCTTTGTCCTTTTTTTCCTAAGAAAATAACACGGATCCTTCAGAATCCAGTTAAAATGCTACAATTTCTAGTAACGTCTGCTCGACTCCCCAGACTCCCTTAAATTTCTTTCAACCCTTCTAGCAACACTTTGAACCAACCAATTTACAAAATCTTACATAATGTTATCTTTTATAATTTTTAAGTATATATGTAGTCTGCCCAAGGCCTTATATTCTACAGGGTACCTAGCATGTTTTCCCATAACAGATGTCTAAAATACTGTTTGACACACTGAATCAATCCCTGCCTTTGATGGGTGTTTATGTCTTTCATTGCTGAATTTATTATTCCTTCAGGCCATGCCTTATAAACCATATGATACCGTACTCAAAATATGGCAGGATGACCAAATATTATACAATGAAACTCAAAGGAATTCAATTTAAACCAATCTCCCAAAAACATCATTGTCTTTGATTACCCTTCAGAAAAAGGAATTTAGCCCTTCATCATGTGTGAAGTTGAACATCCAAAAGCAGGCTTCTTGAAAAAGCCACATGTTTATCACATGGAAGAATTAGATTATTAAACTAAGATGGGAACTCTGGAGACTACAGCAGTATTTGTCAACAAACATTTCCTTGGTAGCTAAAATGTAGTGCTGTAATGGAAGGACTACAGAAAAAAACCAACACAGTCTGCAAATCATAGCTCAAGACAATGCAATGCTATTTTCTTATATGTTTTCTTCTGTGTCTGTCTTGTCCTTCTATCCAAGCTGCTTTTTCCTGGTAGAGGGAATCTTCCATGACATTTAAGACATGCTATGATTATTGAATTTACTTTAAAGTCTTAATATAGCATCTCTCAGAAAATTATATGGATTTGGAAAGGAAGAATTTAGTACAAGAAATAAATGACAAATGATAAATTTTCTTTTCTCACTTGTAATCTACAAGGGAAAGAGGAAATACTCATTGAACATCACTCAAACCAAATTCTGCAGGTGACCACGTGCTCCACCTTCAGATGGTGGAGAATATTCCACCTGGTTCAATTTTATTTCCCCTCATGCTAACTTCTATTATGATCCTGCCCTTGAATCACTCAGTCACATCCATCCTATCGCCCTGCTTCTATTCTTGCCCTTCCCTAATCCACCAAGAAAGAACAAAATCAGACTATGTCACAACCTTGATTGAGCTGAGCACCACCTCCATAATAGCAAGGAACATGGCTCCTCACTGCATTTATAATACAATTCAAATTCCTACAGGCAATTCCAGGATCAGCTCCTGCCTATCTTGGTAGAATCCTTTCAGTCTTTTTAACCCCTTGGTTCAATTCCATTGGCCTTCCTTCCATCTTTGGCCATACCCAGCTTATTCGAACTTTGGGCCGACTCACTTGCTGGGGGGGGGGGGGGGGGGGTGCCTGGAAAATGTGGATCACATTCTGCCGAGGTTCTTGTCCCAGCATCAAGGGTTCAGGAATCTAGAAAAGGGGCTGTGGGCAGATGACACAGGAATCCAGAGACTAATAAAGAGTCCGGAGACGAGATATAATTTTGAAAGGCATTGGGGGTCAGAGGAGCTTAGCTAAAGGAGCTAAGATCCAAGATCTTAAGTCTAAGGTCTTAGGTTCTCTCTGTCCCCAGGACCCCATGCTTTTTATTAACACAACTTGTCCTGAGGCAAGGCAGAGATATACACTTCAAAGGGTATACAGAAACATTGTCAGAATGGGAGAATTCGCCTACGGCTGTTCAGGTGTTTGGCCAGTAGGAGGCAATAACATGTAGATTAAGATGCCTTTTAGCTGTCTGGCAGCCACAATCAGTTTCCTGTTCAGGTCTGGGGAAATGCCTTTAGCCATTCCCAACAGGTGACTACATGTGTGACTCAACCCTGTTGAGTCCCCAAGTCTCATCAACCTTTTGATGAAACTCTTGAAATGATGACCTGCTGGAACTGGTCGCGCACATTCCACTTCTATGGAGCCGTCCTACCCCCAGGCCAGTCACTCTTTCTCAGCACCTGCTGTGCTGTCTCCACAGCAGACAGAGCAATATTTGAAATTCACTCCGTGTTTATTTTTGGCTCCTTCCCTTTAGAACAGGGCACCCCCGATCCATTCTCTCTCTAGAACCTGAACAGCTCCTGGCACAGAGCAGGTGCTCAGTGTAAACTGGCAAAATGGAGACTGACAAGGAGCAGAATCAATTCACCTAAGTCCCACAGGAGAACAGGGAGGACAGAGAGAAAAGGTCATTTCTCCTGGGGTCTGAAGAAGCTGCTGACAAGTTTCTGAAATTCAGCACCTGCTGTTATTAGTTGTCACCTACACACCGAACAGAAAATGTCCAGGGGTGAGACAGTCATGTAGATAAATAAAATAAAATAAAATAAAATACGGCGACTGTATCAACCCCAAGGTAGTTTCAACTGCTACTCTTTGATGTAAAAGGAAGACTGCCTAGAAATAACAGGTGATTCATTTTACTTTAACATTAAAAATATGATGTGTACACATTCTTTAAATTAAACAAACTACTTATAATATCCGTTAACATGTCATAAAATGTAACCCCCAGCTAAGAACGACCTGCCTTCAACTATGCCCATTTGATAGAGACCTAAGAAGTGTGTTGGTAACTTCCAGTATTAAACTGTTGCTTCCTCTTCTATTTTCCTACCCTCAATGAATTTATTTCTCTTGTTCTCCTATAAGAGAACTGAAACTCTAGCTACATTTCTTCTCTCTGCGTGAAGGAACTCCAATTACTATGCCCTCACAGCCAGGTCATCCCCATGTGTCATCCTGTGACTTAACCCAGGTAACCTCACTGGCCTCCTAAATCCTCTCGTCTGATCTCGCCCTTGAGGTTCTTCTTTCCCTTTAAATAAATCTCAGGTTAATCTTCCAGTCAGAGTAATCAATGGTTCAGGTAAAGCCGATTTCCTTTTCATTTTTTTCCTATGTATGAGGACTTTTCAGCTTCTGTGTTCAGGTTGGCAAGAAAAGTATTTTTATTTTGGTGCCACATTTTCATGTTTTGCTTAATTTAGACTCAATTTCACTCCTGCAAACAAAGCTTGCATATTTTTGAACAGGAGCAGGTTAAATGGTCCTCTTTTATCTCTCTGTAATTCTGTGACAGAGTCAAGTTGTATTTTCAAGAAAACAGAAATCCGTAGAGCATTGGGACACAACTCTAAACATCCTGGAAAATGTGCGGTGGGAGTGAACCATTTCTGCTGCATATCTTATCCTTTCTGCAAGAGGGGACTATGTTTCTAGGAGTTAAGGGGATTCTATATTTATTTATGCAAGAGCATCATTCAAGTTTGCCATAAAAATGACAATTCCATGACCTTCCCCTGTCCTGTCACAAGTGGGAGTGATGGATTGACAAGTGGTCCTACGCTGAGTACTGCAGAAAACAATAAATACCACTTCCTCTGTGTGTATTTACAATATAGAGAACTGACTTGTGCAAGAAAAATTCAAACCAACCTAGAAAGTAAAGGTTCTGCACATTTCACCTGAAACCAATTCGTAAAATGGAAAAACTGAGTCACTGATATGATTTTAGCACAGTGATATTCTACAATCAATTTATCTGGATCATATTCTCAATATTAAAAAAATGTTATATTCTCAATATTAAAGAAAATGTGAACAGTCACACATCATTGTTTGTTCCAAACAGCGCTTTACTCAGGTGCTAGGGGGAGTTACTCTATTTTACAGAGAGCATTCCCTCGAAGGAGCACTTTATAAAGTAATGGACTATTATCATTTATGTCACCCCTTCGAGAAGGTAAATAAAGCCAACAATTATTATTATCGCTGTTATTGTTAGCAATCATTACTATTGCTATTATACTTGACAACCATAACGACGGGCGTGTATTTCACCCTTCGGAAAACACTGGTGAACATGAACCACACACAAGAAAGTGATTACATCAATACCTTCAAGCACTGCTCAACAGGGCACCACTGAGGGAGTTGAGATGGAAAAGTGCCGGGGTCCAACCCCAGCGGGTCCAGGGGTCCCCAAAGGCGTAGACGGAGTCGGCGAAGAAGGAAGGACATGGAGACAGCGTTCAGTTGATCAGCAGCTTTGCCAGGATCTCTAGCCCGGATCTCCAGCCAAGTTCTGGTCTGGATCTCCAGAGAGGTTCTGCTTCGGATCTCCAGCGAGGTTCTGTAGCCATGTTCCTCGCTAGGTTCTCCAGCCAGGTTCTGTCCAGGCTCTCCAGTCAGGTTCAGTGTCCAGGTTCCAGTCAGGTTCTCCTGCCAATCTCTGTAGTCAGGTTCAGTCCAGGATCCCTTGCCATGTTCTCCCGCTAGGGTCTGTCTCTAGGCTCCGAGGCCAGTCCCTCTCCAGGATCCTCCGGCATGCTCTCTCCAGCAAAGTTCTTCTGTCTCTAGGCTCCGTGTAGGTTCTGTCTTCTTGATTCTGTTCTAAGTTCTGAGTGTTTCTGTCTTGTTACAACTGTATTTATACCAGTTGATTCAATCCTATCAATCTCTATTACAAAGGTTAGGGCGTTTCTTATCTCCATTCCAGGGAGAAAAGATTATGTAGTTTAAGCATGATTGTTCATAGTTAAAGGGATTAATTACCCGCCTGGCACTTAGTTAAGAGGTTTTATTCCCTCCCTAACTTCAGGGGAAAATCCCTACCTGGGGAAACCACCTTTCTCAGAGACCTTGGTTAAAACACATAGTGCCAAGAACAGTATGCCATATATGCCAGGTCCCTTGAAACAGCAAGCATGGACCGGCTCCCGGCAGAAAAGGAACGAAAAGAGGCAAGGACAGAGAAGTGTAATGAGAAAAAAAATGTTAAGCACTATAAAAAGTTCAGGTACAGGTAGAGAGAGAAACAAGTCACATGTGTGTCCAGAAAAAGGAGAGAGGCCATTCCAGTTTAAGGGTGAAAAGGCACAAGAAAGATGGAATCCTAGCACCTTTTTCTTCTACAACCATTGTCTTTTAGGATAAAGCCTGGAAGCCTGAAGTTTGTCACATCCAGCAACAAAGACCTTGGCTACCCCAAGGATGTATATGCTACAACAATTTCACGAAAATGATAGGGACAGACAATTATCAGCCTAATGGAGCACCATTCTTTCCCTGGGTCAGGCCTGAAATCTTACCATTATTTTTTCCAAATTTCACTCCTCTCCAAAAATCTACAGGCTGAGTTTAAGGTACCTGTGGAATATCCAGTTGGAGATGTCAAGTATGAAAATGGATGGGCCAATACTGGATTGGCTACCCCACACTGTGGACGAGTTATTCCTAACACCATTCTTCTGCAATGGAGAAAGAGGACATTACAGAAGAGGACAGTGGAAAGCTTAAGAATCACTTTTAGAGAGATAGCCAAAGGACACTTTATCAGTGATACATCTCGGCATATGTTTGGTAGGATTGCTAGTGAATTTTGCTTCCTATTTAAAAAAAAAAAAAAAAAGGGCAGCTCAGCTGTTTTTTTCTTCTTCCATGTTCCTTTCTGCAACAAGCATGTGATGCCAGGAGACACATCAGCTGTTGCATGACTAACAAGCAACAAGCATTAGGACAAAAATGATATGCTAATAGTGCTGAACATAAAGGGAGATCAAACTTGGGTCATTAATAACTGGGTCTTCTGCAAAAGCCACGGGTTGACTGTCTCTGGTTATTGTTTGGTATTTGATAAAAAGTATGCCCTACTTTCTTTTAGCTGCTTGTCGAATTTTGTTAGTTACAACGCGATGCTAATTGAATCAGCGAATATACAGAAAACAACACCAGAGGTCCAGGCAGGAGACAGACAGGTCAACAAGGTAGACAAAGCAGTTGAAGCCCTGGGTTTGAATGAGATCACCGAGTGAGAATATTACAGAGTGAAAGAGAAACAGGGCTGAGGATAGAGTGTTGAGGACATGGGCACCTCAGAGGAACTGGCCGAGGAAAGGAGCAGCTGGAAAAAGATATACAACCATAAAGACAAAGAAGGAAAAAAAGAAAATAATGATCCAAAAACCAAGAGGGAAAAGTAGGTGTCAGTGTTTACAAAGTAGCTACAAAGTAGCCCGGCATCAACCCATGAACCAGGAGGACCAGGCACATGCTGGATTGTGGGCTAGATCCCCAGTGGGGAACTCATGCAGGAGGCAGCTGATCAATACTTCTCTCTCATCACTGATGTTTCATTCTCTCTCTCCCTCTCCCTTCCTCTCTCTGAAATCAATAAAAACATGTTAAAAAAAAAAAAAAAAGACAAGTGCTACAAAGTAGAGCTACCCAATCCCAGGAAAGTGTCCTTAGGTGTGGCAGTCAAGGTTAAGTAACTGAGTGGATGCACCCATCACCCCAGGAGGGATAGCTTTCACAGCAGCTGTTGGTCTCATTGAGCATCCTGAAAGGGAAGGTGGATGGATCCTTGCTCCTACGGAAATACAATTCAAAGTGCAGGCGCTACTGATAGAGGACAATGGAGTCTTTCTTCATAGAAAAGGCAGCATGTTTTATACCCCTTAAAAATAAAAATAACAGCCTAAGTTTAGAATGACCTACCGAGTGGACAACCGGGTGGATCTTTCTGACCCTTTCACTTTTAAAAGAACAGCAAGATTCTAAGGTTCCGTATCAGCCTGATTCCCTGCAGCTGTGACACAGGCCTCGCGCCTGCTTTGAAGATGACAAGCACTTGAATCAGGGATTCAGGCGCAGGAAGGGAGGAGAGAAGGGGATAAAATAGAGTAAGAGAAATAGAGTGAAGAAATAAACTTATTAAGTGTTCCTTTCTTCTCCGTGTCAGTAATCAATAACATGAAAATATTAGCACAGGGAAGACTGAAAGGCATACATTCTGTAAGAAAGTTATAAAAGGGAACTGCACGATGTCAAGTGATTACAGGGAGGCAGACAACTTTCCCTGTGGAACTCAGCACTCAGGGGGCCTCGCAGCCGCGGGAAACATCCCTTTTTTCTCTTTATTGCTATGGAATTGGTAAGAACAACTTGAAAGGGCGTGTGAGAATTTAAAAGTGTCTCTTCCTTCCTTTTTGAGAATTCTTTTAACTGAGAGAAGATATATGGAAAACCCACAAAGCAATTAGTAAAAGTGAAAAGATGGTTATGAACAATTAAAAGCCTTTCTGCTTCATTAGCTTTTCACTGTTAAATGCTGTCACTGATTAATGACATTGAATACTTTTCTCAAATAGCACAAGTATCAAGGAATGAATCAAAGAAAAAAAGCAACACCGGAGAACTCACAGAATAAGCCTGTTAACAACATGATATGGGTAAAAGGCTCAAATTAAAAGGATGTGCCTCTATTTTGAGCATTGCACTGGGCTCTTTGTGCTCCCAGAACTATGCATGGGGGGGTTCACACACCTTTACATTCCAACAATACTCCTCATCAACGTAAACACAGTGCCGATGATCAGCACCAACTACAGAATGTGCAGGGCCCAGTGGGGCCTCTTATTTAAAAAGCATGAGAAAACAGTGCTTTTAAAAGTACTGAAACACGTACATATTCTTTCCCTGCAGCCCCTCTCTAGTCTTATCATGGTATTTGTTTACTGTTTAACATAAGTCAATTTTTTAATTAAAACTTTAAATCTCATGGTTTCACCCTTCCCCTTATATTATGTAATGTCCTTTTAAGTGACAATATGAGTTAGCCCCTAGGCAGCATCTCAGTTATGCAAATCCTCTGCTTTAGCCAAAAAAGTATATGCATTTCATTCTCACCAGCACAGCAGGAACATGCCCCAAGGCTAACTCAACCGATTTTATTTTACTTCTCTTTTAAAATAAGTTTAATCTTTTTAATTATGTTAAAATAAGGGTAACAAAATGTACCATCTGAACCATTTCTAAGGGTATAGTTCAGTGGTATTGGGTACATTCATCTAGTTCAACCACACCGTCTTTTCTTTCTTATTTTTATATTTACTTTTGTATTCTTTTCCATCAGCACCATCTTCCACTTTTCAGTGTGCACATACTCCCCCAACACTACCTTGGACTGACAGAGGTGTAAGGAAGGAAGGACTGAAAGGAAAGGGAACTGGAAGCCCCATTTTCCCACTCATTCCATTATCCTCAGTGCCAGTGTGTGGCCGATGCTGGGAAGTAACAACGCGGGTAGGAAAGGGTGTGATGGGAGGATCTCGGGTGTTTTTAGAAGAAAGCCATAGCTCCCTTAGGAAGAAGGCTTCCTTCCTGGGGGAAGTGTGGCCTCAGGGCAGTCGGGGCCCGCCCCCCTCCCCGGGCTCAATCACCTTCGCATCTTCCCTCCCCTGGCTGGGTTACTTAACCCCATTTTAGGACTTATGCTCTAGACTAGAGGCACAGTGAGGCCAGGAGGTGCTGTGGGCGTGCGCATTATACAGTGCCTGTATCTCAAGCATGTCAAACTCACAGCCTGCGGGCCGCAAGCCTCGTTACACTGTATCTCCTGCTGCGCTCCATTTTCCCACAGGCCTCCACTTATAACACAGAAGTTACAGGATAAAATTAAGAATTTCGAGATGGTGACAGCAGGGCTTTTAACCAAGGGAGGCTTTCTGTGAGCCGGGCCCTGCGTGGTCGCACAGGTGGTGCGTGCAAGAGGCTGGGCCGCAGGGCGGGGAGACAGAAAAGGACACAAAGGCCCCCACACGGAGCCCTTACACTTTACGAGACGCATTCTCACCTTTCCCAGCACGTGAGCAGGCGAGCAGGCGCAGTCCCAAAAATTCCATAGCCAAGGCCACGGCTCCACGAGCGTCATTTCCACTCCCAGGGCCGCAAGGGAAGCGAGCACCCGCTGAGCCCGGAAGTGCAAGTGCGTCAGGAACTCCGACGCTGAGAACCAACCAATCACAGAGGAGAGCCGGCCTCCGCTCCCTCCCCCCACGCACAGCTTCCTGCTTCCGCCTCCCTCAGGGCTCCTCCACGTGCCTGGCCCTGGCTTCTCTGGGGAGAGTTTCTAACCGCTTCCTGTTTGGCCCTGACCCATTCACATCTATATTTTTGCTGGAACGAAGCCTTAATTGTTCATATGTTTCCGCTCACCTTTTAACACCATTTAAGGCCGCCCGAGCGCCGGGTTCCTGGGCTGACTAGGGACATAACTATGGACTAGGTCGGAGGTTCTCATCCAGGCAGCACCCTACTTAGGTGCTCGTCTTACATTTATTTTCAGACCAGAGCTGCGTTCGTCTGTCCTTTGGGTGTGTTTCCCCTGTAATCCCAGAGTCCCGGTGAATTGTGGGACATGGAGCATGTGAGTGGCGCAGGGGTGAAGGAAAGGCGTGATGAGGGAGGGACAGGAGAGCCTGGGAAGTCCCCCTGCAGGGCAGGGCGTGGAGAAAAGGTTCAACGTGAAGCCGAGTGAAGGCAAAGCCTGTGTGGGGAAGCCGTGTCCTCTCCAAGGAGAACAGGAGAACCAGCATGGAAATCGGTCTGGGAAGGGCACCCTTCCCCGCCGGGTAAGAAGTGTCGGCTGAAGCTGCCATGGTGGGCATACGTTGCTTCAATTGAGTCTTACGACCAATCTGCTTAAAGCGATTTTTCTCCTGTATCTTTTAGCCAATTAAACCAGTGGTCCCTTCCTACGCTCCTCTGTCCTAATACCCAGGATGTCATTAATGTGAGCAAATACATAGACGCCAGGTTTCTAAACTCGTGGTCTGTGTATGTGGTTGACTGTGAACAAAACATGAACAAATCTGCACCGTAAAATAATGGCAAGTACTGAAAAGTAGAGGAGAAGAGATAAGTTAGAAATCGTTTTAAATACTCTTGAGGTTATATATTTAATTTTCTCACGAATGCTACCTGTTCAAATCATTGATTAGTTACCCCTGGCCCTAGCTTTCCTTCCTACCACCCAGAGAGAATATAGAACAGCCCTTTAAACTCATCAAATATATTCTTGGCTGTTCAATGTGTCTTAAAAGTGGCTTTTCTGCAGAAACTGTAACCAAATTTGTATCAAAAGCCATTTCAGGGGCTTTTAGTTGAGGGCACCCTTTCCAGCCGGGAAGGCTGCCCATTAACTAATGAAAGAAATCCTCTCATTCAATATCCTCAGAATTTCTTATCTTTGGATGTAACTGCCAGCACCTCAGTCACCTTGAAAGAAACCACACTTATTAACATAAGCAGCTCTGTGATTATGTTTTCCACAAGCAAAAAGAAAATCCTAGCCACTGCATTGCCTACTGTTTCTTCTTTTTTCCTTCCCCATATTTTCCCCCCCAAATCTGCTTTTATCTACTACCTCTATTTGCCGATAGTAGAAACACATACTTTTTGGCCAAGAACATTTTTATACCCCAGATAATAGAAAGTAACCTGGTGAAGTGATTTCTTCACCCCGTGACCTCACCATGAAAAATTACCTGGGTGGATAGAGGGTGAGATAAATCAGTGGAGAGCCCAGTGAGCAGGTGAGGGTATTAGATACCAATTTCTTTCGGAAATCTGTCTTACTCATTTCCTTTTCCCCAGAACCCAGTAGAGGAGTAGAGGGAACATGTATCTGTTTTGCTATTTTAGTCAAAGAGCTTTACACTCTTTGTGTGGGTGCTGAAAATGGAATGTTGAAAGTGATTAGGTAAATTAATCCAGAGTTTAACATAGACAAAGGAGCTCATTCTCTGTCCTTGCCTTTCGTGGGAATTTAAGCATGAGATTATTTTCATCAGCTGTGCTTCTAAGAAGGCAAATACCCAGATTGTAGAAGAGCTGAAGCATGCAGATTCCTCACCTGAGCCACTCAAGCAGGTGGCCAGATAATCCATTTTTCACCAGCTCTCAGGGGAAGATAAGTGGATTGCCAGAAGCAAACTCTTTCCTCTACCCTGCTCTGCCTCATTTTTTTCCAGATGCTTATTGACATTGGTTGTGTCTCTCAATCTGTTTATAACCACACAACTATAAGTAACATGGTCTCCCTCTGGCATCCTGTGAACAATAAAGTTTCCAAGAATAATACCAAAAGTAAAAAATATATATTAACACAGTATAAAAAGAGAGTTGTTGCCTGGAAATTTGATGGTGTAGGGTAGAGGTTCACTGAAAATGCTTACCTAGGAGAGATTTTTGTGTTATCCCAAGAAATCTCCTTTATCTTATTCTGAAAATAGAGCTTTAAATAAATGAAGGCAGTTTTATAAGAATTCTATGAAAAAGAGATAATCTTCCACCTCTAAAAGAGGGAAAATTAAATAAAATTTGTTACTAATGATCCACTGATAACTTTGTCTACCAGCATAATCTTAGCCCCAGAGTAGAGACCAAACTTGTCTAAATCAAAGCTTTTCAAAATCTGTCCACAGATCATGGGCAAAATGTAGATTCCTATGTTCCACACAGATCTAAGAAATCAGAGTTGTGGGAAGTGGGAGTTTGGCATAGTTGACAGTGATTCCTCAGTACACTGAAGTTTCAGAACCACTGTTCTAGAGTTTACTGGTTCGTTTCCAAAGAGCATTTCTGATTGCACAGTGAAATAGCCCATTACAGGCCCACCCGGAGGGCACACAAATAGACTCATTCAAGGAGAATCATCGATGCAGGCGCTTCTCTTTGTTTGGTTCGTTTTTATCATAATTTCTAGAGTCCCAGTGCACAAATTTGTGCACATTGAAAGGAAATTAATTAGAAGGTGGCCAGCGGGGCGGGACTGGGCAAGATGGGCCACACATGCCATGGAGCCAACCTCCTGCAGTCCCTCCCCAGCCGGACCCACCTGGGGCAGCGCAGGGGCTCAAAGGCGTCTGCAGAGTGAGCAGGGTCCCTCAGGCAGGTGGAGTCCCTCAGGCAGGTGGAGTCCCTCGGCCTGGTCAAAACTGTCAGTCCGACATCCCCCGAGGGGTCCCAGAGTGCGAAAAGGGACTCTGCAAAGTTGCTGTTGCTCAGCAGCTCCTGTGTTGAGCGTCTGCCCCCTGGTGGTCAGTGTGCATCATACCTACCCGCTGGTTGGCCAGTCGCTTAGCCTTATATATATATATAGATGATATCAACATTCCCTCTTACCTAGTTGACTGTCAGAGCATTTGGATGTGTCCTTAATAAATCATTTCAAAATTCTGAACTTTTGTTTCTCACCAAAGAATATACCATTGGATTTTCTGTTATGCTATTCATATGTAAAGTTCACTTATAGAATTTTTGAGGAGTATTAACTAAAGGATGTTCAGTTTATCTCTCCCCATTGGTATTTAAAAATTACCCTTTGGTCAAATCAGACTACTAAGCAGTGGCCATTCTTGTCTTTGATAGGACAACTGAACTACTTTCACGAAACTGCACTTTGATTGCTGTACTGTGTGTTATCAGCGAGCTTTCTCTGAAATGTGTTCTGGGAAGATGTGGCTGAGACTTTGCTCAGGACACAACAGCGTATATTCATCCTGCAAATCAAGGTTTGCTTAACAAGGGAAGCAATAGCTCTTCCTTAACCATTAATGAGCTTGTATCTCTCTTTGCTTTGGCTGCTTGACTTAATAACCATGAAGTATTTAATATCACAAATTTTATGATAAGTCTTAATTCTAGTTGACATTATTTCCCTTTCCTAATTTTCCTTCGGGCCTGTTTTCTTTACCCCCTTTAATTTTCATCTTGCTTTTCATGTGGATTGTTTCAGGCTTCTTGAATCACTTTTGAAACAATGAAGGACATAAATAAACTTTTATTATACTAATGACCAGAGTTACATAGCTATCACTACGCAAAATCTCACTGAATATAATTCTGATTGTACAAGTTTAATCTTTCAACTCTTATATAAATCTCTACTATAAAAATTCAACATTTAAAATTACACTTCCTAGTATAATTTTAAAAATTCTAATCATTAGGACTTGACTGAGAATGGCATGGGAAGTCATGGGATATAGTGAGTTTTCCATTCTAGGAAGTAATCAAGAAAAAGCTAAGTGACTACCCAGCAAGAATATTATAGAAGAGTTTTGATGTCAAATAACGCATTGGATGGCAGATTTCTCGAGCCTCTTCCTACTCTGAAATCCTTGAATCTATTACTTCAAAAATTGCATAGTTTATATTATCAGAAAAAAATTAAATCAGCAAAAGAATTAAGAGAACATGCATTTCTCAGTAAGTAGTATCTGGAAGAATATATAGCCAGTAAAAAAAAAAAATTAAATTTCTAGGAACAGACTGAATAAAATCTTTCCTTATTGTATTTTTTTTTTTTTTTTGTCAACATTAGCAGGCATACACTTGCTTGCCTATGTCCCCAGGTTCTATCTCAAATTGCATGAATGAACAAGCTATAATAAACCTGAGTGATTTAGGGACTTAAGTTCAGCTTTTGCTTCATATTTCTCCTGATAAAACCGGTTTTGAAAAGTCTAATCAGTAGTGCCAGGAAATCATTTAACTTAAACTGCCACCTCTGCCAATAACCAATAATCTGAATGCAACCCTTTTGCATCAGAGGCGTGAAGAAATCAAATGGCCCAACACAGTTTGTGAATCTGGTCCTGAGAGAAGGCTATTCCTCTGCGGAGAGGCTTTTTGAAATGAGAGATGGAAAGAGCAAGAAAGAAAATGCATCTGAGCGATCGGAGGAATTCTTCCAGCGGTGCTCAGCCCAGAAGCTACTTTTAGTCTGTCCAGAGGCACAAAAATCTGAAGGAAACCTAGCTGACCCCAGCATTTCAGGGCACAGTGGGGCTTGCTCCACAAGGTAGCTCTTTGTCTGATAAGCCAAGGGTTATACAAATGGTAATAACAATTAGAAATTGCCTATCAAAAGATGAATATTGTTGCTGAATTCTAGAACAGGCACAAACTTACAGTGTTAAATCTACACACAAAGATGTTGCAAATACAGAGGTGGACAACCCTGGGCCATTTCCATACTAATGCAGATACTAGGACCAGACCAGGTGGCTCACAGACAGGCCACTACGTTTTTTATATTTTTGAGTCTCTCTTTGTGATCTAGTAGAGAAGTGGTCAGTGAACTACAGCAGAGGAGACAGCTGGTCTGGCACCTGTATTTAACACAGCAACCCCATGTCTTATGTCTTGCCCATGGCTGCTTCCAGAGCATTGAGTGGTTGCCACGGAGATGACATAGCTGGCAAACCCTGAAATATTTCCCACCTGTTCCTTCAAGGAAAGTATGATGTCACCTGATCTAAAGTGTGGCCAAGATTTTATTAATATCCATGTGTGCTTCCCTTTGAACTGTCTATACACATAAAAGCCTCATAAGCAAATTGTCCCCTCAGGAGTTCAACTAGAAACTGGGAGTTTGATCGCTCACTATGATGTGCACTGACCACCAGGGGGCAGCACAGAATGAAGGAAGGCCCTGGCTGGCAGCTGGAAGGCCCCGATTGGCCCTGATTGCCAGCCAGGGCTAGGGACCCTACCCGTGCAAGCATTTCGTGCACCGGGCCTCTAGTATTTTTAATAATTCTTTGCAAAAGTATTTACAGGAAAGAAGACTGCGCACTTTTGTATTCCTATTCACATTCTACTACTGTACCTGTTTTTCCTGTAAGCCCAGCTTTTAAAGAACAAACAAATCATCAAAGAAATAATCTCTCTAAGAACTGCCAACCAGTTTTCTTAAGGCTGGGATGTTCTGTGTTACCAGAATCCAAGTGTGCACTCTAATCTCAAATGATTTACCCTAAGCCTATGGATTCCTTATGCATTACATTCCAATGTCCAAGAGAAAGATGTAAAAACTATCCATAAACGTGAGACCCAAAATGAAGCACTCAGATACAGCCGATCTCAGCCTTTCCCAGCCAGGGACACTCTGAAGTTTGTTGGATTAATCTTTCTCCTCAAACCTTTGATTCCAAGCCAAGACTTGTCCAATTTAATGTGACTCCAGATTCTTCATCATGTCTGGGTGTAGGCTGTCTTTTATGCTCAGGTTCTGGTGAGTCCCTTCATTATACAGACCCTGGCCAACGACTCATCATTAAAACCAGTATCTGCTGGATATGAGAAGCCTGACATACTTTCAGGCCTCATCTGATGTGAGCCCTGGTTTGTATAAGAGCTATCTACTGTGAAAGGTCTTATTCAGGGTAAGAAGGCAGGATCACTGCAGACATAAGTAATTGATTAGGACACTCTCATGGGGCTTGAATGTGGCTTCAGAAGCCATCCCTGTAGAGCAATTCATGTACCTGCTATTATTTGATTGGAGTTTTCATAAGAGATAAAAATGTGTTAAAACTCAAACTTAAACACTACACAAGTTTCTATTTAGTTAACTATAGCCTACTTTACCCCAAAAACATAAGGGAAAGTCTGGCTTATACAGAAATCAGATAGATAGATAGCTAGATAGAGACAGGTTCTCCTATTTTCTCTCTAACCTTCCACATTTCTAATCCCTTAGATAGCCCTAGTTCTTATTACATATACATCCTTTAAAATCTCTTCATTTACTAATTTATTAACCCCTCTGTAGTATACAATGCGCTTACTTGACTCTTTGACATTCTGTCACATTTGATGGGGCCATGCAGAGTATTAGTATCCTAGGATATAGGACATCACCTCTACCTGGTCAACTATCTTCTAAGGACTTTATTTTTAATTTCTTAGTGTTTATTACATATAGTATTACAAATGTCTCCCCCTCTCCAATTGACCTCTCCCGGGCCACCCCCCAACCCCCAGCATGTGCCCTCTCCCCCTCTAGTGTCTGTGTCCATGGGTTCTGCTTATATGTATGCATACAAGTCCTTTGATTGATCTCTTACCCCTCCCTCCCAACCCCCGTCTCCCCTGTCTACCCTCTGAAGTTTGACAGTCTGTTGATGCTTCTATGTCTCCAGATCTATTTTTGTTCATCAATTTATGTTGTTCATTAGATTCCACAAATGAGTGAGATCATGTGATATTTATCTTTCTCTGAATGGCTTATTTTGCTTAGCATAATGCCCTCCATCTCCATCCATGCCAGCTGTGGGCAAACTACGGCCCGCGGGCCAGATCCAGCCCGTTGGAAATGAATAAAACTATTGAAAAAAAAGACCGTTCCCTTTTATGTAATGATGTTTACTTTGAATTTATATTAGTTCACACAAACACTCCATCCATGCTTTTGTTCCGGCCCTCCGGTCCAGTTTAAGAACCCATTGTGGCCCTCGAGTCAAAAAGTTTGCCCACCCCTGATCCATGCTGTTGCGAATGGTAAGAGTTCTTTCTTTGTTACAGCCTTACATCTTCTGAGGACTTTTGAATATACCAGCATCTGGCAACATATCATTCATGAACCGTTCTACCTGGTTCTTTCTTTTATCATTATTCTTCCCAGATTTTTCTACAACATTTTATCTCACTTCTATTCACTCTATCTACTGATTCCTACTTATACTTTATTTAAGATATAAAACAATTATGCTCTATAGACAAATAAACGTAATAGAAGAAATAATATCCATACAAGTGCACACCTCTCCACTTATTTATCAAATTAATGAGCAATTACTCATGTCCCTTTCTCTTTACTCTTTTTTCACAAGGCCACCTAAATCTCATACTATTTTGCATTTTTAGATTCTATGCACCTAATTCATAATACTTCTGTTAGCCACAAATATTTTACTTGCACTGATATCCTTCTCAGCAAATTATTTTGCCATCTTGGCCACATAGTTGCTGAACTGATTGCTTGAGGTTAATTCCAAATCTCATCCTAGGAAAAAAATAATTATTTTTTATTATGAAAAAGCACCCTGGCTGGTGTGGCTCATCAGTTGGTTGTGCATAGTCCCGTGCACCCAGAGGTAGCAGGTTCAGTTCCCAGTCAGGGCACATGCCCCGTTTGTGGACTTGATCCCCATTAGGGGGCATGCAGGAGGCAGCCTTTCAATGTTTCTCTCTCTTTCCCTTTCCGTTCTCGTCTCTAAAAATTTAATAGAAACATATAAAATATTTTTTAAAATAACTAGTGATGAATGTTAGAGAGAGACTCTGTCCTAAAATCCAAAATGTAAAACAGGACCCCAGAAGGAATCTCATTCTTTGAGTATATTAGTCTCTCCCTGTGATGAGAAACCAAACTTCTCCTTTGGGATTTTACTCGCCCTCTGGAACCAAGTACAGCGGACATGGTAGCATGAGAAGAGCGTCCTTCATTTTTCTCTAATTTCCTGAGATGAGTCAGAGGGAAATGAAGATCCATAAAAGTTGGCCGTGAGTACAAACACCAGTCAAGCACTGCAGTGTCCAGAAACGATCTCCGGCACATTGGAACGGCCTCCGGAAGCCTCCGGCTTCCCCTGCCTACAAACTAATGCTCTGTAGTGCAAATTGAAAGTGAGAAGCCTGAACTCCCAATGCAGAGCCTGTCACTCAAAGACACTGCTGATAGCCTTCAGGTGGCTGAAGTAATCTCCTGCCAAGATAAAAGAATATACTTTAAAATCATTTGCAAAGTAAAATAGGAAATGTAACTTTGAGGGGTCCAGAAGGACGTCCTTCATTAATTTGCTATATAGACGCAGGATGGTGAGCAAAATTCTGCAATAGCGTCTCAACAATGAGCTTTGCCCTTCAGGCACAATAAAGCTAAAGTATATATTTCCTACAGTTTTGGGCATCATAGATAGGCTTTCCAATTATTTTTTAGTTTCCATTAGATTGGTAAAGTTCCCTGTGGCTCATCTGAGTCTAATCATATAATTATGTTCCATTTAATTGAAGGTGAAGGGTATGAGAAAAAAATCAAATAAACAACAACAAAAAACAACTCATAAACACACACAACAGTATGATGATTACCAGAGGGAAAAGGGGTTGCGGGGAGGTATAAAAGGGTATAGGGGAGATAATTGGTGATGGAAGGTAATTTGACTTTGAGTGGTGAATACAAAATACAATATACTGATGTCATATGAAATTGTACACCTAAAAAGCATATAATTTTATTAACCAATGTCACCCCAATAAATTCAGTTAAAATTTTGTAACTATATATAGTGACGAATGTTAAATTAAAAAGAAACGAGTAGCTGAAAATGTTTGGATTAAAAAACCAATAAGCCTCATCTGATGCAAGTTTTGTCAAATATTTCAAGCAAAACTTTCAATGTCATTCATTGTTTTCTGAATAAGAGACCTTGGACCAAAGATTATGCAAACTGTTGAGGTGAAATAAATAAGCTGCAAAGAAAAACTGATTGTATCTTATTAAGTACAGCTTAGTGGTGAGAAATCCAATATTTAGTGTTCAATTTCCAGTCTTCACAGCAAACAAAATGGCATTTCTAAGGTTTAGTGTCTCCAAATGTAAATGATAATGGAACCTACCCCTGTTGGGCGCTAAGTCTCCATTCCAACATCCTTCTGGTGGGCCTGCCTCCTGTGGAGATGGTGAAAAATGACAATACTTCCCACACTCTCTTAGGCTGGAGTTCTGTGTTCAAGATATGTTGTTCCAGCAATTACAAATACGTAAGCTAGTTTGAAAGTGAAGATGGAGCTAAAACCACATTCTGGCTGCTTTCAGCTCTGGAGAACAAGGGCTCAGAAATACGGATTTTGGTTTTCTCCACAGTCATAGCTGAGTATGTAAGTCAGAAGGGCCAATGGGATGGCTGTGGGCAGACTACACATTCTAGGGCCCCAACAATAACTTCATGTGTCTCAATGGAGAAGTCGCTTCATTGACGGCTTCTTGATGTGGTTTCCTGACCTGTGGGTTGTAGCAATGGCCATGTCACCTCACAGTCCCTTAACTGGCAGGCACCATGACAGTGTCTGATTTTGGCAGAAGGAGTAGGGCACCTTTCATGTGCTTTTTGGCTGTTCCGGTATCTTTTACAAACTGCCAAGTCTTTTGCCCTTTGGTTTTATTGGGCTGTTCTCCTTTTTCTCTTTTATATTAAAGTCAATTTACAAGCACTGGTCTTAGGTGTTCAACTTCATAACTTTTTTTTTGGTAAGAGAACATTTATTTTGTAAATCACAAAGATAGAAGAAGTAATTCTTAGAAGAAACGAGTTCAGGAAACAAATGAGTTATGAAGGTAAAGGAAGGGCCCTTGGATCTTGGAAATGAATAAACTAATGGAAACCTGCCATTGGGGGGTGGGGGGTGGGGCAGAAGGGGGAGGGGAAGGGAAGGGAGAGCCTCAGCTTCATAACTTTTGACCTGTGTCTACACCTGTGTAACCACCAACCCACCTAAAACATAGAAAGAACATTTTCATCATCACAGAAAATTCCCATCTTCTCCTAAAACCACATTCCCTCAATAGGAAGCACTTTCTGATTTCTAACACATTAGATTTCAAGTTTTGCTTGTTTCTGGAATTTATAAAATGGTATTATGAACACTATACTTTAAAAAAAAAAAATCTGGCTTCTTTTATATGATTACTCCTTGGTGAATGAACTCCATTGATGTTGCTGCCGACTCATTAGCTTGTTCTTTTTTAAAAAAATTATCCCTGAGAAGTAATACCCTGTATAAGTGTAGCACAATAAGTCTGCCCATTTTCCTATAAATGGACTTGGGGTTGTTTCAGCTCTTAGGCTGTTATGAATAAAGCTTCTATAAGCTTCCTTGTGTAATCTTTTGTAGATGTGTTTTCATTTCTCTTGGGTCAATATCTGGGGATAAAATTGCAGAGTCCCTGGGTAGATTATATCGAATGTTATAAGAAATGGCCAAACAATGTTCCGAACCAGTTGAACCATTTGTACCCTCAGTACCAATACATGGGAGCTCTATTTCTCTAAATAAATGGAATTGTCAGACTGTTCAATTTTACCAATTCCTGTGTTGTGAAATAAAATATCAGTGTGGTTTGAATTTGCATTTTCATTGCTTACTGGCTACTCACATGAATTTTTATAAAATGGCTGTTCAAGTATTTTGTCAAATTTTAAATTGGGTTGGTAATCTTTTTATTATTGATTTTAGTAGGCCTTTATATATTCCATTAGATGATGTTTTGACATGTGCATAGATTCTTATAACTACATCTAGAGATAGGATACAGAAACATTTCTCTACCCAAAGGAATTAGCTCATGAATTCCACTTGTATTCAGTAGCTACCCTGAATTGAACTCTTGGCAACCACCGATCCTTGCTGAGTTTCTCTATTATTGCCTTTTCCAAATGTCAAATAGCAATAGCCAGTTTGGCTCGGTGGATAGAGTGTCGGCCTGCGGACTGAAGGGTCCCAGGTTCAACTCTGGTCAAGGGCGCGTACCTTGGTTGCAAGCTCCGGCCTAGGCCCTGGTTGGGGCACATATGGGAGGCAACTGATCGATGTGTTTCTCTCACATGGATATTTCTCTATGTCTTTCCCTCTGTCTTCACTCTCTCTGAAAATTAATGGAAAAATATCCTCAGGTGGGGACTTAAAAAGTCAAATAAATGAAATTATACAGTATAGGACATTTTAATGTTGGATTCTTTAGAATAATGTATTCATGATTCATCCATGTTGTTGTACATATCAATAGTTCTTTTGTTGTTTGGTAGTATTCCTTTAGGTTAATTTATTTTTGAATGATAAACTAACATTGAGTTATTGAGATAAAACCTAGATGAACATAGTATAATGTTGTTATCTTTTGTTATATATTGCTAGATTGATTTTATATGTTTAATTAACAAATGCTGTCTTGCCTTAGCCAGTTTGGCTCAATGGATAGAGTGTCGGCAGTGGAACTGAAAGGTCCCAGGTTCGATTCTGGTCAAGGGCACTTTCCCAGGTTGTAGGCTCCATCCCCAGTGTGGGGCTTGCAGGAGGCAGCCGATCAATGATTCTCTCTCATTATTAATGTTTCTATCTCGCTCTCCCTCTTTCTTCCTCTCTGAAATCAATAAAAAAAATATATTAAAATAAATGCTCTTTACTGATAAGTTATGTTGATCTCTAAATTTTTTATAATGGCATTATTAGGTTTTGATATCTCTGAAGTCTTGGGTACATAAAACAATTAGAGAAGTCATTCTTCCCCCTTTATTTTCTGAAAGAACGTGTACAAGAATGTTACTGTTTTTTCATTAAATGTTTGTTAGAATATACCAGTGAAACCAAGATTATTTGTGTGAAGGCTTCACAATACCAAATTGTTATATTTGACAAATAGCTATTCAAGATTTTTTTACTTGGGGGGAACCAAGATGGCGGCGATATAGGCAGACGTGTCCCAGGTCGTGTCCTGGAGCAAATGGAGCGAGCAGCTGAAGCTAGTAACACTCACACCGAATTGGCGAAATTGCTCAGCTGGTGAGAGGGTTTGCAGCCGGGAAGAGCAGAACTCCCCTGGAAAGCAGATCCAAGCAACAGCAACCTCCTGAGCACCTCATCCTCTGCTGAGGAACAGCAGCTGTACGTGAAACCTTGCCCCACCAGCCGGAAGAGCCACCACAGCTGTGAACAGCACCCACCAGAGGAGCTGCTGACAACTGAAGAGCAGCTGCTACCGCAACCGCCCGAAGAGCAACCACAGACCAAGGAGTCACTGCCGCCAAGGGAGCAACCACTGAACAACTCAACGTCTAGATATGTCAGTGAGATCAAACATGGGGAGACAAAGAAACCCCCAAAGGAAAGAGAAGGAGGACTCTCCAGAAAATCAGCTAAGTAATACAGAGGTATGCAACATGACAGATAAAGAATTCAGAATAAGGATCCTAGAGTGCATAAACCGGATGGAGGAAAAAATCGACAACCTCTGCAAGAAGCAAGAAGAAACAGATGAAAAAATCGATAACATATGGAAGAAGCTAGAAGAAACAGATGAAAAAATCGATAACATATGGAAGAAGCTAGAAGAAACAGATGAAAAAATCAACAACCTAAGTAAGACCCAAGAAGAAATGAAGAGTGATATAGCTGCAATGAAAAACTCCATTGAAAGTATCAACACTAGACTAGGAGAAGCGGAGGACTGAATAAGTGAATTAGAAGACAAGGAAGCAAAACACACCCAAAATGTACTGCAATTGGAGAAAAAAATTAAAAGACAGGAGGAGAGCCTAAGGGAGCTTTGGGACAACATGAAACGAAACAACATACGAATAATAGGAGTACCAGAACAACAGAAGGATGAACAAGGATTAGAAAACCTACTCGAAGAAATAATATCAGAAAACTTTCCTGAGGTGGGGAAGAAAAAAGTCACACAAGCCCAGAGAGTCCCAAACAAGGTGAACCCGAAAAGACCCACACCAAGACACATCATAATCACCATGGCAAATGTTCAGGACAAAGAGAGAATCTTACAGGCTGCAAGAGAGAGACGGAAAGTTACATACAAGGGATCTCCCATTAGATTGTCAAATGACTTCTCAACAGAAACACATCAGGCCAGAAAAGAATGGACTGAAATTTACAAAGTGATGCAAAGCAAAGGACTGAATCCAAGAATACTCTATCCAGCAAGGCTATCATTCAAACTTGAAGGGGAAATAAGAAGCTTCACAGACAAAAAAAGACTAAGGGAGTTTGTCACCACCAAGCCGGCAATGCAAGGAATGCTAAAGGGACTGGTATAAAAATAAGAAATAAAAAGCTCAGAAAGAAAACAGCCACACAAAAAAAGAAATGGCTACAAACAAGTACCTTTCAATAATAACTTTAAACATAAACGGACTAAATGCTCCAACCAAAAGACATCGAGTGGCTGAATGGATAAAAAAACATGACCCATACATCTGCTGTCTACAAGAAACCCACCTCATTAGAAGGGACTCACACAGACTGAAAGTGAAAGGATGGAAAAATATCTTTCAGGCAAATGGAAAGGAAAAGAAAGCTGGGGTAGCAATACTTATATCGGACAAAATAGACCTCAAAGTGAAGACCTTAACAAGAGATAAGGAAGGCCACTTCATAATACTAAAGGGATCAATACAACAAGAAGATATAACCCTGGTAAACATATATGCACCCAATGTAGGAGCACCCAAATTCATAAAAAAAACTCCTGGAAAATATCAAAGGAGAGATCGACAACAATACAATCATAGTAGGGGACTTTAATACACCATTGACAGCACTGGATAAGTCCTATAGACAAACAACCAGCAAAGATACAGCAATCCTAAATGACTCACTAGATCAGATGGACTTAATAGACATCTTCAGAACACTTCACCCCAAAGCCAGAGAATATACGTTCTTCTCAGGTGCTCATGGGACATATTCAAAAATAGACCACATATTGGGTCACAAGCAAAGTATCCCCAAATTCAAGAAGATTGAAATCATAAAAAGCGTCTTCGCAGACCAGGATGGCATAATATTAGAAATAAACTACAATAAAAACAACCCAAAATACTCAAACACCTGGAAGCTGAATAGCATGCTATTAAATATTGATTGGGTTACCAATGAGATCAAAGAAGAAATTAAAAACATCCTGGAAACTAATGACAATGAAAACACAACAATCCAAAACCTATGGGACACATTGAAAGCAGTCCTGAGAGGGAAGTTTATAGCTCTACAGGCCTATCTCAAAAAACAAGAAAAAATGGTAGTAAATCATCTAACTCTACAACTCAAAGAATTAGAAAGAGAGCAACAAGAAAACCCCAGAGTGAGCAGAAGGAAGGAGATAATAAAGATTAGAGCAGAAATAAATGACATAGAGACCAAAAAAACAATACAGAAAATCAATGAAACCAAGAGCTGGTTCTTTGAAAGGATAAACAAGATTGACAAACCTCTAGCCAGACTCACCAAGAAGCAGAGAGAGAGGACCCAAATAAATAAAATCAGAAACGATAGAGGCGAAATAACAACAGACCCCACAGAAATACAAATGATTGTTAAAAAATACTATGGACAGCTCTACTCCAACAAACTAGACAACATGGAGGAAATGGACAAATTCCTAGAAAAATACAACATTCCAAAACTCAATCAGGAAGAATCTAAAAATCTCAACAGGCCAATAACTATGGAAGAAATTGAAGCAGTCATCAAAAAGCTTCCATCAAACAAAAGCCCAGGACCAGACGGCTTCACAGGGGAGTTTTACCAAACATTCAAGGAAGAACTAAAACCTATCCTCCTCAGACTACTACAAAAAATTCAAGAGGAAGGAACACTTCCAAGCTCATTCTATGAAGCCAGTATCACCCTAATACCAAAACCAGGTAAAGACAACACAATGAAAGAGAATTACAGGCCAATATTCCTCATGAACATAGATGCCAAAATCCTCAACAAAATCTTAGCAAATCGGATCCAGCAGTACATCAGAAAGATCATACACCATGACCAAGTAGGATTTATCCCAAGGATGCAAGGATGGTACAATATCCGCAAATCAATAAACGTGATACATCACATAAACAAATTGAAAGAAAAAAACCACATGGTCATATCAATTGATGCAGAAAAAGCATTTGACAAAATTCAACACCCATTTTTGATAAAAACTCTCAGCAAGGTGGGAGTAGAAGGATCATACCTCAACATAATAAAAGCCATATATGACAGGCCCACAGCCAACATCATACTCAACGGACAAAAACTAACACCATTTCCCCTAAGAACAGGAACAAGACAGGGATGCCCCCTCTCACCACTCCTGTTCAACATAGTACTGGAAGTGTTAGCCATTGCAATTCGGCAAGAAGAAGAAATAAAATTGGAAAAGAGGAAGTAAAACTGTCCTTATTTGCAGACGACATGATATTATACATACAAAACCCTAGAGAGTCCATCAAAAAGCTACTAGACTTAATACATGAATTTGGCAATGTAGCAGGATACTAAATTAACCCCAAGAAATCTGAGGCATTTCTATACACCAATAGTGAACTTTCAGAAAGAGAGATTATAAAAACAATCCCGTTTACCATTGCACCGAAAAAACTAAGCTACCTAGGAATAAACTTAACTAAAGAGGTAAAAGACCTCTACTCAGAAAACTACAGGACGTTGAAAAAAGACATAGAGGAAGACATAAACAGATGGAAGAACATACCGTGTTCATGGATTGGTAGAATCAACATCATTAAAATGTCCATACTACCCAAAGCAATCTATAAATTCAACGCACTTCCCATTGAAGTACCAACAGCATACTTCAGAGATCTAGAACGAACTTTCCAAAAATTCATCTGGAATAAAAAAAGACCCCGAATAGCTGCAGCAATCCTGAAAAAGAACAAAGTAGGTGGGATCTCAATACCAGATATCAAGTTGTATTACAAAGCCACTGTTCTCAAAACTGCCTGGTACTGGCACAAGAATAGGCATATAGATCAATGGAATAGAATAGAGAGCCCAGAAATCGGCCCGAACCAATATGCTCAATTAATATTTGACAAAGGAGGCAAGAACATACAATGGAGCCAAGATAGTCTCTTCAATAAATGGTGTTGGGAAAATTGGACAGATATATGCAAGAAAATGAAACTAGACCACCAACTTACACCATACACAAAAATAAACTCAAAATGGATAAAGGACTTAAATGTACGACAGGATACCATAAAAATTCTAGAAGAATCCAAAGGCAAGAAAATCTCAGACATATGCCGAAGCAATTTCTTCACTGATACAGCTCCTAGGGCACTTGAAACTAAAGAAAAAATGAACAAATGGGACTACATCAAAATAAAAAGCTTCTGCACAGCAAAAGAAACCATCAACAAAACAACAAGAAAACCCACTGTGTGGGAAAACATATTTGCCAATGACATATCTGATAAGGGCCTAATCTCCAAAATTTATAGGGAACTCATACAACTTAACAAAAGGAAGATAAACAATCCAATCAAAAAATGGGCAAAGGACCTAAATAGACACCTTTCAAAAGAGGACATTCAGAAAGCCAAGAGACATATGAAAACATGCTCAAAGTCACTAATCATCCGAGAGATGCAAATCAAAACAGCAATGAGGTACCATCTCACACCTGTCAGACTGGCTATCATCAACAAATCAACAAACGACAAGTGCTGGAGAGGATGTGGGGAAAAAGGAACACTTGTGCACTGCTGGTGGGAATGCAGACTGGTGCAGCCACTATGGAAGACAGTATGGAGTTTCCTTAAAAAACTGAAAATGGAACTCCCATTTGACCCTGTGATCCCACTTCTAGGAATATATCCCAAGAAACCAGAAACACCAATCAGAAAGGATATATGCACCCCTATGTTCATAGCAGCACAATTCACCATAGCTAAGATCTGGAAACAGCCTAAGTGCCCATCAGTAGATGAATGGATTAGAAAACTGTGGTACATCTACACGATGGAATACTATGCTGCTGTAAAAAGGAAGGAACTCTTACCATTTGCAACGTCATGGATGGAACTGGAGAGCATTATGCTAAGTGAAATAAGCCAGTCAATAAAGGAAAAATACCACATGATCTCACTCATTCATGGACAATAGAGACCATTATAAACTTTTGAACAATAATAGATACAGAGGCAGAGCTGCCTCAAACAGATTGTCAAACTGCAGCGGGAAGGCCGGGGAGGGTTGGGGGGCAGGAGGTAGGGGGGTAAGAGATCAACTAAAGGACTTGTATGCATGCATATAAGCATAACCAATGGACATAAGACACTGGGTGATAGGGGAGGCTAGGGGACTGTCTAGGGCGGGGGGATAAAATGGATACATATGTAATACCCTTTGTAATACTTTAAGCAATAAAAAAAAAAAAAGATTTTTTTTACTTATTGATTCATTTTAGTATGTGTAATTTTCAAGTATTTGTTCATTTCACACAAGTTGTCAAATTTATAGTCATTTATAATTCCTTTTTATATTTTAATATGTATATAATCTATAGTGACATCCCTATTTTATTCCTAATATTGGTAACTTATTTTGTCTTAATTTTTGAATCCTCTTCATAAAGATCATCAATTTTTCCTATTGTTTTATTTACTAGCATATAAATTTTCTTCTATTAATTTTTCTTTTCTTTGTCTTATTCTGTTTGTTTTCTTATGAACATATCTTGTTTAGAACACTGATGGTAACTTTTTTATTTTCTATTAAAAATATTTAAAGCTATAAATTTCCTATATAGTATCTTATAGCTGTATCTCATAAATGTTGGTCTATTATATTTTTTATCATTCTGTTTGGAATATATTTTGATATTAGCATTGACCCATGAGTTATTTAGAATTGTATCATTTCCTCACTCAAATATTAGAGAATTATATATCTCTTATTTGTCAATTTTTTATGTAATTATAATATGTTAAACCAACATGTTCTGTATAATTTCAATCTTTTAAAAATTTATTATATTTCTTTAATAGCCAATTAAATGCCCCTAAAATGAATTTGGCCTGCGTTGGTGAACAATTCTTATTAAATTGTTAGTTATAGTTTGCTCCAAATATGAATGACACCAAGCAATATTCCTTGTATTAAAGTCTACTCTATCTGATATGAATATAGATTTATCATCATTCTTATGTTTGCTTTTAACATGGTATGTAATTTCTCATGCTCTTACTTTCAGCGTACCTTATCTTTATTTTCAATGTGCTTCTGTAGACAGCAGATAGTTTGACTATATATTATCCATTCTGGTTATCTCCACCTTATCGTTGTAGTTTTTATTTATTTAATTGCAAAATGAGCACAGATATGATTGGGCTTACGTCTTACATTTTGCTACTTGTCTTCCATAGAAGCCATGCTTTTAGCTCTTTCCTTCCCCCTTTAGGAATTTTAAAATTATAGTCATGATTCCATTTATTTTTTCTAGATGATTTTAAGCTGTGTAGAAATTAATATGCACTAAGATAAGGAAACACAATCATGGTATGGAAAAATGTGCGGATGAACCCTATGATATTGGATTAGAATTAGAGTATGAACTAATGACTTTTTAAAAATATACTTCCATACTCTTCTGTTGAAGGGCTTAGAAGAAATGTCACCCAAAGCAATAAGTACATATAATACTCAGATGTTGGTTTTCAAATGTCACTTCCAACTAAAAGATATGAGGTTTGGGACTGGGGAAATCAAAGGTGAGCCTGAAGCATTTTGTTGCATCAGAGATCAAAGCTATTTTCAAATAATAAACAGGACACATTGGAAGGATGCAGGAGATTACCTGAAAGCCTTAGGCCTTCCACTGGTAAAATTTAGGACAAACTCAACATTATAAAATATTTCACAATGGCTTATCCCCAATGACTTAAAAAAATCATTACATTCAGAGAGATACTTTTTACGAAAAACAAAAGGCTAAGCGTGAGGGAGAGATCTCCCTTATAAAAGAAAAAACTCACCATTTCACAACTAATAACATAAATAATTTTATAAATTTTATGAACAAATGCTAAAATTAAAACTAAAAGATGCTTTCCTATTTGGAGATTTCAATAGCCCTATCTCATTAATTGATAGAACAGATAGAAAAAAATAAAGATATAAGAAAATCTGAATTATCAATTTGACTGACAAATAATAGAACATAACAACTAAACAACACACATCTATTCCAAGTGCACAGGAATATTCACAAAGATGCCATAAGCTCAGCCAGAAGGTAAGTCTTCATAATTATCAGATCATGATATTAAATTCTATTCATTTGCAATAAGATAGCCAAAAAATCCTCAAATACTTTCATATCAAACAAACACTTCTAAATAACATGTACATCAAAGAACAAATTACATCAGAAATTAGAAAATATTTTGAGCTCAATAATATGAACTAAAATAGATCCAGAGACATAGAAGCACTGAACAGACCATCCAACCTCAGAGGTAAGCGGGGGGGGGGGGGGGGGGGGGGGGGGGGAGGTGGGTGAGAGATCACCCAAAGGACTTGTATGCATGCAGATAAGCTTAACCCATGGACACAGACAGTAGGGGGAGGGGGAGGGAGGGCATGTGCTGGGGTGGGAACAATGGGGAGAGGTCAATGGGGGAAAAAGGAGACATATGTAATATTTTAAATAATAAAGAATTTTAAAAAATAATACAACATATCTAGATTTGTGGAATGCAGGGAAAGAGTGAATAGAGGAAAATACGTAACTTTAAATGCTTACTTTAGAAATAAAAGTGAGAGGATAGCCCTAGCCCAGTGATGGCGAACCTTTTGAGCTCGGCGTGCCAGCATTTTGAAAAACCCTAACTTAACTCTGGTGCCGTGTCACATATAGAAATTTTTTGATATTTTCAACCATAGTAAAACAAAGACTTATATTTTTGATATTTATTTTATATATTTAAATGCCATTTAACAAAGAAAAATCAACCAAAAAAATGAGTTCGCATGTCACCTCTGACACGCGTGTCATAGGTTCGCCATCACTGCCCTAGCCGGTTTGGCTCAGTGGATAGAGCGTCAGCCTATGGACTGAAGGGTCCTGGGTTTGATTCTAGTCAAGGGCACATACCTCAGTTGCAGGCTTCTCCTTGGCTCGGGCCCTGGTTGGGGCTCGTATACGAGGTAACCAATCGATGTATTTATCTCACATCGACACTTCTCTCTCCTTCTCTCTTCCACTCTCTCTAAAAATCAGTGGAAAAATATCCTCAGGTGAGGATTAAAAAAAGAAAGAAAAGTGAAAGTATAATTAAGCTTCCATTTTAAGAACATAGAAAAATAATACTAAACAAATTAATCCCAAAGAATGTAGAAGGAAAAATAAAGATAATGACAAAAAAAATAGAAATAGATATTAAATATTTCCAAGCTGACAACCCCTGGCAGCCCCTATCAGAGGAGACATATGGCAGAGACAGCAATTAACTCACAGGGGCAGGGGGCATAACCAGGAAATAAATCTTTGTTGTTGCATGTCAATGAAATCTAGGGGATGTTTGTTAGTGCAACTTAAGCTAGTCTGTCCTGACTAATACAGGGGAGGAAGCTGCTGGCTTTCCTAGGGTCTTGCCAGAACCATGAAGGTTAATATTGTGCTGTGATACAGCAGTTTAAGTAAAAGGAAGTAACATCATGATTTAGATTTTCATCAGCAAACGACCATCAGCATTTCCTGCCAGAGAAAATGGGCATTCAGTAGTAAGGTGACCCTGTGCTATTTCTCTGCCTCAAATTATTCAGAATTCCTTAAGACTCATTTCTGCACTAAGGTTTAATCTGGTCTGTTGTGGTCAGGGACACTGGATGACTCCCCAGAGAAAGTGACTACAATTTTAATGTGTTAGGAAATTTACATATTTTACCATGAAAAGAACAATTTTCCTTTATAACTATGCACAATCCCCCCTATATAGTATGAGTTGAATAAATGTCTGTTGATATTTTATTACATCAGCTGTTTGTTTTTTTACTAAGTTAGCTCAGGAAATAATAACCAAGGCGAAATAAAAGTATATGCTAGAATGTTACATAAAATCTTTTTCAGAGTTAAAAGTATAAGTAATGGAATACTAAACTGTGGTCAATGGGCTTAAGTAATTAGATATCCCTAGTGAGGTAAAACTAATGACTGAATTTCAGCATCTATTATATCGCAATGGAGTATAATTCTTGCTTATGTGCTGCTAGTCTGGTACCAGTGAAATAATTTAACTTTCTAATAACCTTTTCATTCAGATGTGATTAATTCCATATCATAGCATTAGCTCATGCAGTGAGCCGTAATGCCATGGTAGATATTCTAATTACCTAGCAGAAGCAAGGCCTATAAGCACTTGGAATTGCAGTAGAAAATGCCATCATCTGGCAGTCCTTTAGCATGGGGAGACAGACACAGGGCAAAATTATCTATCATCCATGCAGCACTCTAAATCCTAGGTATCAGAGGGCATTAAAATGCGCTTGTATTCTCCAATAATTTTAAATTACCCAAGGTTATTAGCAACAATACTCTAAAGCAAACAACTTGGTCGCTTTTCAAAAAAATAAATTTGTTTTCTTTCTTTTCACTCATGCGTTTGTTTGTAGCTTTTGGCTGCTTCCCCAGAATCCACTGGTCATATGCTACCTCCGGGGGTGCTCTCGGCTGATAAAAACTCAGGCGTACAGAGTTGCCAAGCACTTTAAGAAGCCATCAATCTATTATTGGAAAAATGCACTGTGCTTCAACAAAAAGGTGGTGGTGGAGATTTGGAAAGAAGTCCAGAACAGGCAAATAGCAATTCATAATGGGGAGTATTTCCAAGAGAAAATGGCATGCTTATGTTCTGTTTTTCAGGTGTTTTATGGAACAGTTCCTTTTAAGTCATCTGAGTCAGACTCAAAACAATAAATCTCTTCAAGCAACATGCTATCTCAAATGTCCCAACTCTTCACTAAATATGTATGTGTTACCTTAGCACCATAAGGGTACAAATTATTTTCACATCTGATCCTCATAATGACATGGAATGAAAAAAAAAAAACAGTATAGTTTTCCTTTCATGGAGGAGAATATTGAGGCCAGAGGGTAGGTAGCCCGCATGACTTACCCCAAGGTCATTAACCAGTAAATAAATGTCAGGGTTGAGTGGAGTCAGTAAGGAAGCTCAAGCCTTGGCCAGAATGCCCCTGAGATCCCATCCCAACTATATTCTGAGCCAAGTGTGTGTCAATGGTACTGTTTCCAAACTCCTCTAGGCCTCATATCCATACCTACAAGGAGAAGGTACCACCTCCTTCAAGGAGTTCTTATATGCTGGGGTTCTTGTCCCAGCATCAAGAAGGGTTCAGGAATCTGGAGAAGGGGCTGTGCGTAGATGACATAGGAATCCAGAGACTAATAAAGAGTCCGGAGACGAGATATAATTTTGAAAGGCATTGGGGGTCAGAGGAGCTTAGCTAAAGGAGCTAAGATCCAAGATCTTAAGTCTAAGGTCTTAGGTTCTCTCTGTCCCCAGGACCCCATGCTTTTTATTAACACAACTTGTCCTGAGGCGAGGCAGAGATATACACTTCAAAGGGTATACAGAAACACTGTCAGAATGGGGGAATTCGCCTACGGCTGTTCAGGTGTTTGGCCAGTAGGAGGCAATAACATGTAGATTAAGATGCCTTTTAGCTGTCTGGCAGCCACAACCAGTTTCCTATTCAGGTTTGGGGAAATGCCTTTAGCCATTCCCAACAGGTGACTACATGTGTGACTCAACCCTGTTGAGTCCCCAAGTCTCATCAACCTTTTGATGAAACTCTTGAAATTATGACATGCTGGAATTGGCTTCCGGCATTATAGAATTAAATGAGAGAATAAAATAAAATTGCAGTACTTTCCAGTGATGTGCTGACAAATACTAAGTAACAGGCTCTCTGAACAAAATATATTCCTAATTTTTATTCACGTAAAGAATGTCTAGTGCACAATTGATAAGTCAGAATAAAATACACACTACTTATCATAAATTCTGCGCAGCCAGTTGATTCTAACAGAATGCTGCCATTGACGTTTTCCAAACGCTTGTATTGGTAGCCACATTGTGGCTGCCCTTCCACCAGGATTTGATAAATGGACTTGGATCCCAGTCTGCCATCTCTTTCTGCAATAAATGCATCATCAATCAGTCTAATACATGACATGAGTGCTGCTTAATATTTTTGTTTCCTTTAATGAGTTGGGAGGGAAGTAAACAGCCCGGATGCGTGTCAGAACCTTACGTGCTCCTCAGTGACGTGAGCGGTCTCTTCGCTGAGGCAGAATACTTCCTCAGTTTTGTACCATGAATACTGTCGCTGTTCAGAGACACACTTTCTACTTTAATCTGCATGTTTCACACTTCTTGAGATTCTACAATCAACAAAACCATCAACCAGCCACGGCTGATCCCGGCCACTAGTGTGGTGGGACTAAGTCCCGCGCTGAGACTGCAGCCACAGAGGGTGTTCGCCGTACAGATACAAGAGACAGAAGTAACCTCCTCATAGCATCTGAACATGTAGGAAGGCAACTTGGGAGTGATGAGCTGTGAGTGTGTATTGTCTTTGATTTTAACATTTTATTGAAGTGGAGGTTCATACAAGTTAATGTTTAGTAGTGAATGTTTTTAACAACTGGCTTGAAAATCCTTGAAACTTCTCACAGCAGGCTCTCTCAGGTGAGCCAGTACTAACTATAGCACAGCACTGGAACCCAACAAATATTAGATGTTCAATAAATATTTTCCTTTTGTGTGTGTGTCTTATTAAACCTGCTACCCATTCTCCTTATATCGGTGACAGGCTCTCTGCAGCAATTCAGCATTTCTGCCAATGGCAAACAGGAGCTGTGGGGAGGTAACACGATAGCTTCTCTTAACTAATTGAGTTTCAAAAACTTCTACACATGCCTCATTCATAGTCAATATGCACCTAAAATACAAATGTAGCTGAAAAAATTTGAATCTATTTTTATAACCTGCCTGGGTTTGGTAGGAGAATAACAAAAACATAAGAAAAACAGATAACTTTTTAAAAAATTCCAAATTGCTACTTTTAGTTCACGTTAGAGCCAAACAATGGGAAGCAGCAACATCTATTAGTAGCCTTTCCCTTTCCAGACTCTCACTCTATAACCCAGGGGACCCTCCATCAGAGGAAGGCAGTGCTGACTGAGCCCATGAGAATCTTGGCCAGGGGCAGTCGGAGGCCTACAGAGGCTCACCGCTCCCTCAGGACACGCGGTCCTGCTGTGTAGCAAGGTTTCCTTGAGATAAGAGACTGTCAATGGGCCCTCACTGTTATTCCTCATCCCTCGGCCATATTCGTCCCCACAGGTGGCTGGGACCTACCTAGTCCCTGTTAGCAGATGTCATAGAGCTAACAGCAGGGTGGCTGATGCAGAATGCGAAGGTCATTTGTCTTGACCACCCTGATCCCTCCTCCCCCCCAGGCCATGTGGGAAGAAGCCCTGAGGAAAGATAGGACCATTTTTACCACTAATCATGTTACAGTTCTGATGGGATAAATATCTACCTAGCATTGCTTTGCATTTTTATTATTTCTCCCCCCCCCCTTTTTTGCTTATGAAATGTTATATAAGCATCTTCCTCATCTTCTTCTTGTTTCCTTTATCTCCAACTCAACAGCATCCATGGATTTGTTCAGAGGTTGCATGGTTTACAGTCTCACAAGAAAATGAAGCTTCTCCCAGACTCCCAGATGTGAGATGAAGTGCACCTGCTTCATTTCATCACACTCATCTTCAACAGCTCCGGACGCGAACAGTGCGATATGGCCTGCCCACCGCGCCTCAGGGGGCTATTGGCAGATTCTGTTTCATATAATAAAATAACCACTCCCGAGCGGCCAGTGTCAGCCCTTCTGCTTCACAGCTTCCTGTCCTTAGACTTGTCAGGATCCCTAGTGTCATCTGGGAAACGGAGGTGAACAACCCATCCCTACTGAGCTAATCCAGGAACTCGCACATCTTACACCATGCAGCCACTCGTTTGCAGAGGCCCTGGGAAGAGAGCACCGTGGACAGAGAGGGCTCAGCAGGCAGGGTGACGTTCTCACCGTGTGGGCCTATCGCTCCAAACCCCATTCAGGACTCTGGTGGACGGTGGACTGGGTTTTAGGAAGCAAATCCTTTGGCCAGGAGTAGAAATGTTGCTTCTGGAAATGGACCAGGTATAGTTATGGAGAATTGGACCAACCAGACGATTCAGTGGACACAGTTTGCCGGGCCCATTCTGACCATTGCGTTAGCAGTGCTGTCTGTAGTTCTTACAACCCCTCAGGAGAGCCACCACAATGCCATCCAGCAAGTCATTCACCCAAAGCATCATGCGACAGGTGCTGGAACTTTCTTTAAAAAAGCAATCAGCGCTAGCCGGTTTGACTCCGTGGACAGAGCATCGGCCTGCAGACTGAAGGGTTCCAGGTTCGATTCCCAGACATGGCACATGCCCGGGTTGCTGGCTTGATCCCCAGTAGGGGGCATGCAGGAGGCAGCTGATCAATGATTCTGATTCTCTCTCATCATTGATGTTTCTATCTCTCTCTCCCTCTCACTTCCTCACTGAAATCAATAAAAATATATTTAAAAAATAAAATAAAATGGCAATCATGCCTGGCCAGAGTGGCTCAGTGGTTGAGCATCAACCTATGAACCACGAGGTCAAGGTTTGATACCAGGTCAGGGCACATGCCCACGCTGCATGCAGGAGGTAGCTGATCAGTGGTTCTCCCATCTGTCTCCTTCTCCCTTTCTCTCTGAGGTCAATAAAAATATGTATATTTTTAAAAGGAAATCTGAGGAAAATTATTCTGGAATAGGAGTGGGAGAAAAAAACTTTTTTTCTTCCAAAGTATCATTTTGGGGGAGAGAAGTTTAAAAATCCCTCTTAATATTTTCCTGGTTATTATGCTTTAGATTCACGCAGCCTGTTTCTTTAAGTAGAAAAATGCCAGAAAAGGGAGAGAGTAATTTTAATACCCAGATCAGCACCACCGTCCTAAGCCATGTGCTACCTTCATGTCTGTGTGAGTGAGTCTTCCGGTAGCCTTGTCCTCGGAAGTCACAGAACCCAGTTAGAGACACACTGATCAAAAGATTCAGGCCTCTTTGATCAGCACATAACGGCTAGCATGGTATGATGAATGGGGAACAGTCACAATAGATGATCCTTAACTATGTTTCTTGACAGATGTGAGTTTGAACTTTTTATTCTTAAATGTGTCCCACGTTTTGAAATGTGCCTTTGGAGTTACAATAAAACCTGGGTTATTATTTTTTCCTTTGCAGTTTCAATAGCAATTCAATTCTCTTCATCTGCAGCCTCGTTCTCAGGAAAGATAGTAAACCACACAGAAGGGCAATCTCGATGTGCAATAACCAAGGAAGATAAGGGGTGGGTCAACTTTACGTGGAAAAGCATCAATCGTAAGGAATGCCCAGAGAGTCTTTCACTCATAAATAGGTCGGCTTCAGAGAGATGTGCACCAACACACACCCTCCAAAAATATGTATTCCTGTAACGCATGTTTAGAACAAACCTCCACTCCAAGCCTGTAGGCCTCCAAAGCTATAAAAAGTGACTACATTCTATCAAAACTGGAAACTCATGTCTGATCATCTTTGTCTATCGAGGTAGTTCGTATCTGTGACTCCTATAATAAGACCTCCCTTCGTCTTTGAAACTCTTATTAAATCCAATCTGTTATAGTAGAACTTGATTAGTAATGCAAAACCAACATTTTTTATTCTATGTAATAATTACAACATCCTGCAGAAATATTATATGTCTTTTTAAAAAATATATTCCAGATATAAAATTTATGTAGGGTGTGGCCCTGTGTGCTCTGCTCATGAAAACATAATCCCTGACCTTTTATAGGACACGTGGAATACCGTGATCACAGCACCCAGCACAAAGGAGTGTCCTAGGGAGGTTTGTGACCTCATTCCCCGCACAGGGCTAGCTTCATTTGATTTGAATCTGTAGCATTGAGGATGGTTAGGATTATTGGCGATTCTAGATGCCCAAGAGATATGATGATTGACTGAAAAAGTTTTTATTATGATGATGTGAAGAAAGATATAGTTCTGCAAAATGAGATGTTTCCTACAAGAGGATACATATTGCTAAAAGAAAAACCCAGTAATGGTATTGGTAGTGGGAGAGCTCGCACAGGACCAGTGAGTGGGCCTGTGTGACCATGTGCAGTCTGTTTAGAACAGGGAATTCATCTCTGGCTCCAACACATTCAGGGGACAGAATCAAATGACCGAGGTCAAGTGAGTTGATGAAAACCTGGGACATTAAGTATGTTTTCTTTGCTATCCAGAAGAACTTGCTCTCGAAATGTAAGGAACTGAAAAGAAAAGAGGGAGGGTAAGTGAAACTTCTCTGTATTGAAAAGAAAATGCTTGGGCCCAGCCAGTGTGTCTAATGGTTGAGCATCAACCTATGACAGGAGGTCATGGTTTGATTCCTGGTCAGGGCACAGGCCTAGGTTTTAGGCTCAATCCCCAGTGTGGGGCGTGCAGGAAGAGGCTGTTCCGTGATTCTCTCTCATCATTGGTGTTTCTGTCTCCCTCTCCCTTCCTCTCTGAAATCAAATAAAAATATACATTTAAAATTTCTAAAAAGAAAACACAGAATACTCTTATCATTTAGAATATCTGTACCAACTACATAACAGATTAAAGCATAGTAAATAAACTCTCCTCAGTGATTAAGTCTGATCTAGCAACCTTGGGGACTTACTGTCTTTGACAACACAAGCTTGGGGTTGTTTGTGGGGGGAGGGATGTGTCACGCGCAAAACTAAAATAAATATTTAAAAGAAAAAAAAAAGAATGTGTAGTGATCCATGTGTCAGTACACGAGAGAGGGATTTTTGAGGATAAAATCCCCGCAGGGGAATCCAGCAGTTCAACCTCCCACAAGGGAGGAGGTGAGATACCCCTCTGCCCCACTGCCTTTAAGCCGACAAAGAGCTATTCTCTCCCCCATGAGGGCACTTATTTGTGCATTTCAGCAGCAGGCTGGGTACCTGGGAACAAATGGCAGAACACTGTGTCACTCCTCTGAACAGAACCTGACAATTTAAACAGCAGGAGCTCGAGTGTTTTATCAACAGCATGCGACTATCTACTCTAAAAAAAAAAAAAAAAAAGACACGGAAAGAAAAGAAAAAAGTCAGCCCTTGAAAACAAAAATCCCTCAAGGGATGTAGATGGACGCTCAGTGAATTATGTGTTTGGCATAGAAAAGGCGTCGCAGCAAGCAACAAGATGGCAGTCATTCAGAATGGCGGTGACATTACCTTTTGGCCTCTCTGGGCTTCCTAATAGACCTTCTACTGGTTCTGCCTCCTGTGACAGATACAAGAGAACACTGCCCAGAAAATAGCTGCTTCCCTTGGCCTGTGGATTTTACCACCATCCAGGAGAATCATACGGAGTCATCTCCATGTCACCGAGCCATGGGTCCTCGTAAATAGTCCCAGGTCACCCGACGGACACTTTGCTTGCTGTAAGCCCTAATGTCACTGCGGAATTCAGTTAGGGCCGATCTCTTGACTGTAGAAGTGGGGAAACAAAGAGTTCTCCAGACTTCCCTGGCTACTTGATGTTAAGTGTAGGAAGTGACCGCGTGCCGGACAGGACTTGAATGGGTTTGCAAGGGTTAACTGTGCACATCTCTCCCTAACTCCCCTTTCAGGAACAGCATGTTGGTAGATGGAATCAGGCACAGTGGGAGCATTTACACCAGGGAAATCAGCAGACATCACAAACCAGTGTTTTGTTTTGTTTGTTTGTTACCCAGGGAGCCAATTATTAAACATCCACCAGCCCAACACTGGGCTTTCTAAGCCCTTGCCGTTCTCTGCCTCCTGCCCTGCTTGTGTGTTTTTACATGAAGACCAGAGCTGCTGAACTAATTATCTTATATAATGTTTTAGCCTCCTTGCCCTGAACTGGACATAATGTTTCTTTGTACATAATGTTTCTTCAGAAATTATATTCCGTCAAATGCACTGTTAATGAAATGCAGGTTTATATTCCCACAGTAATTACTGGGCCCTGGTGATGTTTGCAAAGATGGATGCCCATTTCCTCTGTTTCAAACCCTTTGCCGCAAGAAAGCAATTACCCTTATTAAATGCCCAGATACTGTGGCTGTATTTTTAACACCGCTGCATAGCATTAGGCATACTCATGGCTTTCCGTTTGATCTATATACCAGTTAAATTTAAAAACCTCGTTTCTTCCTGTTACGCATATTATAGCAAACTCTCTTAATTTAGCAAGCTCTGTCGCTGTGGGGTCAACAAATGCAAACCATATGAAACATAAGGAAACCCGAAAGTTGATTAAAATAATTTATTTTTTTAAATATTCGCATTATCGTCTCCTGCCCTAATTTTCATTCTATTATTCCTTGACCTTTATTATTATTATCTTTAATTACTATATCATATCGTTTGGTTGTTTCTAATTAGTCAGAGTAGCAAATAAAATAAACCTGTCAGTCTAGGAGCAGTAAAACTGATGAGCTACGAAATTTCAACACTTTGAGTTTGTTTGTTTATGCAAGAGTTTCAATAAAATTGTTTTTATGTGAAGTATAATTTTGGTAGATACTCGGTAACACAAGTATCCTCTAAAAACTTGCCTCACTGTAATTAGTTATCACATGTCAGTTATCACCAGAACCCTTCTAATAACCATTTAATTTCCTTATTAAATGCAGAGATAAACCTGCTGGGTCTTTCCTCTTCAAAGTTTATCCAGAAACTGACTCTCACCATCTCTGCAGCTGCAAATCTGGCCGTGTTGTCATCTCCTTACTTAGATCATAGAGTTATTCTTGTCTTAGTCCCTTAGGGCTGCTGCAGGGAAATACCACAGCCTGGGCAGCTTATGGACAACAGAAATGGATGGTTTCCAGTTCTGGGGCCTGAGAAGTCCACACTGGAGGCACCAGCGTGGCTGGGTTCTGGCGAGGACCCTCTTCCTAGTGTGTCCCTCCCATGGTGGGAGGCTGGGGGTCTCTGTGGGATCCTAATTACAAGGCAGGAATCCCATTCATGAAGGCCCCACCCTCATGACTTAAGCAGCACCCAAAGGCCCCTGCCTCCTAATACTATTATTTTGGGGGTTAGGATTGCACTACATGATTCTGGGGGACACAAACTTTCAGACCATAGTTGTCTTATAACTAGTTTTCCTGTTTCTACTCTTGCCTCACCTCTCAACCATAGGTTCTCTACACACCAGCCGGAGCCATCATTTAAAAGGTGTATGAGATCAGAGGAACTCCACAATGAAAGTTGAAGGTATTACACTAAGTAAAATAATTAGAAAGGCAAATACCATATCATTTCACTCATATGTGAAACCTAAAAAACAAACAAAAAATAAAACAAAAAACTCACAGATACAAGAGAACTGACTGGTGCTTACCAAAGCAAATGGGTGATGGGCAAACAGAAGTAAGTGGATCAACTGTATAGTAATGGATAGTAATTAGACTTTTGGGGGTGATCACTTTGTAGTGTATACAAATATCAATTTATAAAGTACACCTGGAACTTATATAATAATAAGTTTAAAATACAGAAAGCTAGAAGAGGCAAGATTGATCAACAGTATTTGAGATAACTTTTTTAAGTTTTGGAATGTTGAAGGGGATCTATATACATAAAAGCCTAACTGACTGCCCCACCAGCTGACCTGCCAACCGGCTGGTAGCTATGATGCACACTAACCACCAGGGGGCAGACACTCAATGCAGGAGCTGCCGAGCAACAGCAACTTTGCAGAGTGCCTTCTTGCATTCTGGGATCCCTCGGGGGATGTCGGACTGCCAGTTTTGGCTCGATCCGCACAGGCCAGGCCGAGGGACCCCACCAGTGCACGAATCCGTACACTGAGCCTCTAGTATAACTATAAATAGGTTTAAAGTATCAAAAGAAAGTACTGTAGAAAATTATGCAAATAACATTTAAAATATTAAAAGTGCTATCTTCATGAAGATTATTATTAAAATTGACTCTAGGGCAGCGGTTCTCAACCTGTGGGCTGCGACCTCTTTGGTGGTCGAACGACCTTTTCACAGGGGTCGCCTAAGACCATCCTGCATATCAGATATTTACATTACGATTCATAACAGTAGCAACATTACAGTTATGAAATAGCAACGAAAATAATTTTATGGTTGGGTCACAACATGAGGAACTGTATTTAAAGGGCCAGAAGGTTGAGAACCACTGCTCTAGTGTAAATAGAAGACCAGAATAGAAAAAAGGGTCATTAAAAATGGGAGTCAGCAGCAAAATTCTATCAATTACAAAAGGATGAGGCCCTGATAGATTTAAATTTTACCAGCCTTATATGAGCTTATATGTCATGCACCATCAGCACTAATTCTAGAACATTCCCATCACTCCAAAAGAAACCATGTACCTATTAGTAGTCAGTCCTAATTTCCCCCTCTCCCCATCCCCTGACAACCACTACATGGCACCTGTTTTCAAATTATAATTATTAACATAAGTGAGAGCATCCACATACATAGACTTGACAAATCCAATTTGCATCGGAAGGCAAAACAAGTGTTTCCTTCACTGCTCTCTACTTCAGGTTAACTTTAAATGGTAATCAACATAAAAAGTTTTCCATTAAAAAGAATAATTTATATCTCAAGTAAATTTCTCTCCTGGTAGTAGTATAATTAACATTTTTAATAGACCTGTTTTGAATTTCAGTTCTTGAAGCGTCAGTTAAATATAAATTCATAATGCCAACTTGTACTGTGCTGCATTTTTTGAGATTATAGAAATGTACATGCCCTGTTTATCACATGTTATGGAAAGGAGCCAACATAATTTGGGTGCCCTGAGTAATTATGACAGTATGCAAGCCTCCTTAAATTGGCTAATGTATAAGCAGCATTCTTACTGCTTCAGCATAACCTGGTGTATTGATGCTGTTAGGCAAGGAATAAATTTTAACCTCCTTCTATGGAGTCTCCATCTCAACACCAATCTTACTGGGACTGAGGCAAGCATCACCTCCCCCCAGAAACCTCGCCTTATCTCTCTCACACAGACACCTTCCTTTTTTGGAATCTCTCTTTAGCACCTATTTATTTTAGACATTTCATGGAACATTGTGCTCCAGTTTAATGTGTTAACAAAAGGAATGAGAGTGATGGGATAGTTTTATCCTAATGGATCTGACCCATCCCAATGTTTGAGCACTAGCGCCCCCGCAGACGCAGGACGCTCATACCAGTGATGCTGACATTATCCAATATTTTGTTAACTCTTATTACAAACATATAGGGTGGCCTGGCTGGCATGGCTCAGTGGTTGAGAGTCGACCTATGAACCAGGAGGTCACGGGTTCAATTCCCAGTCAGGACACATGCCTCGATTGCAGGCTTGATCCCTAGTGTGGGTGTGCAGGAGGTGGCTAATCAATGATTCTCTCTCATCATTGATGTTTCTATCTTTCTCTCCTTTTCCCTTTCTCTCTGAAATAAATCAAAAACAAACAAAAAAACCCCGCACAGGATGTTTCTTTTCCTGTGGTGCACTAACATCTTCTTTGGCGAGGATTCATGTCCCCACATAAAAGAGGGTTTTTTTCCCCCCTGACCTTTTATTTAATCTAATCTAAGTGCTCTGAGAATGGTCCTTACTTCAGAGTCTAAACCTATGTTCATTCCACAATGTAGGGGGGAAAGGATTTTCCCCCCAAGAAGAGGTTGGATATATAACATTTTTCAGAAATGGAACATATCTTTACAAAAATGCCTCAAAGTACACTATACAGTGAGCAACAGGCATAGGTCTCTCCTTCTAGGAATCCCTAAAATAATTGCAAAAACAAGCCACATAAGACCCATTTGTAAACAATATGCTTTACTTTTTAGTAAATATGTATAAATGTATGTATTCTAATTAATACGATTGACAGTCTCAGGCATTGGTACTGGAAAATAAAATTTAAAGTTAAACATCATCTGGTATGGAATATAGAAAGCTACTTTGTTGAGGCAAAATTTCAAAAACTAAAGATACAGGCTGAAAGTGGAAGTCAAGAAGAATAAAAGATTAAGAAAAAGCTAGCTTGGTATGTCTCCTGCATTGTCCCAGGTTCGATTCCAGTCAAGGCCATGTACCTTGGTTGCAGACTCGATCCCTCGGCAGGAGGCAACCAATCAATCTTACATCAATGTTTCTCTCTCTGTTACTTTCCCTCTCCCTTCCACTCTCTCTAAAAATCAATGAAAAAATATTCTCGGGTGAGGATAAAAAGAAAAACAACGACAACCTACAATCATCATGCTACCTATACATATACGCTACACGACGCTTCAAGTAACTGAATGACCCTTTTTATCTCTTCCTAAATTTTAAATCCCTTGAGGTGAAGGAGTATATTTTGTTCATCCACAATCAGTAGCTGCTCAACCATATTTAATGAAGGAACTTTATGAATGAGTGATTAGACTCATTGATATTAGTTCTTAGCTCAATACTTGGACAATGTAAGTGATACTATAGCCTAGCAGGACAATAACAAAGCAAAGCATTGAAAATGGATCTTTTAAAAATTGACACAGAGAGAGAGCTTTTAATTAGGGTCTCAGAAAAAGTGGAAGAGGTTCCCCTTGTCCAAGGGCCAAGGATAGAAACTGAACAACTAGTTGGGACTTTTATTTTTTCAGAGACTCAAGAGATCTAGGCCTGGAGACCACTGTGTCTGAGTTGTGGGGTCATAGAGAACATAAGTAACAAGTAACTGAGAAGGTATTTCTCTGTGTATTAGTTCTGAGTGTGGCAGTTCAGTGAGCCAAACACAGAGCAAAATGACTGGGGGCTACCTGCTTGGGAATCTGGAGATATAGACCAAAGCAGTACTCTATAAACTTAAAATCTCCTTGAAAACACATTTCTTTTTTAAAACTCATGCAAATATAGCAGTGTAGTTCATGTTATACTTCTCTTTACTGTAATGACCATGAATGAGGACAAAGACCTTCTGTTTTCTGCTAGATTGTGGTTGTCATAACTCCTAGCATCTTGCTAGGCAACCAATAATATCTGGTGAATGAATGCAAAATTGTTTAATTATTTTCCAGTTGGCAAATCAATGTACCTCAATATATATATTTTATATCTCACTGATAATGACGAATTTGATTGCATTGACCGTCAACTTTGGAAAATTAGCTTGAATTGACAGGAGGGGACATCTTCCATACGATTTCCCATTTGTCCCAGGGCTACATCTTGTGAGACTTCATTCTGACCTGGAACAGGAATGTAACTGGGACTATCTTTCTCATTTTTATGAACTTCCTTAGTTGTCATGAGGGAAGACTCCCAGAAAGCCCCTGAAGCAATGGGATTGTGCGGAGTGTTTTTTGTTTTGTGGGTTATTTTTAGGGGCGGGGGGGGGGCGGGAGTGGGGGTAAGGGAGAGAGGGAGTTGTCAATGGAAATTTCAATAAACATGGAAATGTCAAGGGAACGATGGTCAGATGCTGGGCTGAAAATGTTTCCAACCCACCAATAAGGTTCTATGATGCTCTCAGGGAAAAATGGAAACAAAGGTCTTTTTCAGTAAAGAAAGATGACTGTTGATGTTCTTTGCTGTTAATGTTCTCATTTTCATTCCATGCAAATGGACTAAGAATCTTAAATGACTCATGTCTCAACAATTAGCTTCTCATCCAAGTCTCAAACATCATTTTCATGGCAGCCGTTCTGTGGTAGGCAGTTAAATCATTCAATGTTTGCTTTGCAGTTAATTGATCTTAAGTATTTAGCCTTGACCAAAAAAACGCTATGTAAGTAAACAGTGTGATATACTTTTTCCAATAAACTTAACAATGAATTAATTCATGTAGACAGATTCTTACCGTTTTGTATAGTGCCTTTTCCTGCAAGGAAGGAAAAATAGATATTAAGACATGAATTTTAAAACTGATAAACATCTTCATTCAATGTACATATCTGTAGAAGGATCCATCAATTATTTTCTATTTGATTACTTACTTGATTGACTAAAAAAAAATACTGTTTAAAAGATAATATTTTAAAAAGGAATCATTTCAATACTATTTACCATTTTCCTCCTTAATAACCAAATTGCTACAAAGAGGTTGCCCTGCAATTTCCTCCCTGATGTGTGGTGGGTAATGAGGTGGCTGTAGGTATGTGTTCCGGGCACAGTATTGTATCTGTCATCATTTGTCTCCGTATGTGCAGATATCTGTGTAAGTGCATTTTTTCCTAGATGTTTAATAAAAATTGCACTTTAGTCAATGAAATGCCTTCATGTATTTTTTAAATTATTAAGCATGGTATAAATTAACATGTCTTCACAGACGTGTTAATTTTAAAAGGTGAGATGCCCAGATGAGTTGAGGAAGCTACTTTTTCAACAAATGGTATGAATTTTCATAAACTTTATTCTTTCCATGAACTGTCTTCCTGTACTTTCTATACTTCATTCTCCCCTGCGTCTCCTTCCCATGTATCAATATGAAGGCTGGTGACCTTAGTCTAGTTTGTTTTGGATGTCCCATCTGGTCCTGGTTCCTTTGCTCTGGTCTTAACAGCATCGGGTCTTCCATACACAAAGCTATCATATTTTTCCAATCATTGCCTACCCATTAAAGTTCCTATACTCCAGACTTTTGAGACAAAATGGAAGTTCACCGAAATGGAAAAGTGATATTCTTACAGTGTTGCTTGCGAGTGAATCACGTGATGAGATAGTAAAAGAGAATAAAGTGTGATGTCTTCTAAATCTTGGAGAAAAATTCACAGCACAGAATATGGTGCAGCTGTGAGCCTTGTTACCCGTCAGCATGTCCATATCTCTAACTCTAGGGGCACCATAGGAAGGAGGTGCTCCGGGCCAGGGAAGAGGCACCCCCAGGCATTCCCGTCACCTTTAACTAAAGGCAGTCCCCCACCTCCTCGCCTGGAGAAAGTGGATTCTGTGCTTATTTTAGGTTTCACTTCCCAGCTGGCAACCTGGATACAATTCTGCCATGAGAAATTTTTAAAACTATAGCAAAAAAGGATTTGTCCTCTTCAGGGTAGCTTGCTTTAGCATTTCCCACAGCTGTAGGTGAGAGTAGATAGGAGGAAAGAGGAAAAGAATTGGATATTCCCAGGAATTAACTTCTGGAAAAAAATTAGATGGTGTGATAACAGGGAAGGTTTATCCAGATTTCTCTGCAACCCCTCAGTTTGTGTCTCCATTTTTCCTGCTTTTCTACTCCTTCACCCTACCATTCACTTTTATTACCCAAGTGGCTTAAAGCTGTTACCTTAAACTGTTATTGCTGTGGGGTGGAAGTCTTATCCATGAAACAACCATCTGAGAAATGAAGCACAGGACTGCGCTCGCCCATGTCAAATAAGGCATCTGACGAGAAGTATCTAAAATTGGCTTGCGTTCTCCAACTTGGCCGATCCATATCTAGTAGGGGTGATTGTAGGTAAAAATCTGGCTCAGGAAGCCACAAATAACTAGAATAAGATTGCGTTTCAGGTTAGGGTCCATGGGAAACACACTCTGAGAGAGACTGTGTGGAAGGGGTGGAAAGGAAGAAAGATCAGGCAACGGGAAAAGTTGGCATGAAATGCAGTCTCATCCTAGGTCAGAACCAAATGCCACAGAGAGGCCTGAAGGTGGGATGGTCCTGCGTTGTTGCGAGAAAGCCAAGTCTTTCTATTCTCAAAGCAACCAGGCATTGGATGTAAGGTCAACATAGTCCAAGTGCACTTTCAGCATGAGAACAATAAGGAACGCTGGCTCTGTTAGCTCTAGTAATTAAGACAGTGCTATTGCCGCAACAGAAAAATAAACCGATGGCTCAGAATAGATCCAGAAATAAACCCATGCATATGTAGATGTTTGTTCAGTGTAGCATTGCAGATTAGCAAGGAAAGAATAGAGTTGGGTTGTTTTTTTTCCCCAGTTAATGCTACTAGGTTATTTTGGTATACTAATGGAAAAATTTAATTAAATCTCTACCTTACTCCATCCACAAAAATTAATTCAGATAAATTAGAGAACAAAATGCAAATGACAAAACTATACGCCTTTTAGAAGATAATATAAGTGAATATTTTCATTACTTTGTGGCAGGGAAGGAACTGTTAAAATCACAATAAGCTAGCTAAGTTTACCACTTTAAAAGTGAGAATTTCTGTTCACCAAAAGAGACCATCTAGAAAAAGAAAAGAAACTGCACATCTGAAGGATATACTTGCATAAAATTTAACTGACAAAGGACTGGTATCCAAGATACTATATAAAAGGTGGTGATTATAGAATAGTCCTGGGATGTAAGTACAGGATAGGTCAATAACATTGCAATAACTACATATGGTGTCAGATGGTTACTAGACTTATCAAGGTGATCACATCATAAGTTAAATAAATATCTAATCACGGGGTTGTGTGCCTGAAACTAATATAATATTGCATGTCATTTATAACTTAAAAATTAAAAAATATTTTTAAACAACACAAAAAGAAAACAAGCTGAAAACTCTATTGCAGTTAGAGTATCAGGGGTTCATAGGCGGTTTTTTTAAGTTTAAAATCAGAAGAATAATTTTGATAATTTTTATTTTTGCCTTCTGGCTATCTGTGCTGTTATAAAATAAAAGATAAAGTATCAAGTTTTACCAATACAATTAACAGAATGCATTCATATTTGAAGACACACACACATCCCCAAAACAGTGAAGTCATCTAAACTATCACCCACCACTTTGATCCATAAATAAGAATACATTCAGATACACTCATACTATTGTACCGTCGTGTGTTTAGTGTTAACTATGAGACTAAGGGAAAGAATCTAATTGAATATAGAAAGCTTTTCACCACATGCCCTCTCTGGGGCATGACACAGAGATAGTTTTTACTTTGAAGCAACTCAAAGCAAAACAAAACAAAAAGACTGGAAACGTTTAGCGTAATACACTGCAGATTCTTGGAGGCGACAAGAGTCGGTGAACTAGTTTTTCCTGAGTGTTTGATCATGATGCCTATGCAGTGAGTGCAGTCCCCTCTCTCGATCTGTAACAGAGCCAAGCTCTCTAGATGGTTAAAGAGAAAAACAACAGGCCCAAATAGTGGCGGTCATGCTAGAAGCCCATGACACCCGGCCTAGACTTCATATCTCATCTCATTGCTGTTTCAACCTTCCCCAGAAATGTGATCTTAAGCAACTGGTCTGGAATGTTCTGGCCAAGCACCATAGAAAGAAGAGGCAACGTGAATGATGAAAACCCTTCGGAGATGAGGTGGAACCTCTGAGGGGATCAGAGATCAGGAGTCTCTGCAGAGAGGTGCCCTGAGGGACTTGGGGAGACAACCCCCGCAGCAGCCCCTCTCCCTGTGCCCATCAAGCAGATAAAGAGGTGAATGAGGGAGGAATGTGGGAGAGGAGTCACCCCAAATCGGGATTGGTGCATGAATATAGGACAGTGCTGCAGTCTCTTAGTTCCAGGTGTGCGTTCCCTTTATCGGACAGAACGATTCTGCCTTTGCAACTGGGAGTCTATGTCAGCCTCTTCCTCCGTCCCTAACGGGCAAGTGCTCTTGCCACATCCATGTCACAGTGCTGCGTGTGCAGTCTCAGCTGTTGTTAACACGCGCTCACCGTTCTGAACACCAGGATGACTCCTTTCTTCAGAAAACGCAGCGGTGACTTTCACTCCTTCCTGCCGATTCCGAGTTTCCAGCCCACTGCTGGGCGTGAAAGATCAAGCTCCTGAGCAGTGATGTCATTCTTACACGAGGGGTCATAAGACTCGGCTTCCCTTGAGGCTCTGACACACAGTGGTCCAGTGACCCTTAGCTTCACTTTCTTCTCCTGAAAACTAAAAAAATGGCAAAACAGCTCCTTCCCTGGCCAGAGCTTTGTGGTTATGAGAGGTCAAATGAGGTCATGTGTGTGAGTGGACTTTAGAGTATCAAGCTATCCACCAACGAAAAGGACTAAAGGGGAATGTAGTGACTGCTCTACATGAACAATTTTAAACATCATTTTTCATTTCATTAATATTTAGAGTGCCTCCCACATGCCTTTGTGAGCCGTGAAAAGGGGCGAGGATATCAGAGGGAACGAGGTGAATAAATTATCTGAAAAGCATCGTGTTTCTTGGCTCAAAGGCCCTGTAGTAATATAGGAATCAAGACAAAAAATAAATAAAAGTAAAATAACAATTTAGAGAAGCATCAGGTTGGATGGTAAGAAACAGGGAGAGATAATGAGAGCTAAACACAGGGCTTTGGAGAGAAGTCACTGAGTAAGCGCTGGAGACCCGGGTGCTCCAGGCCTTTAATCCAGTAATTAACATTCCCTGGCACATTCACATATTTCCAATGTTTGAAGTCTGTATTTTTCACACAAGGAGTACATGAATGTATTTTCATTATTCAACAACCCATGGAGCACAGAGTTAAAACGCCACTGTTTCTCACCCACCTTCCCCAGCAAACTCCAATCCCAAACCCCATTACTCCCCATCGGACAGCACAGTTAATAGGTTGGCGGTGTGCATCCTAGAATTTTTTGTGCATTCACACCACACACACACACACACACACACACACACACACACACACACACACACTAACGTGTAACACCAAGAGTATAATAATGTATCTCTTCTGAACTTGCCACTTTTTACTCATAATAGTATGTCTTAGCCACACTTCTCTGACAATACAGGTAATTTACCTTGTTCTTTGAAAGAGACACTTTGTAAGTAAGTACATTATTTACTGTCCTTTCAATAGTCACGCTTCTTATTGTCCAGTCTTACAAACCATGCAGTACCGATATGCATTACATATCGAGTATGCAGAGGATGGCTGGCTGACCTATCGGCAAGGGCGGTTACATGGCATCATACTAGACCAGGGAACTCCCTCTACCTAAAGGAGGTGCAGGAGTGGCCATGACTAGGGGTCTCCTGGTTGCATTACATGCTGCACCCCAGAAGATGCTGGCCTGAGACAACATTGAAACGGCTGCTTGAACGCACACCTGAAGAACTGTGTCAGAAGATAGAGTATAACGTTTCTGGATGCAGTATACACACGAGTCAAAGATGTTTATACAACCAGAAGAATTCTGGGAACCAAGCAGTTACCATCAGGGGAACTTTGCTTCCTGTCCCTGCAATAGCTTTGGGTTCTGCAGGTTCATTAGGTTATGGAGCCACGTCTACCACGGGAAGGGGAGGGGATTCCCCATGCCAACAAGCAATTCTCTGGACACCAACTGGTGTCCTACAAATCAACTCAACTCTGACACCTATGGACCACAAGAAGATCACATCAGATTCCACAGGTTAAGGGTTCCGTCCCACAAGACAGCCCCCTGTCCCCATGTCCGAGGCCAGTTGCAAGCCCAGGTTGTTACTTTTGTCTCTGACTCACCTGCTGGAGACTGGAGGTTCCCTGGGCCCTTTCCTTGGACTTCAGAAGCCAGTCACAAGTCCAAGTTGCTACCTGTATCTCTGACCAACCAGCTACAAGTCAGAGGTTCCCAGCACCCTCCCCTGAGGTTCAATTAATTTGCTGGAGCTGACCACAGAACTCCGAAGTTGCGTACTCACTAGATTCTCAAATTCATGTAAAAAGATACAACTCTGGAACAGCCAGAGGAAGAGGTGCATAGGCGGAGGTATGTGGAGAAGGGCGGGCATGAGTCTTTCGTGACCTTTCTAAGTCCTCCATTCTCCCCTCACCTCCATGTGTTTACGAACCTGTAAACTCTCTGAAAAACATTCTTTGGTTTTCATGGAACCTTCATTACAGAGGCTTGACTGAGTAAACCATTAGCTGTTGGAAACTGACTCAAGAAACTTAATGTCGACTACCTATTTTTTTTCACCTGGCCCCATAGGTATGTGGTAAGCTCACATATATACACACAACTCGAGAACTAACCAAGTTAACTTATCTTATGTAAGTGATTGAACCTTCCCCACTTACCCCGCCTGCCCTGTAGCCACAGCTCTGTGTTACAACTCTAAGTCTCTGCCCATTCATAGTTATGCCCTGACCTCCCATTTCCTGTTACTGAGACACTAGACTGGAAACTTACTCACTATGTCCATGAGAGAGTCCACGGCCAGCGTGGCTTTCGCGGGTTCAAAGACTTGGAGGGAGGGTTGACGCACAAATGATACACAAGATGGAATATTAATTTTTTAATTACTGGGGGAACCAGAGGACAGCCTAACCATAGCAGTCAAGCTCTCTCCGTTGCTCCATTCCCAGCTGCTTTTATTAGCTAGAATACACAATTGCCTTTAGGAATGCAGACAGACATATCAATGGTAATGTTTAGCAAACAGTAAGATTGTCAGGTCTTGGGGGAGTTTGCTTTAGGCCATTGAGTCAGCAGCAGGTAATAAAATGTAGATATTCACCCTGTGAATATCAAAAGGAGTCCTGGTCAGCCTACTGCCAGACTCCTCACATTTATATCAATTACTGTTGATCTTGGTCGCCAGCATGTCCAGAACATGAGGAGCCTAGACATAGCCCCCAGAGCTATCTGTCTTGCTACCTCTTGCTGCCAAAATGCTCTCCTGCTCTGCTATGATGTTGGAGTAGCCCCCAAATAAACTCCAGGCTTCTCCCAGGGCCAGGATAGTGAAGGCTACATCTGCAAAGTAAGCCACGAACCCATGTCCTCAGGGAATTCCACACTAATCCTGCATGTTCTGCTGCACTACAACCTTGTAGGTCAAGTCCCGTCTTGGGTTACATATAAACCTGGTGTGTGACCTCCTGGTCTTCCTGTTTCTCCTCTCCATCACCTGTTTTCCTGGAAGGGGGACAAGCAGGTGTTTCACTTTCACTTCTTCTGAAAGTTGGCATTCATTTTGCTTACTGACCTGTCAGAGTGAAGGTAGATAGAACGCCCTAGCTATCATAGAAGATCTAGAGGTACTATCCCTTTTACACTCAACGTGTGGCATTTTCTATTTCATTTCCAGGCATGTCCTCTCCTCACCACCTCCAGGCAGAATTAATTGCTATCGCATCTCCCACAGCACCTCACTCACATTTTTATCTTATCATTTAGCACGCTGTAATTACAATTAGCTGCCTGTGTGCCATTCCCACAAGCCGGTGTCCTCCTCAAGGACAGGGAGGGAATCTGATTCATCTCTCTATTGTCCCCAAAGCTACCCCCGGGCCTGACAAGGAGTAGGTGCTCAGTGGGCGTCTGGGCAACGGCTGAGCAAGCTTTCTGAGAGCTGAGGCTTCCATGTGAAGAAATAATGACTGGAAGATGGAGCTGGGAAAGAAAGCTGTGATCAGCTTGTGGCGTGTCCAGATTTTGGACCTTAATCCTCTACCAGAAATCAATTTTATTTCAGAGAATGAATGTTTTTGAAGATTTTCACTGAGCGATGAATATGCTTTAATAACAAAATAATATATCGCTAGGGATCTGCTGTATAACATTCTACCAACACCAATATTGTACTCTTAAAAATGTAAGAGGGTAGCCCGGCTGGTGTGGCTCAGTGGTTGAGCATTGAACTATGAACCAGGAGATTATGGTTTGATTCCGGGTAGGGGCACAAGCTGGGGTTGTAGGCTCAATCCCAGTGTGGGATGCGCAGGAGGCAGCTGATCAATGATTCTTTCTCATCATTAATGTTTATATCTCTCTCTCCCTCTCCCTTCCTTTCTGAAATCAATAAAAAAAATTTTTTTTTAAATATAAGAGAGTAGATCTTATTTCTCTTATATTAAGTGCTCTTACCACAATTTAAAATAGAAAGGGTTCTAAAAGAGAACACTTAATTTGTAATAAACCCAGCTCTGTGACCTAAAATCAATAAATATACACACATTGAAATAAAAGACATTATCTAAAGATATTAAAGCACTTTGGTAGCTTAACAGCATATGTTTGGGTAATAATTTAAAACCTATGGAAATGATTTTCTAGACAGAGACAGTGCCTTTATTATTTTTAAAATTATCTTTATTGTTGAAAGTATTGCAGATGTCCCTTTCTCCCTTGCCCATTGAAAGACTGTGCCTTTAAAATGTCGAGGAGTATCAATCTCAGAACACAAAGGAAAACATGCAGAGTCATCTGTCTCCTGCCCATTAACTTCCACACCCACCTGGATGTCCTTATTCCAAGAAGCTGTTTTTGATAATTGTCTTAATTCAATTAGATTTTTGAACACATTTATTATAAATTATTTTGTGAAATAATTTTCAGATCAGTGGGTTGACAACTTTATCATCATAAAAACAAAGTGGGATATAGCTCAATTATACCACTACATGTAAATAACATCATATATGTATTTATCATTCAACCATGACATGCCTTTGAAATTACAGATAATTCAACAAGCATTTATAAGGAATACTCAAGTCCACATTGGTATTACTGACATTTGAGCTGACATAAAAAATAGCTGCATAAGAGGAGTATTATATAGATGTGAAATTGTATTAATTAGAATTTTTTTTAAAAGCATTGACTTGTTTTATGAAACAGATATACCAAAAAGATTACAATAGAAAGTAAAACGAAAAGCTCATTCACCACACAAGAGCCACTGTTGTTAACAAAATTCTTTACATCTCTAGAGTCTACACATACGCACAGACTACACGATAGAAAGGTTGAAAATGTAGAATAAATGGTTTATGCCACATGGGCAATTTTCTTTAATTATAACAACAAAAATATATAAAAATAGAGTTTAATTTAATTGCTGACCTTCAGATGCCTGTTTCTTTACCATACAAGATAATAAATCCTCAAAGCTCTTTCTAAAGAAGAAACATGGTTATGGAAACCATTAAGAGTTTGGGACATTCTATTTTGTTTTTATTTACAGTATCTATTGACCCTCTCACTTTGAAAATTAGAAAACATATGCATTTAAATCTTCTCCGTGTCCCATTCAACATGATTTTTTGAAAATGATCTTATTATGGTCCATGTTTCTAATTCATCATTAGTCCCTGCAACACTTCTGTTCCAGCCCTAGGTCATTTATCTGGACTTGTCATTTTTAAATCTTTACTGCACTGGCAATAAATTTAATTTGTTCTTATTTGCTTGTTTTTTATTTCTTTCAAAGTTGTCCATGTTTGACGATGTGATCTTCCACTGGAAGGACTGTGTTCCTTTACTACAGACTTGAGTTGTGTTTCTGCCCCATTTGTTCTTTCCTTGGTGAAGTAAGTGAAGTCTATATTAACTATAATTTGACTTTCTCTAAATTGATCTTTCTCCCTAAATCTCGTTTATATCTTTCTTATTTTCCATTTGTGGTTTTATGTGCTTTCCTCAAGCATGTCCACAGTTTTCCTAAGGGTCATTTTCATCAGGTTTATTCTTCTATGTTGATTGTTGTTCCTAATTTGACTTTCATTTTAGTAATGCATCTACCTGTCTCTTTCAATTTCTTTGATTTTCATCTCTTTCTGGGCTTTTAATCTCCATTTTAACCTTTGAAGTTCTCCTCTAGAGACTAACATAGACGATAATGTCACTGAGGATATGGGAGCCATGTCACTGAGTTATTTCCCGATTGCTTTGAACACTTCCTCTGATGATGCAATCCCATATACTGTTAATGTGCGTTGCCTTCTCTTCCTTTGCTTGCCTGTTTATTTACTGCATTAGTGTATTAGTCAAGTGCTGGCTCCTTTTTTATTATTATTCATCTTTGAATGAACTAAACTCTTTCATGAAATATATGAAGAGGAGAAATCATAGGGCAAACTGGAAGATTTGGTACCTTGTTTCAAGGTATTTTTGTTTGTTGTTTTTTGCCCCAGGATTTTCTCCCCAATTCTTTCCTCCTTGAAACAACTCTCAGTCTGGGCCTGCAGCTTCTAGGGACAGAGCTTTGGACTTGAATTTGTGTCAGCTTTTGATTTTCTATTTACTTGGCCCTAAATTTTTATCAATTGGAGGTGAGCTTAATAGATTGTGGTCTAGAGTTGAGTCTGCTTGCTTATTTCATTGACTATATAACCTCCCCTTTCTTGTATTTTGCTTTCTGTTTTTGTTTATTGGTTGGCTTTGACCTAAACTTTGTGGATTTTTGAGGACAGGAATTGACTATAATTGTGTTTATTAGAGAATCTTTATATTCAGTTGTAAACTTAAAATATATGCCATAGCCACTTTGGCTCAGTGGATAGAGTGTCAGCCTGTGGACTGAAAGGTCCTGGGTTTGATTCTGATCAAGTGCATGTACCTTGGTTGCAGGCTCCTCCCCAGCTGGAACCCTGGTCAGGGCGCATGCAGGAGGCAACCAATTGATGTGTTTCTCTCACATCAATATTTCTTTCTGTCTTTCCCTCTCTCTTCCACTCTCTCTACAAATGAATGGAAAAATATCCTCAGGTGAGGATTAAAAAAGAGTATCTAACTAAGTATGGCTACACAGAGCCATTTTGATGATGAGCCATTTGATGACATTTTGACAAAAATTAGTAATGGAACAAAACACTATTTTCCCAAAAAGTATAATCAGATGTGAATCCCTCAAAAATCCTCTGAAATAGCAGGACACATGTCAGGATTTCTTCTGGTAGGTGTTTGACCAAGCACATATCTCCTACAGGAGAGATACTGAAACTCTCATTTATTTTGTTTGTTACACAAAACATTTCCTAAGAAACACAGGAAACAAATTTAATATCCTCATACTAATTACTAGAAATAAATTATCCTTCGAGCACATATGTAAGTCTTCAAGTGCTGAAAACTGATTTGATAAAAACAAAGTCTAGGATAGCAATAAATTCTCAATATATAGTTTGTCTAGAATTTCAACAAAAGCAAAATTGTATTTTCTTGTTAGGTAGTTTCTCTATTTATCCCTGAAGAGAAAATAGAATAAATTACACCGCTCATTTGAAGCAATCATGGATCTCGAAATATTTTAGTTTCCCAAGTTGCATATCACTCTGTCTCATTTTATTTGCAAGTATAAATTTGGAAATCTTAGCACACACGGAGATATCCCTGTGCAATCTCAAGTCCTATTAAGGCCCCTTTAATGGGAGGAGTTAAACTCTCTGAGGCATCAACTTTATCAAGAACTAGAGGCCCGATGCACGAAATTCGTGCAAGAGTAGGCCTTCCTTTCCCCAGCTGCCAGTACTGACTTCCCTCTGGCACCTAGGACCCGGGCTTCCCTCTGGCTGCTGGCAGGCACCCAGGACCCAGGGTTTCCTCTGGCTGCTGGCAGGCACCCAGGACCCGGACTTTCCTCACAGCTCTGGCTTCGTCCGGAAGGTCGTCTGGAAGGATGTCTGGTCTAATTAGCATATTATGCTTTTATTATTATAGATATCCTGCCTTCCCCACTGGGTGGCTCCTGCTGTGGAGGGCTGATTCTAGAAGCAAGTTATCCAAGCTTAATACACAGCCTACACTTGTTCTTCTCCCAAACTAACACACACACACACACACACACACACACACACACACACACACCAGGACAACAACAGAGGACAGTCAGGAAGTGCTCCATGGCCAAGCCTCTGAACTCAATGGGAAGGAAACAGTGACTAATTTATTTATTTGTTATCAAAGATAAAGGATGGGCTACATGAATCCTTTGGTGTGATCTTGTCCCTTCCTCACACTCAGGTATATTTCTATATGTGAAAAGAGATTATGTATTGCACATAATGGGGAAGTCAACTGTGATACCTCTCTATTTGCCTCCCTCCACCCAAAGGCAACGCTCATGGATTTACTGAGTGTATTTCTCTTGTCGCTGTATATAAAAATTCACAATATATTCATTGAAAATAAACAGACTAGTAATATGTTAACATATGGTATACTTGGTGTTGCTTTTTAAGTTTACATATGTTATCTATTTGCTCATGGCTGTTTTCAGTCATCATTAGGTTTTGAGTTGAATCCACATTGGTATTCATCTATTTCAGTTTTAATTACATAAATATACAATTTTAACCTATTCCTTAATGAAAAATAATTTCTAATGCTTAAACTATTACAGAGATTCAACAGATCTATTTTTAATCTATCCAACTTGAAAGGAATTCCAGGAATTTAAGATATTTTCACATCTATCTCTCCTACATGATTTCTCAAGTTATTCCAGTTTGATTATCTGATTTCTCTTTAATGTCCCCAAATTAGCTCTTTTTAAAAGTTGCAAATATGTGTTTAACCTTAACAATTCAACACATTGATCAATGTATTTGTCAGCATTGCTTTTTGCCTCTCATTCAACTTCCTGAGTTCTGCTTTCTTTTGATTGAATACATCTTTAAATATTTTATTTGAAAATTAAATGAGTTGTAAATTCTTAGTCCTCATCTATCTATAAAAGTCTTTATTACCTCCTTGCTCTTTCTAATTATTTGAGTATAAATATGGTTCCACAAGTTTTGTTTTGTTTTGTTCAGATTTTTGGAAGTACCACTCCATTAGTTAGAGCAGCAGACACAGACAAGAGTCTGTGAAAAGTCTGTGTTCCTTTGAAGGTAACCTTTACATATATCTACCCTCCCAATAAAAAGCTTTTCAAAATCTAAATTGGTATTTTGCAAACTGCAATTTCATTATGAAATTGTTTCTGGAATGAATTTGTTTTTGTTTATTTTGGTTTTAAATATATTTTTATTGATTTCAGAGAGAAAGGGAGAGAAAGAAACATCAATGATGAGAGAGAATCATTGATTGGCTGCCTCCTGCATGCCTCCTACTGGGGATTGAGCCTGCACCCGGGGCATGTGCCCTGACTGGAGACTGAACAGTGACCTCCTGGTTCATAGGCCGATGCTCAACCCTGAACCATGCCAGCCAGGCACGGAATGAATTTGTGTTTACTTACCCCATTCTTTTTCCTATTGTAACTGCATATAAAGTCCTTCCCATTTTCTCTATCCTCTCCTTCTGGAATTTCTATTATCATTAATTCTGCTCTTCTCTTTCAGTTGTCCACAATGCAATCTTCTGTTTCATATTTTCTGTAGGCAACTCTTTGCACTGATTTGGAGTGATTTCCTTGGATCTGTACAAGAATGCATTAATTCTTCTTCAGCTGACTTTAATCTTATATTTAACTTATTCATTGAGGTTTTTACATGAAGGATTACATTTTTCATTTTCTTAACATCTATGTAGTTCCTTTGCAGCCCTTTCCCCCAAAATAATGTAGTCTATCCTCATTTTTATTTCTTTCGTGCCCTTGATTTATATTAATGTGTATCTGATATCTCTTTTAATGGTGGTGTGTTTTCTCACAAAGTTTATTTTACTACTGGAGGCCTGGTGCATGAAATTGGTACGTGGGTATGGTCCCTAGGCCTGGCCTGTGATCAGGACCATCTTCCCTGGCTGCCCGCAGCCGGCCCCGCCCCCTGCCACCACCACCCCTCCCCCGCCCCGCTCCTCTTTCACCATTGGGTGATCGGAGCCTGCTGGCCAGGGGGAGGAACTGAGAGGTCGACCCTTCCCACCCATTCGAAGGCCCCGCCCCCACCATGGGTCGCCCTCTCTGTGTGCGGCAACTGGCAGGGCAGGGGCCTTGGCCTTGTGCCACCCGTGTCCCCTGCTACCCACCCCCGGTTCCCCATTCACCATCCGGCGATTGGAGCCTGCCGGCCTGGGAAAGGGACCGAGAAGTGGTCAGTGCACCTCACAGTGACTGGTTGAGCGGTCATTCTGATCTTTCTGCCCTTAGGGTCAATTTGCATATTACCCTTTTATTACATAGGATAAACTCATCTTCAGCAAGGGTTGCTCTTGTAGGACTCCAACATGCCCTGGAGTGTGGGGCTATCCCTGCAGCCTGGTTCTGGGGCTGTATCTGCTTGGGAACTCACAGGAATCAAGCGCTCCAGCTTGAATATCCAAATACTCCACAAATACCATCAATTCAGGCCCAGCCCTTATCTCCCACAGGTAGCTCTTCTCTCCACCTTTGACATCTGCAGTTGACAAGCTTTCTTGCTGCTTTCCTGGCCTCAGTGAAGGTCAAGCTTTCTTTGTCCTTATTTCACATGTAACCTGATCACTCATGACTCTCAGTTTTAAAAAGGAAGTTCAATTCCAGGTCCCCCATTTGTATGGGACCTGAAGCTGAGACTTTTCTGCTTCAGCAAAACAGCACCGAAACACACACACATGCGCGTGCTCTCGCGCACACGCGCTCACACACACACACACACACACACACACACACGCACACCCCTCAGAAAGGAATTCACTGATTAAATCCATGAAAAGATACCATGAACATAACACATTCAAATTCTGCTGACCTTGAGCTCTCTTTAGGTTCTGAGGATTTCTGCCTCCTCTCTCTTCTTTTTCCTTCTTCTGCTTCCTTCTTCTTTTTCCCCTCGTCCTTCCTCTTCTTTCTCCTTTTTCCTCCTTCTCCCTTCTTTTATGGTTTCAAGCCCAGGCTTGTATTTTACTTTTTGTATGTGTTTACATTTTATTCAAATACATTTGAGGAGGTAAGTGGTTTCCCACACCAGTTTAGCCTAATATATTGAGTGGAAGAACGGTCTCAGTTTCTCTTTATATTCATGAGTATATAAGCTAGGGATTTCCATAGTTGACTGCTCTTGGTTAGAAGAAAAATATTTTCACTTAAAAGTGCATTCTCATCCTTTAGCTATTTTAGCATTTAGGTCTGCGACTACTGAGAACCAATCCTGTGACTCTGTGAAGAATCGCAATGCCTTAAGTACATCCGGTACAGTTTTATTACCTCACAACACCTTCAACATCAAAAGGTTTTATTCAGTGGATAAATAAATATATAGGTAAATGTTTCATTTTTTTTTCTAAACATCAAGGCCTGAGACTGATTTCTTGGAAACTCAGTTTCTCATTTACGGAAGGATAAGGTTTGGACTCTCTTACTTGCCAGTTTCCTGTTTTTCTCTCTTCCACCCACTAAAATGCCTCAGTATTTTTTGGGCATTGATATTTTCCAATTCTTACACATTTGTAATAGAACTTGGCTTGTACACTCTAATTCCTGGTGTCTAAATTCTTTTGTCAAAAGACTCTCAATGTGATACATTTGCCTATATTAAATATATTCCCCCATCCCATACTGCGTAAGAAGGAAGGAAGAAAGGAAGGACAAACGAAGACACAGAGCCTCCTAACTTGGACTGAATCGACCCAACAAAGTAGATAAGAATTGAGTGCAACAAAAAAATAAGACATTTCAGAACATTTTGTTTGTTTTCATTTTAACCTAGTAGTAAATGAAAAACAGGTTGTTCAGAGAATCATATATTTTATTTCTAAAAATATTTTTATTCTGCCTTTTACATAACTGATTCCATTTATTTATTCAACCAATAAAAATAATAATAACAATTCCCAGCATTTTCTCTTCTATATAAGACTATTAAAATGGAATTCACTCCTTCTTTTTACCAAAAAAATAGTAATAGTTTACAACTAAGGCTCACAGATTTTTTCAACCATTTTTAATGGCATATCTCAGAGCCAGATATCCTGGGGCCCAGAGAGGTACAGACTGTGTAAGAACATTTGCTGGTTATTAGTTGAAGAGCAGTGTTACAATTTAACCAATGGCCAATCAGAAATCCAAATCAAGCTTGCAGAGGGCTCATGAAGGAGGCATGCTTGAGTTCCTGCCAGAGGGATACCTCACTTTAATCAATATATTGATCTTTTAATTTTAAAAAATCACATGTCAATTGAACATTGAACAGTTAGACATTCAAGTGCAAGTTTTCATGGACCTGAACTACCAACGCAGATAAGCTGTCCCTGCATTTCTGATTGATTTGCTTCTGTCAAAGACTCAACTAAAGTTTGGCCTTTGCTGCTTTCTGCCTCTTTGTCAAATAACAAAGATTTCAGTGCTCCAGGAAGATTATGACTGAAGAGTATGTTTTAAAATGTTTTGTAAAGGGAATAATTATTTTGCTAAAATATAAGAAACTCCTCTGGAAAATATCAGGTGAAGATAGTGGAAAGAATCTGCTACCGGCAAGTTCTTTCATAATTATCTCATTTAATCTCACACAACCTCCTAATGCTAGGAATTCTTGTTCCCATTTAACAAATTAGGAGTAGGAGACTCAGAAAAGTCGAGGGACAGAGGCAGGGTTTAAAGCCTTATCTTTGGATATCCCAAGTCCATCCATTTCCTACTCTACAACAGGTCTGAACTACACCCATATCTGGCAGCTTTTAGAATTTCAGGAAGAGCTTTCTGAAAATACCCAGGTACATTATCTCATTCAATCTATAAAAATGGAATAGCTCAGATACTTGTGGATTAAGGCATAATGTCCCCAAATTGATAAAAATTAAGTTATGTGCATTTTTTACTTACCATGATAATTTTTATTCAGAATTCTAGTATATTTTGCTTTAAAATTAGTTTTTTTCATCATTTTAATTAGTGAAGGAAGGAATGACTCTTTGCTAGCGCTGAATTATGGAAACTCCAATTCACTATTGGTTTTCTGCTCAGTGTAGCTAAGCCCTGAGCCCTGCAATCGCCTAGTCCAGCTGCTTTAAAATATATATATATATATATATATATATAAAATTGATTTTTTACAGAGAGGAAGGGAGAGGGATAGAGAGCCAAAAACATCGATGAGAGAGAAACATCAATCAGCTGCCTCCTGCACACCCACCACAGGGGATGTGCCCACAACCAAGGTACATGCCCTTGACCGGAATTGAACCTGAGACCCTTCAGTCCACAGGCTGATGCTCCATCCACTGAGCCAAACTGGGTAGGGCCCAGCTGCTTTTCAATCGCTAATTAACTGCACTAAATGAGATACCAAGTGGCATGGTCCCCAATGGCTCTGAACCTTCTCCTTATCCCAACCCTAAGCCTTCAAACTGGAAGGAATTCCTGGTCTGTGCAAAAGTTATCTGCACCTGCATCCAGGAGTCTTTCTATTTCCTCAGTACAGAAAGTCATAACTAGTTCTCAAGATTTGCCCACAGGTTTGATCAACTGAAATAAGCAACAATTTTTTAATATTTCTGTTATCTAAGCGTACCCTTGGTGAGTTTGGGGATCCAAATCAAGCTTCCTTCTATTTTTATATTCCAAATGGGACTCCAGTGATGACGTGTATGGGGAGGGAGGGTCACAGGGGCCTAGGATTTAAATCTCCAAATAACCTTCCAGGGTCATTTAAGATTTTGTGAGTGACATGCACAAAGTTGGGTTTGTTTTGTTTTGCAATGTGTAAAAAGGAAAAGAAAGAAGGTATAATGTAATCTTAGAGGTAATTTAGACAACACTACAATCCTAGACAAAGGTAGAAATGGAGAAAATAGAGGGAATAATTTGATCATGGAGGTGTTAATGGGAATGACCAACTAACCCTGGCGACTGAATGTGTGAGCAGGGGATGAAGGAAGAGCAAGGATAATCTGGAGTTTTAACCTTGGGGGCTTAAGAGTAAAAATATGGATAAGAGAGGAAACTGGAGGGGAAGTCCACTGGGGTACAGGGAGGAGTGAACAGCGAATTGTGTCTCAATATCTAAAGCAGTGGTTCTCAACCTTCCTAATGCCGCGACCCTTTAATACAGTTCCTCATGTTGTGGTGACCCCCAGCCATAAAATCAGTTTCGTGGCTACTTCATCACTGTAATGTTGCTACTGTTACGAATCGTCATGTAAATATCTGATATTCAGGATGTATTTTCATTGTTACAAATTGAACATAGTTAAAGCATAGTGATTAATCACAAAAACAATATGTAATTATATATGTGTTTTCCTATGGTCTTAGGCGACCCCTGTGAAAGGGTCGTTTGACCCCCAAAGGGGTCGCGACCCACAGGTTGAGAACCGCTGATCTATAGGGAGCCAGAGCTTGAGTTTAGGAGGTGATTACAGTGGAGAGAGAAGTGATGGTCACTGAATTCCTGAGGGGAGACCTCTGAGCTGCTCACGGTGAGCGAGATCAGAGGACTGAGAGAGGAGTCTTGGAGGAGGAAGGAGAACCATCCGAGGGCTTTATCAACAAGAAGGAGCCAGAGGAGTAGATGAAGCAGGAGGTGCAGTCTCATGAGTCAGGAGTGGGGAGAGTTTCACAAAGGAATACATCATGGGAGGAATTAGATATGGCAGAAGCTTAACAAATGTTTCCCAGGGGATTGTCTTTGAGCTTAAAATTTAAAGATTTTGATCAGAGTTGCAAGTGTTATGATGCTCCAAATAATCATACAAGTAAGTAGATGGTAGGATGGTTTCTCAACATCCGTTAATTCAACATTTTTTAAAATGGGAGAGTGGACAGACCATACATTTTAGTAAGACAGCCTTGGAGAAATACAAGGGCTTCAGCTAATGAAAAATATGCAAATTCACCTCATTATGTTTCAGTGTTAAGTGAATGCACTGAGTAATGTTTCATAAATGTACTCTGCAAATTTGGAAAGGGTTTACAATTTTTTCCTAATGGTAATATAGAAAAATTAATTGTTCGTTGTAATACCTGTCTCTAAAGACAAGGATTAGCATCCCCATATAGTTTTTTTTTTAATTATTGAGGCCTAAATGATTATTTTGTGCACTTCTAAATTGTAAAATCGAATTCATTTATGTAAATAATCTATGCAATTTTAAACAATATTCTCAGTAATGTTGGCAGAATATATGGGTATCGCTTTAGGTAGAATGATCTGTTATCCCATCTCAATCCAATGTTATACTGTGCTTCTCAACATGAACTACTCAGGGCACATCCAGTAACATCACAATTATTAATAGCGTCTAACTGAAGACAAGGCTGAGGGACCCTCACCCCAGAAGCTTTCCCTAAGCCCCAAACTTACTCAAACAAGCAAGTTTGATTTGCTTCTCTTCTTCCTCTTTCTAAACCTTCAGCCTCCGTCCCTAAAGAATGGAGAAACATTACCCTCACTGCAAAATAGATTATAATTTTACATTGTTGTGAAAAATTAGACAGCATTGAGCTCGTGGACACAGGAGGTGGTCATTCACATTTAAAAATTGGACTACAGTTTGTTTTCATATAAACTCTCAATGAAATGCAACGGAGCCAGTGGGGACTGAGACGCATCAGCTTGACTTACCCCAGGCTGTTCACTGGGCTGGGAGTGGCACAAAGACCTGCCCACACCATTTACAAGGCAATCCTAATGAAAGGCAATCAATCCGACACAAAACTCTTACGATTACATCATGTTTGGCTACTGTTGTGTTTAAACATGATTTCCACCCAAATACGTAAGGCAGTAGGCTATTTTCATATTTGAGAAGATGTCTGTCCAGTAAAGTCTACTTTGGCAAGATTTATAACCACCACGAACTTTCTGTCATCCCAGCGTCAGTAAGGAGTAGCTATATTTTTCCTTTTTTGATTGGATGCACTGAAAGTTCTTTGCTGAATTTTACAACAGGGAATTTCAAGTTTCCATTTGTATGCTACACACAAAAGGCAGCTGTAATGTCTGGCGTGTGATAAAGAACAGATCTAAACCATTTTGAAACGGAAAATTCAAGGTGTCCCCAAAAGGCAACTAGAAATAATTAATGCCATTTCTAAAACATAATTCTATTTTATTTTACATCAAATCTGTAGTATAAGGGAATATTTGAGGAAGGAATTTATTTAAATATTTTTTCCTCAGCTCTATGAGCGACACCTTGCATTTGCCCTAAAATTTTTAGGAAGTTGGAGTCAGTACCATAAAGATTATGTATTATTTAATTATACAAAAAAACACAATTCATAAAATATTCTACCTCTTAGAAAGAACTCCAGGTATTTTACAAGGAACAATATAGTGAGAGAACCAGCAATATACACAAGTGCAGAAGCAATTAAAACCCGCAATAAAAGTCCAACATAAAATCAGTGTACCATGCCAAAGGCCTTTGAAATAAAAGAGTATTAAACCTAAGAACATAAGAGGGGGCTAATTCAGTAGTTGTCCTCAGTTGAAAAGGGAGGACATTCCATAGCCTTAGGCTGGCAGGCAGAAATTCTTGAGCCCAAGCATTTAAGTTTCAGATTGAAATGTATCTTGCCCTAAGAGTTTCCCAGTTCTTTACTGTTGTTTTTTTTTTTGTTTGTTTTTTTTTTGTCAAGATGCTCTGCTTGGAGAGGTGTCACCAAAGGGATCTTAAGGATGAGGGTCAGTTGTACGAACACAAGTATATGTGTGTGGTTTTTATTTTTTTCTATGACAATGTTGGCTTTTTAACTTCATGGAGAACACATACAATTTTACCAAACTATTCACTATTTGCACTTCTACTTCAGTCAGGGTCCTTGAGAATGTTAAATCTGGGCACTTGTGGATGAAATGAGAAATAGAGGGTAGTTTTACGCAAACTAAAACGGCCTCTTTGCAGGAAAAACAAAGGCAAGTAAAAACCTTTTCAATATGTATGACTTTCTTAGAGAGTAGGAAATGCATTCATTTGTCAAGAATAGACTAAAAGAAAAACTAAATAAAATTGTTGCCAAATTTTTAAAATACTGCTTGAAAACAGAGAAGACAGAGCTCCTAGTTTTTCATCTTTATAAAAATAGCTTCTTGATATGATGGCCAAACCCTACCCTAGGCCTCTGATCTCAGCGTGAATTCCCTGGATGAGGCACAAAATTCTTATTCCTCTACAATAATGAACTCCAAACCATCATGATTCAATGTGATCTGGCATATGGTGGGGATATGAAAAATGGAAGACAGACACTTTTGCCACCAACAGCATACATTCAAGTGAATTTCAAACAGACATTTGCTGAATATATTTTCAGTTTTTCTAGTGTCAGTGTGCTTGAAGAAAAAACTTCACACCTCTTTTCCACCTAATCAGAAGAGGCTTTGTGAAATTCACAAGGATAGAAGAGAGAGAAAAAATTTCACAGATTCCAAAAAAGTTTTCTTTTTCTTCTCCCTTTGCATTATGAGAGCTGTTAAAAAGGATAAAAAATGAGAAGCTAGGAAGGAAAAAGGAGGCAAACCAGTTTCCCTGACAAAGAAATTTAAGGTCAGACAACAACGCTTGCTAACTTCTCCCAATCTGTCTCTATGTCCACACCTGAGTTTTTGGACAACCGCCCAATACTGAAAGCTTCTGCCAACCACTGTCAATAGCAGGTACTTAACCCGACAAGGGGCAGAGCACCTGTATCCTGTGCCAGCACCAAAGGGGATGTGTAAGCTAAAGAAAACATGGTTTAATATGTTTTATCAATATAAGTGTATATAGATGATATAGATATAGATGTAGATGATATAGATAGAGATGTAGATGATAGAGATATAGATGATAGAGATAGATTATATAGATATAGATATAGATATAATATAGATTAGATATAGATATGATCTGAACAATTCTCTATCTTTGTCTTGTTTCTAGAGGTAGAATAAATATTTGATACCGATATCATCAAAGAGATGCTTGTCCCTTAGACATACAACCTTGGATCCTAAGGCTGGCAAGAAGCTTATTTAGCTTTAAAAAAATGTATATACATTTTGAAGAGACAGATAGAACTTAGAAAGTTTCTAAAGTAAATGCTTTAAGAAAAGGGACAGGAAGTCTCTTATTTTCAACACGGATAATTAAACCTCTTATTTGTATTTTTAATTGTTCTTACAAGAATACTGGAGACAAAGGACAATTAAAAATATACATTTTTTTTGTTTTGCTGATAATATATCTCCCAGGCAAGGAAAACAAAAGAAAAAATAAGCAAATGGGAACACATAACTAAAATTTTTTTGCACAGCAAAGGAAACCATCAACAAAATGAAAAAGACAACCTACTAAATGGGAGAAGATATCCACCAATGATATAACTGATAAGGGGTTAATATCCAAAATTTACAAATAACCCATACTACTCAACACCAACAATAACAGTAATAATAACCCAAACTATTAAATTAAAAAATGGGCAGAGGACCTCAATAGATACCTCTCCAAAGAGGACATACAGATGGCCAACAGACATATAAAAAAAAAATGCTCAATATTACTAATAATCAGAGAGATGCAAATTCAAACCATATATTAAAAAGAAATCATACCCTGGCAGGTTTGGCTCATTGGATAGAGCGTTGGCCTCTTGGACCAAAGGGTCCCAGGTTCGATTCTGGTCAGGGGCACGTGCCTTGATTGCAGGCTCCTCCCCTCCTGGGCTCAGGTCAGGGTGCATGCAAGAGGCAAACCAATTGATGTGTTTCTCTCAAATCGATGTTTCTCTCTGTCTTTCCCTCTCTCTTCCACTCCTTCTAAAAGGTCAACGGAAAAATGTCCTCAGGTGAGGATTAACAAAAATAAAAAAGAAAGAAATCACATTGTGCCAGTTGAGTAGCTATTCTAGAAGCAATTTTTCTTTGTTAGAACAAAAAGGCAGAGGGATCAGAAAAGATTGCCTTCAAGACAAAAGTGATATGACTGGGATTACTAGTACATAAACTCCATGGGTAAGAAAGTTAAGGATGTTAACGGTAACATGAGGAATACACCAGGCTATATTTGACCAAGGAAACAAGAAAGACAACTAGAAATTTAATGGAAAACAAAAAGTTGTGCATTACGGTGTAAGTTTGATGGGGTTTAAGAAAAAGGGTGAACCTTATCGCGACACCTGGAAGAAGCTCCCAGCAAAGTGGATTTAGTGGTACAAGAAGACAGTCTGTTGCAATGTACAGTAATATCACGCAGACAGAAGCAGGGCTTAGGGCAGAGTTTGAAAGATGAGTGGAAATTCCAAATATCTCACTCTGTAATGTTGAGATTCCAGAGACACTCTGCTATGTATTGGCTTAAAAAATTGAGGGTTAATTATTCTAGTAATGAAGCAAAAATTAAAATTAGTAATTGACAAATTGTGGGAGAAGAGGAAAGGAAAAGAGAGAATCATGTATTTCTTCTGTCATAGAGGAAAGATAGATTTTATCCAAATCGTTGAATAAAGCAATAGCTGTATGAAAATAGAACGTATTGTTGTGAGGGTAACTGCCAGAAGGATGAATAGAAGAGTTAAAAGACTTATGGCCCAGCCAGTGTGGCTAGCTGGTTGAGCATTGACCCATGCACCAAGAGGTCCCCAGTTTGATGCCTGGTCAGGGCACATGCCTGGGTTGCAGACTTGATCCCATGGGGGCATGCAGAAGGCAGCTGATTAATGATCAACCTCCAATTTTCTCTCTCTCTCCCCCTTTCCCTCTCTCTAAAATCAATAAATATATACAAATATATTTAAAAAGAAACAACTTATGTGATACACAACCTCGGAGTAGGAAGAGAAAAGAAGAGGGAATTTCACTTTTCCTTCATGTTACTTATTGCCTAAATTTATTTCAAATACATGTAATATTTCATAAGACAATTTTAAAAGTAACAATAAAGGTGTCTGTATTCTATTATCTCAATTCCTCATATAAATCTCTCTTTTAGTTCAAGCAATGCCCTTAGTCTCACAGATGGTCATAACCTAGAACCCTCTCTGTGGACTCACTTCTCCTGCTGTGTGTAAAACTGTACTTGATTTTATTATCCAGTATGATATCCACTCTCCCGAGACCTTTGAGATATATTTCTGCTTGAGTGCAGTGTCGTAAAATTATCTTTGTCTCTGCAGACAAATTGTGTCTTTTCCTCTGTCGGAAGATGAAGATTGTGAGGCCTTTAGCTGCCAGAAAACTTAAAAACTAGAGGCATCGCTCATTATCAGCTCGCCTGCGTGAATGAGGTCGGTATCAGTGCAGCCAGGTCCCTCAATTTTTAGATCATCTTTATTCTGCTTTGGTGCCTATTGACACACTAAGTATTTTGAAAGGTTCCTCAACTACTTGAATTTGTACAAAATTTACTTTTTTAAAAAATATTTTTTATTGATTTCAGAGAGGAAGGGAGAGGGAGAGAGATAGAAACATCAATGCTGAAAGAGAATCATTGATTGCCTGCCTCCTGCACACCACATACTGGGGATGGAGCCTGCAACCCTGGCATGTGCCCTGACCAGGAATCAAACCATGGCCTCCTGGTTCATAGGTCGATGTTCAACCACTAGGCAACACCGGCCAGGCTATACAAAATTTTCTGATGCTAAAGCTCTATTACTGTCACAGGTTTGCTCCAGGAATAGTTATGCCCACATTTCCCCTAATACATTTTAAGTCCTTTGATCATACCAATTACACATATGATATCCCCAAATCTCTGGCAGAGAGCTTTGTCTGTAGCAGGTGCCCAAGAAACGTTGCCATGTTGAACTGACTTAATCATGGTTACCACAGTTTCAAAATTTATGGTCAAACAGTAAAAAGACATTTCCCAAGTTCCACATAAACAAAAGGAAAGTATTTTACCTTTTAGCCACTTTTATCTGTGCTAATAAAATTCTCCTAAAAGAAACAACACAAATATAAAAGACTCACTTGCAATTCATACATGCAGACAGATGTGCTGCAGTCCCCTGTAACTGAGTCACTCCGCATGCAGTTTTGACTGTAGAAGTGAATGTTTAATATGGACAATGAGAAAGATACTTCTGGAAAAAATCCATCATAAATGATGTACTGTAGAGAGATTTTTTTTTTCTTTACAAACCCCTGCATTTAGCAATTACCTGAAAGCAAATAGGGATGGGAGAAAAAAACACAAAATCTGATATCCTTTTGAGAAAAATCGATTTCTACATCTTTAATTTAGTGCCCAATCTGCTAAAGCACTCAGGAGCCTCGCAAATGGAAGTTTGCCTTCAAGGGTCATTGGGCAGCGATGCTTCCCCGTTCACCACAGTCAGAGGATATTTGGAAACTAACGCGATGCCATTAATCCACAGCCAGACATCAATGTTTCACTATCACTCAGACGCTTGTTTTTCTCAGAGCTGGACAAACCGGCACCCTTGAGAGGATAGAAAGCTGATGCTACCACTGAGCTGTTCCTTTGCAGGGACACTGGTCCACCATGTGACATGGAGGCCACAGACTGGCACGTCTGTCCTCAGCTTTCCCTCCCACCAGCTTGAAACAGACACAGAAACGCCCCTCTATAAGCTCAGTCCTCCAGGTCAGGTGCCAGCAGCAAAAGGCTGAAGTCAACACCTTCATAGCTTTCCTGAGGTGCTGCATTCCAGCACTGGCCCCACTGACATAGGTACACGTGTTAGAAGAGATCCCCAGCAACCAGGAAACCTTACAAATAAGAAAGAAGAGAGGGGTATTTTCCTGGAAGGTACAGGTCAGGGGAGCAGAGAGGGAAGACCCAGCGATGGTGCAGAAGGGAGGACCCGTGAGGCATTTTGCAAAGTGGAGGCATTATAGAGAAGGAGGGAGGAGGGGCCAGAGGGAATGGAAAAGTCACCCATTATGTAAACACCACCCATGCTTCTGTGGCCTCATGCATGAACTAGGATGTGGGTAAGGAAAGGTAAAAATGATTACACAATACAGTAGCTTTTGATTATAATCTGTGGACCATTGTAAGGCAAGATGATACATCCCAGCGGTGTGTCCGCAATAACCATGTGCTTTTCCTTGAAGAAACCCTCTTGACCAGGGTGACACAGCCTCTTGAGATGAAACCGTGACACAGAACGTTCAGTTCTGGACCAACTCCTTAAGAAAATTAAAACGCAAACCTAGTTCTCCAAAAGGACAGTTAAGGTTGAGTAAAATAGAGCAATGATTCTCAACCCTAGCTGCATGTTAGAATGACCTGGGAGCTTCTGCATGCTAATGAATCACCAGGCTCCGCCCTTTACCAGAGACCTGACTTACCCCTTGGGAGATGGGAGCCGGGTATCAGCGCTGTCAAAGTTTCCTGTGTGCTTCTAATGTGCTTCTATCTGGAGCTGCAAACAGCAGCTGTAGCCAGGTGTGAACATTAAGGTTTTAGAACATTTGGAAGCTGTTGCTGCATGTCTGTGCTCACGCATAATTCTTTTTTTTTGTTTTTAAATATATTTTATTGATTTTTTACAGAGAGGAAGGGAGAGAGATAGAGAGCCAGAAACATCGATGAGAGAGAAACATCGATCAGCTGCCTCCTGCACATCCCCCACTGGGGAAATGCCCGCAACCCAGGTACATGCCCTTGACCGGAATCGAACCTGGGACCTTTCAGTCCATAGGCCGACGCTCCATCCACTGAGCCAAACCGGTTTTGGCATAATTCTTGTTTCTTCTTTTTACTACGAAACCACCATGACACAGATTGGACCGTGTGCAGTACCGCTCTAAAACAGCTCTCCTATTTTAGGGCAAGCCTGGAGCTATCCTATTTGTCAACAGACAAATCATTGAACTCTCAATGTTACACTTGTGGTTGGAATCCCTATGCGTTTATTAAGTGTGTTGACCACAGAGACAGCCTGGTGTTAGGTAATCTTTGCTTTTCAAACCAGTGACTCTTTGGCTGTGGTTGGGAGATGGGAGGGGTGATGGCAAATGTAAGAAAGAGCATTTAAGTATAAAGAGGCAATAGAAAACATTTGAGGGTGGTGGGTGTGTTCACCGTCTTGATAGTGGTGATGGTCTTGCAGGTATACAGTTATGTCAGAACTTTTCAAATTATACACTTTAAATAGGTCCTTTTACTGAATGTCAATTGCAACTCAATAAAGTTTAAAATATATACATTCCTAACGTTTTATATATCATTTAAATCTTTTATGTCACATATAAAAGGTTTTCAAAAAGCATTAAATTATTGCCATAGCTGGTTTGGCTCAATGGATAGAACATCAGCCTATGGACTGAAAGGTCCTAAGTTCGATTCCGGTCAAGGCCACATACTCGGGTTGCAGGCTCAATCCCCAGTAGGGGGGCGTGCAGGAGGTAGCCCATCAATGATTCTCTGTCATCATCATTGATGTTTCTATCTCTCTCTCCCTCTCCCTTTCTCTCTGAAATCAACAAAGATATATTTTTAAAAAGCATTAAATTATTTTATACCTTCAATCAGTTGCTCTAAGTGCATTTAAAGATCTAGAAATTTGAAAATCAAAAGTGATAAGAAATGTTCCAATCCAAAAACATCTCTCCCATGATTGTACCTTAAATTCCTTTCAGGAGTTGAAGCTAAAACCATAATGTGAGATGGGAATTGTGATGTCTTCCGATCAGTCGTTATACACCACAAATTCATATCCATCTCCTAAAGAAAGAAGAACTCATACCAAATATATCCAATAGAAAGGAAGTGAGAAAGCCAGCCCAGAGAGACCGCCCAGTTTATACCAGGAAGCGCTGGGCAGAGGGAAGGAGCTGTGATGGAAGGGGTATGCAAATGAGAGCTGGATATGCAAATGACAGTTGGAGTTATCAGAGAACTATGGGGCATAAATAGCATTGGAGGCAAGCCAATCCTTGTTGGTTTTGCTGGCCTTGCTAAAACACTTATTCTTTAGGAATACTCATATAAATAGTCCTTAAATAATGGTGCCCTTACGATTGTTCAGGAAGACTCTTTACTTACTGATGTTTTCCACAGGCATTATTCTCCTTAAATATAAAAAGCAGGAGATAAGATTGTTGTAACTTTGATAAGAATTGGCTAAGTTTATTAAATTTTATATGCACATAGATAAGGATACCTAGTCTCAAAATGCCCACATAAATATCACAGGAAGAACCTCACATAACAAAGAATTTCTAACTTAGTGAAACCCCACTGGTGAGACCAATGGTAGCAATAGTATGAGCAGAAAGTAAATTTAAAATGAAGAAAAGTCTATGAAACTGGTTGTTTTCAATGAATACCATAATATACACAGTTTCTGTTATATGGCTCTTATATTTTTTCTTTTTGTTGTTGTTGTTGCTAATCCTCACCCGAGAACATTTTTCCATTGATTTTCAGGGAGAGTGGAAGGGAGGGGGAGAGACAGAGAGAGAAATATCAACATCAATGTGAAAGAGACACAGCCATTGGTTGCCTCCTCACGTGCCCAACGAGGGCCAGGGATCAAGCCTGCAACCGAGGTATGTGAACTTAACTGGAAGTGAACCTGGGACCCTTCAGTCCACAGGCCAATTCTCTATCTACTGAGCCAAACCAGCTAGGGTTTAAATTTCTTTTTTAGATTTACTAGCATAAATATTTTTAAAAATATATCTTCCAAGACTACCAAATTCCAGGTGATGATGTAAAAACAGCGATATTGTACTGGAAATGCCAGGGGGCTGTATTCCTATTATTTTTCATCGATCGACAGAAAGCACCTCTGTGCGAGCCTAGCGAATCACCTGTCATCACAAAGCGCTCGTCCACTCCAGTGGAGCTACCTGCTGGCGAAGAATACCCATTTCCAATCACGGCACTGGAGTAAAAGGAAGCACTTGAACTTGGAAGGAAAACTGCTCTCACGCTAGTAGCCTCCTAATGGCTTTCCCAGAGCGGAGGCTTTCATGGAGATTTTCATTACTGTTCTTAATTAGGCTAAGCACCTCCAGGGAGCTGGTCCCTTGTGACTCAGATTCTTTGGCTGAGGACCCTGAGAGTGTTCAGAAAACAGAAAAAAGAAACCCACAGTGGGAACGTGTACTCTGAAAAGAACTCTTGTTTCCAAAATGTTGAGCTTATTCAGCCGTAGGGATTTAATTACAATATCGACGGCGTGCCTTTTAAAATTAGGTGTTGGCAAGCCAAGCCCTTGGCAGTATTTCGCCCACAAGGATCAATCCTTGGTTTACTCTTTGCAGTTTGTGTCTCCTCTTGCCCAATATTCTCCCAGTCTCCTCCCTTACCCTTACAACGGACCTGTCCTCTATTTCGCGCCTCTGGATCTGGGTTCTGTTAGATCAGTTGGCTTTCTGTTTTCTATTTTGACCTAAGGGGTAGCTGACATTTTGGAATGCCTACTATTTTTTTTAAAAATTTCAATGGGAATCATTAAATCCTCAGCCCAAAACAGTAACGAATGGTGGACATTTTTATATGCAATGAAAAGTCCTCAAGCTTTCTGAAGATCTCTTTGAACAAGATGGCTTTTCTTTGCCCTCAAACAGGACTACTGAGGCAACCAACAGCATTCTTTATACTTAAATGTCTCAAAGGTGATGTGTTCAATATGCATTTTTAACTAAATGAAGTATTCTTTTACTAAATGAATGAGAGAGAGAAATAAAATCCGAAGAGCTGGTTCCACTGAAAATATCTAAGGCACTGGAGGATGGAGTCCAAAAGTCATGAGTAGAGAAACAGAAAGGAAGTCAAGATAGAATTGATTTGCAGAATCCAATGGAGAGAGAATTTTAGAAAGAATTAGAATTATCAATAGCATCAAATCCTACAGTTCTATAAAGGAAGGAAATGAGGACTAAAATGTGATATGGACTGGTTATGAGGTATTAGGAACTCATTACAATTTCCAAGTGAGCTTTTTAAATTTCTTTTTAAGTGATGGAAGCAGAAAACATTGTTAAAAATTGAGAAATTGGAGGAAAGTAGGAAAATGGTAACAATGAAGACAGACTACCCTTACAAGAGGTTTGGCTTAAAATAAGAGAAAGAGAAATGGATAAATATGTCAAGTGTTAACAAGATCAAGAGAGAGCTTATTTCTGCAGATGGAGGAGCATTGAGAATTCTTATACTCAGGAAAAGAAGCCAGTGGGTGGGACAAATGGGAACTGTGAAAATGAGGAAGTGGAAGCAGATCTAAAGATTAGACATAGATGGTTAGGTTTAGAAATCAGGGTGAGAACGATATAATTTAAAGAAATAAATGTGGGAAAATGAATTTAACTTTAACTTGTGAGAGAAAGTTGAAGTGAAACTCTAATCCAGCGGTTCTCAACCTGTGGGTCGTGACCCCTTTGACGGTTGAATGACCCTTTCACAGGGGTCGCCTAAGACCATCCTGCATATCAGATATTTACATGGTGATTCATAACAGTAGCAACATTACAGTTATGAAGTAGCAATGAAAATAATTTTATGGTTGGGTCACCACATGAGGGACTGTATTTAAAGGGCCAGAAGGTTGAGAACCACTGCAAAGCAAAACTTGAGATCACTCTCATGGTTTGGAATGGAGCTGGGAGATCAGGCAGAATTGGAAATCTTTAGAAAGAGTTAGCAATATACAAAAGGAAACATGTTTCCTTTAACAAAGAGCTATAAAAGTCTAATGTAAAGGCAAACAAAAATTTTGAAACCTGTAGAAATGAAATGTGAAAGTAATGAAGTGTGAACATGAAAAAGCAATGAATCAACATACCTGATTTGCACATGCTGAAATAGTATGTATTCCTCTCAATACTTTACTTTTAAATCTTAAACTTGGTGGCCTGAGGCCATGAGTAGCAGAGAAAAGATCAATGAAGATCATGCGTTGGAAGTTCTTCCTTTGATGAATGGGTTGGGGACATGATGGAACCACTATTTCTCTCCTTGGTCGCCATGTAGTAACCCTTGTAAGTACAGCTGAAACGTGTGTGTGTGTGATGCTATACTTCATAGAAAAAGACTGGAAAGAGAACTTTCAACCAAAGGGACTAACCAAGCATTGGGAAGTTGACTGACAGGAACAAGAGGGAAGGTGGTTTCCAGCAGGGTGTGGGAAGGGAACATGTAGGCAGCGCACTGAACTTCTGAAATTGATGAAAAAGGAAAAGAAGAAAGACATAGCTTCTTTGCTCTGAGCTTTACTCAGGACAAGGAGAAGGAAGAAAATGCTAAGGGACTCTCATCAAAGGAAAAAGGGAGCTAGGTCATCCCTGCTGCTCAAACACAACAGAAGCCATTTGCCACAAACACATCAGCAGGGACAGCACATTATGGAGTCTTCAGCCAGTAGGGAGGTGAGGCAGAAGCACTCTCTCCCAGCAAGTGGACTGCCAGCACAAGCTTGCTGTGTCTGTGCCTCAACCTGCTCACCAAGGATGTGGGGAGTCAAGAGGAATTGGAAGTCCAGAGAGATCTGTAAACCAGGAGGCCGGTGAGCATGGCACAGAAATGGTTGTCCTTAAGGCACACTTGGGGAAAAGGAATTTATCTATTACTAGAGGCCCGATGCACGAATTTGTGCAAGGGGCTCAGCCCTTGCAGCCCCAGCTTTGTCCAGAGGGTCTTCTGGACAGTTGATCTGCTGTTCTGGCTAATTAGCATATTAGCTCTTTATTATATAGGATATACACTCAAGGCTGGTGAAAAATAACAGTTTCACTTAGAATGTTGTGACTCTGGATAATCTCCTGGGCGTCATCAGAAACTATCTGGCCTCCTTCCTTCAATCTCCCTGACTTGGGTCCCAGCCACGAAGGGTCATCTTTGGGCTGAAGACTCTCATTTCCCTCCTTATTTCTAATCTTTTCACTAGAGCATCAACCTTTTATTCCCAGCTGCACCAAAGGACATTGATTGGCAGTTTCTCCAATTCCCCTAAGCATTTCTTGGAATCTCCAGAATGTGTCTCGATGTGCCGGCAACTCTCCGAATGCCACCGTTAGTGGAGAGACAGAAGGAATGCCCCTTTCCCTGCGCTACCCCAGACTGTTCCTCGGAGAGAAAGAAATAACAGTGCTTCCTGAGGCCCTTCAGCAAGAATGTGTCCTCACATCGGTCTCTGGGCTCTGGAACTGGACCAAGGATGCTGGCCACACCATCCTCTCACTGCCATAGGATCATATGCCTCCCCAGTCATCTGGGCAGAAAATTCTCCCCTCCAAAGAAATAAAATCATGTAAATACTTGCCTGAGGGAGCTCCTGGAGCCAAGTCTCTGTATGACTCGAGTTCAGTTTAAGCACCCCGGGACCCACCCTCCTACATGTTCCTGACACAGCTCTCATTCCCTCAAACGATAAAATGTGATGCCGCTTTTTGGCATATTCTCTTCTTCTATTCTCCGTGGCCAAAACACCAAGGACTCATTCACTCTTCAGCTTCTCTATGTCTGAGTTTAACTTGGTGGTGCCCTGGAGGTAGCTCCTACTAGCTTACAACAGCTGATTATTCTTTTCAGGAACTGGTGAGTCAGTAGACCTCACATTGGTAGCTTGAAGTCAGCCATTGTGAAAGTATTTACACCACAGAAAGTGGCAAAGTATCAAGTCAGGGCTTTTCCCCTTAAAGAGCCAACTGTTAAATATTTATCAGCACACCACGGGATAACTCCACTCGTTGGATGCGGAATGGTATAACTCATTAACATCCAGATTTTCAGAGTAATCTCTCAGTTGCTCTCCCTGCCCCCTTTCCATCTCACATTAACTCATCCAAATTAAATCACTGAATATTTTCAGATTTACATTAATTCCAATTGCTGAGAGGCTCAAAAATAAATGTGAAGTCTTCCCATATGTCGCTGCCAATCTTTAAAAAAATGGGTTACATGAGATAATACATATAATACACTTTGCACAATGCTTTGGGCCATGGAAAACAATCAAGAAATATTGTTGGTTGCCAGTAGTATTTTTATTAGCACTAATCTCCTGCTATTCATTAAGTTCATCTTCTCTTGAATTAAAGCCTCCCTATTATTTTTCTTTTTTAAAATATATGTTTTATTTATTTCATAGAGGAAGGGAAAGGGAGAGATAGAAACATCAATGATGAGAGAGAATCATTGATTGGCTGCCTCTTGCTTGCCCCACTGGGGACTGAGCCTGCAACCTTGGCATGCACCCTGACCAGGAATCGGACCAGGGACTTCCTGGTTCATAGGTTGACACTCAACCACTGAGCCATGCCAGCGAGTGTAAACCCTCCATATTATTTTTCAATACAAAATCTTTCTTATCTCTACAAATTTATTCCTCTGAAATGTCTTCCTAGTCCCTTCTCTTAACAAATATTTTCAGCTGCAGAGCAAACTATACCTTTCTCAAGAGCATGTTCTGAATAACCCTATACCACAACTATCTTCCCAGTTTCTGAATCCCTTTATTACTTCATTCTTACCAAGACTTTAGCATTTATGAATACAGTGCCAATAATATGTTTTTTTGCATGTTTTCCATTGATAAAGAGCAAGTACCAACTCTTGGAGACCAGTTCATGGACATACTTTCACAGCTACAGCCTTCCTCTCCTCTCACTCACTCTCCACGGAACACTGTTCATGAGTGTGAGTGTCATATGCATCCACATGAAAGGAAGCCACTCAAAGAAGATGATATCAATCAAACATAGTCCTGTGGCTGTTGAGCCTCCTATGGTCCATTCAACTTCTCACTTGGGGATGAATAAGACTTGAAGGCAGAAACTTTTGCCTCCTTCCAAGCTGTGACCCTGGTGGTCCTTATTTCCTTTCTATCTCTCAGAACAAATGAAAAATAATTAAAATATGAAGTGACTTTCATTTATTTTTATTACTTAATAATCTGGCCATTTATAATTCATTTAAACATTGCCCATAACTTTCAATATTATGTGGCAATAAAAGTAATTAAAAGACAGAAGGTAAAACAATGCCAGTGGCAAATCCTTTCCCAACTGAGTATGAACACTGTCAGCAGAAAGGCTGCCCAAACTCAGACAGGGTGACGTGCATCTTACATTGGGATTTAGGGGTCATGAATATGCAGACAAGTTCATCCCAATAACACAGTAAGGGAATTTGCACTCCACAAACACTAATGCAACCAAAAAGGCCCTGATCCTCCACAGTAGAAAAGTCACACACATTGATTAGCTACATGTCTATTCTGAGTCCTTTCATTCCCCTGGCTTTTTAGGATTGGAGGATTGGATAGTGAATCCATCAATATATTCTCCATTGAAATCCACATGATAAGAGGTTTATGGAAATTACAAGATGGAGGTGAGGCTGCATCTCATTCAACCCTCCTTCAAAAAGACAAAACGCAAAGATATAACTTTGCTCTTGGTTAACTTGGAGAGAAAAGGAAAAATTCCCTCCGTATATACATAATTTCCACTGTTTTTTGTGTGAATGAGCTGAGGTATCAGCACGTGTGTATATGTGTACGTGCATTTATTTCATCGATGGACTATTTTGTGGGCCATTAATGCTGTGTTGAAGCTAACAAGCAACTAGACATAAAGATCAAATAAATCAACATCAGCATTGTTTCAAAAAGACAATGACTTCATCAGCTGCAAATCATTCTCTTTAGACAATAATTACTCTTTGGGATTAAAGTATTATTTCTAAAAGGTGTTTGCTAAAATGCATATCTAAATCACAATGAGGCTGAGCATTGGAGAAGCCACACCCTCCTCTTGGAGTTACAATACTATAATCAATATAATAATTGCAAGCAATAATAGCAGCAATGATTTGTACCACACTAGAGCAATTATAATGTATTTTTGCCAAGTCAACAGTCTCATCATTCTAACAATGCCTACAATCTTGTCTTAATACATATATTTCTGAAAACAATATTTTAATAGAAAATTTCCCATAGAGTTATTATTATGGAAGAGGAGCTTTTTTTTTTAAGTAACAAAGTAGCCAATCACCAGCATGTGCCATCATTTTCCAAGATGTTGCTTCCACCAACACTACCTAAGGCAAGGCCATGGTGAGGCAAAATCAGCAATTGCAGCAACTAAACTTAACAAACATGGCTGACTCAAAAACATCAGCGGAAGGTGAAAGATGTCAGTAGACGGGCATTTGTGTCTGGTGATGTAGGAAAAGAACATTAAGAAACACATTTTTTTAGTTAAGTAAATTGAATTCTCTTATCTGAGTTCCTAAGACAAAGATTCTTCCCAGTGAGAAGTCAGAAGTGCTCTTCCAGGCAACGTCCATTGCAAAGTTTGCAGTTCTCTGCTTTCAGTCATAAACTTGGCAGACTTAAGAGTGATAGGGCAATTGCATTTTCATGGATGAATTAGTGCTGATTCCAAAGGGGGGTGGAGGAGGGTTTGGCTCCCAGTGTTGCCATCCATGGTAATAAAATGAAATATTTCAATTAAATTTCAGGTGGAGTACAGCTTTTCTGCAAGATGGCCCTGGCAGCTGTCTCCAAATTTCTCAGGACAGTATATCACCCCCATAAATTGCATATTTATGCAAACAAACTGCAAAAAAGCAAGAAGACTAAATCCTAATTCTTATTCTCTAATATGAAGCATTGAGTCAAACCACCATAGGAGGTAGAGTGCTATGTGGTATTTACTGCAAGACTTCAACTTTGGAAAAGAATGTCTCTATTAATTTATTTTTATTTTTTAAAATATATTTTTATTAATTTCAGAGAGGAAAGGAGGGGGAGAGAGAGGTAGAAACATCAATGATGAGAGAAAATCATTAATTGCCTGCCTCCTGTGCATCCCCCACTGGGGACCAAGCCGACAGGGAATCAAACCTGTGACCTCCTGGTTCATAGGTTGAAGCTCAACTACTGAACCACACTAGTTGGTCTTTCTATTAAATTTTTTTAAAGAAGGAAAGAATGAAAAAGAAAAAATAAAACAACCATAATAAAGGCTTTTCTTAAAAGCAGCTCAGTCTTTCATGTCCCTCATTCAAATGTAGAAAGAAACCAGAGAAACCTGTTATCAGAGAAGAAGCTAAAATTGCATTTTAACATTCTTAAATTCAATCTCTAACTTTTTTTTCCTTCCCTGCTCTTTTTATTCATGGACTCTTTACAACTTCACTCAAATGTGCTACCCAATCACCAACTCTACAAACAAAACTTTCAAAGCTATACAACTGTGCTAGGAAGCAATTCTAAAATTCAATACAGCGATGAGGAGATATATCCTTTGCTTAAAACTCTATTAGCTAGTGATGGTGCTGGAGGGTGAGGGAGAATTAGGGTTTTACTTCTTGAGAGCTGGAGTTTGCAGGAAAAATAACAGCCAAGAATACTGGGAGACAAAACCATTTAAATTTGTGTGCAAGTAAAAGTTACACAAGTACCGGAGGAATTTCCTAAAGGTAGCAAAAGCTGAGGAACTTTTTAGTTTGTCAACATCATCACACAGTTTGGGTCCATAGTACTCTGCCATTGTCATTCTACTTGCTACTAATTTTGAGTGTCTGTACTGCTGTTTCCCACTGTACCCAGATGACCAGGAGTTCATTCAATGAGCATTTATTAAGTGCCTTGTCTGTTGATATCATGTCCATGATTTTAATGGGAGACAGGCTATAAAAACATATATAAACCCAAATAGTATGCAATATTTGTTTTATGCACAGGGTATGTTGGGAAAAGAGCAGAAAACAAATAAATGAATTTATACATGTGTGTTACAGCTAATTTCAGGAGTAACTAATTTTTATACTAACTGAATTATTCTGAAAACTAATTAAAATGATAGTTAACATTTTTAAAAATAGAAGCTTCTGCTCTAACCATTATACTTTTTTTTGGCAAAGAGTCAATGTGAACACTTTTCCACAGTTATTTATCTTAAGCATTAGCCAAGTAGTGTCACTGTTTATAATGCTATATATAAGACCATCTTATACCTTTACCAAACAGGTCATAATTTATTGGCTTAGAAAAAAAATCTGATAATTTTTTCAATGCCATTTGTTTATGTTATATCTCATACAAATATAGAAGTAAGGGTGTTTGCCTTTTTTTTTATGCTGACATTTCTAATAACTTCTACCACTGGTATGGCTCAATTTTAATACTTTTAATTAATATTAATACAATTAATATTGACTAGTGAAACTCAACTATTGTCATTTTTTTCCAAGTAATGTTATTTTTTTTGAAAGATCACCTCTACTGCTTCCATTTGAACTCTGCTAGTTACCTTCAACTAATCTAAATACTTACACTTATGAATAGTTTATTTATATCCAAGTCTATGACTTTGCACATATATATGCACATGCATAATTTTAAATATATATTTTCCAAAAATAATTTATAAATATGCATAATTTAAACAAATATACAAATTTTTATTATCTTTTATCCTATATAATAAAAGCCTAATGTGCTAAGCATCCGGTCATCAGTTTGGCCATTCAACCAATCAAAGCATAATATGCTAATGATATGCTAATGATACACTCAACCACTCGCTATGATGTGCACTGACCACCAGGGGGCAGACAGTTGACTGGTCGACCAGTTGCTATGACATGCACTGACCACCAGGGGCAAATGCTCCAACTGGCAGGTTAGCTTGCTGCTGGGGTCCGGCCAATCTGGACTGAGCCAGGTGGGCTGGACATGCCCTGGAGCCCTCCCAAGGCCCCTCCCTGGCTAGCCAACCTCCCACGTCTCTCTCTGGCCCTGATTGTGCACTGGTGGGGTCTCTCGGCCTGGCCTGCGTCCTCTCGCAATCTGGGACCCCTCAGGGAATGTTAGAGAGCCAGTTTTAGCCCAATGGCGGAATGACCAGTCGCTATGACATGCACTGACCACCGGTGGAAGACTCAACACAGGAGCTGCCCCCTGGTGGTCAGTGTGCTCCTACAGGGAGAGTGCCACTCAGCCAGAATTCGGGCTCATAGCTGGTGAGTGCAGTGCCAGTGGCAGGAGCCTCTCCCGCCTCTGCAGCAGCACTAAGGATGTCCAACTGCCAGCTTAGGCTCGCTTTCCACTAATTTTATGCACCGGGCCTCTAGTATATCATAAACATTTTCTATGTCAGTACATAGCTGTATACATTATCTTAATGACTGAAAAATAATTTATTGTAAACATTGATATAGTGTATTAGATATTGTATTTTACTAATTTGTTGCTGGATATTCATTCGACAATAAGTCTTTACTCAGTTCTTACTATGGACCATGCACTGTTCTAGGAATACAGAATATATACATGTGTTTACATGCATAATTTGAATTGACGACATTACTCTGAAATTTATTTTAAGTTCTTTAAAGGAGTAAATTGGTCAAGCCAATTTATGCCACACACTTAATAGACTTTCTTTCTAATTTAAGTTTCAGAGGCCATAGAGCAATTATACAAATTTCATTTCTTGCAAAAATTCTTATAAATTGTAAATCCCATAGCCACTCCTAAAGAAACTTTCCTGTGGATTTAAACTGCTTAACACAGGACATTACAAAAATTACTGCCAACAGAAAAAAAATAATTTCTTCCAAAAACATTGAAATCATCTAGGTTTTAATTCATAATTTTAAGTATGTTTGTTTAAAATTAGCAAAAAAGCACTCTAATAATTTGAAATATTTCTAGAAAATATATACATTTCCTCTTGAAGTTCACAAATATCGGGAATTTTGCTATTCTTTCAACACAAGGGAATAAATGATTATGCAACACGTGGGAATACATCCTGCGCGAACTATGACTCTGGTCATGAAAGACAAGGAACGGCTGAGAGACTTTCTCACATTGGAGGAGACCCACTAAGTAGATTTGACAACTAACTGCATGTCTTGGTCTCCAGGGGAGTCTGTGATTGGAAAGGGCGCTAATGGAAAAATTGTTGGGATTCAAACGCCAGCCGCATTTACGTCGCAGCATTCTGCCAAGATTCATGTCGTGGTCTTGTTTGCTGTGTAATGTTTATGCACTATGTGCCGTTAGAGGGTGAAGGGTACAGGGGAATGCTCCGTGCTATTTTTGCAAGTTTTCTGTAGGTCTAACATTACTTCACATAAAAAGGGTAAGACAGATTCCTGAGTAGAAATGTGCTTTGTTTCCTTAAACAGCTGGGTAGATTTTAGCGCTAAATGAAATAAGACCTGTCTGCTGCATGCCTGAGGGAAGAGCTTATGATAATGAGACTCGGAATTCCTCCCTACTGTCTTCACACACATTTGATGGCAACATTTGCATTAATAAAAACATTTTTTAAAATCTTGGTATTAAATTTTTATTTTGAATTCAGAAGTTGATGACTTCCAAAAAATGTGATAATAATGGTGATGATTGAGATGACTTCCTTATCCTCTGAACTATTTTAGACTATCAATGCCTGCTTTTTCTCCAGAGTCATTGTTTCCTCTGAAATTCTAGGGAAAGGCGGTGCTTTTAGAGACCCGTTCCACAGTGCTCTTCGAGACCGAGTGAGACACTATAACCTACAGCAGAACCGGAACTGTAGACTAAAGGGCCCGACCCAGGAGAGTTGGCGGAGGAAATGACTAATAGATCTCAGTAAGAAAACAGTTTTAAATTTATCCTGAGAGCATTAGCCCAGAGGGCAGTGTTACTGGGAAGTTTAAATTCAATCTACTTTTGTTGTGAATTGAGTGCAAAGGCCATAATTAAGGCCTGTCCTCAGTTCCCTAAATTTTAACTTCTCCAAATTTTCCTTGGCCAGCCAACATGCTCATCCTCAAAGGGATGAGATATCACACCTCAGAAATAGGATTGCTTTTACTTTCGAAAGTGAGAAATGTTGTTGTTTTATGGTCACAATAAATTACTCCTCACCTAAATCCACTCTCCTTCTGGCCTTCTCCATGACATAAATTCTACCTTTCAGACACGCATTTAGTTTAAGTTTTCTGAGAACAGCAAGCTCCAAGGGAAAGCTAACATGTCATGTCCAAGGTCCCTACTGTGTGCAGTCATCCACTAATAGACAAAGGAATATAGTGACTTAGTTAGGCAGATTGGCTGGTTTTTAACTCAAGAGAGAAAGAAGATTGGTGGAGGACACACTATGCAATACTATGCAGCTGTTAAAAAGAAGGATCTCTTACCCTTTGAGACAGCATGGATGGACCTGGGGAGTATTCTGCCAAGCAAAATAAGCCAGTCAGAGAAAAACAAGTATCACACAATCTCACTCATATGCAGAATCTAAAGAACAAAATAAACTGATGAACACAATAGAATCAGAGACATTGAAGCATGCACCAGACTGTTGTATTTCAGAGGGAAGGGCGGGGAGAGATTAATCAAAGAATTTGTACGCATACATGTATAACCCATGGACATAGACAATAGGGCGGTAAAGGGAAAGGCCTGGGGAAGGGGGTCAGTGGGGGGAAAGGAGGACATCTGTAATACTTTCAACGATAAAGATACATTTAAAGAATAAAATAAAACAAAAGGATAAAGAAAACTTGAAAGTTCCAAAATATAAGCTTCTGTCCAGGATGGAAGGCAGGGGTAGGAGGCTCTGGAGCTGGGGAAGGGGGAGGGAAGTTGGCAGAGACGCTAATGCCAACTTCACCTGCTAACTGGCTGGAGGCACCTTCTAAGGGAGCATCTCAAAGGTGATGATGGCGCCCCTCGGGAGCAGCCAGAACGCCAGCAAGTTGCATTGTGAAGGGGGGAGGAAACAGATGGACTGCTGGGAGCTGTCCTGTTCCACGTCTCATTCAACGCAAATCCCAAGATGCTACTGAAAATATTAACACAATTTGCTTGGAGTTCTGAGCTCAAATAAAAATGAATGCCAAGGAACCTGTCATAAAGCCTTTCCGTGTAGAATAATGGCTATTATTGGAGGGGAAAAAATAGTTTCAAAGTTGTTTTGAAAACACAAAAATTATCTTTTTGGAGGTTACAATCCAATGTATTTACTGCCAAGGCAATGTCACCTACTGGAATAATAGGATCAGAACAAAAATAAAACGTTATGAAAAAAACCCCACAAGGAAATGATACAGTTGAACTGTTGCATGCTTTCCTGTAATGATTTTAAGGTTGTGGGGAGCAGAGCAAGCCCCACACTTTGTCAGATCCCCCAGATATTTCTTCAGTATCGGTACCACCGATTGTGTCTCCAGCTGGCTTTCCAATTTCTTGAAACTATTTGGAAGAAACCATAGCCTTTTCTCACACTGAAAAATTTAATTGGTATAAACAAAATTATCATAGGATTTCAACACCTCCACTTTCCACAGGGTTCTTTCCAAAACTATTTAACTAATTATCCTGCTAAGGATTTGGCCCAAACGCAATCACAGCTTCTTTGTTGAAACAATTTCTCACCCTTAAAAAATAGAGCTGGCAGGAAGAGCTTGGTTTTTATTTTATTATATTTGATTTGAGTTGGTTTTGTAACCATGGATAATGCTTGTGGAGTCAAACCCAGTCCCGAGCAGCTGTCAGACTGATCCAGGGTCCCTACCACTGGCAGGACCAGCATCTTGGCGTGTGATCTGTGTGTCACACGCACGTGGCCCACGCTTAGAAATATCCTGTGTCCTCCCTGGCTCAATTGGTTGAGCATTGGCTCATGCACTGAAAGGCCACAGATTCTGTTCTCGGTCAGGCACATGCCTGGGTTTGGGCTCGATACCCAGTAGAGGGAGTGCAAGAGGCAGCCAATAGATCTCACATCCATGTTTCTCTCTCTCTCTTCCTGTATTTTTTTTTAAAATATATTTTATTGATTTTTTACAGAGAGGAAGGGAGATAGAGAGTTAGAAACATCGATCAGCTGCCTCCCGCACATCTCCTACTGGGGATGTGCCTGCAACCCAGGTACATGCCCTTGACCGGAATCGAACCTGGGACCTTTCAGTCCGCAGGCCGACGCTCTATCCACTGAGCCAAACCGGTTTCAGCCCTCTCCCTGTATTTTAAAAAAAAAATCATTTTTTAAAAAAGAAATACCCTGGATCGGAGAACCAAGATGGCGGCATAGGTTAACGCTGGAGTTTGCTGCTTTGAACAACTACTTCAAAAGTGAAACCAAAAAATGGAAGGGACATCACCCAGAACCACAGGAACGCTGGCTGAGTGGAAGTCCTACAACTAGGAGGAAAGAGAAACGCATACGGACACTCAGAGGAGGCGCAGTGCTGAAGTCAAATTCTGAGGTGCGGAGTGCGCGGAGCGGGCTGGCGGCGGAGGGCGCGGTTGTTGTTTTCAATCGGGAGGGAGTCGCAGACTCTGAGCACCAGATCCAGGAGAGCCTTTAGGGACCCAGACTCAAACGGGAGAAGCGGGACTGTCTGGCTTCGGTCAGAGCGAGTGCAGCTTTCTCTCCGAGCTTTGCAGCGGGTGCTGGGACTCAGAGAGGCAGAGCCCCTTGGGACAGGACTGAGAGCCGCCATAACTGCTCTCTCTGGCCCACCCTGTTGATCCTGTGTGACCCGCCCCGCCCAAGCCCTGCACAGAGACATTTGCCGGATAGCCTCAGGCAAAGGCTAGATTAGCACCTCCCTAGAGGACAGAAGTTCTCTCACTGCTGACACAGCTGATTCTCATAGCCACTTGGCCTGGAGGTCAAACCCTCCCTGGAATTAGCTACAACAATCAAGATTTATCTATAAGACTGCGAACAAAGACCACTAGGGGGTGCACCAAGGAAGCATAACAAAATGCGGAGACAAAGAAACAGGACAAAATTGTCAATGGAAGAAATAGAGTTCAGAACCACACTTTTAAGGTCTCTCAAGAACTGTTTAGAAGCTGCCGATAAACTTAATGAGATCTACATGAAAACTAATAAGACCCTCGATCTTATATTGGGGAACCAACTAGAAATTAAGCACACACGGACTGAAATAACGAATATTATACAGACGCCCGACAGCAGACCAGAGGAGCGCAAGAATCAAGTCAATGATTTGAAATGCGAGGAAGCAAAAAACATCCAACCGGAAAAGCAAATTGAAAAAAGAATCCAAAAATGCGAGGATAGTGTAAGGAGCCTCTGGGACAGCTTCAAGCGTACCAACATCAGAATTATAGGGGTGCCAGAAGATGAGAGAGAGCAAGATATTGAAAACCTATTTGAAGAAATAATGACAGAAAACTTCCCCCACCTGGTGAAAGAAATGGACTTACAGGTCCAAGAAGCGCAGAGAACCCCAAACAAAAGGAATCCAAAGAGGACCACACCAAGACACATCATAATTAAAATGCCAAGAGCAAAAGATAAAGAGAGAATCTTAAAAACAGCAAGAGAAAGAAACTCAGTTACCTACAAGGGAATACCCATACGACTGTCAGCTGATTTCTCAACAGAAACTTTGCAGGCCAGAAGGGAGTGGCAAGAAATATTCAAAGTGATGAATAGCAAGAACCTACAACCAAGATTACTTTATCCAGCAAAGCTATCATTCAGAATTGAAGGTCAGATAAAGAGCTTCACAGATAAGGAAAAGCTAAAGGAGTTCATCACCACCAAACCAGGATTATATGAAATGCTGAAAGGTATCCTTTAAGAAGAGGAAGAGGAAGAAAAAGGTAAAGATACAAATTATGAACAACAAATATGCATCTATCAACAAGTGAATCTAAGAATCAAGTGAATAAATAATCTGATGAACAGAATGAACTGTTGATTATAATAGAATCAGGGACATAGAAAGGGAATGGACTGACTATTCTTGGGGGGGAAAGGGGTGTGGGAGATGTGGGAAGAGACTGGACAAAAATCGTGCACCTATGGATGAGGACAGTGGGTGGGGAGTGAGGGCGGAGGGTGGGGCGGGAACTGGGAGGAGGGGAGTTATGGGGGGGGAAAAAAAGGAACAAATGTAATAATCTGAACAATAAAGATTTAATTAAAAAAAAAACTAAAAAAAAAAAAAAAAAAAAGAAATACCCTGTATTCAGTTTAATGATCTCTTGTCACCATCTGAATGTTCTTAATAATGTTTAATAATATACACTTTGTATGAAAAAAACATTTTGAAAATATGCTCTATAAGTGTCCCCTCGCACCCCATTATAACAACCTTCATGCCGAGGACCACCGCTGTCAAGGCCGGCCAGGCAGAATCTGGCCTTGGTGTTCGCAGAATTAGTGTCACAACTTCCTGTAATGGGTGCTCTGTAATGCAGAAGACTGTAAAGAGACATGGATGATATCCTGGTCCATGCTTAGCAATACTGCATGCAACCTAGCCTGCATGGGGATTGCTTTGCCAGGGGCACTTCATTTTTCAGAGGCTGACTGGTGTGCCTGACAGCACCCTGGATTGGGAATCGGAACACCTACATCTTCGTCACTGCTAAACTCTCTGGGAGGGAGGATATAATCCTGTATTTTTGACTTGTCTAAAATATTGCTGGTCTGCCCTGCTGGCTCAGTGGCTGAACATCGACCTATGAACCAGGAGATTACGGCTCAATTCCAAGTCAAGGCACATGCCCAGGTTGCAGGCTTGATCCCCAGTTGGGGGAGGGATGGTGGTGGGGGGGAGTTGGTGGTGGTGGTGCAGGAGGCAGCCAATCCATGATTCTCCCTCATCATTGATGTTTCTATCTCTCTCTCTCCCTTTCCCTTCCTCTCTCTCTAAAAATCAATAAAATATTAAAAAAATAAATGAAATATTTCTGGTTCTGAACAGTGGTCCTATCTTTGTCAGCAAATGTGGCCTGTGATGCCCCCAAACACATTTTTCTTGTCCAGGCACTTCCCGTATGTATGATTGATTCTGATTTGGGGCTGTCCCTGGGCTGCATGCGACATTTGAGAACAAGGAAGGATCTCAGGGCTGCTTTTGTGATGCAGTTAGAGCTCCCTCCAGTGATCTACCCGCTGACTCAACTCAGACACTCTCCTGCAGCCGCTGCTCCACGCACACAAGTAAGTCCAGGCGTTAGCCTTCCCCAGGCAGCCTTTTTCCCTTCTAAGAATTCAACTCAGCCAGTAGCTGCATACATATCGATTTCTCCTAAAAACGTGTCAAATATCCATATTCATTTACCCTCCCATAAAATACGGAGAGGGGAGAATCAATAAGAGAAGAGATGGCCAAGGGGTGTTCATTTTGGCAGAGATGCCCGTGTACTATTATTACTTGTATTGTTATTACTTATAAACTTTATGGCTCCAAAGGTGACGGTTAACTTCCACAGTTATTAGCAAACAAAGGAACTGCCTGGGCTCAGTGCCCTGCCAGTCACACTGGAGTTGCTATTTATATTTCAGAGGCTTTTTAAATGAAGGGGAATAACATTCTAGGTTTCTCTCAGCCACCTTTAGCCTTCCTCCCATAAACCGCCCGCTACCCACTGGCTTCCCCAAGCCAACATGGCCCTGCCTGCATCACTGACACCTGGTAACTCCATCAACCGTATCCCAGAGGGACACATGAATAACGCAGGCCACCAAGCCCGGGCCAAGGGCACTTCTAAATCCCCGCTGACCGTGAGAGAACTAGTTGTGAGGTTTGTGGTTTATGTGACCGTGAGAGAACTAGTTGTGAGGTTTGCGGTTTATGTGACCGTGAGAGAACTAGTTGTGAGGTTTGTGGTTTATGTGACCGTGAGAGAACTAGTTGTGAGGTTTGTGGTTTAATGGAGTTAGTTACTTGCTTATTTAATTCCTCTGTATACTGGACAAGGTACTCCCTTGCTCAGTGTCACGGAAGAGCAGCCGAGGTAATGAGTGAGACACTCTTTCAACCAGTTTTTGCCTGTCCCTCTCTCTCTCCTCCCTCCCTTTATTCCTAGCTCCTCATATCGCTTCTATTAAAAAAAATTATTTTCTTTTCTCCTTTACCTCTTCTAATATTTCATGGAGACTCGTTGCTTTAGAGTTGGGTAGCTACATTAAAGATCAGCTCATACAATCCTTTGATTTTATAGAAGACAAATCCCAGGAGTCTGAGAAGCTTGGCCTAAATCACACCACAGGCTCCTTTTCCTTCTTTTCTTTGAGGAAAGGTCTTATGCGCCCAATAGGTTCTGCCAACCCCGGGGGCATTTCTCATACAGCTGGGCCCTGGTCACCCCACTCCATGTCCAAGGTTGGGGTTCAGGCCCAGGAATATGTATGCAGCAATGGAAAGAGAGGAGAAAAGTAATTTTCTGTAGAAAGAGCTCTTAGGAAATTAAAACAAAACAGGGGGATGACACAAGCATGCAATATTTCAAAACGATGAAATCTGCTATTTTAGGGAAGTTTTGTTGAAAAATGCCTTGCGTCTGCTCCTTTAAGCACACACAAACAAGAGCACTTCACCTGGCATTGCGTCTCTTGACAACCATGTTAATAATGCTGTGTTACGTTTCCCTTTGCCCGGAGTGTGCCACTCCAGGGAACTAGACCAGGACCTCTGTGAAGCTCACGCACTAGTACTACGTATGACAGCATTGTGAGGGCGCAATAGAGGCTCAGAGTGACACTTCACGTGCCACCGTTGGCTCAGGGCCGTTGCATGCTGAGCTCTAGGTCCCCTCAAATGTCTGTGCCGTTTAAAGGGCGCATCCAACTTAGCCCTTGAAAGGTTATCAAGGCGAGGACGCTCAGAGCACATCACCTCCTTAGGAGAAATTGCCGCAGCCTCCACACAAGCACAGGCGTTCCATCACCATTAGCCCCTGCCAGGGGTCCCGTGGGGAGAATACATCTAAGGGGAGCCCCAGCGGTCAACTAGAGCAGCAGTTTCTTTCAGGGAGTGCCCCCGCCGGGGCGGAAATGTCAGGTGAGCAGGCCTCGGCACATGCAGCCGTCTCGCTAACCTGGATGCTCACACCGCTCAGATAGTCTTGCTGAAGGTAAGCTATTACAGCAAGGAAGCGATTGAAACTTAAGCAGGGAAAGGTGTTCCCTCTGTAGAGAAAGAAGCAATGCCAGCGACTCCCAGGCCTCAAACAGTTTCCTGGGAAATAGCATAGCGTCCAGGCAGATGCAAACCACGCCCCTGGGCCTTGGGCCGCGGGTCTCAGCGTAGAGGGCACGGACAGCCTTGGAGAGCTGGTACAAGTGCGGTGCCAGGATGCTCCCTCCAGGTCCTCCCTCAGGGGCTGCCAGGGACCCCGGGGAAAGTCTCTTTCTCACAAGTGGGACCTTGAGGTGATGCTGATGTAGACCACCCGGGCCCTGCACTTTGAGAATCAATTCTGTGAGCCGAGTCTGCAAAGCCTGCGTGGAGTCCAGGAGGGGTGATTACTTACATCCTTTGCCAAAGGAAGAGATCTGAGGCAGAGGCTGGGATAAGGGGTGGGGGCGGGAGGTCAGGACCAGACACTGCAGAGTCTCTGCAGCTGCTGGCAAGCCCCAGCGGCCTCAACATATTAAAAATCCTCACCCGAGGACATGTTTTATTGATTTTAGAGAGAGAGTAAAGGAGGGAGGGAGGGAGGGAGGGAGGGAGGGAGGGAGGGAGGGAGGGAGGAAGGGAGAGGGAGGGAGGGAGAGAGAGAGAAACATCATTGGGAAAGAGAAAGATTGATTGGTTGCCTCCCACATGCACTGTGACCAGCTATCAAACCCACAATATTTTGATGGACAGGACAATCCTCCAACCAACGGAGCCCCCTGGCCAGGGCGGTGGCCTCCTCTTTTAAGGTCTGCTTTATGGAACACACCAGGTTATAGGACAGATCATTCAATATCTGGGTGGAAAGAAAAAGCATAACACACCAAGTATACACTGTTCTACTGAAGAGCACAGGCGTTAAGGGAATTTGCTAGCACAGGTCACAAGGTACAGATCCACACTTCAGTGAGAATTACAGCGTCTTCTCTCCTTCGCTTCATTGTGGGAAATGACTGAAGTCAACGCCTCTAAAATGGTGGTCCGGACATGTGAATTATTTGAAGATGCTCAAAATAATGTGAATTTAAGATGCAATAGACTGGAATCCCTGAACTTACCTTGCTGACCTGAGGGCACTGCTGCAGCATGGACCCCACCTTTCCTCAGAGGGTTAAGGTAACCTGCCAGTCGGGTCCCTGCTCTTCATCAAGATAAGTCCGTGTAATAAGAGTGCATAACTAAGGACGGGGCTCTGGACTGAGGCTAAAACATGCAAGTGTGTGGCTAACTCGAAGCATCGGGTCCTCTTGATACCTCCAATCCATCATCCGGAAAATGGGGCTTAACGTGTTTTTCCCCTCGAGGGTTGCTTAAAAGGGATAACTAGCAAAGCAAGTGGATAGAAATTATTTTGTAGGCCTGCTGTGTTGCTGCCATATAGGACAAGTTCAATTTAAAAGCTGGGATTTTAAGAAGTTCCAAAATATTACAAAGCAAGTCACATTTCATGGCTAATTTAAAACACCAGGGGTTCCCACGAGTTGCTTATAATGGGATATTTTCCAATTCCCACGTTATTTGATAATGTATACAGCTCCAGCTTTTTTGGTTGAACCCAGCCGTTGCTCTCTGGCCTCCATTCCCCTTTATCAATACGCCCAGCTCCCATAACTGTCCGTATCTTCAGGGGATTAAGCACTGCGTCTTATCTGGACCTGAGAAGGGTAAATGCCGAGATGATAAGAAATTTCTGGTTGCAAATCCAATGTGTTACTTATTTAGATCAGAAAGAGAGCTGTCACATACAGGTTTAGGGAGGCCTTTTGAAGCACTGATAAGATCTCTGTGCGTCCAGTGGAATGGCAATGAAATTATTTGAACACCTTAAAGCTCCTGAGAGTTGAACTAAACTTTCAGCAAAAGAGTCTGATTCTCCTTCTGAATTTTTTTTTAATCCTCACTGGAGGACATGCTTATAGAGAGGCAGGGGAAAAGAGAGAGAAAGAGAGAAAGAGAGAGAGAGAGAGAGAGAGAGAGAGAGAGAGAGAGAGAGAGAGAGAAACATTGATGTGAGAGAGAAACATCAATCGGTTGCCTCCCATACATGCCCCCACTGGAGATCAACCGGCAACCCAGGTATGTGCTCTGACCCGGAATCGAACCCACAACCTTTAGGTGCACAGGATGAAACCCAACCAATGGAGAACTCTGGCCCGGCTCCTGCAGGATTTGGGGCCTTCAAAAAACAAAAGCCACCCCGAGCCAGTTAAAACAAAATGACAAAAGCAAAAATCAAGACAACACAACACAAAACAGTAACAACAGCAAAATGGCACCAAACCTTTGACTCACAATATTAAGGTAAAAACATCGGTGTATGTTTAAAAGCAACCAGGAGATATCGGGAACTCTGGACAGAGGTAATGTCCAGTGATCACCGAAGGCAACGCACCCTAAGATTGGCTAGGAATATGCGATAAAATTCACATTCCCAGACTCCACCCCATCTCTCCTGAACGAGAATCTTGGGAAGAAGGCCCTAGAAATCTACATTTTCAGCAAGTGTCTGAGATTCTTGCTCCATGCGATGCCGGTGGTGAATCAGCAGCATGACGTCACCTAGAGACTGGTTAGAAATGCAGAGGATAGGGCCTCGCTCCAGACCCGCTGAATCAAGACCTGTGACTTAACAGGATCCCAGGTATGTGTGCACAGAGAGAAGTGGAAGGAGCGTTCTCCATATCGCTCTTGCATTCTAACAAGTTTAGGGAACAAGAATGATGGGAGGAGTCAGCATTTGGTTGGGGGTCCAGCCCTCCCTCTGCTACTCCTGTGAACTTCCTCCTGTGAATGCCTGGGAGCAGAACAAGAGGTGAAGTGTGAGTTCCACATCCTTGAACAAATCCGCATTTTTATCGTGATAAACCCTCAAAGGCTATGAGTCCCCAGAGGTTCCCATTTGGAGAAAAGGGAGAGGAAAGACTAGCTAGGTGAAGATTTTTTAGTATAATCAGTTGTTGAGAAATAATTGAACAAACAAGACAGAAACTCACAGATACAGAGAACAAACTGATGGTTGCCAGATGGCAGGGGGGAGCCGGGGTCTGCGAGGAAAGGTGAAGGGCTTACGAAGTACACATTGATAGTTACACAACAGTAACTGATGGAAAGAACAGCTTAGGGGCCCTGGCTGGTTTGGCTCAGTGGATAGAGCATCGGACTGCCGACTGAAGGGTCCCGGGTTCAGTTCTGGTCAAGGGCACATGCTGGGTTACAGGCTCGATCCCCAGTGAGCGGCGTGCAGGAGGCAGCTGATCAGTGATTCTCTCTCATTATTGATTTCTATCTCTCTCTCCCTCTCCCTTCCTCTCTAAATCAACTAAAAAATATATATTTTAAAAAGAACAGCTTAGAGAATGTAGTCAATAATATTGTAATAACTACAGATGGTACCAGATGGGTCCTAGACTTAGTGGGATCCCTTCGTAAGTTACATAAATGTCTAATCACTGTGCCACACACCTAAACTGATACGATATTGAATGTCAATTGTAATTGGAAAAAAAAACAATTTTGAAGACCTACCACATGGTAGGTAAGTGCTAGGCAATGAAAAGCCTCCCAGCCTGCATAGAAACACACACACACACACACACACACACATGCACACTTAACCCTGGTGAGCAGGGAATGAGGTCAGCAGAGAGGATCAATATGAGTTAGGCAAGACATTGCAGCTGGGAGGAACTGGGTGAAGGGTATCTGGCATCAGTGCATTATTTCTTACAACTGCCCGTGAACCTGCAATTATATTTAAAAAGTATGGAAAAGCAAAACAAAACTCCGGGCCCAATGAAGACCCTCACTCGGTGTTTGAGAAAGCCAAGGTGAAGGAAGATAAGTACCTTTGCCAAATGTCTTTACCAATAAAATAGGTAAGGTTGGTAACAATAGTCTAGGTGGGTGGTGCAGCAAAGAAAATGTTCCCAGGCCAGACAGCATCTGGGTGTCCTCTGCATTGGTTAGAAACCACCGCTCCCCTCCTATTCCTCAGGACAGGCACGGCTCAATCCAGCTATTATACTAACTCAGCATCCATCAGAGACAGGGGGAAAGCAAACCCGCCCAGCATACCAGGATGAGATCCACTACCAGGGAACAGGAGACCGGGGCTTTTTAAAGGATACAAGTTAGGCCACTGTTCAGTTGCAATCTCTTTCTTTCATTCACACCTGGAGGAGGAACGACTTTCTCTCTTAAGAGGAATGAGCACTACACACCTGCTCCAGATGGTGTACACCTGAAACTCACATAATTGTATTAACCCATGTCACCCAATACATTCGACAAAACTAAAAACAATCATAATGGTGGCTTTAGGCTCTTCCCTGGAAAAGACAGGGACTTGGGGGAAAGGTGCCTGGCTCGGTGACATTCATCTTCCCCACTAATCTCAGTGACTGTGGGAGGAGAAGAGAAGGAAAGGTTCAAAGACAGAGGCAGGGCTGGGGATGCGTCCTCAGCTAGTGTTTCCCAGATGATACGTGGCCAGCAAGGAGACCAGGAGGCCGGCCGCATCGGCTCTGCCTGCCTAGCTTCTTCCCGGTCACCTCTGGTTAAGGTTCAAAATATGAGGTTGTCCAGCTGGCGCGGTTCAGTGGTTGAGCATGACATATGTACCACACAAGTGTCTGGAGTCTGTGTCTGTGCATGGATGCGTGTGTGGAGGGGTGTCCCTGTGTGCTCACCAGTGAGATTTATTGCCTCCGTGTGAGCATAAAACAGAGAAGACTGGCTCTGATAAAACCATGCACCTCTTCTTAAACGTAAAAATCCTGTATTAGCAAGTAGACCAGTTGGCTCAGGGAGAAGAACAGGAGAGATATAGGCAGTTGCTTAAAATCTAGCCAAAGCAAGGCTAACAACCAGGGTTCTTGCCTGCCTCCTCCCAGCCAAAAGCTAGTGTCTGATGCTGTCCGCTCCGAGGCCTCCAGGGAACGGGCACACACCCGCTTCTAACATGGGGTTGTGAGCACAGTGGACAAGCAACAGCAATTGGATGAAACCCCAAAGCTAATTCTACTTTCAGGAAGTTAAATATTTGAGGGGCATATATGTTAGGCAGGGGGGACATCTCGTAGTCATAAATGCTATTGTTTCCATACAAATAACAGTTGTACTGAAGGGATTCTAGTTTTATTTTTGATGAAAAAAAAAACAAAAACAAGAAGAAGCAAGTAAAGCAAAGTTATGCAATAGATGTCAAATCTTATCTGAGGACATTCAATATTTTTGAAAGATTTAGTCCCTAGAAGTGTAACTCAAATAATTGACTGGATCAACCCAGTTAACAGATATGCAGTAAGTGGCATTTCATAAATTAAGAAAATTATATTAAACTTCTGAGGGTGTCCTCTTCCAGCTGAGATTTTCCTAGATTTCCTCTCTTTATACTCTCTAACTACCCACCAGTGTGTAAAGCTTACATAGTTTTCATAAACCAGTGCCTCCCTCTGCAATGAGTGCCAAGAGCTGCATGTTTCTGTATCTGTACCATCTTAGAGGTTATGGGAGGAACACACTCAGCTGAGTATATCACTTGAGTAAAAAAAAACCCTCCATGTTCCTGTTACACCAAGTTGGCTGTTGCTCTTCCGAAAATGATTTTTCAGCATTAAAATATAGTTTATTTCTTCCTTGATTCAGCAGCACAATCACCATTGAGTCCTGAGTCCACATTCAAAGTTGAGAAGGTTGACTGAGGGTGGCCGTGTCCTGTATTTGACACACTGGGACCTTTTTGATAATGACCATGAGGCAGACAGGCGAACCTGATGCCCAGTCACCCTAGTCCTCTCCCGAACTAAACAGTTGCTTCTCAGTGCACTTACCATATTGCAGCATTGTAGATGCCACATGGGGTACAATTTATCCCCCCCCGACTATAAATAGCCCCCAAATATAAGAGAGGCAGGATGGCAGCATAACGGAATGATTGCAAGGTGATAGCTGCTCTCCCCCTCTCCTGGGTTTGCCCCTTTCTGGCTCAGAGAACCCCTGCCTGTGCTTTCTGTCTCTGCATTGCTCTGCAGGCTGCAGGCTACACAGGGCAGAGTGTACCAGCAAACATTCTCACTGGGTGATTATTTCAAGTAGAAATTGGATGCAAGACCTGTCACAGCGCCACTGTGGAGAGCATGATTCACCCAGGAAAACTGAAAATATGTCATGACATCTGCTTGCAGTCTCGGTGCTGCAGAAAGCAATCTCGGAATTCTTCCTCATTCTTCACATCTTCTTCCTCTGCAGACACTTGGGCGTCTTGAGGCATGGCATCCTACTCTTGTTATTCTTAGAAGACGCCACTCCTGGAAGAAGCCGCTCCGTCTTCCGGGAGCCACTCCTAGAAGAGTCCAACTCACAAACTTGCTGACTCACGTTGACAGTCTTAAAAGTTACAAAGTGAGAAGAAGCTAGTTCACTTCGTGCCTTTTTTCATTTTGATGTTTTCCGGTGGACGTTCTATATACATCCAGCGGCGTCCACCTGGGTAATTCTCAGAAAGATAAATTGACCCAGAGAAAGGGAGCTGCCATCTGTTCTGAACCTGCCACATTCCTGGAGGCGGAGGGGTAAATAAAGAAGCTTCTATTTCTGCAGCAAAAGAAAGGAACACGAGGAGAAGGGAATCAGAAGTACATTCTGCATGTGGCCCTTCGTCTATTTGTCACTAAGTATCTTACTTTTTTCTTTTTTTAAAAGAAAATATTTTTATTGATTTCAGAGAGAGGAAGGGAGAGGGAGAGAGAGAAACATCAATAATGAGATGATCAATGATTGATCAGCTGCCTCCTGCATGCCCCCTACTGGGGATAGATCTTCAACCTGGGCAAGTGCCCTGACTTGGAATCAAACCATGACCTCTTGTTTCATAGGTCCATGCTCAAGCCACACTATCCAGGCACTAAGTATCTCTTCAAATGATGCTGCCCCAAGCCAAACTTTTATTGTTTTTAAGGTAAAATTTCATCGATGTATGGCATACACAAGTATACTGCTCAATGAATTTTCACAATACAAACACACTTGTGTAATCAAACACAGATCAAGAAATAAGAGAATAATAGCACCCCAAGCTATCTCCATCATCCCACCTAATCAGTAGACTTCCTTCCCCAAAGGTGAAAACTACCCTAATTCCCATCAGCATTGGTTAGTTCTTCTTGCTTTAGGATTTTATCATAAGAATTAACTATAACTGAATTGTTTTTACTAGTAGTTAACATTAAGTTTGTTAATTTATCCATGTAGTTGCATTAAGTGGTAGTCATTAATTTTCATTGGTGCACAATACTTTCCTTTATTTTTATGTCACAATTTATTCATCCATTCTACTGTTGGTGGACATTTGAGTTGCCTTTAATTGGGGGTTACAATAAACAAACTTGCCACAAATCTTCCTGAAGAAGTCCTTTGGTGTCTATCTTTATACATTTCTGTTGGGCGTAAGAATAGAATTTGCTGACCAAATGATACATAGATTCTGCCACACAATTTTTCAAATAAGTTGTATTACTTCACATTCCAACTAGTTAAGAGTTCCCATTGTTCTGCATTCTTATAAAAATGGTTTCTGTCTATATTTTAAAATTTAACCCTTCTGGTGGGTATGTAGTACTAACTTATTTTGGTTTGAGTTTTCTTGATTACTAATGAGATTAAAGCGTATTTTCATATGTTTATGATAATTTGAGTATTTTTGTGCAATATTTGTTCAAATATTTTGTCCATTTTTCCACTTGGTTGTCTCCCATATTCTTATTGACTTGTAGGAATTCTTTGTATGTTTGAAACCCTAACTATTACATATATTTAACTGAAATTTGTATCTATTATATGAGGTAGAGCATAAATATTTTTTCATATACAAATCCAATCTATTTAATTTTTCAAATTCTAGAAAAATCTCATATTTTCCTCCCTGCATTCAGTGTCAGCTTTGTGATAAAATAAAGGTCTGTGTGTATATAGGTCCCTTTAAGATATTTTCCCAATTCACAATGATCCTTTTAGGACCATGGTGGATTGTAACATGATCATTAGCTTCCCCTCCCAGCAGCAGCATATTTCATGCCTGTTTTCACTGGCATCAGCCTAGCCATGTGACTTCTTTCCTACAGTGAATTGTGGTCACTTTCAAGCAGAACTCCCCAGAGGCCGTTTGTGGGTTACCTGCCTGCTTCCCTCTGGCTGAGACCAGCAGTGACCCAGATAGAGGCCGTGCCAGCAGCAGGGCAGAGTGAGAGAACAAAGGAGGCAGAGCAGAGTTGAGCGGATGTGGACACAGAGCATTTTGTTACTATCTGGGCCTAACATCAAGGGCTGCTTTCACAGCCGTGTGCCCCAGAGCATTCTGATGACACATGGGTACACAAGGTGTATTTAAGTAAAGTTTCTCCCCATCATGTATCACTAGAATAAGAACACCTCCTTTCAGCCAGATTGCCTGGATGGAAGAGCACGGATCACAAAGAGACAACTAATTTCTGTGCCCAGAAGAAGGCTTTGTTAAGAATCTCAAGGGCAAAGAAGATGGAATAGATCCCTATGTGTTTTTGACTATGACCTTTTCCTAAAAACTCCCATTATTACAATTCAAGCCATTATGTAAATTCAATCATTGAAGAACTGGGTGCTTTTACAAGGAAAAGTCGTTGAAAAGATTTCTAAGCCTTCTCTTCTATCCAAAGGTAATAAAATCTTTCTCCTTGACCTATTTATTTCAGACAATTGCTAGCAGGCTCATATAAGACAAGTGCTCTGAAGTAGAAGAAAGCTTTATAGAAATGCGAGGTAGTAAAAAATATATGTATATCTCTTTAATTTATGGGTAAATTAACCCACAATAGAATACTTCATCTTGTAAAATGTACTCATTCAAGTCATATTTGAGCATTTAACAAAGCGAGCTCCAATTAGAATTCAAACTTAACCAAACAGCTTCATCCTGCCCTTACCCAAGAGAACAGCATTCCCTTTTTGACAATTCATGGAAGTCACAAAGTTAAAAGTCCAGCAAATTATTTGGTCGCATAGCTGGCAGCATCTGAGTTGTCTCCCATGAAACCCTGACCTGCCCCAAAATAAAGCTCTGATGTGATGGGTAGATTTTATGACCCAGAGAAAGCGACTTCTCATTAAAATAGTCTTGTCAGAAATCGTATCGCAGAAAGTAGGAAGGAAGCCAATTCTCACTTGTATGCTGTGGTATAATGTGAATGAGGCTGCGGTTTCCATTAAAAATACTTTAGTGCTTTGAAACCGCTTTTTTTGTTTTTTAACTTTGAAGTGACCTGCTCAATTGATCTGTGAAGGCCACGGATGCCCTTGGAAAGTGGTGCTTAAATTCTTTTCCAAGAGCAGAAACTCCTGGTTGAATTAGTGCAGACCCCATGGAGACTTCTGAAGCTGTTGATAAATCATGTTTAAGAACTTTTCCGCCCAGAGCTCAGCTGTAAACTCAGGCAAAGCCGGGAACAAATGTGCAGGTGGCAATGCCCAATAGCTATTCCCCTCTGAGCCACTTCAGGGTCAGGCACCCCATTCATCTCAGTAGGCTGAGTCATGCATATCTTCACTTCAGTTCAAACTCTTGGTGCTTTGCTTCTAGTCAGATCTGGACCAGGTGGAGAGCAGGCAGCTTGAACAACTAATTCATTAGTTAAAAAATATAAATCCATGGATCAAAATCAAACACTTAGGGCTTCAGTGTGAGCCCAATCTTATAAGCATTAAACAAGGGCAACAATAATAATTTCTCACTTTATATTTGGATACAAAGATATTTAAATATCATGTGTGTCTATACATACTTATGTATATACATATATGTATGTATATATACTATATATATGTTTGTTCTCACCAGTCTAAGACTGAAGAAAAAAATTTTTAACTTAAGTCATCTTTAGCTTTTTTAAAATACGAAGTCCTTAACTTTCATATATATATATACATATATTTTATTTTTTTTTCTCCAAATGATGAATAAATAGAGAAGGAAGAACTTCATGCCAAGAAAAAAGTTTCACTCTGGTACATTTTGTTTTATCCAATCATATTCCAAGCCCAATCCTAATTTAGGAAAATAGTAGGGCAAAAGGCAATAGGATAGCTGGAGATTGGCTCTCTCAAGCAAACTTAGCTGAGCTAGTTTTGAGTCTTCTAGATGAATAGTTTGATTGCAAACTTCTAGAAGGCATGATCATATTACAAAAATGTTAATGCATCCAAATCATGAAATATTAAGGAGCCTCAATATTAAGGAGCCTGTTATCAATAAATAACAGCTTTAAGTAAGTTTTATTTGTACGGGGAAATGATCATGATATACAGTGAAGTGAAAAGCAGAATATCAAACTGCTTTTATGTCATGAACAGAAATGTGAAATATGAATATTTGTAGTATATGTGCATGAAAAAATACGAGACGGAAATAACTAAAAGATGAACACTGGCTCACTTCATGAACGGAACATGAATATCCACATTTTGTGTTTTTGTTTACCCTATTTTTATAGTTTTGACAACAAATGTATATTCATTTACGATAGAAACATTAACAAAGAAAAACCAAAACAAGTCCTCTTATGGCTTCAACTGCTTAGGAAAATGCCGAATATCTTCTTTACTAGCCTCATGGAGACTTCCTCCTATTTCTTCCTCTATAATCCAGTGCCATAATCTCCTCCTACAACCATTTCTCAAGGGAGGGTGAGAAGGGTGGTACCCCCTAGATGCAAGCAATAAGTGGGTCTTTTTCTGTAAAAATTAAAGTGCATGCAAAAACCCACAGGAAGCCAGTCCGCCTAGTATTAGCACTGTCTCACTTTAAGTCAGTTGCACAAGACTCTAGTCCACAAAGGTATGTGTATACTTTTTGGTCTAAGTTCTAAGCAACTGTCTGCTCCCAGGGCAAATCCCTCCCACAGTCTGGCCATTGGTGTATCTCTCCCCTCATCCCATGGATTACTCTACCTATGTCTAGGTCTGTATCAGAAATTCTCTTCTCCCTCCCCAGGAAATTTCTCACAGCCCCTGCACTCAATTAAATACGTCTCCCAGCCCTGCCAGTACAGCTCAGTGGCTGAGCATTGACCTATAAACCAGGAGGTCATGATTCAATTCCCAGTCAGGGCACATACCCGGGTTGTGGGCTCAATCCCCAATAGGGGGCATGTAGGAGGCAGCTGATCAATAATTCTCTCTCATCATTGATGTTTCTCTCTCTCTCTCCCTCTCCCTTCCTCTCTGAAGTCGATGAAAAATATATGTCTCCTATGAAAACTTTGCCAACTACCCAGGACAAGCCCTTAAGTTGTTTAATGTATTATTTTACTCCTACTGCATACCCCTACTAAAACCCGTAATACGTTATGCTGTAATTGCTGACCACATTGCATTTTCTTTCCCCTTGCCCTTTCTCCATCCTCAACCTCTGACCATCCTTCATTTTTCTCAAGCTGAAGCTCTGATTGGGGCCAGGGTAATATTGGCACAAATGCTGAGGCCAATGTGCTGGGGGGGGTGTGGGGGGGTGGCGTTCTTGGAGCCATAGCATCAGAGCAACATGTGAAAGACCCAGAAAGGGCACATCTTCTTCTCCTAGAGCGGTACCTTTTCCTTAGGTAGTGGCCTTTTGTTAATGTTTCTATAATAAATGAATACACATTTGTTGTCAATTTGTTGACCAATTTCTGAGGTTTGGACACCACAAAACTGAACCTAAAGGAACTCCTTGGGAAGAATGTGCCTTACCTCTGTTTCCCAGCTCCCCTGCCGCATACCACTTAAGAATAGGGAGGGGAAACGCCTACCCAGAGGGAAAAATAGCTACGCATTTGGTACAGAATCCCTAGGCAGGAGTAAAAAGTACGTATTTGAAGAAATTATTCCCTACCCTGGGGATTAAGTCCTGCTCTAGGCAATTGTGTTTAAAGAAGATGAAAGATTCATTCTAGATGATAAACCACTAAAAACATGACATAGTCAACAGAATAGGAGAAATAAGATCAGGGTCATTGTTTGCTGGTGGCTCTAACTCCTTTCATTCTTGAGGGTTTATAGCAACTTCCACTTCATTGGAGAAGATAGTATCACAAATGCAGATGATTTCTTTTCTCCTTTGTTCCTGTAGTTCTTAATGTCAATCCCATTGATTTATTACCTGTTTGTGGCCCGGTGATGGCAAATGCTTTTAAAGTGCACGCCTTATTCTAAAAATCAAAATAAAGCTCTCAGAGAAAGCACTAACGTCTTGTGCCTTGTACCTGGTGTGTCTGATAACTCCCGTTTTGTTAGGCAGAATTCGATCTGAGAATCAGGGTCGCAGAGGAGGGACACCGCCGCTGGAATCACCTGGAAGAAACGCCTGTTGTTCCAAACTCCACACAGCCAACCAAGCATGGCCGTGCCTCAACATGCACCATGCCCACCGCAAACTCTGTCACGTCTCAGAAAAATCTAGCTCCTGGCTCACACTGGTCCTTCCTAGAGAACAACAACCCCCTGGATAAGCAGAGAAAAGTTTGTCCGGATGCTTTCCTATGCCTCATTTTGAGTTCTGGTCATTGGGTCAATCTCAGGACTGAGGTAAGGGAAGAGGGGACCGAACGGAAGGTCTTCCAGGTATTCCGCGAGCAGGCCAGGGGGCGGCTTCCTGGGCTCCGCATCTGAGGTTTTCCCAGGGGAAACACGCACCTGGCATGATTGACTAACGGGAGTTTTTGCAGTGTTCTCTGCGTGGTGTGTTTTAATCAGCGGTACAATTTAGCAGCTGCATTAATTAATGAGCACATTAATCAGGAGAGCATTTTAACAGCTAATCTCTCACAAAGTAGCGGTTTGTGATAAAAACCTTAGCAGTAGGAGAGCGAGCAGCATACTAAGTTCTTTTTCAATGTTATCCTCACCGTGGGCCCAGCAAAGGCTGAAATTATGCAGCCGAATGGAAGCCTTTCTTAAAATACGCCGATGCAGGGCACATCTGAAAGATTGCAGGCTGCGAGCGCAAAGGTTTCACAATTACTACCTTCTCTCCGAGCGGCGGTTCTGGAGGAAACTCAGGCGCTGCAGGAAACGAGCTAAGCGTCTCTGAATAGCCCGCGTGTGATTCCAAAGCGTCAGGTCCCCCTGCCCTGAGCAATGTTATTGTGGAATAATGAGGAGTTTCAAGATTTGATTTTACAGTTATGTGGGTTAGAGCAATTAAAACGAAGGGAATACTTGTGTTAGCAATGAAAATGTAAGTCTAACATTTAGCCCTTTAAAACCTGTCTCCTGGAGGAGGGAATAGAAAACCTACTTCTGCCACCACAATGTTTAGAGATAAATGCCCGCAGCCCCGCAGCCAAATGTAATATACTTCGGATGAAATATAAATTGGAAGGCTTCCTCGCCTGGAAAAATCGCTCCCTTTTCTGCCCCATTATATTGAAAATGCAGTGACGTGTGCTTTCCTCGAATCCATGCATATCGGATTCCACATGTTCCCAAACTGAAAAGTTGACTGCAAAATCCCACAGGCTGATATGAAAACCTGCCTCCATTTACAAAGTCTGGGGAAGTGGAATTCTTAAACATGGCAATCTATCCGCGTGAACTCTTAAGCAGGTCTTGATCACCAAGGTGTTTTCCTGGGAGCAGTCGGTGTTCTCTCATGATCCCACATCACTCTCTCAGCCTCCGAAGGCGGAGGGCCAGGGTGATGGAGGGAGCTGGTGCTGGACAAGCATTTCCTAACATTTCAAATGCTTGTTCTATTGATTTTCCCCTCTGGTTCATGGAAATTGCACTCTATTTAAATCATCTAATACAACTTGGAAGGATTTTAATTTCCACTCTACCTTTTTGTCTCCATGTATAAATCACAGTTATATCTCTCCATCTTATTATGCCCTCTCTTTTCTAAATTTTCATCTCTTTGCAACCTCCTTAATCAGCAGTTCCACCACAAGCCCAGAGTAATTTAAAAACATTGTAGAGAAATACAAATGGAAGTTAAGTATTTCTACACACACACACACACACACACACAGTGAGAAAATGATAAACTACAGCAGGGGTCCTCAAACTTTTTAAACAGGCGGCCAGTTCACTGTCCCTCAGACCGTTGGAGGGTTGGAGGGCTGGACTATAGTTTTTTAAAAAAAACCTATGAACCAATTCCTATGCACACTGCACATATCTTATTTTGAAGTAAAAAAACAAAACGGGAACAAATACAATATTTGTATTTGCATGTGGACTGCGGGCCGTAGTTTGAGGACCCCTGAACTACAGCATTCAGTGAGGGTCCATTCAAGTATGATGTGAGTGGGCTGTCTACATATCAATGCCTTATAAGTAAAAGGCTTGCTAGTGCAAGGCCCACCCCAAAACTCTATGGACGCTTCTGTTGAGACAATGTCATGTCTAGTAGATTTCTGTGCTGCACAAACCCTCCATCCAGCTACTTCCATTTATTTTTTCCCAAACAGACTATACTCCCTAGTGGATGTGCCTTAGCGGATGTTTCCCCCTAAACATGGGGTGCCCTCTTCTCCCTTGTCCTGCATAACACGTGTTCGATTTTAAGACTCACATCTGATGTCATCTACTTTCCGCAGCACACCCTGTCCTGAATCAGACCTGCATTAGTTGCCATCTATGTAGCAAACCTGTGTTAGCTGCTTCCTTGTACCTGATAGAATCCCACGTACATCCTTCTTCTTAGAACTCACTCCACTTCATTTTCATAATCTTCCCTTCACTTTCACCCACCACATTGTAAGCCCTCGGATGCTAGGGACAGTCTTTGATCCGTTTTCCCCCAACATTTAGCAAAAGAACAAATCCAGGGTGGGGAAAAAGTAGGTTTACAGTTGTGAGTATGCAAAACACTGAGTTAATTATTGTGTTATCATGTATTAATTATTGTATTGTTTTCCATATGAACAACTGTAAACCTACTGCTGCTCCCTGTATAGTAGGTGTGGATGAGGTTGGTTGAATAAGGGTAATTTATGAGGACAGTAGAGCCTGTTATCAAGCTAGAGCCTCAGGCTGTTGGAAAAGGCTTTGGGCCCCACAATGGGAACAATGTGGTGCTAGAAAGAAGGAGCCGTGCTTTACAACATGACATAAAACCTCACATTGGTGCTAGGGACTGTCATAAAACTTAGACTTTTGCAAAGCTCCTCAAGTTCATGACTGGAATTAGTAAGAGAGTAAAACCCCAGGCTGTTATGGGTTAGTTTTCTAGCTTCAGGACAAAACATCTCATTAAGGGATGGCATGCCTTCATCACGATCAAGCATCACCCTCGTGGTCAAGCCTCTCAGAATAGGCCATGCGATGCTACGAGACAAGTCTCCTCTATGGGAGACAACAGTCAGAAAGCATAGGCAAAACACCCCTGAGCTCTACTTAGGGAGAAAATTGAAGCTCAGTATCATTTCATTACTGGCCCAAAGATGCACTTCTAACTAACAGATACAGGTGTCAAACCTGATTTCTAAACTAAATACACGATGCTCTTTGTTTAGTCTATGAACTACATAGCAACATCTTAAAAGTCACAAAAGTAACCATGTTTGGACTAATAGAGATTCATAATCACTGTCGTGTGTATATGTGTGTTTGTCTGGGAGAGTACAGGTAGTGAGGAGGTGGGGACAGTTGATAGTATTATTCTGTGTCTGTCTGGGAGAGTACAAGGTGGTGGAGAGGTGAGGAATGGTTAATAGTATTATTTAGACATAGAATCACAATTATCATTTTTCTATAGTAAGTAAGGTAAACTATATTTGGTACTAATTTTCAAATATTACATTATTATGAATAATTATAAATCTTTTTAGCTGGAAGTAAAGTATCAACCCAGCTAAGTCTGCTGCTCTTATGTCTTGTGAAATTAACCTTTTCTGAAAATTAAAGGCTACTGATTGGGCCTAAAGGAGAAACGATGGAGACTTTACTCTGGGTAAGTACCTTGATTAGCTAATAAGACAAAGTTAAACCCAGCAATAAATGTGGGTTTTATATGGTTCCCCTAATATATCTCATCACTAAGTACTTGATAGAGAGAAATCTCTCATCAGATAATAGCATCAGAAAACCGATAGAGGTCCAGTAACTCAGGGGGATAAAGGGGAAGCTATCAGAGGCACCACAAAATGACAAATGGGCAAGAACCAAGACAAAATTCTGTCAACTTGGAAGGAAAAGGAGATCTGGTTATTTGTTAGAGGATTCTGTGTGAGGAATTGGGTATACATGGTGGGCAAGAGGAAGCCACTGTGAACAAGTACACTTACTTACCAGCTGCCTTGGAGAGAAGAGAGACTGTCTCCCTGGCTTTCTTGCTCTGAGGGCAGCGCTGGAAGAGCCCCGAGAAGCCAATGCAGTTCAAATAGTCTCAGGGGGACCTGCAATTGCTTGCAAACGTAGCTGACTGGCGTATTAGAAGAAATTTGTTCTTGTGAGGTTCACGTGTTGTAGGTTAGAGACTTAGAAGTAGGAGCAGTTACTTGCGGCACCGACATGAGAGTAAAGACTCCCTCTTCGACACGAAGTTCACATTTTTAAGAGGCTGGTGCACACAGAATGCGAATGGAGGTGTGGTGAGAATAATAACCATTAGCACAGCTCTTCTCCAGTGGAATTTTCCGACCGTGGCCTGAAATCGTGCTCTGGGAAAGGCGTTAGGGAATGAGGAGGGCATGACAATTGTCGCTGATGCTCATGGTGAAGCCTGTGCCAAGTCTGGTCTTTACAACCAGCCACTGTGCTAACAGTTGGCAGAGAATGTCCACACAGTTCCTCTGGAGAGGGAGACACCCAGCAAGCACCATCTCTCCCCTGGTCAAAGGCAGAGCCTAATGTGAAGCTCTCCGTTGTCAGGGAATCAATGAACTTTTCCTGCATTCTCCCTTATAAAGACAGCTTGATAGTTATTTCCCGACGGCACCTAAATTTGATAGAAATGGCAGTCTAAAGGGAGTTAGTACTATCTTGTAGGTATAAACTTGCATAACTTCCACTCAACCATCTGTCACTAAAAAGCAAGAAGATCGCCTTGAAATCCACAGTAAGAATTGTATAGACAAATTACAGTGAACTAATTGAGCTGTTAATCTACTTGGAAAACACTTTTCCTACCAAGAAAATTTTATGTCAATCAACTTTATTAAATTGAGGGTAAACAGCAGACCAGAGGGCACTGCCTCACTGTGCTGTAGAGAACACTCCTCATCCCCTATCACTCCTTAGCAACTGCAGCCAGTGAAAGTATCACTATAAACCAGCCTCAAGTCCTAGGAGATTTTGATGGGACAGAGGAAGGAGACTATAACTTAAAGGACAGAAAGGATGAAGCACAAATGAGGGCAGGTCTTGACAGCAATTCCACAGCCGAGATGAAAGTACAAAGAACCTTGAAGAGGAAAGGAAGGGGCAGGTTATTACAGTCAGAGCAGAGATTCCGGGTCCAGTGAAGCAATGGCAAGTAAATGAAGAATGGGCTGAAGATGTGCAATTGGTAACCATCATGAATTTCAATTAATAATGAAGCACTTAACCTCAAAATAATGTAGTTTTTATTAATCAGCACAAATCATTTCTATGCATGTGGATTCAAAATACATCATTAATGCTATGTTCTTTCCCCCCCCTTTGTCTGTAGGTGCTGTCCCATTATTCCAACCACCAGTTGCATTTCCCATTTCATTTTCTTGACCCACATTAAAATTAGGCAAGTATGAAATTAAAACTCCAAACATTTTCAAAAGCTATTTCACATTCAGAGATTTATATCCCTTGCAAAATGGGATTTTGACTTTGACGTTGGTCTGGGACACATTAGATCCCTAAGCATATTTCAGTACAGAGATGGAACAGTTAGAGTAGTGGGGGAGGGAGAGTAAATTTTTTAAGTATCTGAAAGTCCTTTGTGACTAACTTCTTCTGGTTATTTATGTATAGAGCAGTTGACAAATTCTAAATAGGTTCTTTCCAAGGAAAGCAAAATGGACTTGGTAGCATTTAACTTATATGATGACATACAGGTAGAGGATAAAAGATACCTCTAAGATGCTGTCCCTACTCTGAATCTGATGCAAGAAATGCCGTTGAAGGTCATGGAATGCCCTCTAAACCCAATGACAACATGAAAGGCATGGAAAGAGACAGTCCATGTGCAGGTGCAGGCAATCTCCAGGTTGCTCTGAAGTCCCCGATGGAGGGAGTGTTTTATTATTACTTAGAATATAAAATGCCACCTTGATTAATAATCAGTGAAAATAAATGCCTAGAAAGACCTTTTATAAAGAATGAAAATTTACAAAGAGCTTGTGGTTTAGCAATAAAAATGCTCTACTTAATACAAATGAGGCAGGGCCCCTACACCAAAGAGCTTTTAATTAAGCTGAGAAGAAAACTAACACATGATAAATCAAAGAAGCCCTTTTTCATACTCACATACCAAATCAAATTAACCAGGAAAAGTGTTTGCTTGAATCCTGTATATTTAGAAGTGAGAATTTGTAGGTAGGCAGAGCTGGACTGGGTCCCAGCGGTGGCAGGCTAACATACTTAGCCTTCCTCGACATAAATTTGGGAAAATTAGAGTACTTCCTGCAAAGGGCTTGTTATGAGATCTAGCTGAGAAAATGCAGAGGCCCTGGGGCACAGGACACAGTTACTGAGTATTGGTAAGAAGCGTCTGTCTTTAGGGCAGTCAACATAAGATCAAATTCTGCAGCTGCACAGGTACGTCCAGCCCTTACCCCTTCTAACTCCTTTAAGAAGAAGTCAGTCTATCAACAAAAAGGTGACGCAAAATGTATCCCCTCTATTCGTGCCCCTCACATGGTAGCCACCATCTCAGATTCTTCTCCCTCTTGTTCAGACAGATGGTGGCCTCTAACTTACAATATGCTCAGGAAAGGCGGAATCTCGCTTGCACCCCTAAATTCATCCTGTTGGTGTGCAACTGGTGGTTGGAATAATGGGGCACACCAATGGGTCCTCCTTCCACTAGGTCCTCCCTCTCAATCTACCATCATTTCCATTAACTTCCCATAGATACATGGACAAACCAAAATCATTGCCTGCACACGGCAACCTACGAGCTATGATGATCTCTTCCTTCCCCGACTACAGTCTTCAGTGGGGTAGCCCTCACAGCAGCCCTCTCCCTCGGTCAGGAATTCCTAGTCCAGTTTCCTCCATGTTCATCACGGGCTCCTCCACACCAGGTCCTGCTACAGGCTTTTCCCCTTCACTTCGCTCCTTCCCATCCTGTCATCAGATGAGTGATCACATCGTCAACCCTCCACTGTGCACGCCCTTGACCACACCGCCTGAATAGAAGCCCGGATAGAGATTGCTATGGGTATTCAGCTCGCCCTGACCGTTCTTGCAGCAACGTCTCCCAGCCCCTGGCACGCGCCCCTGGTGAGGGCTCAGCCTACGCTCGCTTCAGTTGTTGTTCGATCCGTGCCACCTCGCTGGCTTCTCCATCACTGTCAAGTGCGGCTTCCCTTGCCGGTGTTTCTGCTCCATTTACTCCGTGAGAACGGGGCCCCTGAGCCATTTGTCAGCACCAGGAGCCTTTCCTCCGGCTGCAGGAGGAACTGCCTGGCCTGGTCTCCTGGACTTTTTCAAATGAACTGCAACCTTGTCTGAATTTTCATGTCATTTCTATCATGTCATTTCTAATGATACTGTGAGAGCTATAAAACAATCTCTGCATAGTCCAGTTCTACCTACGAATTTTTGAATTTTCTGAAAATGTTGATTGGATGGGATATGGTTTGCTATTGAATATGAATTAACTGTGCATTGATTTACAATGTCTTCAAATCTGCAACATTGTAGAACATTTTTATGCCCCCCCCCCAAAAAAAGGTGATGCAGGTCCACTAATACAATAAAGGCTTCCATTTTGGTAGTAACAGGAGCCTGCATTCTTCTCTGCACAGACATAGCTGGGCAATCAAGGAGTTGCCCTCCTTTGCTGCAAGGGACCATCTTTATAAAAAAGCAAAATACACATGAAGCCCAGCTGGAGAGGCGATGCTCTGGTCTATACCACAAACTAGACAAGGGCCTGGCCCCTTAACACTTCAGAGTAATGTGTTCATAAATGTCTGACTAATTGATATTACCACTGATTTCACTGCGTTTCCTTAAAAATCAATGTAGTTGTTTATTGCAGAGCATATCGCAAAAATGAATGCTGTCTTTTGCAAAGCATGTCCTCTGGCTCTTTGTTAGATGTGATGGGAAAATACAAATACCAAATTACTTATTTTCAAATATCACCCTTTATTCTTAAAACAAAATGTGAAGCCCAATTTTTGTAGCTCTATTTGTTCTACTAAAATGAAGAGTTTTTTTGGTAAAGAAAAATCTTATCCTATTAGTTTCAATAAAGCTCAAAGTAGAGGCATTTTTAGTGGAAAAAAATTACACAGAAATAATTGATAGCTTTATGACATTTACATATTGAAATAAAACTATATTATAATCAACTCACACTTTCTTGGCATCATATATTAAGACATCTAGAAATATAAATTTGAGCTTAGGCATATTTTAAAATGATTTCTTCAAATTGGGATGAAACTAGGCATCTTCCCAGTATTGTACGCTAATACAGCTGTCAAACTTCACTAGATGCGATTTGTTAAGCAAAGTATTTTGAAGGATTTTTTTCAACTTTAAAAATTTGAGTCTACCAGTTTAAAAAAATATATGCTGTGTGATTCCGCTTTTATTAGGCATCTGGAAAAGCCAAATTCATAGAAATATAAAGTAGAATGGCGGTTGCCAGGGCCAGGGGGAAGGAAAATGGGAAGCTGTTGTTTCGTGGGTCTACAGCAGCGGTTCTCAACCTGTGGGTCGCGACCTCCTTGGGGGTCGAACAACCCTTTCACAGGGGTCGCCTAAGACCATCGGAAAACACATATATAATTACATATAGTTTTTGTGATGAATCACTATGCTTTAATTATGTTCAATTTGTAACAATGAAAATACATCCTGCATATCAGATATTTGCATTACGATTCATAACAGTAGCAAAATTACAGTGATGAAGTAGCAACGAAAATAATTTTATGGTTGGGGGTCACCACAACATGAGGAGCTGTATGAAAGGGTCACGGCATCAGGAAGGTTGAGAACCACTGGTCTAGAGCTTCAGTTTTGCAGGATTGAAAGTCCTAGGAGCTGCTGAAAACATTGTCAAAACACTTAACGCTACCGAACTCTAAACTTAAAAATACTAGTTAAAGTGGGAAACTTCGTTATGTGTTTTTTACCACAATTAAAAGTGGTTTGTAAAAGGATAAAAGGAAAACAATACAAAATAAACCAAAACCATCCCATAATAGTAATTACATTTAATTTCCACACTGTAATTATATTTAAATTTATGTTATTTGAGTACATAAGATAGAGTGTGCTAAAATAAACTGAAATGAGGATAAATTCTGGTCAATTTGAAGGGGAACATTTTGTTTTGTTTTAATTGTAAAGTAGATCCCTAGTTGTGCTGAAATGGGAAGTCACTTTATTTGACTCTTTCTACAATAGGAAAGAAACGAGGTGTCTTCAACAAGATGAAAAAAATTATCTTTTTAAAATCCTCACCCAAGGATATGTTTGATTGATTTTTTAGAGAGAGAGAGAGAGAGAAAAGAAGGGAGGGAGAGGAGGAGGAGAAGGAGGAGAAGAAAGAGAGAGAGAGAGAAAGAGAAACATCAATGTGAGAGAGAAACATCAATTCATTGCCTCTTTTTGCGCCCCAACTGGGGATCAAACCTGAAACCTTTTCATGCATGGGACTGCCAGGGTGGAAAATTACCTTTTTAAAAAAGAAGTTTGAATCTGGTAAATAGTACAAGTGCATGTCCCCTGGTAAAATGGGCAGGAAGATGGTCCAAGTAAGCACATTAGCTTTATAGACATCACCCACGGCATCAAAAGCTCTGTTAAACTATACTTCTTTTACCTACTTGAAATCAAAATACTAATACAAAGAGAGCAAAACAAAGAGATATAAATTTGCAAAACTAGAGAGATACATTGAGTTTAGAAAACAGCCTATAACAGCAATTCTATTTTTATATTTTCTTAATAATGACTTGAGACGGTATAGTTTTCTGCACGGGAGGAAAAAATATTGTGGTTGACTTCATCTGTAGCCCCTTCAATTGGCTCCTTCCAGCTGGCATTCTGCAGTGTATCAGAGGAAATATAGGAGCCTGCTGAGCCACTGAGACACAAAATTCTCTTGGGAAGCAAGTCATTTCACACTGTGAAGGCCATACAGGTAGAAGATCTGCCACGTATTGAGCATTTTTACGTCTGCAAGGTACTTTACATATATTGTGTGCCATGTAGTATTAACACTTCCATGAATTAGGTAGCAACATGCTTCATTTTATAAGAGGAACCCGAGGGGGAGGGACAACTGATAAACAGCAGAGCATGAACTCTAAACCCACGGTCCTAACTCGATGGCCAGCCATAGCGCTCCATATGCTCAAGCCCCATTTTCCTGGGTCTGTGAGGTCTTCTTCCCCGAATCTCATTTCGTTATTTGCATTATCTCACCCGCAAATATAGCCCCATGCGCCCCAACACTACCTATGTACAGGCTTACTCATTCTTAGATAAATAGAACATGATTTATAAAAAAAAAAACCAAAAAAAAACACTGTTAAAACTATCTAGATTCAATAAACCCATAGAAATGGCCTTTCGTTTTCTTATAGAGAAAAGCAATTGGTCCACATGAATGCTGAGAGACAAGGCTCTGAGTGAATCAATGACAAAAATGAAACCAAAAGCCTTTCACGGCCACACTCTCACCTGCCCAGCCCACTGTGTTCCTTTCTGTTCAGTCATTGTTCACTGTGGTTGGGCATGTCCATAGTTCTTCCTCTTTATGACCGGAAGTATGACAATTATGTCTGATGAGCAAACATTTTAGGAAAATTGTATTTATGTAAGCAAAACCCTGTGAGTAAGCATTGAGTCTATCTGGTCAATTACAACCGCCACGTGTGATTTCTAACGATAATTAGCATGGCTGCTTCTGCCATTTTTGGAGACAACTTACATAGCAATTTCACTCAATTTTCTATTTCTGTCAGCTTCTAAGCTGCTACTTGATTTAACCTTAGCGCATTATCCTATGTTAAATGTTGGTAATTCCAACACCTGTTTTCCATCTTACTGTAAAACTAATAATCCAGCCACTTCTCATGACAGTACATAATTCAGTAGAGTTTCCAAAAGTGAAAGGATACTGGTTGGTTGTTGTTGTTATTTTTTTCAGCTTCTTACCAATCTAAATGCCATACAAGTGGCATATAGCAATGCTTCATAGTCACATGGGGATTGTTAGGCAAGAAAATGCAAATGAATGAAAGCCATGGTTACCAGAGACCCGGCATGCTGTCCCTGGGAATATAGAATGTTTTCACCTGCAAAATGCTTAGCTTGTCTCTCCCCATTGCTTCTCAGCATGCATATGTCTTCTCACTAAATTAGGGATTGCTACATGACATTGTGATGTTTTATACAATGACTATCAAGCTCTGCCCTACAAATAACTGAATTTCAGCTTCAGCGAGCCAAATCCAAACACAGAGGCACAAAGACTGCGCCCAAGTTTTGGAGCTTTCGGAGAAAAACATCCTGACTTCTTTCTCTATCTCTGTCCAGCATTTGATGTCCTCACACGGCCAGGCCAAATCCCTTTGCTTTTGTGCCTGACCTAAAGCCATTTAAAACTACAGGCAAGGACATGGATTGCCATGGAGCTTCCTTTAATGTAGCAAAAATTGCTTATCCTGGAGGGTTGTCATGCTCACACAGGTCAGCTACATGCTCAGTTGGCCACCTTTCCTAGCCCCTGAGAACAGAGTAAAAAATTGGTATCTGATGCTAAGAATTACAGAAATCCCAGAAAGTGTTTTCATCTTTTACTCAAAGTTCTATACCTACTTATCCTTTACTAAAAAGACAACAAAAAAAGTGCAAAACACATATGCTAATGTGGCACATGCAATGCCAGTCATCATCCTAAACAAACATAAATGAGTCTTTATAGAAAGGAATCTCTACTAATGCATGCTTCCTAGGGTGTAGGTTTAAGAAAAAAGAGTTTATGATGTATGTATCTAGTTCTTTGCTTCCTTCCCTGGTTTTATTGCAGCTATGCTACATGAAAAATTAGAGAGAGGAAGAAAAAAGTGTTTCCCAAATTACTATTGGCCATTTGCTCATTTATATAGCTCTATTCCTCCCCATATTGTCTTCTCAATGAAATGATCACATTCTCATTTAGACAACACTGCATCTACAATTAAAAAGTTAATTACAGAACTCGCCATTAAGAAAATGTAGGATGGATGTGTGTTAACCTCAGAAATACCCGAGTGGGCCTTGAGCTGGGACTTAAGGAGGCCATCTGGGAAATAATGGCTGGGAAGAAGGGGCAGTTCCAGGGACATAGACTGTCTGACCATAGCCTCAGGCTACAACACTGCTCAGCATCTGTCACATAATGAATGGCCCATTTAAAATTTTGAAGCTGCTAATTTGTGGAAGAACTCACAATCCTACATTTAGAACCATTTCTGAGAAAACGTGGTGCAAGTGCTCTAGTTACTGGCTTATCCACCACATGCCATGCAGAGCCCTTCGAGTGGAAACCGAAGGCAATGAGCAGCAACAGTGGGTTGTGGAGGCCTGTGAATCAAAACAACCTCACTATGAGACTGTTGGAAACAGGAGACGGTGGAAACACAGAAAATAATAGAAGCAGAGGACCTGTTAGATTAATATCATATTAAAGGCAACATTGAGGAACTCTTAGAGAATGCACATTGTCCCAAATATTTTATTTTTTTAAAAAATTTTATCGTTTTCAGAGAGGAAGAGAGAGATAGAAATATCAATGATGAGAGAGAATCATTGATTGGCTGCCTCCTGCACACTCCCTGCTGGGGATTGAGTCTTCAACCCAGGCAGGTACCCTGACCAAGAATCAAACCATGACCTCCTGGTTCATAGGCCAGTGCTCAACCACTGACCCACATCAGCCAGGGCCGAAGACTTGTTTGACACTTGCCAAGGCCCAAATGATTCATCATCACAGGAAATGTTGCCGTTTCCCAAGCGTGGTGATGATCTGAATGGCCCTTTGCTGACACAGAGAGCACAGGGAAGCAGCCAGGAGTTGGAGAAGAGGTCATTCCTCTCCACAAAGATCAGATGTTAAGTAATCTATCATTACTTAATTTTTTATTGTCCATATGTCTGAGTGAAATCCTACACTCTGGTAAGGGAGAAGATGAGATAGAAAGATCTAAAATGAATGTTTCCTGAGAGGAGAAAAATGACCTAAAATGTTCTTTCCAGTTGGTATTACTAGCCTCCCGTGTAGATGGGGCTATAACTCAGTGTCATATAAAATCTAATTCCTGATTTCGCCTGAGGAGTTTAGCGTTGCCATCTGGGGTAAATATGTTTTATCTGTTTTCCATAAGATGTCTCTTAGGCATGCATATATGAAGCAATTAAGTAAAAAATAATTAGTTCAACTTGAGTCCAAATATGGTTTCACTAAATTGAACCATTTATTTAGAAGGAAAACTGACCTAAATAATTCTACCATATTTTATTTCAGCCTCTCTACCCTTTTTCTACATTAAATGCTAGTTGTCCCGCTACAAAGCCTTACTATATCCAAGAGGTTTTCTTTTTTTCTGAAACTATTGTGTCATTTTCGTCTTGTATTCTGAGATTTCTCCAAAGTGAAAACTGAACAATGATGAATTATGGGAAAAAAAAACACTTTTTCCTTCCAAAGTATTCCCATCTGGTCCTTGCTTAAATAGCTCTTGCTGTCACTTATGCCTACAGAAATTAACAACAAAGAATGATAATAGACAGCAACTTCAATATCATTTCAGTTCCTAAAGACTTGCCATTTTCACACGGGCTTCCCCACTGGGCAAAACTGCCCAACATCAGAGGAATTACTATCAGCCCATATCGCTTCCTGAAGTGATTGTTTGGTGAAATGAGAAATCATTTTCATTCCTGCAGCTACTGTTTCTCGCTGTCTTCCTTTCATTTGCTTTCAGCATGAGTGAGAAATTTATTTCTGACAGTTTGTTATTAAATGAGAAGCAAGTCACATTGGATTGTAAAATATTGAAATCTTTATGTGTATAGTTACTGAGAGACTCCTCTCCCACCAACATGTAGACCAGCCCAGCTGCTGTGGCTCAGTGGTTGAGCATCAACCAATGCACCAAGAGGTCACTGGTTCTATCTCCTGTCAGGGCACATGACTGGGTTCAATCCTCAGTGGCCGGGGGGAAGGGGGGAGGCAGGGCGTGCAGGAGGCAGCTGATCCATGATTCTCATCATTGATGTTTCTATCTCTCCATCTTCCTTCTTCTCTCTAACATCAATAAAAACCCATTTAAAATATATATGTATACATGTAGTCTAAATCTTTACAGAATTCCTGCTCAATATCTTTCATTGTTGCACCAACATTTCATGATACTGAAATGAGATAAAAAGCAGGTGATCCAAACAGCGGGCATGTAGGAGCTTCAGGTACAAAGGAACCAGGATTCAGACCTGCGTTTTTGTGAAGGAGGAAATCGGTCACATCAGAACTCCCTGGACTGCTCTCAACTGTCCTTAGTTAATAGGGCCCTGGCGTTTCCCTGAAATTGGCTAAATCCTAGACAAGCCCTTCTAGACTCTAGGCCCTAAATTACCTTCTCTTTGAGCTTTTACTTTAGAAAACTTGTAAATTCTTTCTCAGTCCCTTTAAGATGTAAACATTTTAAAAGCCCCTTGTCACAGTCTAGAAAGAGTTTACTGATGAAGCCACAGTGGGGTGTTTCTGGGAAGCATGGCATCGGGTGGTAAGGAAGGGAGTACAGAATTCTCTGCTGGTAGCTATTTCTTTCCCCTCCATGATCATTTTAATTATGAGCATTCTCCTGACTGTTTATCTCTCTTCTCACTAATAAAATGATAATAATAATATCAATGATAATAGCAGTAGCATCTTTGGTGCTTGTTATGTGCTGCACATTTAAAGTTCCGAATATTCTTTTCCCCATTTCACAGAGGAAACGGAGGGGTGGTGTAAGTCTCCAGGCCAATGTCATGCAGCAAATACTTGATAAGAGCAGGTTTCAGACTGGCATTCTGACTCCACAGACCATTCTCTGGGCAGAGACCTAAGTGCTCATCAACTATCACAAGTATCCCCTTGTCATCCCCAAACTATGTTGCTGGGAAAACGAGGACAGGGTCAAATAAATGCCTTTCTTACCAATGAACAAAATATGTAAAAGATCTATAAGCGGAAAACTACCAAACTCTGATGAATTAAATCAACAAAGAACTAAATAAATGGAGAGATAGCCCATGTTCATGGTAGGAAGACTTAATATGGTCATGAAGTCATTTCTTTCCAAACTGTTCTATATGTCCAATGCAATCCCAATCAAAATTGCAGACCGCTATATTTTTTGTTATATTGACAAGCTGATTCAAAGTTTATATGGAGAGACAAAATACACAGAATAGCCAACACAATATTAGAGAAGAACAAAGAGGAGGGATGCTACCAGACCCCAAGACTTACTATAAAGCCACAGTAATCAAGACACTGGTATTAGTGAAAGAAGGAAAAGTAGATCAGGATAGAAAGCTCATAGACACCCACAAATATAGTCAACTGAGAAGCGGAGAGGAAAATAGCTATTGGTATAGAATTCTCTAGCCAGCAGAACAAACTTTTAAGAATGAGGATGACACCTGAAACTAATATAAAATATTTCTATCCTATCTAATACAGTGGGGCCTTGACTTACAAGTGTCCTGACTAATGAGTTTTTCAAGATACGAGCCGTCTCTCGGCCGATTTTTTGCTTTGAGTTGCGAGCTAAAATTCAGGTTACAAGCCAGCTTCAGATACCCCACCGCTATTTGGCACAGCGAACGTCACAGTGAATGCCACAACATCAGCCCAGCATCACGTGTCTCACTCGTTCACTTTAAGATTTGATATACGAGTAATTTGAGTTACGAGCTCCATCACGGAACAAACTAAACTCGTAAGTCAAGGCCCCACTGTAAAAGACAAAAAGGGTAATTAACCGTACCTCCCCTACGCTTCCCATTGGCTAATCAGCGAGATATGCAAATTAACTGCCAACAAAGATGGCGGCCGGCAGCCATGGAGCTGAAGCGAGCAGGAGGTTTGCTTGCTCCAGTGATGGAGGAAGCCAAGGTTCCCCGCCTGTCGTGGCCTGCTCTAAGCTCCAAAAGCAACAAAGTTTTAATTATAGAAGCTAAACAAACCCCAGATACCTGCTTTCAGCCAGCCATGGCCTCAGAGCTGGGAGCGCCAGTGATGGCAACAGAGTTTCAATTATAGAAGGTAAATAAATCCCAGAATAAAAAGAAAAAAAAGAGAAAAAGGAGAGGCTGGGAGCTTCAGTCACAGGCCAGCCTGAAAATGGCCCTCAGCCCCTCACCCAGACTAGCCAGGAACCCCAATGGGGACCCCCACCCTGAAGGGGTGTGACCAGCTGCAAACAGCCATCAGCCCCTCACCCAGGCTAGCCAGGCACCTAAGCGGGACCCCCACCCTGATCCGGGACACCCTTCAGGGCAAACCAGCTGGCCCCCACCCGTGCACCAGGCCTCTATCCTATATAGTAAAAGGGTAATATGTAAACTGACCCTAACAGCAGAAAGACTGGGAATGACTGGTCACTATGACACACACTGACCACCAGAGGGCAGACGCTCAATGCAGGAGCTGCCCTCTGGTGGTCAGTGGACTCCCACATGGGGGAGCTGTGCTCAGCCACAAGCCAGGCTGATGGCTGCCAGTACAGCAGTGGTGGTGGGAGCCTCTCCTGCCTCCTCAGCAGCGCTAAGGATGTCCGACTGCAGCTTAGGTCTGCTCCCCGCTGGCAAGTGGACATCCCCCAAGGGCTGCCGGGCTGCCAGAGGGATGTTTGATTGCCAGCTTCGGCCCAATCCCCAGGGGAGCAGGCCTAAACCAGCAGGTGGTCATCCCTCAAGGGGTCCCAGACTGCGAGAGGGCACAGGCCGGGCTGAGGGACCCCCACCCCCCCCAAGTGCACAAATTTTTGTGCACCGAGCCTCTAGTTTAATATAAAATAATATTGAATGTCACATAATCAACACTAATAAAAGAGAAAAATGGTAATTGGCGTACGAGCTACCCTTTTCATTGGCTAATCAGGGCTATATGCAAATTAACTGCCAACTGAGATGGCAGTTAACTGCCAACAAGATGGCAGTTAATTTGCATATGGGGCCGCCTTTGGGGCCGCCTTTGCCCTGCCCCCCAGCCATGATCGGAGAATCAGGTGCCTTTTCCGCCCTGGCCAGTGATAGCAGGAAGTAGGGGTGGAGCCAGCGATGGGAGCTGGGCACGGTCAAAGCTGGCAGTCCTAGGAGCTAGGGGTCCCTTGCCTGGGCCTAAAACGAAGCCCATGATCGTGGGGCCGCTGCAGCTGCGGGTCCCCGCTGCCCGGGCTGAACGCCTAGGCCAGAGGCATCAGGCCTGGGCAAGGGGCCGATCCTGCGATTGGAGGGTGATAGGGGTCAACGCCTGAGGGCTCCCAGTATGTGAGAGGGGGCAGGCTGGGCTGAGGGACACTCCCCCCCCACACACATCCAGTGCACGGGGATCAGCGGAGCCGCGAGGCCTCCCGGCACCGGCATCAGTGTGACAGGGGGCAGTGCCCAAACCCCCTGAGCCCCCTGATCGCCCTGCGGCTCTGTGTGCGACAGGGGGCGGGGCCACAACCTCCCTATCCTCCCTGCTCTGTTCGGGACAGGGGAAGGCGCCCCAACCCCCTGATCAGCCCTGCTCTGTGCCTGATAGGGGGGAGCTGCCCAAACCCCTGATTGCTCTGAGGCTCTGTGTGTGACAGGGTGCAGTGCCCCAACCCCCTGATCGGCCCTGCTCTGTGTGTGACAGGGTGTGGTGCCCCAACCCCCTCCCCCCCCGCCCCCCCCCAACGGGTCCTGCTCTGTGTGTGACGGGGTAGAGCCATAACCTCCCCTTCGGCCCTGCCCTGAGTGTGAGAGTGGCGGCGCCCCAACCCCTCTGATGGGCTCTGCTCTGTGAGTGACAGGGGCCAGCGCCCCAACCCCCTGATTGGCCCTGCTCTGTGCGTGACAGGGGGTTGCGCCGCAACCTCCCCATCGACCCTGCCTTGAGTGTGACAGGGGGCGGTGCCCCAATCCCCCAATAGGCCCTACCCTGAGTGTGACTGAGGGTGGCATCGCAACCTCCTGATCCTCCCTGCTCTGTGCATGACATGGGGCGGTGCCCCAACTCCCCAATTGGCCCTGCTCTGAGCCCGACCAGGGGCTGCACCTAGGGATTGGGCCTGCCCTCTGCCACCCGGGAGCAGGCCTAAGCCAGCAGGTCGTTATCTCCCGAGGGTTCCCAGACTGGGAGAGGGCACAGGCCGGGCTGAGGGACCCCCCCTCCCTCCCCGCGTGCACAAATTTTTGTGCACCGGGCCTCTAGTCTATAATAAAAGCATAATATGCTAAATAGACTGGACAGCTGAACAACTTTCCAGACGGCCTTCTGGATGAAGCTGGGGCTGCGAGAGCTGAGCCCCTTGCACTAATTTCATGCATCGGGCCTCTAGTAAACATAATAATCATAATAAAACAGTGAGGGTAAAATAAAGAAGGACATTTTCAGACTTTCAAAAACTATACAGCATTCTTACTAAATGAAATTTTAAAGAATAAGATGGAAGGAATATATCTCTGATAGAAATATAAAGATGCAAGAACAAATAATGAATAAAGATAATGGTAACTATGCTGATCGAGAGTCAGCAAACATTGACTAAGGGTAGCTTCTCCTCAACATTTAGAAACTGGTCACAGGGATAGAAGGGGTTGGGGTATGTTGTACTACATCTATGTTCACTACTTGGCTTCACCCAAAGGAGAAGTTTTTCATAACCTCGTGATAAGAGGTAATTTTACAACTTGGAGAAAGGTGTCCATTAAAGTTAGGTTCCTAACTTGCCACAGAAATAAGAGGGGATGATTTCACCCTCAGATGCTATGTCTTTCTTTGGGTAGTATATTCTCACACCATTCTTTTGTCATTATTAAAGAATATTGTCCTCAGAGCACATCCTACTTTCAAACTTTTAATATACTAGCTACCTCCAATTTTATTTTAAAAGTAGACTTGTTTTCTGAAATGGAAAACACAATCCATTTTTAAAATGTAATCGTTTCAGTTTCTAGCCCAGGTGACCCAAATACCTGGATTGTGTATTTAAATAGAAAGGGCTCCCTGTGCATGTGCAGCCATTTTAGACAGGCACAAATGTGCCAGACTTTTAGATACATTTTTAAGGAGAAAGATTAAAATCACTTCAGATGTTATCTATTCTACTAAAGAAGTCAGCTTTTAAAAGGAAAAATAATGATGAAAAATAAATTTATTTCTTAAAAAATAAAAGTCAATGTTTTTGTTCAGTATAACAAGGCTTAAAAAAATGAAGCAAGTGAAAAACTAACCCAGGTTTTCAATTTTCAGAAAGCAAACAAGAAGGTAGCTAGCTATTAATATAACAGGGAAGGGATCCAGGTGAGCCCTGGGGAGCCAATTAGTTTAGTACCACCAACTAGATTTTCCTATGGGGACCATGAACACAACAGGTGACATGTTTCTATAAGAACAGATGTATGTGTGTATATGTGTATATGGACGCCCACATCCATGCCTACGAAGACAAGTGAATCCCTGCTCTTGTTGTTTGTGATAGTTTCAAAGTTGAAATGTGGAAGATCTGATTGTCAAATTCTGTTACTTTCCCTTTTTTTTGGCCTGTTTCAGCTTCAAGGCTGAACAGAAAATGAAAACACTGCTTTCTTAAGAAACACTATTAATGGGATGATTATAAAATAGAACAATCAAGCTCAACCATTAGAGTTGGTCGATACACATGTGCATTGATTCTCAGTGCTGATGAAATACAGTTCACTTAACAATGGCAGATGTTTGTAAGAGTCAGAGAGAAATAAGAAAGACATCTGTTGTCAGTGTGATTTTACAGCTACATGCCCGCCTCCATGTAAACAGCCAGAGGAGCCATTCTGCTACTCCTCTCCCCAGCCTTTCACCTTTCACTTTTCACCAGAAAAATTACCTTTTTTGTGGGGAGATATCATTGGATTTCTTGTGCTCCAGAGTCCCAGCAGAAAAAAATATACATATTTTTGAAAGCCACTATTGTATTCTGTTAGGTCCATCATTTGCAATTCTAAAAGAACCCCAAAGTTCTATTTAAGAAGAAAATTAGATTTAGAACTTGGCAGTTGCTCAATTGTCCTTATTTCTAATACAAAGGGGAAAATTTATGCAAGATTCAAATCAGGAGAAGGGTATGGAGGTGACCACCAGTACCTTTTTCCTGTGCTACAAGAGGCAAGAGCAGCACAAGAATATGCCCAAGCCACTCACTGAAACGAAGTCTTGACACAGAAATCAAAGACCTGATGATATTTCCCACTTATGGTACACTTTTCCCTCCTTATAACTAAGGACAATCAAGAAATTAAGTATTTTAACCAGTGTGTTTCATGATTAGAATAAAAGTTGTGTGTGTGTGTGTTATATTTAGCCTTGTACACATTCACAATATTGCTTTTGCACAACGGGGCTGTAAATCAGAAAACACCCCGAGTGCTGTGAGAAGTGTGTAATCCACTGCAAAGACCCAGGCTAATAGAATGGCCACATATCTTCGCCAGGGTTCCCTGGAATGTGGAGCCCGAGGCAAGGATTAAAGTGCTTGATGCTTTACTTGGGAGATGCCAAACACGGCAGCAGCATGATAAAAAGGGAACGTGGCAGAAAGCTATAAACCCGTGTGAAGGGCGTCTTCATGCACTGCCCACCTCTTCTCCTCAAGCCACAGAGAGAGACAGAGAAGGCACAGCATGATCAACAGGACTGGCCACTGAGGACACGAGTCCTCTCTAGGGCATGAGTCCTCTCTAGGACACGAGTGTTCTCTGCAACAAAAGTCCTCTCTGGGCCAGATGCAAAGGAAAGCTGTGCCATGAAGCAGTTGATACAAGGCAGGGAGGTGAAGGAGTTTTATTTGAATGCTCTCTCCTGGTTTTCTTCCCAATGGGGAGGTAACCCATGTACTCTGGACCTGTGATTCGGCAGCCCCTTCAGCAGCTGGTTAGAATGCCAATGCCTACACCCCGGTAGCCTGGTGTTTCACCAAGTCCTGAAGTGATCGGAGGAGCCAGAAATTCTGGGTATGTGTCTGGTTAGCTTGGCAGGCCAACCCAGTTGCATAGTCTAGTCCAGCCGTGGGCAAACTACGGCCCGTTTGAAATGAATAAAACTAAAAAAAAAAGACCGTACCCTTTTATGTAATGATGTTTACTTTGAATTTATATTAGTTCATACAAACACTCCATCCATGCTTTTGTTCCGGCCCTCCGGTCCAGTTTAAGAACCCATTGTGGCCCTCGAGTCAAAAAGTTTGTCCACCCCTGGTCTAGTCCCATGGTCGGCAAACCACGGCTCGCGAGCCACATGCGGCTCTTTGGCCCCTTGAGTGTGGCTCTTCCACAAAATACCACTTGCGGGTGCGCATGTACAGTGCAATTGAAACTTCATGGCCCATGCGCAGAAGTCGGTATTTTGTGGAAGAGCCACACTCAAGAGGCCAAAGAGCCACATGTGGCTCGCAAGCCGCAGTTTGCCGAGCCGCAGTTTGCCGACCACTGGTCTAGTCAAATAGAAGGGTCTAGCGCTTCCAGAGTAAGCGACTGACCAACAGACTGACCCTCCGTCTTGGGCACAGGACTGAGCGGACCTTACCTTCTGTCCAAAGAAGACGTGACTGAGGTGAGAAAGCAGCCGAAGGTCCCGGTAGGGGCAGTACCTCGGAGATCTGAGGAAGAGCATAATGTTTCCACGTGTGGTGTGTAAAGTAAGAGGTTAGAATAGAATACAGAAGCAAGAAACATACAAGGGAACGTGCCCAGACAGAGGAATCGTTTTGTGGCAATAGGGCTGGTTTCTTAGACGGCCTAGGTACCAGATTATTCCAGGTCACTCCAATTCTCAGGCAATCTGACATCATAGAGCTAAAAGTGGCCACACCATCCATGACAGACGGTCAAAGCCACACAAAAATGAATCAAAGCAGCATCTGTGTTTCAGGAGATAAAGCCGCCATGGGAGTCACATGCCATCGATTCCACATCAGACTGAAGGCAAACAGGGCAAAGGCTGGTGCGTCCAGACTCACTCCCTCTGTGATGCTCAGTGAGCCCCAGACGCCAGCACGGGCCTTCTGAACAATTCCCGCTGAACATCGTAGCTGCCACGGCTAATATTAAACAAGACGGCGACCTCAGTGAGGTCTGAGAGGAACGCCAGAACAGAAGATAAATGCTGTTCCCAACTGAGGGAGCTTTCCCCAGTGCCCGGAGGACACCCTGACGTGGTGCTGCTGCCCGGGTAACCGCTGCTTTGGGTTGGTTTCTGTTCCATGCCCCCGCGTTGAAAAAAGAAAGGGTGTTTTCAGGGGCAAATTACCCTCTGGTTAGTGCTACATTGACCCAATAGAGGGTATTTTTCAGTCAAAACTCTCATGTAGTTATGACGAGGAAATGAGAGGTGGGCTGGCAGAGTCTAGCCCAGTGATGGCGAACCTTTTGAGCTCGGCGTGTCAGCATTTTGAAAAACCCTAACTTAACTCTGGTGCCGTGTCGCTTATAGAAATTTTTTGATGTTTGCAACCATAGTAAAACAAAGATTTATATTTCTGATATTTATTTTATATATTGAAATGCCATTTAACAAAGAAAAATCAACCAAAAAAATGAGTTCGCGTGTCAGAGGTTCGCCCTCACTGGACTAGGTCAATGGACTTTGCATGAAAGAAGAATTATAGGTCAGTGTGTTCCTTAGACAAGCTGAGTCCTTACTTAAAATGCTGACACCAGAGCCCATCAAAGCTCTCTTAAGCCATGTTTATGTGGGGTAGGGACTAGACAACTTCATGTTTAATAAAAAAACAAGGTGATTCCAAAATAAAGGTTATTAAGCACAGACAGAGTCATCTCCAAGGATCAAAAAAATCTCCTTAGTGCCCATAAACACTTTGAGCATTTAGGAAACGTCACCTGCTGCCTCAGGTTCCCACCTAATGGGAAAGGTGCTAAGGCTTCCAGCCGAGATGTCCATCATAGATCTAAGGAGACAGGAGGACTCCAGTGCAGTTAATTAGCAACCAAGGCCCACGATCCCCCACAATGAAAGATTTCTGAGCAGCTCCGACTGGGTCGCCCAGCACTAAGAACTCAGTTGGAAACATTGAAGACCAGGCTAATGGAACGTAAAGTCACCGCAAGTTTGCAAGTCTGCGTAGCTTGTCAAAAGGTGAGAAACACTCACCCGGCAAGTGCTGCTCCATGGTTGAGCATCGACTTAAGAACCAGGAGGTTATAGTTCGATTCTCGGTCAGGGAGAAGGACAAAGAAATCTTCTGGTCTGAATTATACAACAAAATATTACATACAAGGCTACTATATCGCAAATTATGAGTGTGACTTGGACTTTATGTCATAAAGCTAGTTCTTTGGTTCATTTAGGTATGTATAAACATCAATTATATATCTTAAAATTTCATATTGGTCTCCATAATTTCCTTATTCCACCCAGACGTGATGAGCAATCGTGCAGTTTGAAATGTACATATGCCTGAGAGAATCGTTTTGTGTCTGTATTCATTTTAAGTCACGGTGCACTTTTTATCAACCATAGCAGCTAAAATCGGAAACGAATTCCATTGTAAAATGACCTCCTTGCAACATGTCATGGGGAGAGCAAGTTAAATTGTGCAGTGCAGGTTTTCCCATCCACTTAGAAGAATTGCAATTTTTCTTCATTCTAAGGAAGGAGAGTGTGGCAGGAATATTCCCATGGATTTCTGGTAAATCTGAACACTTAAGAGACTGCCCCAAAGTCTCTCTACAATCCCGCAGCGAGAATCCTGGAAAGCGAGCTGCCTTCTCATGCGTCACTCTCAGCACATTGTTTCTGACACCGTCTGAATGTTTGCAGAATCGCAAGTCAAAGCTAAAATTTTGTTTCTTCAGGAACATAGGTAGACCCCACCGATGCCTCTGTTTTGAAGATTTTTGTGATTTAAAATCATTTAAATCAATAGGCTTTACTGCATGGCCATCATCAGCATTCTTTTACTTTTAACATGTCCCATAATGAAGTAGGCGAAAATAGAAAAACATGAAAACTTTGATATCTACCTTTGAGGAATTTACAACCTGATTCATGGAATAGTAAAAAGGATTCTGTACACGGTAACATAAGAAATAGCTACAAGGCAAATTCACAGAGTCCAAATGGCTTTGCCGCGGGTGGAGGAATGGCTCCCCAAAGAGATCCATGTCTTGGTCTCAGAAACCTGTGAATGTGTGGCCTTAGATCAGTGGTTCTCAACCTGTGGGTCACGACCTCTTTGGCAGTCAAACGACCCTTTCATAGGGGTCGCCTAAGACCATCCTGCATATCAGATATTTACACTATGATTCATAACAGTAGCAACATGACAGTTATGAAGTAGCAACGAAAATAATTTTATGGTTGGGTCATAACATGAGGAACTGTATTTAAAGGGCCAGAAGGTTGAGAACCACTGCCTTAGATGATATAATGTGTGTTGCAGATGTGATTGAGAATCTCCAGATGCAAAATGACCCCGGGTACACGGGAAGCTGCAGTATAGTCTCAAAGGTCCTTGTAAGAGGGAGATAAGAAGGTCAAAGACAGGAGGAGATGGGGTGATGGAAGCCAGAGGTTGGACTGATGTCAGGAAAGGGCCACAAGCAGGTGGCCCCCATGAGCTAAAAAAGGCAAAGAAATGATTTTCCCTCAGAATCTCTAGGTGGAATCAGCCTTGCCAATACCTTGACTTTAGCCCAGCAACATTGATGATGACCCTCAGACCTCCAGGACAGTGAGAGAATTCACTTGTATTGTCCCAGCCACTGCGTTTGTGGTCATTTGTTAAAGCAGCTAATACAATAGGAAGCTAAAATAGTCGTGGTATGATCTGAAAAGATGAAGATAGAAGGTAACATCCAAAAAGTAATAGAATGAAGTTTAATGCAAATGAATAACTGATGATGACGATGCCATTTTACGTTAGATGGAACATTTTTCCCCAGTCGTTGTTCCCATGGGGAAGACTTTTAACTAACACATCCCTTCTCTCTCCTGACTCTTGACTCTCTCAGGCCCTGGTATATGGGATGATGACTCCTGTTCATTTGGAAAGAATATTGCCCTAGCCAGCTGCTCAGTGGTTAGAGCGCCGGCCCGAGGACTGAAGGGTCACGGGTTTGATTCCAGTCAAGGGAACATACTGTGGGTGCAAGCTCAATTACCAGCCACGGGTCAGGGTGCATGTGGGAGGCAGCCGATCAATGATTCTCTCTCGTTGATGTTTCTATCTCTCTCTCTCCCTCCCTCTCTGAAATCAATAATTTATTTTTTAAAAAAAGCTCTTTGTAGGGACAGCATGTTGTGTTCATCCTCTTTCCATGGAAAACCTAGCCCAGGCGGTCCTGCTGTAACAGAGAGAGGAATTCTACCTAATCCTGAGGCAGTGAGCAGGCCTCTGTATCTGTCAAACTAAGCTGCACTCTCCGACCTTTATCACTAATAAGGTAATAGCTTTCCCGTGTCTCTACTTTTTGCTAAATCCCCAAATCATTCAGAACCTAGCTGGAAAGAGAGGTGCAAATTTTTTGGGGGGGGGGGGTGGGGGGGGTGAATCTCAAATTCTCCAATGCTAAATATCTATAAAGTACACACCAGGGGCCAGGCACCGCAGCAAATAATTTGCATGTGTTATTTCATTTTATCCTCACAAAGACTTTATGAGGCAAGTACTGATAGACCTGCATTTCACAGCTGATAAAACCAAGGCCCAGAGGTTAAGGAACATGCTCGAGGTCTCCCACTTAGAAATGGCAAAGCTGGGATTCCTGTCCAGGTCTTTCCAACTTCAGAGCCTCGGCTTTTGAACGCTCTGTATATTGTCCTCCTTCCTGGAGGGCATGCGCCTGGAACTGAATACTAAGGATAATTCTTTAAAGAAAACTCTGTGTTCTTGGCATCAATCTTGGCTTGACTTCTTTCTAAGAATGGCATAGGTCTAAAGCTCAAATAAATAAATAGGCACAGTAGAGCGCGGCAGTCTTGTTCCGTACACTCATTTAAATGCTATTCACTGTCTAGATCATTTATACCTCGCTTTTCCCATGAATAGAGCCTAGACTTGATTAGAAAAACAAAACCTCTTTGAGGAGATCTCACCATGTAACAAAAGGCCACTTACAGAGCCCTTCATCTTCCAGGGCATCAACTACCACCCTTCAGCCAGAAGCTGCCTAAGGGGTCATCTCAGAAAACAGATGCCTGTGGCTAAAAATGAAGACATCAGGCTTGCATTTTATTGGCCCAGTTGCACTTTGCTTCTGATTCCTCCTCTGTCCCCTTCTCTTATCCCGCAGGCAGTGGACCATATATTTTTTATTCCACAGAGGATTTAATAGGCTGTCACAATTCTACAGCTGGACATCCCACAAAGCAATGTTCCCCGTGATAAATCTCAGCCATTTCTGACCCTTCGCTTCCCTTTGAGAGCCATAGAAACCATATTGATTAGACCTCATATCACCATCTCAGGAGTATAACAAGGTTAAGACGATCGCTGTCTCAGCAAGATTGGGAGCTTTTGATTCATGCTTTTATAACAACAAGTCTGGATTACCACAATTTGTGGTTGGCATCCCTCCCAGAATGCTCACTGCGTTGACTAGTAGAGGATTCAGCAGCCCGGGTGTTCAACAACCAATACAGAAATGCCTGCACACCCCATATCAGGACCATAAACATGATGCTGAGATACAGAATTGGTTTGAAGAAGTGTAGGTGCCGGTCCTTGCTTTTAACCCTGTGAAATACAGTGGACCTTTTCCTCCCAGAACCAGGCTTTCCTATGTCACCCTGGCATAGACCAACAGTGGCTCAAGGGTCTACACTACTTTCTAAGAATATCACATGTCACTTGACTTATTGGTAAGGTCCTGATCAGAAATCTGGAGAAAATCTCTCTTCCAGAACCTCATGCGCTCACACCCAATCCTCACTTGCTAGCAGTTAGCTGTTTCTTATTAGAAGACACTTTCATTTGAAAGTAGTAATATATACAGTACAATGATGTTCTAGAATATGCATTAACACCTTAGAGAAAGTCAAATCACACAGTGTCCCTATGGAAACAGATTGGGTTTCTCTATAAAAATTCACTTGTGACAAAGACTGCGATAGCTCTTGAAAATGTGTGTAATGAATTATATTAACTCTCTTTTTAACTTCTGCTGAGTATATTTCTATGACAGTGTTTGGAACTGAGAAAGTGCAGGCTTAACGTGTACTACAATTAGCATGTGCAGATGCCCTTATTCTTCCGTGTAATAAATCTTCATCCTCTTGTTCTGTTTCTATTCTTTGTACTGTTATACATATAGTTATGGGAAAATTATTTGTGAATTTACGTGATGATATATAAAGCAGGGATAATGAACACAATTTCAGTCACAAGATAAAAACATGGAAGGAAGGTATTAAAAATCTTTGTAATGGTAATAACTACATTATCGAGTCCCTAGATGTGTCAGCCATTTTACATGCATTATTCTTAACCTCACAACAACCCTGCTGATAGGCATTACCATTCTCATTTGTCATATAAGGGATCCTACCCACTTAAATTTAATTTCTTGAAGGCAACGGAGCCAGAAAATGATAAGACTGATATTTGAAACCACATAGATTTAAATTCAAAACTGCTGGACTTTCTACTATTCCACATCATGTTCTCCAGTAGCATTTATTCAGTTTATGTTTAAGTCTGTATTTAAATTATTCTTATTTAATCGATGACATTTAAGAACATTGAAAACTGAAAATTTAGCTTGTTTAAAATGCTATTTTGGTTTATTCTTTCAAAATCGAAGTGTATGGGCAGCATTTTAAAATGATACTTTGGGACCTTTACTTCTATGCCATTTTACTATAAATACCGTTTTTAAAATGATAGCTGTTGAGGGGGTATGGAGCTGGCAGGGCGTGGGAGGTGGAGAGACTGAGCAAGAGAAGAGAGAAAAAACTCATGGACAGGGACAATAGTGTGGTGACTGCCAGGAGTTGGGGGTGGAGGGCAACAGGGGAGGGTATAGGAAGATAAATGGTGATGGACCAAGACTTGACTTGGAGTGGGGAACACACAATACAATGTACAGGTGATGTGTTGTAGAATTGTGCACCTGAAACCTGTATAATTTTGTTAATCATTATCACCCCAATAAATTCAATAAAAAGGAAAAAAAAAATAGTGTAAGGGCTATAGCAATTGTGAATGCTGTTCTACAAAATAAATGAATACAGGGCTCATTTTGCAATGAGACTTAAAAGAATGAGAATAAAGACCATCAGTTCCAACTAAAATCCACAGCTTGCCCTAACTAGTTTGGCTCAGTGGATAGAGCATCGGCCTGCGGACTGAAGGGTCCCAGGTTCGATTCCGGTCAAGGGCATGTACTTTGGTTGCAGGCACATCCCAGAAGGGGGCGTGCAGGAGGCAGCTGATCGATGTTTCTCTCTCATCGATGTTTCTAACTCTCTATCCCTCTCCCTTCCTCTCTGTAAAAAATCAATAAAATATATTTTTAAAATCCACAGCTTGCCAGGCTGCTAGGGAAGGCTGCCCGGGTAGCCAAAGGAGGAAGATGGCTCACACCAGAGAGGGCACAGAAAATAAGAGCGCGTTGGAAAATCTGACCAGGAGGGAAATATCAGAATTGACTTAAAGTTCAAAACACATGTTCATTCCTCATCTCAGAGAGCTAAGCCTTTATCAAACAAAATAGTTCTCTCTGAGGATTAGGATGCAAATTTACCTCTCTCTGAAAACAAATAAATACCACAAAACAAACACAATGAAACTGGGCGAGGCTAGATTATTTCTGAGTTCCTTAGATTCTATCAAGCCAGGTAGACTTCACGCTAAGGACAATTTGTGGCCTGAGCCGGAGGGTCATCTACAGGCCATTGCACCGATACAGCATTTCAAAGGTGATGAGTTGAGTAGGAAATTATTCGAGTGAGGCTGAAGGAGTCAAAAGGCGTTCCTTATGCATCTTACCATTGTTCTGGGACATTCACTCTTGTCCTCTCCAGCTGTTCAGGGAGACACACCTTGGCCGCTGGGAAGAGTGTTGGCTACACTGAGACAGAAAAGGCAACGGTTGGCTTGTCTCAGTGGCCCCTGAAAGACCTCATTTCATTTCTGATCAGGAGGAATAAAAAAAATATTCTTTATCGCCTCCTGAAACATTATATTTATGTTCAACTATTTAAGTTGGTTTTAAATGAAACAGAGCAAGGCACTCAAGACAGATACGAATGCAGCAACACGTCTCTTAAAAAGAGGCAACTTTCATTTCATGGTTGGTCCGTCCTGTCACAGAGAAGACAATGAAATGCGTGACAATGCACCTGTATTTTCCTCTTCTGTAACAAGCAGGGACATATATTCAGATGTTTTATAAATCGTACTTGTAAGTATTCACCAACCACAAGATCAAAATCCAGAAGGGCTACAACCCGATCAGAATATTTTTGTTGCAATTATTGCCCCTGCAGAGAGCAAACCAGACTTAAAGAAAAAAGATTGGCTCTTATAACTGAGGTATTCCTGTGTAGTTTTAGTTTAGATACTACTTTTCCAGAGTTCAGATGCTGTCATCGGGACCTAGTTTCAATCTGAGTTAAGAAATACATAGGATTTGACTCCAACCAATATTCTAGGCCAGGCTGTACCACTTTTTATCTGGGAGATATTAGGGGAAGCATAAGTTCTTTGAATTTCAATTTGCTTATTTGAAGAATCCTATATAATAAAGAGCTAGTGTGCTAATTAGACCAAACAGCAGAACGACCATTGGGACGACCTTCTGGACTGCGAGGGCCGGAAGAGGCTGTGAGGGCCGGCCGGGGCGGTGAGGGTCTACGAGGGCTGAGCCCCAAGTACGAATTTCGTGCATTCGGCCTCTCGTGGGGATAATAATTGCCTTCTGAGGGAGAATCAAATGAGAGTGTGAAGAGTTGCTAAAACTGGAAAGTAGCATGCAAACATTAGCGGTAAAAGTGGTAAAAGCATGTGACATTCCTCCTAATGGAGTGTGTTCAAGAAATTCCAGTGGTGGGAGGTGAGGGGGCTGGTGGAGGAGAGGGACGCGGAGGAGTGGAGAGCAATGTTTAGAGGAGCCGTTAGGGGGCATGATGGACCGGGTGGCTGACAGTAGAGGAGAGAGAACACCAGGAATTTGGAGCCTGACAGGGGGAGTGGGAAAAGGGTCCAAAGTTCCCAGGGAGGTCAAGAGAGGAAGGTCACAGAGAGGTGGGGAGCGTGAAGGGCAGAGAAATCCTGCCGTTGGGCACCTGTCCTTCCCATAAGGCCTGGGAACACCAGGGTAAGAGAGGAGGTGCTGAGCACCTAGGAAGGGGAGGGTCCTAAATAAGGTCCATATATCCCCAGGATGCGGGAGAAATCACTAACAAAACCAAACAAACAAAAAAAATCCACTCTCAAAAGACACAAGTCCTAGTGCTGCAAGTGCATGGAAACAGAAACCACCAATGAGAACGCTTCTCGGAGTCTTTCGGTTCTAAGGAAGATGGCCTCTGTTTGGTGGCAAGCCATTGGAGGCTGAGAGTGGTACCACGCTCAGATTTATTTTAAATTCTGATATATGAAAAGGTGGCTTTTTTTTTTTGCCTCCTACTGTTGATTCTCATGGAAACTATGCTCATCACAGGTTTGGGGAACTATAGCTTGAGGCCCTGTGGTGATTGACAGGCGTGCTAACAGTGGAAGTGATCCAGCATGGTGAATAAGAGATGAGCCCTTTAAAGCTGTCCTGCATTCTAATTAGCTGATAGTCATGAACGATGTAAGCTTCAGACATTGACATTGTCACTTCAGGCAAGGACAAAAGTCATGTAATTTATCTTAATATGAGAAAAGTTTAAATCTGCCCATTTAATATGGGAGAGTTTAGGCCAACTTTCATTAGCTTCCTTGGCTGATAAATGAAAGCAGGCTGCAAGTCTATAAAAGCCACATATTCTGCAAATTAATAGAGATTGAAAATCATCATATGGTAAATCAACCTTTTTATCAGCAAAAATATCTCTGAATTGGAGCAAACACGAGAACATTTTATTATCATCTTAAACATCTCATTCTTGTTATTCTGAAAGCCATTTACATTATTGTCTATCCCTGAATTAAAAGTAGGAGAAATTACTTTGATGAGGAGTTGTGGAATCTGTAAAATACTTGATTCCTTAAAAATACACATTTATTTTTAGTGTTTCACACCCCCTAATTTTTCAGGTTAATGTGGTATGTTTATAGATTTAAACTCTTCAATCTAATCCCCTTCAACTCACTCTTGCCCACAGAGATTTAAGAACATAGATCAAGGCTCAGATTTAATTATCAAGATAACTCTTACACTATTTTCTCTTTTTAAATTGCAATGCTTTTGCCCTATTCATGGGATATGACACACTGTCACAGAGAATTAAGGATTCATTTACATTCCCTAGAATTCCACTGAAAGATCTGAGCAAAAGGCAAATTAACAATTGCTCTTTGGTCCAAAGAGACTAAGTCACAACTTGTTTCCTAACCAACAATGTGTCCTGAAGTTAGACTTGCTTATTTAACAGTTATTGACCTTTAGTGTGTCCCAGAAAGTGTGTTCAGTATTTGATCTACAAAATAAAACATGATTCCTATTCTTAAGGAATCTACAGCATAATTTTAGAACGGAACATATAGGAATTATAAAGCTAATGAACCATCAAGCATGTGACCAATTGAAGGTCACTAATCTCATTTCTTTCACTAACCCTGCAGACTAGGTTTTCTTTTTCCTTTTTCTTAATTGATTTTTAGAGAGAGAGAGAAATATCCATTTGTTGTTCCACTTATTTATGCCTTCATTGGTTGCTTCTTGTATGTGTCCTGACCGGAGATTGGACATGCAACCTTGACATTCTCGGGAAGATGCTCTAGATAACTGAGCTGCCTGGCCAGGGCTCAGACGAGGTTTTCTTAAATCACTCACCTGTAGAATCATGACCCAGTACTTTGCTTTTTAGAAAACCCCAATTCATTCTACAATAAATTATTGAGGATTTCTATTGCTTTGTTAATCTCTTTGTCTTGAGCCATTTCTTTTAGTGTCTGGCACATAGCAGAGACTCAACAAATGATTGAATGAATGGCAAAGTAAATCAAGGAATGCTGAGAGAAAATTCAAAATACATAATATTTCTCAGACATTTCTTCTTCCTCTGAAAATATGAGACAATTTAGTTTCAATACAGATCAAATTAAACCTCTTAAAACAGACACAGGCTTAAATAAGTCCAACTAAAGCATCCTGGCAAATTTCCTCAGAAGCGGTAACATTCTCTTCCCTCTTTTGCCCGTACAAATACCTTTAAGGTGATGTTAGAGTGATGTTCTCAGTAGCCTTATCTTAGGTGTATGGTTTCCTCATATTTTTTCATTTATTATGTAATTTTAACACTATTTTCAAGAATATGAAAGCACACCTGTAAAGTCCTGTATCAATTAATGAGTGACGTAAGCCCCCAGCATGTCCCTCCTGTAGGCCAGACTTGCTCTATCATCTCCCCTTTTTTTCCTGCTAGAGACCCAGGCTGCTGCTCTCTTCCTTGACAACCTCCTTCCAATAATAATTCCATGTTCCGAGTCCAGTGAAGATCCATTTCTCTTAACCCAATTTCTGCTAATTTAGGATTAATATTTTTAAGTCCTATTTTCCCCATTTTAACATGACTTTGAATAACCTTCAAACTGTAGATGAATAGGAATCAATTATGAAAAAGTGTAATGATCCGATAGAGCAATATATTTCTTGCTGTGTTTCTCCTGATCACTTCAAAGCCTGTGTTACTACATTGTCCCTTTCTATGCCTGCCAGAAGGCAGCTACAAAAGTACATTTCAAGGAACAACTGGGTAAAAAAAATCAACAAAAGGCATATACATATTAATAAGCCTGAAAAATATTCAACCAGCAGCCTATTGTTATTCTTTACATCAGAAGGAAACAAAGGAACTGAGTCTCAGAAATAAAAATGAAGGAAAAAATAATAACAACAGAACTTAGATGAAACACCGGAAGGCAGAAAGGGTTTCTAGGAGAGAATTCAAAATATCCAAATGGAAGTAGAAAAAATCAATATGTCAGACGTTATAAACTTGCTACCGTATTAGACAACTGGTAGCTACACTCACACAGAATTAACAGTGTCTTATAATATGGTCTTCTTTACTTAAAAACAAAGTAACTCCTCCAGGCTTTACATCTTCAACTAAATGCATAAAGTATTTCTAGTGTAAATTAATTTAATAACTAGTTGTCTGTACAGTCATTCATTGGAAATAAAACATCCTTAGTGGTCAAAGAATGCCACCGAGTTCTAGAACACATGATCCCTTGATGACCCTGTGGACGATACGCCCCATGAGGATTCCATAAAATTCCAGTTTCTATTCCATTATAAATGGAACAATCTCATATTTTTTTAATCATTACTCCAGATTTTAGCAAGGTCTAAAAAATGAGTCACACTCAAAATATTGTCAGAAAGAATGAGATACAACAAACCTTGTTACTAACATATTATCTGCTTTACCCCAAAAGGCAGAAATTTATTCAACCCTGTATTCCCATTTCCTACTCTTGAAAACAATGCCTGCACATGGCATTGCAAGAATGCAAATTAGGATTGGAGTGCCTTCATCAAGCCAATCATAAAAGTAGGTCACTAATTAGGTGTATCTTCAATGGCATCTTCCATATTTGCCATTATTTAATATGCAGTATTTAAGGCATAGTGTAGTCATAAAATGAATAGCAAATCCATGCAAAGAATATTTACAACATACTCATGTAACATAATATTAACATTGAGAAAACAATTTCTCTGAAGATTGAGGATCAGCGATAACATTAAGGTAATAGGTGATAGTTCAGGTATTTTAAGAGCATTTAAAAATGCGGTGAACTTGCCAATTCATACCTCAGATTATAGAATTCACAGTTCAAACACATAGAGAAATACAGGATGTTCATACCTAATTATGAGCAATGGAAAAATTTTACATAATTAGGCAAAAAATATGAACTAATCTTCTACAAAATGAGATTAAAAAGATAATTTCAACAGACAAAGAGAGCCTACTCCACAGGGTTTAATTGGGCCTAACTTGAAAGCACCCTTAGCTCTAGGGGACGGAGCAAGGATGAAAGGAGGGTCTGGACACGGGAGGCGGGAGAGCTGCAGGCCTGCGAGACAACCAGGACGCAAAGCTCTGTTCGGACAGAAGATACTAGAAAAGAACAAACAGATCCCTGGGACCAAAGCCCGGTTGGGGGGGGGGGGGGCCCGAAGGAGCAGCCCAGGAGAGGTGGGTGGTTAGTGCCCACCTGAGGACGAGTGAATAGCAAATGAGTGAACGCATGTACACGTAGGTATTTTAAATAACTACACTTAACAACAACAACAAAATGTTCTGCTCCACAGAAATGGTCCCCTAAGTGAGATGGTGTGAGGACTCCTAGGGTCTTAAACCCAGCGCACAAGCCTGGGCCATCTCCCGGAAGACGGAGTTGCAACAGAACCACATCTATCACGCTTGCCCATGGCAAGGAATAACCATTTTCTTCAAAACATGGCGTGAAAATAAGTTACTGTGATGAATAAGCAGGCTTTCATAATTTTTAACACGTCTTTTGCACTGTTAAAGGAGTCCAGCAACGGCTTTGAAAAATCACCCTGTGATGACAGGAAGAGGCTTTTTAAAAATCGAGCATAAATGCCACTTGAAAGAAAGAAGGAGGTAATAGACAAGGGCTGAGATCAGAAAAAGGAGAGAAGAGAGAGGAAGGAAAAAAGGAAGAGGAAGGCGAGGGAAGAGAGGGGGAGGAAGGGAATTGACCAAGACTGCCTTAACGTCTCTTCAGCGCGACTAAACTTTAGACAGCTTTCTCCCTGACCTCCCTTTTCTTAGAGCATTTGCTGTGGAAAACGTGTAATTGGAAATGATTTCCCTGCCCCTGTTAGATGTATGCCAATCTTTTCCGAAGTCCCTTGACAGTTTTAATGCCAGGGATATCTTTCTCTAGGACCCAGAAGCCACCTCTGAAATGTAGGCCTCTGGTATGATGTCACCCTCTCTGATTCTGTGGGAACATAGGAGCCTAACTTCAAGGGGCAGGCATCTTGCTCCAAGTTTTAAAACTGCTGTTGCAAAGATACAAGAAAGTTTACTTTTCCTTTGGGTGAAGCCAACTAACAGACCCAGATGGCCGGTTTTCTCCCTCTCACCTTCGTGTTTAACAATCCTCACACTCTCTGTTTCAGTGGAATGAAACTCCTGCCGAGTTCTGGTCTCTCTCCCCTATTGCAATAGCCTTGAATAAAGTCTTCCTTTTGAAAAAAGCAAAAAAAAAAAAAAAAAAAAAAAGGCAAAAAAAAATTGACAGAAGAAAAGAGGAGAGAAGAGAAAATGAGAGAAGAATAACTCGGGACTTTTATCAATACTTACTCATGTAAAAACATGAGGAATGAGAGCTTTTAAAAAAAAAATCACAAGGTTTTAACTGGTCATTCAGTAAATAATGAAACTGCTAGGTACATCCTATGGGTACCATGGGTGCCAAATGGGCACATCACCAAGATGAATCATTTACCAAGAACTCATTGAGCTTGTCAAGGGAAGACTCGCCTACCAGGCAGCTGGGAGCTAATGAAATGTCAGCTGGTTTTGAAGAGCAAGAAACTAGGACAGGAAAGACTAGGTGGTGAAGCTAATAGCCACCAACATGGGGGAAGGGCTGGCTGCTGACGATGACTGCAGGGCTGATGTTCACCATCCCAGCGCCGGGCAGACTCATCCTTGGTTCAAGCAGGCGTCGCTCTGGAGGCCAATAGAGAGAGCATTGCAGCAGACGTGCACAGCACCGTGGGTGGAAGTTGAGTGGATACCAAGAGTACCTTCAGTGGTCGGGGACTAGAGAGCTGAGTGGATTTCCCTGGGAGAAGGGCTTGGCAGAGAACTAGCCAGAGAAACAGAAGCTGAAGACCCATCAGGTGGCTTAAACAATTCCCTGGGGGAAATCAGGCATCTGAGTAGGCACGGGGTGCTCATGGCTTGCTGGGGCATCCTTGGGGCTTTGAGTCTGTCCACAATTCTAACTTCAAGTTTTAGAGGCCAGGGGCAGAGCCTGCAAATACACGTTCAATCCGCACGATGGTCTTGGGTGCTGGAGGCAGGGATGAAAAATGATGATGGGCCAATGAAACGGACTAAGCCTTGGGGTGGAGAGAGTCAGGGTTCAAGGGCTGGGCAAGACTGGGTACCGGAACTGTCTTTATCCTGGCTCCAGCTGCTGGGCCTTGTTCCTTTAAAGGAACTTTTGAAAATTACTGCTCCTTTTCCCTCCTGGGCAAGCACAGACGTTTATTTAAGGGTGTGATACACTAAAAATTTCCATAGACTCACAAAACGTAAATGCTTCCCAGAGAGAAAAAAGGCGCCCCCCTGTTGTCTTTCATTTCCAAGTGCCAGGAGGGACCAGCTTTGAATAAATACTTCTGCCCTGCACTTCAGTGGGATTGCTATCCTGTGAAAACAGCCCGGGGAGAATGAGGGATTGCCAACTTCCCTCCAGCGAGTGCACACCAATCCTGCAGGCTCTGCAGAGACATAAAGCGGAAATCCAATCACTTTGTTTTCTTCTGGGTGGAGATAATGCGTGAGGACATTTAAATACATAATTCCGCATATCTCATCGACGGCCTGAGATGGTGATTTAGTGTCGGCCTCACGGTAACCCTGTAACGTGAGAGTCGCATTTAGAGCTGACAACACCGAAGAAAGTTGATGAAATTACACTTTATTTTATTTTCTGCAGAGCTAAGCAGACCTGTTTATTTTATTCCTAACGCCAGCTACCTCCATAAATTTGAGGAAACGAAATCTACCCAGAGAAGGCCATCCATATTAATAGAGCTGAAAGAACTGTCTGCTTAGCATATTGGAATAGATTCAACTGAGAAATACAAAATAAATAAATGCAGACATTTTTTTCATGGGTCAAATGATAGTGAGTGATTTAAAGTTCAAGTGGATTTATAATAATTTACCTTTTAATTATAGAAAATCCACAGTTGTATTAGAGACAAGTAAATGGCCATCTTTGAAGAAATATAGAATGACTTTAGGAAAATGAAGTGCAGAAGATAATTTGCATAAACAGTGAAAAGTTTGGGAGGCCACTGGTAAGATATTAGGTGGAATATTAATATTCTTCAGTAATATTGTGCAAGAGTTGAAACATCTTACGTTGTGAAGTAGTTTTAATGGTAATCATTTTAAACTGATCATTTTCAAAATTGCATTTCTTCCATTTGATGTATTTTAGTTACCTCTTTGGCAATAAGCATAGGGTAGCCCAGAAAATTGAAACATTGACTGGTTTTAATCCTAACACTAATTTTCTGGGCACATACACAGCAGACAATGCACTATAAGGAGATAATGCACTTCCAGAATCCTGTGAACTTAGTGTGGTGAGATGTCTCACAGTGGCCACGTAAATGTTAGGTTACTTGGCAATATTCACATGGGAAAAGCGGTCTCTTGTCAAAGGTCAGTGTTATAACTGCTACTGTTGTGATTTCGGGCCTAGAAGACAACTGTATTTCCTCCCACAACACAGGAAGGAAATAAAAGTGGAATTTTAGGGGACCGCATAATCCTGTTTTTATTTCTTTATTGGAATGATGTTTTTTTCATGGAAATTTTGTAAACAAATAAATGAATTATGCACTAATATAACAACATGGAAGAGCCCACCCCAGTTTAACTAGTGGCTTCATGGGTTTTGAATGACGAGGAGATATTCTCATTTAATGCCGAATTTCTGCCCACTATCTTCTAACCCTAGTAAAAGAGAGGCTCGGTCTTAAAGTAAGTTATCATGGACATTGTTGACTTTTGAGAGCAAAGCACCTTTTGCTGACTGCATGACTTCATTTGGCTTGCAGGGTAGATTTTAGCTGTATTTGTTCTTTTATGTTTAATTAATAAATTACAGCCCACATTGTTATTTTTTTAAAAGGCATTTGAAGCAACTGTCTGCAGCTTTGTCCAGGCTTCTATTTGAATTCACTTAATTCCATTGTGCAATATGTAAAACTGTCTCCTTAATTGCTACTGTTGTCAGTTCTGTTTCTAGAATTCTGTACCCCTACCTTTCAAGTTGCTTCTACCTCTGTCTCTTTATAATTATACAAATTGCCTTGAATTGCACAAGAGGATCAGAAATGCCTGTGTGTGCTTATGAAATGGTATGCGCATTCAATCTGCTACATTTGGGACAGACCAGTTTGTCTCTAAGGTGAGGGGACCTTCATGGTGCCCACATGGTGAGGCTACACCAACCCACTTAGGGCTCTTTCTTCAAGGCCAACGCCTCTTCTCAGTCCCCTCAGACTGATGGGTGTGTTCCCTAAGGACCCTCACCCATGACCTTTGGTAAATTAGGTGAAAGACTAGCAGAAGCATGGAGCAGACTGATGAATTCAGAGGGAAGGTGGGGGTGGGGAGGTAGAAGGGGAGTGATTAACTGGGGAATTTATATGCATAGCCCATGGCCACAAAGGGGACATCTGTAAAACGTTCAACAATAAAGATAATCTTTTTTAAAAAATTTAGGATTTTTGAAAGAAAATAAGAGGTGCAAATTGTCAGTTACAAAAACAGTCAAGGGATGCAAAGTGCAGCACAGGGAATATAGTCAATGAAATCGCAGTAACTACGTACGGTGCCAGATGGGTCCTAAATTTATCAGGGGGTTGCTGATAAGGTATAGAAAGGTCTATTCACTGTGTTGTACTCCTGAAACTAAAATAATATTGAATGTCAACTTTAATTTATAAATGAATTTTTTTAAGAAACCAAACCTGTTACAACTCACAGAAAAAGAAGTGTAGCAAACCAATAAGCATAGGCTCAAAGCCTCTCGTAATACAACATGCAAATGAAAAGGCTTTCACCACCAGATTCCTTAAAGAATGAAAATATTCAATGATGCGCAGTCACCTTTATTTATACTTGTTAGGAGAGTCAGTGAAACCCTTTAGGAAGGCAATGTGGAAATATAGGTCTTTATAAATTGTGAAACACTATGCCTCAGTTTCTCCAACTGAAAATGGAAATGACGATACCTACTTACAGTGCATTGTAAGAACTAAATTAATATGTGCACACTAATTAGAATTGTTCCTCACGCACACAGAAAACTTCACCTAAAGGTACCTATTACTATGGTTATTATTATCAACATTTAAAACAGGCAGACTTTGACTTAGAAACTTGTTAATATAAATTTATCTCCGGCACAGGGGCAGCTCTAGGCTTTGTGAGGCCACAGCACATGCCACTTGGGATCCCCTTCTTAAGAAAACGAAGCGGTATGAATTCAAAATTAGTGACAAAAGTGAATATTTATAATAAGAAAAGGAATTGAAACAAATTATAGAAGTCTTGGAAATCAGGTCCCTTCTTTCTGTATAAGTTGTCTTTAGGAAAATCATCAGAAATGATGACATAATAAGGCTTTGTGCCTGCATCTGAGTCTTCCCTTCCATCAAAAACAGCCCTCCCCCCCAACTCTCAGCATCCAAAGAGCCAGGCAGGTGGGGGTCCTGGAGTGTCAGCTTCATTGTGTCACAGAGAAAGGAAAAGGCTCACATGCGTGTGTAACAATGTCACTATAGGTTGTATTTTTAAGGATATATATAATTATATATGCATTAAAATTTTTAGAAATACACATATAAAAAAAAGTTGTCCCATACTAGCAAACTCTAGGGAAAATTATGATCTACCATTAAGCAGCAAAAGTTGATGGTTAACAGTGAATTCTGAAGTCGTATAGACTCACATGAAATCAAGGCTCCACTACTCATTGCTGTTTGACCTTAGGCAAGTTACTTAACCTCTCTGTTTTATTATCTCTAAAGCAGGGATAAGAATAGTCTCTTGTCATCAGGTTATAATAAAAAGTCAATGAGTTGATATTTGTAAAGTACTTAGAAGAGTGCTTGGCACCATAAGTGCTATTTAAATATAAAATAAGTACAAGTCTATTTGAAGACTAATTAAATAAGTCCAATCATTCATACAATAGAATGATGAGCAGTGATAGATAGAAAACAATGCAGTGTGAATTTGAATACTATAAAAATTGAATACTGATATTGAAAGCTATTGTGTGTTTTGTAAAAAAGCAAGTTGCAAGACAACAAAATTCAATACGACATCAAGTTGCGGGGAGAGGAAAAGAAACTTGCTTTGACACTACTTAGAAGCTGGGTTGTTCAATATAATACTATTTAGAGATATTGTTTGTGTCTGATGTGGGGAAGATATATAACCATTCATTACAGCACACTGTTCATATGTATGAAAGTTTAACAACAAGTAGTCTCAAATGGTTTGACCTTTCTCCCATAGCGAAATGAGGTCTACTTCCCCTCTTTGCATCTGGGCTCTGCCTCTGTTCTACCAGTTGAATACGGTGACAGTGACACCAGCCAGTGTCCAGGCACTTCCTGCCTCTGGGAATACTCACTCTGAAACCAGCCTCTGCTCTGGGAAGCCTGGGCCACACAGATGCCACCTCCAGGTATCGCGGCGGACAGCCCAGCAGAGGCCCAGTTAACAATCTGCATTCGTTGTCACACCTGTGAGCTAGCATGCCTCTTGGTGACATCAGCCCCAGCCTTCCAGTCTTTCTAGCTGAGGTCCTGGACCTCATGGAGCAGAGACTAACCAATGATACTTTTCCTGACCCCAGAGGTTCTGAGCATTAGTTACTGGGTCTTTGATGACAAAAGATAACTGGAAAATATTTTTATATTTTTCCCATTACCTGAGGAGTATTTTGTAGGCCCTAGTCAATGGCAGCATCTCTTAGCAGACTACTCTATACTTCCAACCAATGACTACTCCATGGCGCAAATGGGCCCATGGGGTCTTTGGCTATACGCTGAGCAAGGTCTACATCTTCCATTGTTGCTGGATGATGACCTTTCTGCCATTTCCCTATGTGCTAGCCAACAGATTCAATCCATAGTAGCTGCTGAAGGCTGGTTAGTGACAGTGATAGACTGGCACAAAGGGGAAAGGGCTTGCTGCTGAAAATAGAAGTGCGGGGATGCACTGTGGGAAAGTCTCACAGTCCGGTGACTGAGGACTCATGGAAGTGCTCTGACCTCATGCCGTTGACCATCACTGCAATCTTGAAGGATCAGGCAAGAGTTGCATGAGTCATTGGGAAACAGGAAGACACCATGGCCAGAGGATGACATGACTCTGGGAGATGAAATGAACATGGACAAGTGCATGCCATGCACCTCCATGTGGGTGGTACCCCACACTGCATCTTTGGATTCCCTCAGAGCTCTCCTTGCTCACTACCAATAGATGCATGGATCTGAGAGCACTAGCCTGTACGAGTGTGTGTGCACATGCATGTGTGTATGCATGTGTGTGTTTGTGTGTGCGTGTGTCTGTGTGTCTTCACATGCACTTTTATGTGACTCAAAAATGCCTGGAAGCACATGTGAGAAGTCCATGATAACAGTTAATACTAGATCCTTCTGGGGAGTCTTGGGGCAGGATTTGGGGACACAGATGGTCTGTGGGAAGGGTGAGGAAGCTTTACTTCTTCATTTCACTTTTTTACAAGAAGAATGCAATGCTTACACAATTTAAGTGGGGGAAAAAAACACCCTCAACTTTAAATAAAGGAGTCCAATCAGAAGCATGAGGTTTGTAACTCACGTCTTGGCTCTCTCGCCCAAACGGCGGCCGAGTTCTTGTCCTGGCAAGTTCTCCCGACTCCCTCCTGGGAATGACAGCGCTGGCTAGTGGGCTGTGAGTATTCCATCTTCACACGGAATGCTTACAAAATGTCAGACCCTCCCACCGCTCCTCTACATTTTTCCGTCGCAAACATTTCCAGCGTCTAAAACTAAGATACACCTCTCTCCCGAGCTGATGGGCCCCGGGCATGCGTTAAGTGCACAGCAGTCAGTGACGAGGCGGGTGTCCAATGTGGACACCAACACTGCGTTCGCGATCATCATCTTTCTCTCTAGGCTGCCTCGCAGCAATCCCAGCAAATGCTCTCTCATCAGAGCAAATCGGCGCCTGGGAAAATGCCCCATTTTCAGTGAGCTCGGCTCCCAGCAAGTACCAAGTGCATTTGAAGAGAGAGCGGTTCACACGGGAAAGGGAAGCGCGGCCCGGAAAAGCAGCTCTGCGATCACCACGGGCCCAGGGCCCTGCACAGAGCAACATGCGGCGGGCAGACTGCGTGTTTATTCCGGGAAACACACCGGCGGCGGCCGTGTGCAGAGGGGAGCTTGGTACCCCCCCGCCCCGCCCCGGAGAACAGCCAACACACGCGGCTCCCGACTGTCAAACAGGCAGCTGGGCGACTGTATTAGTCACGACTTAAAGGCCTCAGACCCTGTCCTAGTTCAATGGTATTTTGTTTGTCCCCCGGCGGAAAGGAATGCATCGTTCCCATAGGAAAATGGACAACCTGTACTTGAAGGAGCTTGAAAGCCCTCAATAACGACAGTATTTTGTCTCAGAGGATACTACGTAATTGCTGGTGAGGAAGTCCATGAACCATAGAGGAAGGGGAAACCACAAAGGCCAACTCATAGCACAGCTTCTGACTAGGGAAAGCTGGCCAGGAGATACCGTCTTCCTCTCCTCTCGTCCCACCGACCAGTGAATTCACCTAAACTTCAGCATCACTAAGAAGGAGCACACCTGCTTATTGGGGCGGTGAGAGCGTGAAGCGCAAACACCTTATCGACCTTATGAGGGTTAGAACCTTGCCAATAATTATGACTCAAAAAAGTCCCCTCTCCTTTGCCACAGAGCTTGTCCTAACGCAGGGGGAGAGATTCTAGAAGTGAGATGTGGAAGAAAATATTGAACTTCCATTTATGGCATTTGAGAAATTGAAAAGGAAATTCAGTGTCTAGTTCCTCTCGAATGACCCTGAGTTCCTCAGTGCTTATGTCAGAGGCCCATGTCACATAGACACTCTGCACAGGATATGGAGGGAAGGGCGGGACTTCCCCCACCGCCCTTTTCACTGGCTCCTTCACTTTCGACACAATGAATTACAGGTTGTAGATGTCTGAGTAGGTACATTTACAGACGATATTTATAAGGTTTCCAACTAAACTAAATCCCAATGTGGCCTAAGGACTTTAAAAACATCGCTGCAAAGAAACCCAGAATGGAGGCAAAATTAAGGATGCAAGTCCAAACAGATAAAAAATAAAATGGCAGAGTTAATATGTCTATTCCTAATATGACTTTTTGCCACATTGCAAATAAAAATAACACTCATCTAATTATATGTGGCCCTATGTCAGCCCCCAAATTGAAAATTATCAAAAATTTCCATGTATTTTTTCTAATGATAAACTTCTAATTGTATATTGTTCCTTGAGATATTAACTAGAAATGGATATGTGTGTATACACACACACACACACACACACACACACACACATATATATATATATATATAGTAAGTATATAACTAACTTTATTTTGGGAGTGCATGATCATTTTTTTTTTGATGATTGATGTGCACATTCAAAAATAATGACTTCACTCTTCTGGAAAACATGAGAGGCAAGCAGAGATCAGTAGAGAATAAAGATCATGCCAATTTTTAATTTCTGGCTAATTTGTTCTGAAATGTTGACTAAGCTCATTTCGTAAAGCAACACTAATTCAAACACATACACATTAAAGGGATTGCTTTTTTTTTTTTTTTTAACTACCTGGTTTTGCTAACTTTGGCCCACCCACCTCCAGGGCCGTTTTCCTGAAGTGATTAAATTAAGAAATACAGGAGACACCCTAGGCTCCAAGTAGAAATGCTGATTCAATAAGTGAGCAATTGCCATCTTACTTAAGTCATTTAAATGCAAATGATCCATTTCATGTTTGGGGCCTGTGTCTTTTTTTCGGAGAAATATGCTTGCTATTTCACCGTGACAGCAGAAAGCATTTTCTTAGCATCTTAGCATCCGACAGAGAAAACGCCTGCCAAGACAGACAACCTCTGTCCTTTCCCACCGGCACAGCTGGGAGGGGCCTCAGAAATCAGCCACTGCACTGCTGGGGGTGTGAACACACAATGCAATGCACAGGTGATGTAGTAGAGAACTGTACACCTGAAACCCATATAATCTTACTAACCCATGCCACCCACATAAAGTCAATAAAATTAAAAATAAATAAAAAGACACCAGCCACTGCAGCCTCCTCATTGTACAGGTGGCAAACCTGGGGCATGGCAAGATGGAGTTGCGTCAGCCAGACTGCAGTTCATCAGCCTTAAAGCCTGGGCCAGACTCCTGCTGACGCACAGAGCTACCATTCTGCACCTGATGGAGATGAAGCAGAAACGCCATGGTACCCTTTGCAAGGACTTCACTCAAAAAGGTAACTTAGATACAACTGCATTTCCTAGAAGGACTACCTTCCACAGAAATAAAAATTAGAAAAGGTGAAAAAGCATACAAAGAAAAGGAAAAAAAAAACTTTGCAGTATAAGACAGGCTTAGATGGGTTTTAAGTGCACAGCTGCCTCTTCTGACCAGAAGGGCCAGTGTATATCTTCATTCTTTTTTTTACATTTTCATTTTTTGTACAGAATCTCGGTTCTTCTCTGGGAAACATAGGGAGACCAGGAATCACATTTACGATAGTTTTAGCTAGCATAAAGAACAGAGTGTACCTGTATTTAATATACTTCAGAAACTGTAGATTCTCTGAGTTTGATGACACAGTAACCCAGTGACTTGTTTTTAGTACTGTATCTTTTGCTTGTGTGAAATATTTTTGTCTTCATATGTATTGGGCACTTGTAAACAGCAGAATTAACTAAAAACAACACTTATTTTTTCCAGGAAGTGATTTGCTTTGATTAGACAATTTCCCAAAATAGATCCACACCAACCTAAGGTAACATTAAAAAAAAAATAAAGATTCTGATTCATTGGGTCTGGGGACCAACATTGTAAACAAGCACTTCTGTGGTTCTGCTGTAGGACCACACTTTCAAAAACACTGCTTTCTGCCCCGGCCGGAGTGGAGCAGCTGGGGGAGCATCATCCTGGGTACCAAGCGGTCACCCGTTAGATTCCCGGGTTATAGGCTGGATCCCCAGTAGGGGGAGTGCAGGAGGCAGCTGGTCGATGTTTCTTTCTCCCTCTTCCTTTCTCTCTCTCTAAAATAAAGTATCTTATTTTTTAAAAAATACTGCTTTCTAAGATCCTTTGCACACAATTATTTTAGAGACAATTTCTGAAGAATGGGGCAAGTAGAGATTCCCACGTGTGCTCCGTGTGGACCTACTTGATACTGTATAGTCAATTAACCTGCTTACTTACATTAATTTCTCAGTTTGACAATGTGCAACCATATACTACCTGTCACAAAGAAGAGGTCATACATGATATGCTTAGTCAATAAAATAGACTACTACAGGGCTTACCTAAGCAAATCTAAATTATAGGACCCTTTTTGTTTTGTTTCAAATAGTCTCATTTGTTAAAGGATGAATAAAATAATGAGCATCCAATAAAGAAAGCATTTTACCTTCTGGTGGGCTGTCACAGAACCTGAGAAAGGAATGAGGGACTCCGAAGGAGAGCCTCTCCTTCTATGTCTCCCCGGCCACACCCGAAACTCCTGAAAACACCTGTATCTTCTGTTATCTAGAAGAATAACATTAATCCATCCACCAATGGCCACTGGTATGAATGGAGATTGACTTCTTAGAAAATAGTAATTGGACGAGGAACTAATACCTTAGTACAAATGCAACAAAGGAAAGCTCTAGATTGGATGCCAGGTTTGGTGTTCTGGCTGAGGACAGCCAGTCTCAGGCAGTGGCGTGGATTCCCACAGCCATGAGAATCATGAGGGAACCGAAGCCAGCAGAGAGCAAGGAAGAGAAATGACGAGAAGAGGGGGAAGGAGCTACTAAAGATAAACTAAAGCTACTTCCAAGTTTGGCACTGTGCGGACCTTGTCCCACCCCTCTCTCCTCTTGAGTGTTTATAATGACCTGCCTCCCTAAAGGGTTTGCTCAGTGCTTAGAGCATTGACCCTCAGACTGAAAGATCTCTGGTTCAATTCCCGGTCAAGGGCACATACCTCAGTTGCAGGCTTCATCCCTGGCCCCAGTCAGGGTGCCTACAGGAGGCAACCAATCAATGTGTTTCTCACACATCGATGTTTCTCTCTCTCCCACTTCTATCTCCCCTCTGTGCTCTCTGAAAAAAAAATCAATGGATAAAATACCCTCTGGTGAGGAATATATATATATTTTAACCCGCCTCTTGGTAGTCAGGTAGAAATGCTGGCTAGGAGAGGTAGCCCAGATTTACAAATCAAACGGACCAGAATGAAAACCCAATCTCCAACAGCCACTGTGTGACCTTGAGCATGACCTCTGTACATCTCAGACCCCATCTATACAATGGTGAGAACGATTCCTACCGTGGGGTTGCCAGACTAAGGAGATGGGCATGTAATGCTCCTGTTAGGGTGCTTCTGCTCGTCCTGGGCTCACTCCTCGGTGAAGGGAAGGAGGCGGGCAGCCTGCTCTCCCTGGTAGTGTAGCTGAGGCATGCTGAGTGGGTTTCTGATTTCCCTTACAAGCCTGTGTGTCTTTTTATAAGTTCCGCAGCTATTTCCAGGGAGAACTAAACCACTCCATGAATATGAACTGACTATATCCCACGTTCTGTCAGTCAGTGCTCACAGGAAAGGTGGCTATAGATTGGGAACAATATGCAACCTTGGGAAATAAAATAAGACAACATTAATTTAGGAGGGTTCACGATGTCAGGCACTGGAGGAGATACAAAGGATGATAAGACATAGTTTCCGCACTAAAGGAGTTAACAATGAGGAGGGGTTCAATGCCACCGAAACGTCTCCGAGCCATAAAATATTCAACAACAGCATCCACCAGAAGAGGAAAATGTCATGAGGCAGTTCATGATTAGTTTCAAAACGAATCGCAGAGACAATGATAAATGCAGTAGAGAGCGAAATCACTCCTGTTTACATACTGAGGAAGGCTGAAAGCAGGAATTGGTGGAAATTGATGACCTATGGGTCTGAAATCAACCTGCAGGCCTCTTTAATAGGAAATTCTTAGAAATTGTTTGTTTTTCTTGCTGTGGCGGTGGTGGTTTTTTGTTTGCTTGTTTGGTCATTTTTTTAAGACGAGTTGCCAACATCCAAAATGGGAAGAATGCTGCCTGTGGTCCAGGAAGATCTTTCCAAATTAAATTGTTTATTGTGGGAATTTGAAAAAACAGGATCAAGAAAGAGCATCCAAACACAGTCCTGCCCTCCAACAGTCCAATCACCTGTGAAGAGAATCTCTCTTCTCCTCTATCCCAGCATTGCAAGGATGGGAATCTATTTCCTGTCTTGCCTGCTGTCCAAAATTCCTGTGAACAACAACCTCGAAGCCTACTGATTGTCCAAGAGAATGGTTCTTCCCTGATCCTTCCCCATTATGAAATGGATGACGTCGGTGTTTACTTATTCCCATGAGCCTAACTACTCAATTATGACATGCCTCTCTCTCGTCAGTTTTATCTATGCCTTGCTTACCAGGAGGTGCCACTTCACAGATGCTTCCCTTTGATAAGTTTCTAGCATATCTTGTCCCACCTTGACTTCTTGAAGGACCGAAACAGACACAGTGCTTTCTGTTGCAAATTATTTGCAACTACTTCCATTAGAAGGTGGAGACCCAGGGGTCCCAGTCTTCTAACCATTCCACTGGCTGCCCCGTGAAAACATCTTGCAACCTGCAGACCAGTTCATCTGCCGGCTGAGGACCACTAAGTTACCTCCATCCACATCATGAGCAGCAGAAAAACTAACCAGCCAAGGTCTGCCTGAATTGCAGACCCATGCAATTCGGAGACAAAATAAAAGAGTTGTGCCAGCCATTAAGTCTTGGGGTAGTTCATAACCATAGATTTTTCTCTCTTATTGAGTTGAGTTGAAAATCAATACCCTATGTACATAATTTCTCACAAAAGAAAATACTTTAAGAGTCTACAGGAGAGAGCATTTTCCATAATTTCTTAGGCTACAATTTTTAATGTTAGATTAGGTTTTATCCAAATCTAACCTGTTGAGCTCAACAGAAACTTCCTGTAATTTCAGGTGCTAACAAAGAGCCTTTCAAAAGCTACCTGACCTGTGGGTTTTTAAGTCATTGGCTCACTTTCTACATTAACTTTATAAAAAGCAACTCAATCATCTTCCAGTTAGTATGCGATTCTACAAGATATTTTATGCTCCAAAAGAGAAAGGTTGGGGAGTGGTTCAATGGGAAGCATATTCCTAAATCCTGGCTGTTGCAAAGACCATACTGCTGTAGGCAGGTTTGAAATGGAGCACTGATTTCATTTGAATCAATAAATCCAGGTAACTCAAGGCATTACCATTCTCAAACACTGCAGTTTTTGTTTCATTTTAACTGAATGTGTCTTGTGGAATCATGTTTGATTCCATAAAACAGAATGACATTTTTTTCTCCCAGCCAGACACGCTAGACCTATCCGAAATCAATCTTTCAGCATGGCAAATACATTGTAAATTATAAGGCAATGTGTATACTAAAGCAAGTGCCGTAGTTAATTTTAACAATTTTTTAAAGCATGTCAGGATTTGGATAATGCCAGGGAGATGGGAGTCTCTTACACAGCATGCCAGATCAGCACAGCTTCCAATTTGAGATGATAGGGCATTGAGGAATGTGTCATCAGGTTCTCACAGTGTTTATGGTCGATACGCTGAAGAAATTAAAAGCATTCAATCTTGGGAAAGACATAGATATGAACGATTGAAACAGAGGCACTGAAAACACTACAGTTGCGATAAATATATACCTTTAACAGATGTGTTGATTTATTTTCTAAGGAACCCAACACCTGCTTTAAAATATCAGACCCATGGAATTCTTCAAATGCCCTGGGGCCGCCATGCCCCTTAGAGTCATCTTCAATTCATGTCAGTCCAATACCTGTGCTCTCATATTAGTTGACCCTGAAGAATTAACACTGTGTAATCCTAGCTTTTCGCTGTATCTTTAAAAGCCTTTTTTTTTTTCAAAAACCCTACTTTTCAAAGTATAAATCATTCATTCACATACTAGTAAACATATGTCCACATATACCTTCTGTTGGAAACAGTAAAGAGAAAAGGAGAAAATAGTTCAGTAAAACATAGCTGTTTTGTTTTGCAGAGGAGGGGTGCTTGTTTTGCCTGGTTAATAGTTTGGTTGGTGAAAAGGCTCTGAGATTGATAGAGAAAGCTGGTTCCAAACGCACGGATTTGGAGATCTGTGTCCTAGGCCTTTCGTGCTCCATCCTCTGTCCCTTCACTTTCTTGCTTGGTGATCCTGGGCCCCCTCTTAGCCACAACTGACACCTCTTGGCATGTGACCCAACATCCAGCTTATGATTCCAGCCCAGACTTCTTTCCTAATCTCTGCTCTGAACTTCCACCTGCCTAGGGCACATCCACATGGTTGTTCTCTTCATAACTCAAATAGCAACATTTTAGTAAAGGTCAATGCATGCTCATTGAATGTAAAACCTGCATTTTCCAGGTGTGGAACATGAACCCTAGAGTGGTTTTCTAAGTTTATCTTGAGCAGCCGATTAAAAACAAGCTGATTTTTCTAAAAAGACCAATGAAACCTGAGGTTTAGTCATTGAGATGACTAATAAAATAGGGGGGGGGGAACCTTCACTTATCAAGAAACATAGAGAAAGCATTAAAAAATTGCCACCTTCAGGAAAGGATGATTTTCAGTTCTTGAATTTCCACTTTTTACTATAGATTTCAGCTTTCCAGTGAAATTCTCCATTTTCTCATCATTTTTTTCCTGAACATGCATTTTAGAGTTATTTTCAATTCCAATGTCTGGATCACTTGTGGGTATTTTTATTGTCCCCTCTTCCCCAAAGTCTTGTCTAGTAATAAATAAAGACATTGTACAGGGACTTTGTAGAGGAACTGAAGGAGTAGAGTCTTTCTCCCAGGGGCTCTTTAAAGCTTCTAGAAGGCAGTTTTGTTTTTTTGTGGTTGTTGTTTTTTTTTTTTTATAAATGCTACCAAATTTAATGTTCTTGATACATAAGATCTTAAAGAAATCCATGAATAACACCCCCCGCCCCAAGTAATATAAATCTAGGTAAAGAAAATGAACAATTCACACACACACACACACACACACACACACACACACACAAATACAAATGGTAGAAGGCAGTTTTGAGTAAAAGCAGAGGCGTTATCCCAGGCAGAACTTAAGCTGATTGGGATCGAGGCTCTGATCTCCACCAGCCTGGCTCTATTCCTGGTTTTCCCTTATTCCCTGCACGTTGCTTTTTAGGGCTCTCGGCTGACAGTCTGGGCCATCTATCCGGCAGCCCCTGTACTCCAGTTTTTATCTCCCAGCACCACCAGGCTTCTGGTAACTGTTTTCTGCTCATCTCCTCCGACTCCTGGCCTGCTCTGCCTCAAGGGCAAAAGTGGCTTAGAAGGAAAATCTAACTTCTCTGCAATTCTCTCTCTTCTGAAATTATGAGTCCTCACATCCTGGCTACTTTGAAAACCACACAATGTCTTCAAGCAGATAGCTTTCTGGATTTTATCCAGCTTTCCTGGGTGTTCTCAGTAGGAGAATTGGTCAGCTCTAAGCCAGTCTACCACGTCTGGAAGGGTCCTGGGTTCCATTCCAGTCAAGGGCACATGCCTGGGTTGCAGGCTGGATCGCCATCAAGGGGCGTGCAGGAGGCAGGGGATCAATGGTTATCTCTCATCATTGATGATTTTCTCTCTCTCTCCCTCTCCCTTCCTCTCTGAAATCAGTAAAATGAAATAAAAAGCAAGGTACTTATTAGGTATACCAATGGTGATACTGAGGAGGCAGCTGAAGATAAAATCTACAGTTTAAAGAAGTCCCAGGTGGAGACACAAGTTTATGACTCTTCAGACTGTACGTTTGGAGTTTACCAGGTAGAGGCTGAGGGACACATAGTCTTGGGATGCAAAACAGTAAGTGGGTCTTTAAAAGATTCGAGAGCCCTCCATATGCAGGGCCTGCAGATCAGAACATCTGACTGTGGAGCAAGAGAACGGGGCAGGCAGAGGGGGGACTCTGTTCACAAACAAATGCTACTGGCTCTGGTCTCTCTACAGGCAAACAATCCTGATTTCTTTTTTCTTTTTTAAATATATTTTATTGATTTTTTACAGAGAGGAAGGGAGATAGATAGATAGTTAGAAACATCGATGAGAGAGAAACATCGATCAGCTCCCTCCTGCACATCTCCTACTGGGGATGTGCCCGCAACCCAGGTACATGCCCTTGACCGGAATCGAACCTGGGACCTTTCAGTCCGCAGGCCGACGCTCCATCCACTGAGCCAAACCAGTTTCGGCAATCCTGATTTCTTTGTCCGTCTTCTCACTCAGGTGGGAAGTTTGGCACCCCATAGAGAGGAGCCTGGCATTTAGGGAAAACTAAATTAAAAGGGAAACTTGAGAAAGAATACCAAATCATTCAGGAAAAAGAATGAAAAATGCAGAGAGGAAAAAGGAGTGAAGTAAAAATACACACTTGAAAGCAAATTATCCTTGTATTTTCAATATTTGCTTATTTCTAAGTGCTTATATTAGGAAGTCTACGAGTGTTTGAGTGTAACTTCAGTTATCTACAAAGGATGCATCCTCATCAGTAGTGGTCTTTGTAAAATTAAAATGTGGTTAATATACAATATTATATGCAACATGGTTATTCAACATTTGTATACCTAACAAAGTGATCGCCATTAGTCTGTTGGTAGTACCCACCTGACACCATACAAGGCTATTACAATATTATTTAATCTATTCCCTGTGCTGCATATTACATCCTGTAAACTAGACTAGCAGTCTTTCCTTATTTAACTTGTGAAATAAATTTTCAAGGAAGAAGAATAAAAATGCTTTTATAAATCTAAGAATCCCCATGTCCGCTTTATCAAAAGGCATTTTCTCCTAATGGCTACCACAGCACTCTCATTGATCATCTCATAAACACAAGGGTCTGCCCAGGACAAAATCAGAATCACGAAGTTTGAGGCATGGGTAGCTGCCTTTCTTAATTTCCACAGATCGCAAAGCCTTGGTTGGGAACAGTGACACATACATTTTCATCTTTCCCCTATTATTGAGGCTGTCTGGCCACTAGTTGGTATAGATGGAATGCTTGTGCTTTCCCAACATTCATATGTGGAAACCTGCTCTCCAGTGTGAGGGTGTCCGGAAGAGTGGCCTTGAGAGGTGATTAGGTCATGAGGGAATGAGATTAGTGTCCTTATAAAAGAGGCCCCAGGGGTTCTTTCTGCCATGTGAGGACACAGTGAGACGATGGCTGTCTGTGAACTAGGAAGTGGGCTCTCCACAGACACAGAACCTGCCGGTGCCTCGACCTTGGGCGTCCCAGCTCCAGAACTGTGAGAAATAAATGACTGTTGTTTAGGCCCCCAGTCTATGGTGTTTTGTTATAGCAGCCTGGATGGGCTCATACACTAACGAGGGAGTGGTCCAGAGCCACCAGCATCACTGGAAGGCACCTGTCATGTCAGTTCCGGATGACATCAGACATCCCAGCGTCAGGTTCCTTCTTTTGGTTTCTACCTGACTTTGCCAATATCCATATGACTGACGGAATAATCTTCCTAGAGCATTAGGCCAACCACATCACTCCCTGATAAAGAACCTACGTTGGTTTACTACTGTATCAACTTCCTTTTTAAAAAAAATTTGATTTGTACTGCACCATACTGTTTGTGTAGAATATTTGATGTAATTAGGACCAGACTCTTACAGGGCTGACTTCCAAGTGTTGCCACCACAGAGAACAGTGGGAAAACCAGCACTTCACCGCCTCAGTGTCAGGAGGTCGGAATTCTAGCTTCAGCTCCAATGCTAACCACTTACGTGACCTTGGGAAGATCATTTTATGTCTTTGAGCCTCTGCTTGGTCTTTGCAAAAAGCAAGGCTACGATGCAATTAGCTCCCAAGACCTTGTAACTTGAATGCTTTATGAGTCTCTTGCCTCTCATAGAGAAGGGCAGATTCATGACTAAAAATAAGTAACATTAGCTTCCAAGTTGGTGAGTGCATAGGAAACAGGTGCCTTTGAAGCAACTTAATATAGACAATACTATATTTAATAGATACATAAATTGGCCATTTATTCTTAAAGGGATTTTTACTTGTTTCTTGTTTCTGATTTTTTTGCAAAGTGTTTTGGCTTTAATCATCTAAAGCAGTCTACCTCTGACTGATGTCTCTTCTTTAGACAAACTTTACTATTTCCAGACAATTCCAACTGCTTTGAATCTGCCCACATCTGGCCACCATGAAGATAAAGCTATGATAATATTTTTAAAAGTAGATTAAAATGATCTGAGAAGCTGAAAAACAATAACCGCAATAACAGAGATTGGCACATGTGGTGGAAAGTGAAGGGAACAACTGAGGATGTCCCACATGGGGGTCACTTTTGCCTCCAAACTGTGCTCATGCTCCCACCCACACAGGTGGCCCTGTCAAGAGCTTCCTTCTTTCAAGGCTCACAGCACGTTTATAGCCCATCTCTCCCATCCCTCCTTTATTCCTCAGGAGACGCAGGCCAGGCTTAGCTTCCCTCTACCGCCACCATCTACGAACTCCTCTGCCACCTTCATAGAAGAATGTAATTTTTTAAATTGTATATTGTCAGTCAACAGTGACTGACGTGGCCTGAACGAAAAGTATACTGTCTGTCACCAGTGACTGACGAGGTCCGGACGGAAAGTATAGTGTCAGTCACCGGTGACTGACATGGCGTTTAACGTGTTAGACATCTCCTCAAGGTACCACCGTCATCACCCTCCTCCATGCTCAGGATACACACCCATCAGTGCCCACTCCAACTTCTTTCCCTCCACCCCAATATTCCATACCAAATTCTGGTGATACCCTGGCTCTTTCTTCTGGATTACAGCTACATTAAAGCAAAAAATATTGATGATTAAATACTAGCATATCCAGGTAGGATTGAAAATATTTTATTAAGTTCCAAACTTATTGCACTTTAAGGAGACACTTGATAATGTAAAAGGGGAAAAATAGACCTCTGCATAGTCTAGTTAGCTTTACCATCTGTCAATCTGATAGGAAGTTAAGCCTTCCATCAAAATAGAGGGGAACCCATGTAATCCTTGTGGTTGTTAAGTAGAGCACAGAGACACTGTTTCAGATAATGCTGACAGCCAAGTTACCAGGGGGAAGAATGGAGCTTTTCACAGACAGTGGATGGTAGTCATTAAGGGCACTGGCTATAGATTCAGGATGCCAGGCTCAAACCTCCTACCAATGACCAGCATGGAGACCTTGAGCAAGGTACTACACATCTCTGTGCCCGAATTTCCTAACAACAAAGTGGGGATAGTGCTCACTCTGACCTTTTTTTGTGAAGATTAACATCTGTAAAGTATGCAGAATAGGTAAGTGTGTCCGATTTTTGTTGCTGTTGTTAAGAGGTTCCTCAATTAAACATGTAAAGCAGCAAATTAAGAAGAGATAGAGCTGCCCTCTCTCTCTACCACTTGGCTTGCCGTTGTGTCGTCTTACAGAGGTCACCCCTGAGGAGCGAGGGGTCCCAGAACCCATCCCAGCCCGCCTCTTCAATTCAGGGTTTCAGTCCCAAGAAGAGAAGTCCCCAAAACTTCTGGCTATAAAAACTAGTGTGGATCTGAACCAAGATGGCGGCGATATAGGCAGACGTGTCCCAGGTCGTGTCCCGGAGCAAATGGAACGAGCAGCTGAAGCTAGTAACACTCACACCGAATTGGCGAAATTGCTCAGCTGGTGAGAGGGTTTACAGCCGGGAAGAGCAGAACTCCCCTGGTAAGGTAAAAAAAAAAAAAAAAAACCAGGGATTTGGGCAGGAAAGTTTGCCAGACCTCTGAGCCCAGAGAGTCAGAGGGAGACCACGTGGCAGACAGCCGCGTCCCTTGGGACAGGCACAGCCCCTGACGGGGGGAAAGGAGAACCAAGGGATTCCTGGCGCCGCCAGGGAAATTGAGAGCTGGGTTCTGTGATCACGGAGGACTGAGCCTAAAGGGGGCAGCCTGAAGAGCTGACCTGACCATGCAGTCCCGGTAAGAGAAGAAGCTTACAGAAACCAAGCCTTCCCCGTTTCCGCGGCCGGCATTTGTTTGTTTGTTTTCACTGAATCCTGTTCATGGGACATTTCGGATACAGACACTCACCTGTGCTGAAGAGAGGGAGAGTGTGCTGGGGAGTGGAATCTGGGGAGAGACTGGGGAAAGAGGGGGAGCCGGGAGAGGTGGTAGTGAATTGAGTGCTGAGACACCCCAGAGCCCCGGACTGGGGCAGCCACCCGCTCCTGAGAGGGAGTCTCCTCCCCCCAGCCCCCAGGCAAGGAGCACAGCCACACCCAGATTCCACCCTGTATGAGATCAAGGATTAAGATAACCTGATCAGTCCCTGGGAGTTAACAGGGTCTGGCCTATAGGGGGATTTTCAATCCCAGCAACAACATAGCGCCGGTAACTATTACGCAGTCAGCTCTGGGCAGTGAACTTCCACTGGACAGAGAGGCCCTATAGCCTCAGAGGCCAACCCCAGAACACTGCCACCCAGAGGCTGACCCACAAACTGACTCTTTGCTAAACACAAAATAAGGCAGTCTGGGAAATAAATGCGGCATGCTTTAAAATAAGGACTGTGGTTTACAACACAGAGGAACAGTATATCGCAGGGAAACTCAACACTCTCCTGAATACCTGGAAGGTCTAAGGCGAGCCACACTGAAGAATAGAAGAAACGAAGGACCTTCACTACTGCAATTTTTTTTCTTTTTTCACTTTTTAACTAAGAAACCAATTTTTTTTTCATTCTTTTTTTTTCTGTTCTTTTTTTTTTCTTTCTTTTCTTCTTTTTCCATCACCTGATTTTACCCTTTTAATTACTACCTTCTTATTTTTAACCAGTATTATTACTGCTACCATTTTACCATTTTTTAAAGTGCCATTTTATTTTTTCTTTATTTTATTTTGGGATTAGTGTTCACCATTCTATTTTCATCGTTATATTATTGGTTGTTTCTAGTTTGCATTCATATCCAGGGAGCTGTTGCTGGAATTTGTTGGGATTAATGGCTGTTCTATAGGAGTATTCTCCTCATATAAAAAGTCTCTTCCCTCTTCCACTTCATTCTCTCTTTTCGCTCTTTTTTTTTTTTTCTTTTCTTTTCTCACTTTTATTTTCCCCCTTCCTTTTTCCCAATTTCATTTTTGCACTCCCTTTTTTTGGTCCCTACTTTTCTTTTCCTTTTTCTCTTTTATCTTTTTCTCTTCCTTCTTCCTTATCCCCTAATTCTCTTAATTCAGGTGGTCACCTTTAATTGGGGTTATTAATATCGTGAATATATTTGTGTATAGTGCCTGGTACGTGGTGCCTTGTTGTGTTGTATTTTGTGCCTTTAAATCAAAGCAGCAGATCCAAGCAACAGCAACCTCCTGAGCACCTCATCCTCTGCTGAGGAACAGCAGCTGTACGTGAAACCTCGCCCCACCAGCCGGAAGAGCCACCACAGCTGTGAACAGCACCCACCAGAGGAGCTGCTGCCAACTGAAGAGCAGCTGCTACCGCAACCGCCCGAAGAGCAACCACAGACCAAGGAGTCACTGCCACCAAGGGAGCAACCACTGAACAACTCAACGTCTAGATATGTCAGTGAGATCAAACATGGGTAGACAAAGAAACCCCCAAAGGAAAGAGAAGGGGGACTCTCCAGAAAAGCAGCTAAGTAATACAGAGGCATGCAACATGACAGATAAAGAATTCAGAATAAGGATCCTAGAGTGCATAAACCGGATGGAGGAAAAAATCGACAACCTCTGCAAGAAGCAAGAAGAAACAGATGAAAAAATCGATAACATATGGAAGAAGCTAGAAGAAACAGATGAAAAAATCAACAACCTAAGTAAGACCCAAGAAGAAATGAAGAGTGATATAGCTGCAATGAAAAACTCCATTGAAAGTATCAACAGTAGACTAGGAGAAGCGGAGGACAGAATAAGTGAATTAGAAGACAAGGAAGCAAAACACACCCAAAATGTACTGCAATTGGAGAAAAAAATTAAAAGACAGGAGGAGAGCCTAAGGGAGCTTTGGGACAACATGAAACGAAACAACATACGAATAATAGGAGTACCAGAACAACAGAAAGATGAACAAGGATTAGAAAACCTACTCGAAGAAATAATATCAGAAAACTTTCCTGAGGTGGGGAAGAAAAAAGTCACACAAGCCCAGAGAGTCCCAAACAAGGTGAACCCGAAAAGACCCACACCAAGACACATCATAATCACCATGGCAAATGTTCAGGACAAAGAGAGAATCTTACAGGCTGCAAGAGAGAGACGGAAAGTTACATACAAGGGATCTCCCATTAGATTGTCAAATGACTTCTCAACAGAAACACATCAGGCCAGAAAAGAATGGACTGAAATTTACAAAGTGATGCAAAGCAAAGGACTGAATCCAAGAATACTCTATCCAGCAAGGCTATCATTCAAACTTGAAGGGGAAATAAGAAGCTTCACAGACAGAAAAAGACTAAGGGAGTTTGTCACCACCAAGCCAGCAATGCAAGGAATGCTAAAGGGACTGGTATAAAAAGAAGAAATAAAAAGCTCAGAAAGAAAACAGCCACACACACACACAAAAAGAAATGGCTACAAACAAGTACCTTTCAATAATAACTTTAAACGTAAACGGACTAAATGCTCCAACCAAAAGACATCGAGTGGCTGAATGGATAAAAAAACATGACCCATACATCTGCTGTCTACAAGAAACCCACCTCATTAGAAGGGACTCACACAGACTGAAAGTGAAAGGATGGAAAAATATCTTTCAGGCAAATGGAAAGGAAAAGAAAGCTGGGGTAGCAATACTTATATCGGACAAAATAGACCTCAAAGTGAAGGCCTTAACAAGAGATAAGGAAGGCCACTTCATAATACTAAAGGGATCAATACAACAAGAAGATATAACCCTGGTAAACATATATGCACCCAATGTAGGAGCACCCAAATTCATAAAAAAACTGGAAAATATCAAAGGAGAGATCGACAACAATACAATCATAGTAGGGGACTTTAATACACCATTGACAGTACTGGATAAGTCCTATAGACAAACAACCAGCAAAGATACAGCAATCCTAAATGACTCACTAGATCAGATGGACTTAATAGACATCTTCAGAACACTTCCCCCCAAAGCCAGAGAATATACGTTCTTCTCAGGTGCTCATGGGACATATTCAAAAATAGACCACATATTGGGTCACAAGCAAAGTATCCCCAAATTCAAGAAGATTGAAATCATAAAAAGCGTCTTCGCAGACCACGATGGCATAATATTAGAAATAAACTACAATAAAAACAACCCAAAATACTCAAACACCTGGAAGCTGAATAGCATGCTATTAAATATTGATTGGGTTACCAATGAGATCAAAGAAGAAATTAAAAACATCCTGGAAACTAATGACAATGAAAACACAACAATCCAAAACCTATGGGACACATTGAAAGCAGTCCTGAGAGGGAAGTTTATAGCTCTACAGGCCTATCTCAAAAAACAAGAAAAAATGGTAGTAAATCATCTAACTCTACAACTCAAAGAATTAGAAAGAGAGCAACAAGAAAACCCCAGAGTGAGCAGAAGGAAGGAGATAATAAAGATTAGAGCAGAAATAAATGACATAGAGACCAAAAAAACAATACAGAAAATCAATGAAACCAAGAGCTGGTTCTTTGAAAGGATAAACAAGATTGATAAACCTCTAGCCAGACTCACCAAGAAGCAGAGAGAGAGGACCCAAATAAATAAAATCAGAAACGATAGAGGCGAAATAACAACAGACCCCACAGAAATACAAATGATTGTTAAAAAATACTATGGACAGCTTTACTCCAACAAACTAGACAACATGGAGGAAATGGACAAATTCCTAGAAAAATACAGCATTCCAAAACTCAATCAGGAAGAATCTAAAAATCTCAACAGGCCAATAACTATGGAAGAAATTGAAGCAGTCATCAAAAATCTTCCATCAAACAAAAGCCCAGGACCAGACGGCTTCACAGGGGAGTTTTACCAAACATTCAAGGAAGAACTAAAACCTATCCTCCTCAGACTACTACAAAAAATTCAAGAGGAAGGAACACTTCCAAGCTCATTCTATGAAGCCAGCATCACCCTAATACCAAAACCAGGTAAAGACAACACAATGAAAGAGAATTACAGGCCAATATCCCTCATGAACATAGATGCCAAAATCCTCAACAAAATCTTAGCAAATCGGATCCAGCAGTACATCAGAAAGATCATACACCACGACCAAGTAGGATTTATCCCAGGGATGCAAGGATGGTACAATATCCGCAAATCAATAAACGTGATACATCACATAAACAAATTGAAAGAAAAAAACCACATGGTCATATCAATTGATGCAGAAAAAGCATTTGACAAAATTCAACACCCATTTTTGATAAAAACTCTCAGCAAGGTGGGAGTAGAAGGATCATACCTCAACATAATAAAAGCCATATATGACAGGCCCACAGCCAACATCATACTCAACGGACAAAAACTAACACCATTTCCCCTAAGAACAGGAACAAGACAGGGATGCCCCCTCTCACCACTCCTGTTCAACATAGTACTGGAAGTGTTAGCCATTGCAATTCGGCAAGAAGAAGAAATAAAAGGCATCCAAATTGGAAAAGAGGAAGTAAAACTGTCCTTATTTGCAGACGACATGATATTATACATACAAAACCCTAGAGATTCCATCAAAAAGCTACTAGACTTAATACATGAATTTGGCAATGTAGCAGGATACAAAATTAACCCCAAGAAATCTGAGGCATTTCTATACACCAATAGTGAACTTTCAGAAAGAGAGATTATAAAAACAATCCCGTTTACCATTGCACCGAAAAAACTAAGCTACCTAGGAATAAACTTAACTAAAGAGGTAAAAGACCTCTACTCAGAAAACTACAGGACGTTGAAAAAAGACATAGAGGAAGACATAAACAGATGGAAGAACATACCGTGTTCATGGATTGGTAGAATCAACATCATCAAAATGTCCATACTACCCAAAACAATCTATAAATTCAACGCACTTCCCATTAAAGTACCAACAGCATACTTCAGAGATCTAGAACGAACTTTCCAAAAATTCATCTGGAATAAAAAAAGACCCCGAATAGCTGCAGCAATCCTGAAAAAGAACAAAGTAGGTGGGATCTCAATACCAGATATCAAGTTGTATTACAAAGCCACTGTTCTCAAAACTGCCTGGTACTGGCACAAGAATAGGCATATAGATCAATGGAATAGAATAGAGAGCCCAGAAATCGGCCCGAACCAATATGCTCAATTAATATTTGACAAAGGAGGCAAGAACATACAATGGAGCCAAGATAGTCTCTTCAATAAATGGTGTTGGGAAAATTGGACAGATATATGCAAGAAAATGAAACTAGACCACCAACTTACACCATACACAAAAATAAACTCAAAATGGATAAAGGACTTAAATGTACGACAGGATACCATAAAAATTCTAGAAGAATCCAAAGGCAAGAAAATCTCAGACATATGCCGAAGCAATTTCTTCACTGATACAGCTCCTAGGGCACTTGAAACTAAAGAAAAAATGAACAAATGGGACTACATCAAAATAAAAAGCTTCTGCACAGCAAAAGAAACCATCAACAAAACAACGAGAAAACCCACTGTGTGGGAAAACATATTTGCCAATGACATATCTGATAAGGGCCTAATCTCCAAAATTTATAGGGAACTCATACAACTTAACAAAAGAAAGATAAACAATCCAATCAAAAAATGGGCAAAGGACCTAAATAGACACCTTTCAAAAGAGGACATCCAGAAAGCCAAGAGACATATGAAAACATGCTCAAAGTCACTAATCATCCGAGAGATGCAAATCAAAACAGCAATGAGGTACCATCTCACACCTGTCAGACTGGCTATCATCAACAAATCAACAAACGACAAGTGCTGGAGAGGATGTGGAGAAAAAGGAACACTTGTGCACTGCTGGTGGGAATGCAGACTGGTGCAGCCACTATGGAAGACAGTATGGAGTTTCCTTAAAAAACTGAAAATGGAACTCCCATTTGACCCTGTGATCCCACTTCTAGGAATATATCCCAAGAAACCAGAAACACCAATCAGAAAGGATATATGCACCCCTATGTTCATAGCAGCACAATTCACCATAGCTAAGACCTGGAAACAGCCTAAGTGCCCATCAGTAGATGAATGGATTAGAAAACTGTGGTACATCTACACGATGGAATACTATGCTGCTGTAAAAAGGAAGGAACTCTTACCATTTGCAACGTCATGGATGGAACTGGAGAGCATTATGCTAAGTGAAATAAGCCAGTCAATAAAGGAAAAATACCACATGATCTCACTCATTTGTGGACAATAGAGACCATTATAAACTTTTGAACAATAATAGATACAGAGGCAGAGCTGCCTCAAACAGATTGTCGAGCTGCAGCGGGAAGGCCGGGGAGGGTTGGGGGGCAGGAGGTAGGGGGGTAAGAGATCAACTAAAGGACTTGTATGCATGCATATAAGCATAACCAATGGACATAAGACACTGGGTGATAGGGGAGGCTAGGGGACTGTCTAGGGCGGGGGGATAAAATGGATACATATGTAATACCCTTTGTAATACTTTAAGCAATAAAAAAAAAAAAGATTAAAAAAAAAAAAAAAACTAGTGTGGATTAAGGCTGAAGGAGTACCAGGCAATTCCTCTTAAAGGCCCCATGCACAGGACTTACTCCAACTCACTCCCTTTGAGCTCCAGTGCTATGATAGCAGCTTGAGAGGCACCAGAGACATACAGGGAGGAACTGAATTGTCTAGCACCAGAGAAAGAGCTGGGGGCCCCAAAGAGCCCATGGGAAGGCACCATATCTGAGACTCCATCAGCCTGGCTCACACTTTGCTCTACATTGAGGTCCTGGTCCACCCAACTTTCTGGCCCACCGAACCTGTTTCCAATGGCTTTTCCATAGGATGGCCTGTCTTGACTCATACTTCAGATGTTCCTAAAATCTCTCAAATAAGCAGCATCTAGCATGCCCTATACCTCTCACTAAGTGGCCCTAAGCCTGGCACTAGCAATAGCCAGCTTTCATTTGAAGCTTGGTTTCACCTGGACACCTCCAAGCCCAGCACAAGTAGCAGTCATCTGCGAATCACTTTGTAGCTCATGTCACCTTGCCCCGGCAGAACACAGGTGGCAGCTGACCTTGGCCTGCACCTCCCATACATGCCCAGACTGGGGCAGGGATTGAGCCTGCAATCAAGGTACTTACCCTTGACCAGAATCAAACCCACAACTCTTCAGCCCAATGGCAGAATCTATAACCAACAAGACAGACTGGCTAGGGTTGAACATTTTTTATATTTTATAAAGATCAGTTTTATTATAGTACTAGAGGCTCGATGCACAAAGATTCGTGCAAAAATAGGCCTGCCTTCCCCTGGCTGCCGGCACTACCTTCGCTCTCATCCAGAGCTGCCTTTCCGCCTTCGTTCTGGCCGGAGTCACCTTTCTGCCTTCACACACTGCCCAGAGGCCTGGAGCAGCTGGGGCAGTTCAGAACGCCCCCGGCTGCTCTGTGTCTGCGCACATGCTCGCTGCCCACAGGCCCACCATCTTTGTCGGGTTAATTTGCATACCCACTCCTGATTGACTGTGGGCATCATGAAGGGATGGTCAATTTACATATTTGTCTATTATTAGTATAGGTACTTTACATATAATAAAATATTCCAATTTGTAGACAAAAAAGGAATTACACTGAAAGTAACCTCACATGGTAATCTGTTCATAAATTCCTATCTGGCCAGGTCATGGTGGATAGTCAAGTTCCAGGAATATAACCACTTTACTAGGTTTATCTTTGCCTTAAGCAAGCCCTGTCCATTGTTTTTATGCATTTAGGCTAACACAACTTTGAAGTAAGTGTAACCACCCGCAAGGGAGCATAATCTTAACTATACTGTAATCCAGTCCCTGCCTTGTTTTCTCCCACCTTCATGGAATCTTTCTTCCTTTTTATTTTATTTTTTTAATATATTTTATTGATTTTTTACAGAGAGAAAGGGAGAGGGACAGAGAGCCAGAAACATCGATCAGCTGCCTCCTGTACACCCCCCACTGGGGATGTACCCACAACCAAGGCACATGCCCTTGACTGGAATTGAACCACAGGCCAACACTCTATCCACTGAGCCCAACCGGTTAGGTCAAGAAATTATATTTTTAGAAGGTGAGGAAATAAAGATGATTTGGGAAATTTAGGGGATTTGCTTAGTATATGGGTATTTGGAAGGGGTAGTTAAATTGGGTCAGATAAGGGATATGAGGAATATTTGGGCAAAGAGTAAGTATGTCCTGGGAGTCTTGCAGTAATCAATAATATAGGGCAGAGGTCAGCAAAGTTTTCCTCTAAGGGACCAGCTAGTAAATATTTTAGATTTTGTGGGTCAAGAGTCAAAGTAAAAGATATTATGGGTGCTTATATAAACTTTTAAAATGTAATCATTAAAATATATTTTAAAAACATTCTTAGCTCTTGGGACATACAAAGCTGGAAGGTGGGCTGCACTTTGGCGATTCCTGATATAGAACATGACAGGATGGGGTCCTCCCATGGTTCTCAGGGATGTCAGCATGATCAGCATGTGATTACTTCTTAACATGCTCCCCCTGGGGCTGATTCTGCTGCGGTGGCTCTAACCTCCACTCCTACCTCCATTGACTATCACTGCCGCAGCACAATAAACAATACAGGACTGTCATCATCCCTTCGCCATTTTCATTCCAAGTACTGCAAGCACTACCTACCATTTCTGAGTGCTTGCTTTCATTCTATGCTCTCCTAACTAGTGTAGAATCATTAGCTCATTTATAGTTTACCATAATCTTGTGAAGCTGGCAGTATTATTTTCATCGAAGAGCTGAGAAAACTGAGACCTAGAAAAATTAAATTCCATTCTGGAGCCAAAGAGTTGGGACCCAAGCATGAGGCCGCCCCGCTGACTTCATGGTCTGCTTTAGCACCAGGACAGGGCACGGAGGTGCACAACTTTCTCAGATTGAGGGTCTGGTCCTTTGGATCAGGGACTCACACGAGGCTTCCAGGGCTGGCGCTCGATAAGCCCAATGTTTATGATTTCAAAACCACATACAATCAGATGTACAATGGTCTCCTTAGGAAAGACAAAGAACTCTGTATGCAGAATGGCATTTTGCACATGTGGGACAGAAGTAAGAGAATCAAGCTCCAGTCAGAAAGGTTCCCGAACTGCAAACGTCTGCTCGACCTGATCCTCACCCGTGAGCTGTGCCAGGACCTTCGGCACATGGAGGACATGGAGAACGAGATGGCCAGCTGCTGCAGGAGTTCCAGGAGAAGGGCCAGCGGCCAGGGCCTGAAACCGCCGTCTTGTGTGTCCTCTTGTTACTGCTTGTTCCTTCCTGACCCTTTTTCTGACTCTGAGGGCTGCAGCCGGTGGAGCCCGCCCCCTACATTTCTACATCTATGTAAATTCCTTTTTGATATGTAGGCTATTCATCGGAATCTTTCTTCTTAATGCATAAAAGAAATGGCAACCTTACTTTCCACAGCATTGGTGATCTTGCTTCCCAGCAATTGTCATCAGCTTAGGTCAAATAAATTCTTATAAAAATTTAAAAAAAAAAAAAAAAAGAAGAGATAGAGCTGGAAACAAACTTGTGAGCTTTTCCAGTTGCAAATAAAACGACAGACTATTTTCAGCAATTAGTCAATCAATCCTGATGCTTTTATGAAGAACCTTGTGGAACACAGAAGAGGGTCATCACACACAGAAAGAATTAAAGGAAAAGGGACCCAGAATAGACCGAGAGAGAACATTGTCTTAGCACCCAATTCCTTAGTTTCCATTAATACCAGAATGATACTGAATTAGTGTAGAATTTTCCATGTGCGTAAGTGACTATTTATTTATATTAAATAGTATTATATTAAGTACAATTCATATATATGAATTCAGCTCCTTGCCTAATCATATTTAATAGTGTTTAATAAAACCACGACTCATTAGAATGCCTCAGTAGGTATTTGTACCTTGTGATCCAAGGATGTGGGGCAGCTGTGATGCTGGGTCCAAAGATGGATGAACCAGGCATGAAGGTCTCGTTTCATACAATGCCTTGAGGAAGTCGATTCCTTGTGTTACCAGTTCAAATGCACCATTAGTCTGAAGTGTCCTGTGAATTATATTACAGAGGATCTGAAGACCTAACTGAAAGGAATGGGTCCAATCATTTCACATAGCACCCCCCTTTCCTGGCCAGACTCCTGCAGATTTTTTTTTTTGCATTTTAATTTCTTTATTGATTAAGGTTTTACATATTTGTCCTCATCCCCCAATCACCTTCCCCAACTCCCCGCCCTCACTCATGCCCTCACCCCCCTGTTGTCTGTGTCCACTGGTTAGGCTTATATGCATGCAAACAAGTCCTTTGGTTGATCTCTCCCCCTTACCCCCACCCTCCCCTACCTTCCCTCTGAGGTTTGACACTCATCTATGGGAAATAATGAACAACATAAACTGATGAACAAAAACAGATCCAGAGACAGGGAAGCATCGATCAGACTGTCAAATCCTGCAGATGCTACATCTCCAGGATATGGAGATGCCAACTTCCTCCTGTCACACCCCAAGGCTGCTTCTCACACTCTTCTCCACCGAATGAACGAATACTCTTCCCACGGGCTGATTTTCTTCCATCTAGTCAACATGTTGGGCCCCCTCGCTCTCTGCCCTCCTGACCCAAATTACAGTAACTCTATATAATTCCTATTCTCCAGTCTTTTCCCACATTATCTTCCCCTTTCCATATCTTTACTCCTTTTCCTTATGTGGCAGACCACTAGAGTCAGTCAGTAACCTCAGGAAAAATGTGCTCTCTCTCCTCATTCTATTTGAGTTGAAAAGGTAGCCTAATCTAGAGGATTTAACAATAGTGCTGACAACACATGTGTGTTAATTAAAAGTAAACTTTAGCTTTTGTCAAGTCTTTATACCAAGGATCCTGAGCCTGAAATAAGGAGAGTCCATGTTCACCACACCTCATTCCTCCAAATGGTGATGAGGCAGCTTGCCAACAATGCCCCTGGCAATGTGACCATTCTTGTCTGATGACAATGAGAATGAGACATTAGTCCCCTGGAAGAGGTTTTTCCTTTACTGTGCCTGGTCTAGGTGATCAGCCACTCTATCTGACACAGTATCAGGACTTCATACACTTCTGTAGTGAAAAAAACTTTATCACTAAAAAACAGTAGGCGTTACTTCAGGAAAAGTAACAGGGGCCCAACCCAAGGTAAGTATCTGGGAAAATGGACATGGTTACCCTGTAAACACAGAAGATGCAACTTAAGAGGAAAGCTCTGATATTTATTAATAAAGCTATATTCCCATTTCTTAAAATGATAGGCCAAGTTCTATATGAAGAACACCCAGGCTCTCCATAACCTGACCTGACTCAATAGCAGGAAACCGGAAAAGCTGTGCTTCCCTTGGCGAAGAAATCGATCTGGCCAGGAAAGATAGCACAACCAAAACCACGCCTGGGGTGGCGCAAGCACAGGGCCCACCCCAGCAAAAAGTGATAATCCGATCAGGCCAGCCCGCAGAACACAGGGCTGAGGGTTGGGGGCCATCGACTACAGCCAAACCCTAAACTAGAAGCTCTTCGTGTTTGCATTTCTTCTTGTCAATGCCAAGGGTTACAGCTTAGGATCAGCATTTCGGATAAGTAAAAACTGAGAAACCGAGTCACTCCCCTAAGGTCGCTGAGCTCGGGGGGAATGCCAGACTCCTGGGAGCTTATGTGACTCTTTATCTTCCCACCGCACAACACAGTGTCCTGACAAGAAGGCCGGCCTGTGGAGGGAGGGAGATGAAGAAAGAATCACGGCAGAAAATTCACACCAGAAGAGGATGGTGAGGCAAACTCCTGCAAAGGAGCTTACTAAGAATGGCTGAAACCACAACCTAAAAGGATTAGAGACGCCTTGCTGTGTTGTGAGTTTAAGGATAACCGTTCAATGCCAATAGATGATGTATTCCTGAGGTATGACTAAAAATATCCGATACCGGCTAATGAGGGAACTTGCGAAGGGACCGCAAAAGAAAGGTGAATTTGCCACATTAGTGCTAGTAAACAATGTCAGGAAAGGCTTCCTGGAGGGGTGGCCCTCTCTGAGTTTCATACACTAGGAGGCATTTTCCACATGACGTGTTAGAGAGGAAGGAGAAATTAGGGATTCCCAGCAAGAGGGCATGAACAAGGCACCGAGACCTGACGTAACAGAACCTGATCTATAAAGAGCAAGTTGTGGAAGCGTTCTTAAGTGAAATCTACACGCATGAAATGTACACTTCCATGAATTTTGATGAACATATTCAATTGTATAACTTATCCTGCAATTAAGACATAGAGCATCATTATCCTCAGAAAGAGCCCCATGTTACCATTTAAGTCAATTGTCACCAACCAAAGTCAATCTCTGTTCTAATTTTTATCGCCATGGATTGGTTTCACCTGTTATAGAATTTCCTATTAATAAAATCATCAGTATACATTCATGTATCCAGGTAGCAACATAAAACTTTGAGCTGTGTGCATCAGTAATAATTTCCTTTCATCACGGAGTAATATCCCATTGCGCAGATATACAGCAATTCATTCACCTATACAGCAATTCATTCACCTATTCAAGGAGCAACTTGTTTGATATGGAGAATGCATCGACTTTGTATGGGGATGGGTTGAGAAATGAGGAGTGTATGTCAAAATGTACCTGAAAAAGAATGTAGGATCCAAACCATGGGTTGTGCTTACTGAGGAGTTTGGATGTTATCCTAAGGACAACAGGTAGGCATTAGGAGCTTTAACAGGTAGAAGGATGCATATATTCAGAGATCAATACCCCATGTATCACTGAGGGGAAATCTCAATCGCTCATCAGTGATCACTGACAGTTTGTGGCAAGGTCCATATGTCTATAACTGTCACCCAGGCGTTCTCCCTCTGCTGTCCTTCATTTCCATTTTCAGTGACATATTTTTGAGCATCTACTATGTGTCAGGCCCTCTATTAGGTAATGTCACACATGTGATGGTTCTTAAGGTTCCTGCCATCCTGATCGCCCCAGGAGGGTCTTCTCACTTCTGCATGATCCACTCTGCAACACGCCCTGGCCATTGGCTTCTGCTCTGCATTGCCCAGTTACCTTGTGAATATGGCAGAATTCGATCCTGCTCATTCTTTTTGGAGGAAAACATAATTTTGTGATTGAATTACAGCTAAAGGCAGGTTCCCCACAGCAGCTCAGCGGTGTTAGTGCTTAAACAGCTCCTGCTCAATATTCTATGAGCTGCTGGTGCCAGTTGGACCTGTTGGCCTCAGCCAGGTGGACTGCCAGTCAGGGAGCTTTCTGAACTATCCAATGGGAAGGCTTTTCTAAGTCTCTTTATGGGACTCAAGCCAAGAACACATTCAAACAAAACACCCTGGACTCCTTTTGTCACAAGTAGCTCCAACATAAGAAACAGAAAAACAACTGCCATCAATTTCTAAAGCTTTTGAAAGGATCCAAATCACTTGCTCATTTTATCCTTCTCCGTTTGAAACTGACTTTCTGGAGTACAACTCTTTAGGAAAAGACAAATTTTAGAGAAGATCATGGTTTTAAGAGAGTAAAGAAGAACCTGCTCATGGAGAGCGCGCCACATGCCTCATAAAACGCTCTGTGAGGCGAGGTTTATGTCAGGGAATTTTGGAAGGCAGGTTGGCAAGTGATACCAGACATTGTGGGAAGGAGGAAAAAAGAGAAGGAGAAATGCCAGAGCAGAACAACTGATGGACATCACCGTCGGCTGGTCCAAGATGAAAGCGGAGCCATTAGCCAGCAGGCGGCCACCTGGATTCAGGCAACAAAGAGCACATGAAGATGGGCTAAGCTCAGGGGTCCCAGAGGACACCAAATGCAGATTTCCTGGCACACAGGAGAAGCTGGACTATGCATGGCTACCAACTGGAAGTGACCTCCATGGCAAAGCCCTCCGATGGGCAGTCCAGGGCAGAAAGACTCACCAGCCAAGCCCTCAATGATCATGAGGCAGATGGACATTTAGAAGATTGATTCTTTTTCTAAGTTCTCATTAGCCAATTCTCAGGAAACAGATAAAATATGTGTCTGTGTGTTATGCGTGGAGCAGGATAATTTCTGGATATAACTTACAGTTTGCCTAACATTGTCTTCTCCTTCCTTTGCTTTTTGAAGCAGACAGTCGTCTCCATGTTTGTTTGCTCCAGGAGACATTCATGTCAGGGAAGCCTGGTCTTTCTTTTCACAAGCTCTGCACTTTGGAAATAAAAGCATGTCCCCTGGCTGAATGAGGAATGTCTGGACTGGGAGTGGTACTATCATCTGTGGTCACACAAAGTTTCAAGAAGACTGGATTCTCCATGAGTCTCCTGGATCAGACAGAGTGAGTCCCATAAGCCAAGACCTGCGTAAGGAAAGCACAGCCACCAGAATGAATGCATACGGCAGGTTGAAAGGCAGGTATGTCAGTGGTTCCATTTTCTTTTGATCTCCCAGCAGCCATGATCCTTCAGGCCAATAGTAAGGGACAGTAAGAGCATCTATACAACAGACCACTCTAGTGCCCAGCCAGGTGACCTGGTTTTTGAGTGCAGAGTCCCTCTCAGACCACAGGCGATCCAGAAGTCCACGTGGATTTGCAGTTGCTTGGTGGACCATCACTGAACACTGCTCATGGCTTCTGCTCAGCAGCTTTTCAACCTCTAGGGTTATTTCCCTCCTCATTTTGTCCGTTATCTGCAGCATGGAATCATCAAAAACATTTTCCTGAACTTCCTTCCCCCCAAAAATGAAATTATAAAACTATATCAAGCTCTAGTTTTTCTCGCTGATCTTCAATTCTCTCTCTACTCCTCCTTCAGTCTCTAATAGTCTCCTCATATTTGGAGGAAATCCCTCTCGCCTAAAACCCCACTAGACTTCAGCTTTGAAAACAAAACCCAGAAGCCACCCCACAAACTCCTCTAGACAGAACAGCAGACCTTACTATTTTCTTGAACAAAAAGAAAAATTTAGGTTTCCCCCCCATTATAAAATCATTATAAGATAAAGGCCCATGGTCAGGGTGACTGAGGGCTGAATAGGTACAGTTTTGTCACTCCTGAAATGTTAATTCTACTGGGTCTAACAACTGGATTCCAGGCCTCTCTCCTTCCTTGGGCTGAAAACAGCTCAATCCTTCTATACTCTAGTCAACATTTTTTGTAAAATGAGCCTCTTAACAATAGGTGTTTCGGTCATCCCATGGTAAAAAGGTGACAGTGACCACCAAGGACTGACTGAAACTTGATGTGTCTGAAACCTGGGGAGGGGATGCTCAAGGATGGTTAGAGTCACAGTCCCCTCCAGTTCTCCGCAGGAAGGAGTCAGAACACTAATTTGTTTTCCTTCTAGGAGAGGAAGTAATGATACCCACGGTCTCAAGGGCCAGACCTCCTCGGTGGGAATGCTGGCTCCAGCAGGATTATGTGACTTTGATAGGGCACTTGGCCTCTCTGCGCCTCAGATTCCTTCCCAGCAGAGGGAGAATCTGACAGTATATGTTTTAAGTAATGGATGGGATGACTGAGTGAAATGTACAGACATCCACAATACAGACACCAAGAAAGGGAACACTCTTCCCAGGAGTTCCACACACCACTTGTGCTTACGTTCCACTGGCCAGAATGTAGCCACAGGGACACAACCCATGGTCAAGAAAATGTGATCTTTATTCTGAGAAGCCATGAATGTGAAGGATGTCGTTTGGCTCTGGGATGATAAGTCCTCCCACAGGATGGGAGAAGATGAGCTAATGGAGGGGATGTCCCCAACTTTAGGAATCTGGTCTCCTACAAAAGAGTGTGTGCAAAGTAAGAGTCACCCAAGAATTAGTTCACTTGATGCCACAACTAGCTGATAAGGTAAACCTGACAAGCATTGTAAGCCTGAATTTAAAGATTAAGAGTTTATTGATTTACCAGATTGAAAAATGTGAACGCTTTGTAACTTCACTCTTAGTTCTATATAATGTCACCAACTATGGTATAAACTATTCCCAGGCAAGAAACTAGCCCTCGTGTGACAGACTGGAAACCACCTATTACTGAGCACACAAGAATATAGTATGTGATCTAGATGACCTCCAGGGTTTTATGGAAAAATGTTTACATATCCACAAAGCATCTAGCACGCAGTCACTGCCTGGCGAATAAGGAAAAACAGCCCAGATTTACACTGTTTGCTGAATAAATCATCTGACACTTGTGGCAAGTGAACCAAAGGGAAATTGAGATATTCCAGGAAGCAAGGTGAATTAGACAACTGTCTCAGAAAAAAAAATTTTTTTTGTAATGAATTTAACCGCTGATAATTAGGATTGGCAATAGAAATTAGCATAAACATCCCATCCAAATGATAATGCAGCTAGCACGCTGTTATAAATTCTTAATGCCTCTTTTAGGAATAGAAAATGACAACTCATCAAAGAACAATTCATCAGGGTTCACCCAGCTCTGACCCCAGCGCTTCATTGCTCTGATCTATGGAACCCTTTCCAATTTACCAGGCAAAGTGCTCAGAGTGGAGAAAAGAGGATTTTCATATATTAATAGTTTAGATTGGTAGGTTTCAAAATTTCTTGGCTGAGAAAATTGTTCCATTTTTCAAATGAATTAATAGGCAGACATCCAATAAAATAACAACAATAATAGCAATAACTAATATTTAGTGAACATTGCTATGTGCCTGGTACTCTTCTAAACATACTAATTTAAACCTCCCAGCACCACCCAGAAGTTGGTAATATTATTACCTCCAGGAGGTATTACTAGCTGACTGACCAATGGTATGGAAGAAAGAACTTTTTCTTTTTTACATCAGATGAAGAAAGTTGCCAATGGTGAGGTTAAGCACATGGTGAACAGCACCCACATTGTGTGCAAGGAGCCAAATTTCAAAGACGGCTGCTCTGAAGCCCAGTCACTTAGTGTCTTTGCTTCCATATGCAAAACAGATGTAGCAAAGCTGTTCTGGTTGGAAGTGAATGGAAATGATGGACCCTTTCCAAATGGTCCCTCCTGGTCTAGCTTCAGAGCACCTCACGTATGGATATCTGGAAACGTACCTCTGAGGTTGTCCTTGTTTCTCCTAGACAGAAGTCTCTCCCTCTATAACTAAGTATTTTTCAATACATCTGATCCCTTGGTAGTTAATTTCCCAGAGTCAGATCTAAGGCACAGCATGTTTGAATGAGACAACAATCAACTTTTTGAAGTCTCCATTCTGGAGCAGAGGTGTGGAAGTGAACAGTAGATTTCTCATAATGACGGCACATGCGCAGAGCAACTGCATGGAACTATAATTGATGTCACGTGATTGTGGTAGAGTAATGACCGTGTAGAGCTGTAGCCTTCATATACCCAAGAGATGACCAACAGTTATGGCTGTCAGATGAATGCATTAAAGAGGAAAGGCTATGGCTTCCATTTCCATGGGATAGGTACCTGAGCTTCTGTCTGCTTCAAGGCCAGTACTTGTATCTTTCATTGTAGTGCATGGTACCTTTCTCTTTCTTTCTTTTTTTATAATAATGGTAATATTTATTTGTTATTATTTTTTCATTTTTATTGTTGAAAGTATTACATATGTCCCTTTTTATCCCCCATTGAACCCTTCTAGCCAGCCCCTACCCCCTACCCCAGGCTTTTACCACCCTATGTCCATGGGTCATGCATATATGCCTACAATTTCTTTGGTTGATCTCTTCCCACCCACCCACCCCCACCTTTCCTCTGAGATCCATCAGTCTGCTCCATGCTTCTATGCCTTTCTCTTTCTGAGGCCCTTTCTCTTTTTCTTTCTTTGTCAGATGAAGAGAAGGTATCCCCAGATCACAGCCCCTTGGTCTGTGATAAATGCAAGTGACCAAATCTATGCAAGAGTCTGGCCAACAAACAAACCATGATGAAATGCAACTACCCTGGGAGCTACACAAGCATGTCCCCCTGACTATGTACACCAGTAGGAAATCTCCTTGATTAAAACAAAACAGAATTTGTATCCTCAGGAACACAGACCTCATATTGTAGCAAAGAAACTTCCACATGCTTTTAAAATTCCATCTTATAATTCAACTGAGTTCATTTTTATCCAGCATCCTGTCTGTTTGTGGCACCAGGGATACCAAGATGACAGTAATTCAGTAAAAAGTTGCAATCTTGATCACTTTGCTCATTTGTAAACCTTTATGTGACCACCAGTTGTCTCTTATTATGGGTGAAAATTCTCATCCTTCAATACTTTCCCTCTGCAGTGAACAGCTCCAGTGCCTGTCAGGACCGGCCATAGTCGGGAGGACCCCCTACACGTGTCAGCCGCCCAGAAGCAGCATCAGAGGGCAACCAGGTCCCGGGATGGCCCAAGGCAGGGTTTTCCTGGAAGAAGTTTAATCGACTCTGCAGGTGCTCGTGAAGCATCCTAGGACGGCAACCACACAGAATAACCCTTGTCTTCCTTTGGGATGTGTATTATTGAGGTTTTACCAGCAGGATGCATTGGCTGTTTCAGAAAAAAAAAATCTCCTATATAGGAAACAGCGTATAAATGGGATAGGCCTGATAGATCAATAGTATCGAAAGAAGGTCTTTTTCATGTTTATATCTGAAATGTTCTCGTGGCTACTAGAGACATGGACAGAAAAATGGAATCCATGCACTGGATAGAAAATGAGATTTCCAATTCTAGGCATCAGTCCTCTCCCAGAGATTCCAAAGATTAACCTTTGCAAAAAACATAAACAAAGAACATACATCAGTTCATCATAAACTAAATTAGGCTTGAGGTTTTGAAAGCCTACTATTTAGATATGCAACTGGATAACTATGATTCCTGCTGTGATCAGAGATTATAAAACAAGCAAGAGTGAGATTGCTGTGCTCCACTGATTACCTTTTCTTGCATTTCATCTTACTTTTCCTTGTTTTGGTAGAAAAACAGATGCATGTACAGTCCTTTGGTGAGGTATGACTAACACAATAATAAGAGTTCACATTGCAAACTTTATATTTGATAATAATTTAATAGCATTTTTTTTAAAAAAATTTGAAATTGCTGCAGCTCTAGAAGGCACAGAAGTTGTGCAATTTAGTAGTCATTTACAAAGGAACATAAAAAATAAAGTACCCATTTTTCCCAAGAGAAATGAAAATGCAATTTTCTAAGCATAATGTATTCATGCTGGAATTTTTATTAGCTCTCTGTAATGGAAAGGCTATTAAATATATATTGTTTTGTACTTCTGACTAGTTTTCACATCTTCCTAAGTGAAGAAAAGATCAGTACTGCATTACGAAAAGTACCATTTCCACACTGTAAGCACCAGCTCACAATGCAATGGGTTGGATAAGGCAAAATAAATTCCCAAATGTAAATAGGACAAATGTGTTAAGATGACTGATAGCTTTATTACTTACTCCATAGATGCCACAGAAAGAAACAACAGAAATCTGGGTTTGGGAGCTAGCTTTTACTGAAATGTTCTTTAAAGCCGTTTGTTTGAAAATGCAGTGACATCTAGTGGCAGATTCAGCTCATCATCACTGTGTACGCCCAGAGATCTTTGGCCCGCCGCCATTTTAAAACATTCCCCAAACAGGAAGACAGATCCGACCTTTGTGATCAACATGGAAAAGATGGAAAGAGAGTTTACTGCAACTGAAAGAACAAGCTTTCATGTAGGAGTCAAGGCTGACAAAATGAGCATAAGATGGCAACTTGAGGGCAGAAATTGTGCTCTCTGTTTATATTCCTGTGTGTTGGTGCTTCACATGAACCTCAACAGAAAATGTTTAGAATTAATTCCATGGTTTCAATGAGGATGATTCAATGAATCACACCTTGTTATTGCCTATGCTGGTAACAAATGAAAATGCCCAGTTACACAAAATGATGGGCAAGAGTTTTGGTCTTGGTCCAATCCCACCCCAAGTGACCCAGGTAGCTTTAGCTACAGTATCTTATAAACTTTCCTTTCTTTATTAAGGAGCGAATCCACTCAGATTCTCTGAAATCATTTACGGAGAAGTTACAGTCAGGTTGAGGATCCTTTCTTCATACATGCCTACTTAGACATTTAAATGGAACTATTTAGCCCAACCTTAACTCCAAAGAACCCTCCACAGGTTGGGGCATGAACTAGAAAGTACTGGGTTATTGCAGAAAAACAATTTGAAAAAGTTTGAGTTTCATTAAAAGCAACATTTCCAAGTATGTGGGCATTTCTATATACTGACCAGCTGGTAAGGGCCAGTGAGGAGGAAAATTCTGAAGATATGAGAGAGCTGGGAAATAAGACTAATGCCTAAGACGTTCAGCATGGAGTCTTTAAGTGTAACAAAACTCTCATTTTATATATTGGTTTGCCTTTTTCCAGTCTCTTAATATTTTCAGAGGAATAAACTCAGCTCACTAATGCTAACAGCCCAGGCTAAATGCTTTTTGAAAGCAATAGGTGGCCTTTTTTAGGCAGCCATTTTTTATCATCTCTCCAGACACTCAGCCCTCTATTTTTGCCACATCCACTGATCTCCATCCCCAGATCAAGGTGTTTAGTAACAGATACCTATAATTTCAGAGCAGGGCACCTCTTCAGTGCCTTTCCTCCTTTATTTCTTGCCAGGCCTTTTATTTAAAGCTAGGGCTCTCTCTCTCTCTCTCTCTCTCTCTCTCTCTCTCTCTCTCTCTCTCTCTCTCTTTTTCTCTCTCTCTCTCTCTCTCTCTCTCTCTCTCTCTCTCTCTCTCTCTCTCTCTCTCTCTCTCTCTCTCTCTCTCCTCTCTCATAAAGTCCTTTAGGAATAGAGTGCTGTTTCATTCATTCTCTCTTCACTGACTTCAGGATTTATCCCACCTATTACTGATAAACCGGTATGATGTATGACATGCAAGTCTTACTAAGCATAGGCCCTTTCTGATTCCAATCACTGCAGAGAATACCTTAGAAAGAAGTAAGCTTGAAGACAAAGATTCCCTCCCCCTAGGCATGGGCTTCCCTCTAAGAAACACACACACTATCCCAGTCTCAGAACGAGCTTCCGCTCTTTGGTCTTTAAAAATACACTTATCACACATTCATATTCAACCTCCCATGCACATTTCACAAACACGTCATGACACATATTCAGAATACGTTTCCTTAAGGGGATTACTTCCCATAGCAGTAATAGTTTAGATGTAGCTAGCAACTCAAGGCGGTAGACAGATTGGTTCACGTGTAATTTATTTCCTATTTCTCATAAGTAACTGTGTTCTTGAGAGTAACTTAGAACAAGGCATGAGCTTCTAGGTGTTTGGCTCTGCTCTCCGTCTTTCTTCTTCAGTCACTCCCATCAGCCAACGTGGAGCCATATTTATGTTACTGAAATGGGTAGGACTAGTGGAGGAGCGGATTTGGGGAGGAAGAGACAAGTGAGGTTAAAGAAGCGTTTTAGAAAAATCCAGATAGAGCCAGATAACTTACTCTGAGACTTATGGCAAAGTTCATGGCTATTGATAACACTTCCTGTGCTGCAAGTGAGCTCCTTTCTTATTTCAAGAGCAGTGCCAGGTGGGGAAAATGGCTCAGATAAATTATACTCTCTTTTCTCTAACGTGGCACTCAGCAGTCCTAATGTCAAGGACCTGTCATAAGTGACAAAGATTAGTGTAAGTTTTCCAAGGATTGGCATCAAAAAATAGCCAGAGGCCTTGAAGATTCTCACTTGGGAATCAGAATCATCAAGTAGATGGAAACAAATAGTGATGAGATTTCAGATGACACATTTTCATTCACGATATGAGAATAAAGGGGTTTCATTTAATCAAGTGAGTAGCTGTTTCCTCGCTCATTTTCCCCTTTATTCAACTTTCAAGCTAATATAAATGACTATGAATGGGGCTGGGAAGAGGGTAAAAATTATTAATAGTAAATCTGAGCTATGAAAACATAAGGGGGGTAAGATTTTGTGGGCATCAGCCAAAGGGAAGTGGACTTGCCTTAAGAAGCTACCTTTATGAAAAAACACTTCAGAAAAAATGGTCCCCCTTGTTCATGAAAATAAAAAAATAAGCAAAACTGTTTTCCCAAAAACAACACAGGTACCACTTCTGCTCTCCTTTGATAAGCCATTCATGGAGGGAAATAACTAAGGATGGCATTTTAGAACCATTCACCCACACAATCTCCTTAGCACAGACATTGTCTAGTTCTGTGGTTTCTAAATGGATGTAGGCTCCCAGGTTCTTCCTAAACGAGTCGCTGCATTTTGTAACAAGGTCCTTGACTCGCTCCAGAAGTCACAGCCCCCACGTCCAATTCCAGGGGGATTGACTGCCGAAATGAGACGATGTCTTACTCCATCACTGCTTACTGTTGGGAAGACAGCAGGCTGTGGTATAAGAAATACAGGCCTGGGGCCCATAAACAGGGGTTCTACCTCTACCTCCAACTAGAACTTGATTCCCGTGAACTACAATCTCTTTAAAGATCAGTTTCCTCACCTGTTATAAAAGGGCCCTTATATCTTCTTCAAACTCTTAAACACTTGCTTTCTTTGGTACAAAAGAATTGGGAGTGATCATCATGATCACAAGCAAAAATCACTTTTGTAACAAGAGTGCTTTGTTTAAAAAAGCCAAGAGACAGAATTACATTATTTACTCTTTATATCGTCTTCTAAATTATCTTTGCCATCATCATCATGCTGATTAATATAAGGGATAGAGCACATAGTTTCTATTTAGGCTGGCGAACATGTTCAGCAGGACTTGGCTCTTTCTGAAATCCTAATTTCCGTATGAATCATAAACACCTCTGAGCAGCTGTTCCGATGTAATGTCTTTCTTGGAGCACATAGGTGTGATAGTACTGAGACCCACAAAGTGCACAGAGAGATAAATATCCTCTTAGCCTATTCCAATCACACAGTACTAGTATTTCTTCCTGTGGCGAACATTTTCTGAAGAGTCATTAAAACACTATTTTCCCCGCATAACTAATAGCAGCATGGGGTTAAATCAAGTGAATAAATGACTAAATGGAGATCATTTTCTCAGAGAAATTGTTTTCTCATATTTGTCTAAAGCTTGTGAATTGTCCGACCCGTCATTTTTAGGAATTATGAAGTAAACACCACATGTGCACACTTGCCCTCATTTGCATATCACACAAAAGAGAAACAGACATTATGTATTAACAGGAAAGTCCAAATGCAGCACAGAAACAGGGTTCTAGAATATAAATTAGAGAATCTGTTTCAATAGGAATGGTTTCCAGGCTTTATAGGGGCACAGACCTCACCCTGACTTTGCCATTCATTCATTCATTCATTCATTCATTCAAGCACATGTTAAATTGCTGGTCCCCTGGCTAGATGCTGAGAAAATAAAAAGATAGTCCCTATGATCAAAGTTTTCTCCACTTATGTTCAATGCAATGGGTTAAGTTGCAGTACAAGGGTATGTTCTGGAGCCTGCCGAAAAGAGCACCTTTGTTACGTTTTTTGCGATTGTCCTTCCACACCCTCTTTCCACCCTTCTCCTTGGTGCCTCCAGGAGGCCGACCTGGTACTTCTCAGGCTTCCCTTCTGGCTCCAGAATGGATTCAGCCAATGGGAGACACTGAAAACAGGACTGAGGATGCAAGGACGCTGAGGACAGGGTATTCATCCCCCAGGTCCCCCTTGAAAGGTAGCTGCAAGTTGTACCACAAACATCGTCTCCTGTTAGGTGGCCCTCTCCAGAGCAAACCATAGGCACTACCTCCCCTTGTCCCAGGAGGCCCAGGGGTGACAATAGCATCCAGCCGTCCGGAACCCTGGGACACTGCACTACCTTTCCTGGGCTTCCCGCAATCGTCTGCACCTTTGTCATCATCCCTGGACTAAACCCTCCTCCAATGACTCACTTTGAGCATGTTGTCCATTTCCTGCTGCTTTGATACATCACCCCACCAAATATGGGTGGGGGAGGATCATGTATAGGAAGACAAAGCGTGTCACCTGGTCATCGAGGAGAAGGGAAAGTTGGATAGAAGAAAGGGATTGAAGAATGGACTTGGAACGTGAAAAGAACAGCATCTGCAAAAAGGTAGAGGACAAAGAATACTGGATGTGTCCGATGCAGCTGGAGTCGTTGGGAAAGCTGTGCGAGGCAGCCAGAGAGGCAGGCCGGGGCCAGGTCACGTAGGACCTGGTATGCTGTTCACAGGAGTTTGGACCTCATTATGAATGCAATTCATTTTCCATGAAGCACTTTGTTCCATGCCGTTTCAAAAGGTCACAATGGTGGCATTTTGGAAATTAGAGGGGGAGAAAAGTGAAATTGGAGATGAGGAGAGAATTGATCAGCTTATTATAATTATTACAACAATCCAGTTGAGACAGAATGCACACCTGGACCAAGGCTATGCCAGCGGGGACTGAGGGAAGGAAATGGAGAATCATATCTCATAGCAATTTGTGACCAACTAAATAGGGAGAATGGTAATGAACTATACTGGCTTAGATGGCTGGGAAAAAGGATTGGTGGAGATTTATTATGTACTAAGCACCATTCTTACAGTTTTATCTATTTCATGTCTATGTTTAAGGAACAGAGTAAGAGAGCATGAACAGTACAGTCCTGTCCTAACCTCACTAACCTTCCACCCTTCCCCGCTGAGAATCTCCTGCTCCAGACACATGTATCTCCTTCCCTTGCATTAGACTTCTTTGGAGGCACTCCTTTTAGAAGCTGCCAGCCCTGAAACCCACTCATTCAAACCTTTCTCAGTCTTCATGGACCATTTCAAATCCTATTTCCTCATTGAAATTGGCACCGATTATCTCATTCTAAGAATGATGAATAGCACTTTGCTATGTAACTCAACAAGCATTCTTATTTCCTTTTGTGGCTACTTATCTTTGCCATTGCCTACCTTTTCTTTTTTTTTCTATCTACATATATAAAAGGCGAATATGCTAAGTGTCTGACTGTCCAACCAGTTGCTATGATGTGCACTGACCACCAGGGGGCAGACAGTCAATGCAGGAGCTGCTGTGTCGCGCACAGAGAAACGCCACCTCAGACCTGGCACCCACAAAGCAATACTCGGCTTCCCTCAAGTAGGACACAGGCCTTGCCACCACCCTGGAGTGGCGGCCCACCAAGTCACAGCCCACACTGCCAAGACCCCATGGCACAAAATGCAACCCACAGCCAAGCCCAGCCTGGAAAAAGTTGCTGTGGGCGCTGGGTAATGTCATTATGTAGCAACGCCCTGCTTCCTCTCCCTAGTGACTAGCCTCCTTGGAGTTTCTTCAGCCCAGGAACACGACTTGCTTTATAGCCAGGTGCAAACATTTCACACTGTAACTAAATGTCTGTGAAGAATTTTCCCGTGCCTCATCTCATTTGATCCTCACAGAAGCCCTGGAGTAGGTAGATAAGGAGACTCAGTGGAATCCTATTTTCTTTTCATTAGCCTGAAAATGGAGATTTAGAAAGCTTAGAAATTTGACCTGACTGAAAAGAAGAAATGGTGGACCTTGAAAATGACTTCAGGTTTTGTCACTGCGTGGAATATAGTCAAACACTGCTACAGTTAAATATTTTACCCTTTGTTCTCCCTGTGTGATCTACAATAATAATCTGCTTCATGTTGATATTAACTGCTGTGTTGCTGACAATTACCTGAAAGAGAAGTTGGGGTGCTTCACTGGGCTGGGAAAAGTTTAGCTACATCAGAAAGCAGGTTTAATTAAGCAAGTTTATTCTATATATATAAAAGGCTAAGTTGATTCACGCATGCACGATACATATAAAGCTCTCAGTGGCGCCAACTGCAATTTGGTTGACATTTCTGTTATAGAGAAAGGGCAAATAGAAATATTAAAATATTTATTCTAATTAATTTCCTTTCAATGTGCACAAATTCATGCACTGGGCCACTAGTAACAGTATAATACCAAATAGATCCTAGACTTCCTAAAGAAGAAAACATTCTTACTTTTAGTGCTCATTGCTCCCAAAATAGCATCTTATACATGATGGATATTTGATAAATACTGTGCACTGTCTGGGGTTAACAAGGACCAGATACTAAACATGTTAGCAAGTACATTCTATACAAAGTCTCTGGGAGAAACAACAGGAGACTTGAAATCTTTTGCTCCACTATCATTCTCTTTCCTCATATGTCCTGTGTCTTCATGTTGATCAAAATGACTCTGTCTGAGGAAAGATCCCAAGCTCAACACCCTTTCTGGTCTGTCTTCTATACAAATTCATGGGACCACAGTTCCCTTCTCGCAGGGCCATTCTCTCTGAAAAATGAGAACTGGTGGGCCTGACTTCTTTGTTTCCTCCTCCAGATAAAAGGTGAAAATTTCTAAGCTCCATCTAGAGGAAATACACTAAGCCTACAGAAAATACACTATAACTCAATTGCAGGAATATAGGCGCTATAGAATATGTTTTGAGACAAGTAAGGTTGGTGATTTTCTTCATATCTTACCACACATGTCTGGTTTCTAGTTATTTCTAGGATCTTAACTTAAAATTATTAAAATTAAATATATTTGGGGTAGAACTTTCCCGTACTAGAAACTCAAAACATTACCATTCTTTTTCATGTGACTCTGGACCAATTTTTAGCAATGGAATGCATTTCTCATATACTAGAAAAACATCCTACTCAACGTTGTGTCATCACCAATGTTTGGCATGAGTGAATCATCCACTTGTCTCAACTTTAAATCTTATAATTTTTACATTTTAAGTTCATAAAAAAATGTTTGCTTTCTATTTAAGATGAATCTTGTTTTCTTTTATTTTTCAGCATAATTGTACATGGGTTATTAAAAAGGACTTATATAAAGTATAATTTAATAAAATACTAATTTGTGCTCTAATAATTATCTCCTACTGATAGAAAAATGCTAGAACAGATATGTTGACTTTACTTCTGAAGTTGTTTTAGCTCATTACAAGAATAACAAAATCTTTCATCCATTTTTTCCCCCTAAAATAACGGCACAATTTCAAAGATCATTATCCATTTGACTTTCATCTTTAAAAAAAAAAGGAATGATATGGATGGCTGCAACTAGCTCTAGATTTAATAAACTTTGGATTAAGTGCCATTTCTCACTAATTAGTTTTCCATTTCTGGAACTGAACTGCTCATTAATTTTTTTTTATCTTTTAGGGAATTAACTCAACATTTAAGGAATCCATGTGTCTATGTCCATTTTAAATGTCCACATAGATAAGGAGTAGAGAAAGCAGTGTGCTTGGAATATCAGCTTTATTATATACCAGGTTAAGTTATTAAATAATTACGTGTATCACCTATAAACTAAAGACCTTAATACTGTCCAAATTACAAACTACAAACATTCAATTAGCTACCAAATATAAAAACTAAAGTGCTTTTAACTGGAAAAAAATCCCATATAAATATAACTTACTAACCTTCTCCCAGGTCATTAAAAAGCTTCATAATTGAATGTGACATCATGGAGGAAAAGTGGGACTTATTTTTTTAAACATATTTTTGTTATTGATTTCAGAGAGGAAGAGAGAGATATGAACATCAATGATGAGAGAGAGTCATTGATCAGCTGCCTCCTGCACACCCCCTCCTGGGGATCGAGACTGCAACCCGGGCCTGTGCCCTGACCAGGAATCAAACCATGACCTCCTGGCTCATAGGTTAAAGCTCAACCACTGAGCCATGCCAGCCAGGCAGGAGTGTGGGATTTAGAGTTCAATACCACTTTCTGTTATGAAAACTTTAATTATTTACTTAATATCCAAATCCCCCAAATCTTAGTCATTGACATCCTATTACATCTAAGTATACAGAAAAAAAAAAAAGCTACTAGAAAATATCACTTCAGCCTTTGTTTCCAACATGAAAAAAGCCAAACAATTTGCAAAATACTAGTACTTTGTGAGCCTGTTAGACAACTAAAATCACGAGGCAATGAAATGAACTAAATTTCAAAGGATAATAAGCACCTTTCAGGGGAAACAACATGCATTGCTTCCCCTTGGGCAGAGCAGGAAGGAAGACCGGATGGTTGTAAGACAGCGGTTCTCAACCTGTGGGTCGCGACCCCTTTGGGGTTTGAATGACCTTTTCACAGGGGTCGCCTAATACATCCTGCATATCAGATATTTACATTACGATTCATAACAGTAGCAAAATTACAGTTATGAAGTAGCAACGAAAATAATGTTATGGTTGAGGGTCACCACGACATGAGGAACTGTATGAAAGGGCCGCAGCATTAGGAAGGTTGAGAACCACTGTAAGAGCAAGAAGGAAGAGATCAGACAATGACAAAAACATGTAAGACTAACATGACAGTTTGGCATCTCTGGGTAAATTAACATTCAAGCAACACGGAAATGAGGGAGCAAGAGTAGGAAAGTAGGAGAACCTCCCTCGGTGGGTATTGTGATCAGCAGTCCCCGTGGACAAGATGAAGTTCTGCCCACCTCCCCACACCCTTCTCTCACATAGAGAAGAAGCATTAAGCTTTGAGCTGGTGAAAGTCAAAATCGGTTACAGAAAGATACCTGGAAAACCACTGGCAATTTGGGACTTACCCAACACAGTTTTAAGAACATCTATAGATCAAAGAAAAACATCACCAGATAAATTAGAAAATACCTTAATGACTGGAAACGGAAAGCACAACATATCAGAATGTGTGGCATGCAGTGAGTGCCGTGATTAGAGAGAAATTTGTATCATCCGTTGCTTATATTAGGAAAAAAAAAATCTCAAATCAATATTATAAGTTTACACTTTATAAAAATAGAAAAATAAGACCAAATTAAAACCAAAGCAAACAGAAGGTGAAAAAAGGATGGTAAGGTTAGCACCCCACCCCAAGAAGCACACAATACAACATACAGGTGATGTTTTATAGGATTGTATACCTAAAACCTATATAATTTTATTAACCAATGTCACCCAAATAAATTAAATTTAAAATAAATAAATAAAACAGAGAAAATAGGCACAAAAGCTGGTTACTGTAAAAGATGAATAAAATGGATAAAGCTCTCGCAATCCTGAAATCAGGAAGGCTGTTTTCTGGCATGGTCCTTCTATGGGCCTTCCTCAAAGAAGAACATTAATGTCATTCCAGGACAGAAGTCAGCCATACTAATGAGTGAGCATGGTCACTGTAGTTAAGTGAATGAATACATGAAGTGGACCACAAATGTGGCCATTCCTTCGCTCTGATACGACCCTCTTTTTCCATGTCCCTGCAGGAGCAGGGGGCAAAGAAGGTGCAGGTTATAAGAACTCTCCGTTGAAATCTCAGGCACAAGTCCTGCCAATAATGCAGTGTTTCTTTGCTTCTGTGGGTATGTTCCTTGTGTGTGTATCTTTCTTAGGACCACAGAAAAGGTCATCTGTAATTTCAGGCAGGGTTTAATTATTCCTGAGTACCTTTGGCGTAATAATGCCATATAACCACATTGATAAAATGAAGAGTTCATTAAGATTGCTAACATATATTAAAATAAAACTAAAAGAGGATGATTTTTTTCTTGCTGATATGGCATTTTTACCATATCTAGGCACATTACTATCTATAGAATGATTAAAAGTTTCAGAAGAGCCTTTAATTGGAAACCTAACAAATGCCAAGAGATGTCTACTTTATTGCGATCCTACAGTGTGCCAGGGACTAAAGCGAGTGCTTAATGTGCTGTGTTGAATTTAAATCCCATAAGAGCTCAAAGGAGTAAAGTTTATTACCCCTGTTTTAGAGAGTAAACTGAGGGTTAAGCAAGCAAGGTTAAAGTCACTCTATCAGTAACTTGTACCGGCAGCTGAAGGCCTAATATTCCTGCTATCTCACATTGCTTGGTCACGCCATTTGAAGTTCTTAAATAGCATCAGTAACTTAATAACTTACAGTGGGTAATGCTTCATACTTTAAAAACTTCACACTTCCCAGGAATAATAGTTCTTGTAATGACATAGTCTGGAAAGTGCATCTCCTTACTCTTCCTCATCCAGCTCCACACAGCTCTTGACTTAAATTTTGAGGTCCCCATATGCAATGCACCCCTTATCTCCCTGGGTAGAAACTCTTTTTTCTAGGAGGCACATTGTTTGCAAATACAAATCTCCATTCACACGTTGCCATGTAACCTGAGAAGACCAGATCAGGTATTAGACAAGAATCCATGTTGGTTTCCCCACCACTCCCAGAGCCACATACAGAACCTACCACTGCAGTATACTGAAAGCCATGTGCCACACATCCCAGAGTGTGGGAGAAGATGGAACAAGAGGAATTGGCTCTCAAAGCTAATGACAAGTTCATGTGGAAAGAACTTGGCCAAAGCTTGAAGCTCAGACTCGGCTGGATCATCAGAAAGCAGAGAGGATGGGCACAGAGTTCCTCCTCCAGAGCTGGACAGAGCTCTTTGGCAAAAAAAAAGAAGAAGAAGAAGAACAAGAAGAAGGAAAAGGGAGTATATAATGGAACTAGAGGCCTGATGCACAAAATTCGTGCAAGAGTAGGCTTTCCTTCCCCCGGCTACAGCACCGGCTTCCCTCTGACCACCAGCAGGCACCCGGGACCTGGGCTTCCCTCGCAGCCCTGGCTTCCTCCGGAAGATCGTCCGGAAGGACGCCCAGTCTAATTAGCATATTATGCTTTTATTATTATAGATGTGGTCAGTATTTCTCTGACAGTACAACTTGGATCAGTTCATGGTTTCCAATAAGTGGGACAAGAAGGAGGAAATACACAATTTGCCTGTATACTTAACCTGTCAATGTGCAACGTCCCTGCCCACTAGTAAATATCACCTAATCATGTTCAGAAGTTTAACCAGTGAAATTACCAGGCCTCTACTTTAGGAAGATTGAAGACAGAGGGTGGCTGCAAGGAGCCTGTAGAGTTTCCACACTAAAATACCAACATCATATGTCTAGTAAATAATTTATAAGGAGTAGCAACCACCAGATCTTGAGAAAGGGGTATATTTTCTTCTATCCCTTTCTTTCCATCATTGTAATGACCATTGTAATGACCTCCCTGCCTTATTCTCAAGATCTGACTTATCACATTCCTGCATATTAATGGGCTTTTGCATTTAGATCTCATCTCTACTGAAAGATGGCAAATATATGCCTTATTCCTCTTTGTGCCCCCTATTGTGCCTTCCATATATTAGTCTTTGTATCAATATGACTTAATGAGATGAATCTTCCTACTGCTCTTTTCAAACAAGTAGCCAAGCTCAAAGGAGGGAACTCAGAAGTTTTCTTGTGCTTCACAGTCTGACTCAGCTAACATTTTATTGACTCTGGGGTGGAAGGCACATTTTAGCCAAGATTTTATTACTTCTGAGCAAGGTGCTTCATTAAGACTTTATTTGCACTTTCCAAGTTTGACTAGAGAATAATGGTCAGCCTCAGATCTACTGGACTAGATGACAGAAATCCCATTTGGCATCATTTATTATATCCAAACATTATTATACACACTCATTAATTTTGTCATTTCAGCTGTGAGAATCTAATCTTGCAAAATGACTTTGAGAAAAAGCTGGAATATAATTATGGTTTCACTGTGGAAAGAACCATCACTTGAAAATCTGCAATAACCCATCATCACCAGTCAGATCTCTCATCCCATCAGAAAATACCAAAGAGCTGGCACTTTCCATCCCCTGTTGTGTATTTGGAGGGGAAGGAAGATAAACGTTATAGCTTATTTTAAAGCCAGTAGCTATTATAAATATTGTATAATGTGAAAATAATTTTTCATGTTGAATAAGTAATATTTGCAATATTCTATGACAGTGATTTTCAGTGTGCCATGGCACACTAGGGTGCCACAAGAATGTTTACAACATGCAATACCTGACTTATTTAATTGCATTCATTGGGTGACATTGGTTCACAAAACCATACAAGTTTCAAGTGTACAACTCAACAAAACATCATCTGCACACCGCATTGTGTGCCCATCGCCCAAAGCAAAGTCTCCTTCACTCCCCATTTATCCCTAACTTGGCCCACCTCCACTTAACCTCACCCCCTTTTCCTCTGGCTATCACCGCACTATTGTCTGTGTGTTTTATATAGGTTTTTTTTCTTAATCCCTTCACCTTCCTTCATCCAGCTCCCCAACACCCCACCCCTCTGATAGCTGTCAGTCTCTTCCACGTATCCATACCTATTTTGTTCATCAGTTTATTTTGTTCATTAGAATCCACATATACGTGCAATCATATGGTATTCGTCTTTCTCTGACTGGCTTATTCCACTTAGCATAAGACTCTCCAGGTCCATCCATGCTGTTGCAATAGATAAGATTTCTTTCTTTTTTATGGCCAAGTAGTATCCTATGGTGTAAATGTACCACAGCTTTTACATCCATCCATCCATCTCCTGATGGGCACTAGGGCTCTTTCCACATCTTGGCTATTGTAAATAATGCTGCAATGTGCATAGGGGTGCATATATTCTTTTGAATTACTGTTTTAGGTTTCTTCGGATAAATTCCCAGAAGTGGAATCCCTAGGCAGTTCCATTTTTTTTAAGGTAACTTCATACTGCTTTCCACAGTGGCTACGCCAATCTGCATTCCCACCCACAGTCCCTTTCCACATCCTCACCAGCACTTGCTGTTCGCTGATGTATTGGTGATGGCCATTCTGACAGGCATGAAGTGATAACTCATTGTGGATTTACTTTGCATCTCTCCAGTGATTAGTGACATTGAGCATTTTTTCATGTCTGTTGGCCATCTGTATGTCTTCTTTGGAAAAGTATCTACTCAGGCCCTTTGCCCATTTTTCAATTGGATTGTTTGTCTTCCTGGTGTTGAGTGGTGTAAGTTCTTTATATATTTTGGAAATTAACCCCTTATCCAATGTATCATTGGCAAATATGTTCTCCCATTCAGTGGGTTCCCTTTTCGTTTGGTTGATGGTTTCCTTTACTGTGCAAAACCTTTTTAGTGTGATGTAGTTCCATTTGTTTATTGTCTCCTTTGTTTCCCTTGCCTGAGGAAAGGTAGTGGCAAAAACATTGCTATAAGAAATGTCTGAAATTTTACTGCCTATATTTTCTTCTAGGATTTTTATGGTTTCACCACTTACATTTAAGTCTTTAATCCATTTTGAGTTTATCCTTGTATGCATTAGAATTTGGAACTGACCTCTTTTCCCTTAGAGCAGTGGTTCTCAATCTGTCTGTGGGTCGCAACCCCTTTGGCGGTCGAACGAGCCTTTCACAGGGGTCACCTAAGACCATCCTGCATATCAGATATTTACATTATGATTCATGATAGTATCAACATTACAGCTATGAAGTAGCAACGAAAATAATTTTATGGTTGAGGAGCTGTATTTAAAGGGCCAGAAGGTTGAGAACCACTGCCTTAGATTGTCAACCAAACAAACAAAAATGACCACAGCCAACACAATAGCCATCTGGTGTGAATGAATCAAAATTATACCAATTTTTTGTCACATCGTCAAAAAATTCTGCGCCTCAGAATTTTAGTAATTGGTTTGTGTGTGCCATGAAAACGGTTGAAAATGGCTGTTCCATGATTATTTTTTTAAAGTTTGGGTGAAACCAGTTCTCAGGATGGAAGCAGGAACCTATCCAGCTGAGTTCGAGTCCCTTCAGGGTCCTGTCCTTGAATAGTGGGACCTCTTGTTTCTACTGTAGCTGTTCTCCTGTCTTTCCTTCCAAGACAGTGTGACTGGGGTTTGACACTCATTTGACATAAATTCTTCTGTCCTGGAATGTTGAGGTTCACGTGCATGTTTCTTGGGGCAATACCTGCCAAGTGCAGCCATGAATTGGCACTGACCTGGGTACCCCAATCGATGACTCTGCACCATCCAGGGCCGCTGAATTGAACCACTCTCTGGCCCCTTAACCCAGGGCTGTGCATCCCTGTGCCCTGCTTCTCTACCAGTTTTGATGATTGTCTCTCCTTTCTCCAGCCACTCTTGGCAGCTGCTAATCTAGAATCTCTGTCAGTCTTACACAGACCTGCTCAGAAAGACCTTTTTCGTTTCACTACAGTCAAATTTCAGCTACAGTCCGCATCTACTGTTAGAACAGCCTTAGCTGCCATGCAGCCCAGATCCTGGCCTTACCTCAGCTTGGCCTGAAAACAGGCCTGGTCCCTGAGTGCATCTCAAAACAACCAAACCCCTCCCCATCTAGGTCCTCAGTTCTCTGTGGAATCAGCAAGTATCAATCAAATACGAGACTCAGATCAGTATGTTTACAAGTAAGAGGGAAAAGCATGCAGGCAAAGAATGAAATCATATTGAAGGGGACTTCTTTCTCCCTATAAAAATTACATACACATTATATTTTAATCCCCTTAACTCAAATCAGAAATTAGAACCCCTTGGCAGTCTGCATTCCCCAAAGCACCCCAGGTTAGCATGTTTCATATATTCTTTGCTGGAAATACTTTCTTTTGTTGCAACTCTGAAAGTGAATATGTTTGACTTATTTAATTTTATTTTATAAAATTGGATTACCCTTCCATGGAAACATGTAATTAAATCTTGTCTGCTGCACAAGAGAGGATAATTGTTTTAAATAACAACTATTACATTTTCCTATGACAACAAAAAAACAAAGTTTCTTTTGACACACAAATTTTGGGAGAAGTTATGTGAAGAAATCAATTAACAGACCAGGGCTGTGATCTGGCTCTTGTTGCATTCAAGAAATCTTTTTTGTTTTTCTGCCAGAATTGATTAATTTCAGCAAAGAGCACTAAGAACTCATTTACCATGCTAAATTTGTAGACTATTTTATAAATATAATTTGAATTCTCTAGTAATCCTACTTGTATGATCCATAATTCATATTTTCTGCCAAAAGATATGACCTTTCATTTAATGAGCATTATTGACAAATAGCCTAATTAGTTTTTAAATTACAAAATAATGTTTTAGGATCAAAAACTTAAAATCTCTGAAGGGATCATAAAGACTTGAAACTAGATACCTACCTGGAGTTTCAAGGACATGCCATACCACCTACTTATTCTTAAATATCAATCGTGTGAATTAAATGTTAGAAGTCCTTAAAGTTAAAAGATAAAGGTCTTATATAGAGAGAAATGTGTAAAGCAGCTACTAAGGGAAAATCTTTATGTTTTTAATAACTTGAGAACAAAAAGAATCATTTCCAAAGAAAATCCCGCTCATCTTTCTTTTTTATTGACATGGAAACAGTGATTACTTATTAAATTGGATTTTATTATTATTTAATGCTTATGACTAAAACGGATCTGGTGGGGGAAATGGTCTTAGCCTTACTGAGTATCTCATACTGCGAAGAGGTTCTTTGAATGTGAAGATGAAAATATGGCATCACTGCTTATGGAGTGTTCACACGGGCCTTGGCTCAGGACTAGGGAAGGCAGAGCTACGGTTTCTGCCCGGGGGAGTTACTGCCTAAGAAATGCACACAAAGCCATTTGCATATAACAAGAAAGCCCTTGCTTCAGTTAAATGTCAGTTACAGAAGTGCAGGCTTTCAGGCATCTCAATTATTTCCCCCTTTCTTCCTCCTGTAACTTCATGGTTTTTTTCTCCCCTCTTCCTTCAGTTTCTTTGCCCAAGGGATTTTCATAGAAAGAATAAATTAAAAACTTGTATTTTTAGGACAAAGGAGTAAAGAAAGGAACAGTTTCAGCACAAAGGGCTACCAAGGGAACTAGAGAGAACAGAGAAAAATCTAACCAGGACACAAGAGACTGAAGAAGGAAGAATGAGAGAGAGAGGATGATCTCTACAGCCGCTCCTGTGTTGTCTAACCCTGGAGACTAAGTACTCAGTCTTATCTGGTTTTCCTGAAAGCCACTGGGATTGCAGAGGAGGCAGCTGTTGAAGACGGGCTCTGCCCCCTTCTGCCTCTGCCCCACTTAGAGTCACGCTGTCCTGAGGTGTTGACTGAAATAAGAGGGAAAAGCATCCTCAGGGTCACCTAACATCCCATTTGGCTCTGGAATGTTCTTTGAGGGAATGTTAAGGTTTAGATCGTTGCAATTACTTGCCTGTATTAGAATAATCATGAAAGTGTATCCCGAATTGAGTCCATTTTACTTTTGTTTTTATTAGTTTCACATTGTGATAACTTTTTTATTGAGTTTACTAAAGCAAATGCTCATCATCCTTTAATGATATGGGCAGTGAACGAATAGCTAGGACAGTTAGAAAATATTGAGTTCTGCATGCCTTATCCTAATAACTCATCACGACAAGCCTTCAGGTAGGAACTATTATTGCCCCCTTTCTACAAAAGAGGAAACTGGAGCTCACAGAGGTTAAATAACATGTCCAAGGTCACACAATCGTGAGGGGCAGGTCAGAATTTGGAGCCACTCAACCAATTCCAGAGCCAGTCACAAAGGACAAATATCATATTCCATGTACATGAAGTACCTGAAGGAGCTGAATTCACAGAGACAGAAAGTAGAATGCTGGCCACCAGGACAGAGAAAGGAAAGTTCTTATTTAATTGGGCCAGAATTTCAGTTTTGCAAGATGAAGAGAGTTCTGTAGATGGATGGTGGTGTGCAGATATTGAATGCCACCGAAATGTACACTTAAAAATGGTTAAGATGGCAAATTTTATGTTATGTGTATTTTACCACAAATTTCTAAAAATTCTAAATACAACCATATTTTAAAAAAGGACCATTACCATAATTCACACTTAAAAACATTGATCTCTTAGCTAAAACTTTAACTGAATGAAGGACAAGAAGTAATAATTGATGAAGTCATTGATCCCTACTCACAGTGAGGGCTAGATACTCAAAGGACTCAACTAACTCAACTGTTTACCAGACTGGGTCGCTTCAGATGTTTTCAACAGGCCACAAGTATATTTATATAACAGATAATTCTTGAATACTTCCTGTGTACTATGCTGTGTAAGTCCTGGCGATAAAGCAATGAACAAAATAGCTACCATCCCCCTCATGTTCCAAGGGGACAGGACAGGTGACGGGTCTTCCTATGGCCGACAGGGGTAAGCCCTTCCATTGTTCTTACCTTGTGGGTCCACATAGCACCTTCCAGCCCCAGCCCATATCCTTAGTCAATGTTCCCCAGACTTGGGGGTTGCCAAATTCTTAATTTGATAAGGAAAGATGTTTTTAATTGCCATCAATACACAAAATAAAGAAAATTCTAACATACAAATAATAGTCTAATACTAGCCATAATCTTAAAACAAAGAACAGTCCAATACATACAAAACATTTACTTTTAACTTATGACCTAGACCCTTTTTTTTTGAACTTTTTTTTTCTTCAGAAAGCAATAAAAGTATCTGTAAGGGTATTTACTTTCCTTTGAACATTCCTCCGGATCTGCATTTAGAAACACTGGACTAGGGTACAGACAGTTCCTCAAAAGTCTGGGCCAGGTTTTCTCCACATTCTTCAGAATCACTAATGGCTTTGCGGGCTCCCACTTTGGCTGTCTTTGAACATTAATACCTATAAATAATTGATATAAATAATAACACCTATATTAAACTGATAAGAACAGATACTACACTTGATCTTAGCCAAAAGGCCGAGAAGCGATAAATAATAACACCTATAAAACACCTAGAGGTTTCTGCCAGACCTCTAACAGTTTTTCCAGCCACTGAATGATAAATTCGAGTTGAACCCATGGACAAACTCTGATTGAATGACCTCTATGTACCAAGTAATAGGCTAAGTACTGGAGATAAACAGACTCTTCACTGTAGAAAGGACATATCATCTATTACCCAAACAAGCACACTTTTGAGAGTGGAAGACTCAGTTAATAGGTAGGCCAGGAAAATTGACCCAAGCAAATCAAGATATGTGGTCACTACTTAAGGAGCCACAGTTGCTACATAGCATGATCAACTTATTATGAAAACTCAGAGGGGAGGCAATTAATTTGGAGGGATGAGAAGGCTGAAGGGTGGTGATCAGGGACAACTTCAGAAAAAATAAGGCTTTAGTTAAATCTCAAAGCACTAGCATGGTTTTTGCCCTTAGGAAGAAAATGAGAAGTACACTTTAAGCAAAGGAAACAGCCAAGAGCCCATTAAAATATTACCTGCAATTCTAATGTTGCTGATTACAGAGCAAAATATTAAGGGTTTATACAATAAGTATTTGTCAAAATCCTTTACCTTTATAAAGCTTACTACAGGTCCGATGCACAAAATTTGTGCACTGGGGGGGGGGGCGGATTTCCCTCAACCCAGCCTGCACCCTCTCCAATATGGGACCCCCTGGGGGATGTCCGACTGCCATCTGGGACTGCTGGCTCCCAACTGCTCACCTGCATGCCTGATTGCCCCTAACCACTTCTGTCTGCCAGCCTGATCACCCCCTAATCACTCCCCTGCCAGCCTGATCGACACCTAACTGCTCCCCTGCTGGCCCAATTGCCCCCAACTGCCCTCCCCTGCTGGCCTAATCACCCCCAACTGCCCTCCCCTGCAGGGCTGGTCCCCCTCAACTGCCCTCTCTCCCCTGCAGGCCCAGTTGCCCCCAACTGCCCTCCCCTGCTGGCCTGATCGCCCACAACTGCCCTCCCCTGCCGGCCATTTTGTGGCTATGGACATGGCATGGCAGTCAGTTAGCATATTCCTTCCTTATTGGCTGTGGGTGCCGCCATCTTTTGCAACAGTGTGAGGGTCAATTAGCATATTCCCTCTTTGTTAAATAGGATAATGCTTTAAATGTAAAAACAAATTTTTAAAGACAAAATTATGAACAAGTCTTTCCCTTTGACTATATAATATATACACAAGATTCACATATGAAAAAAAAAACTACCAGGAAAAAAGGGGGGCGGGAAAGAGAGGGAGAGAGTAAAAAAGGGGGATGGAGGAAAGGAACAGAATGAGGCAGAGAGGAAGAAAAGCTATTTATCAATATAATTCAATAGCATTCTTAACTTCCAGAAACTTCCAACATGGCAGCCTTCTAGATTCAAGATTCCTTTCAAGTATGGATGTACAGAACTGTACACAGTAGATTGTGCTGCAGATACAAGGGCCATAATTTATAAGTGGCTGTTCTGTGTAGTTCTGGAGTCACTAGAAGAAGACAAAGCTGGTCTGGTTTATAAATTCGAGTTCTTACATCTTGAGGTGCTGCTTCCTGGAACTCAATGTGTGAGTGTCTCCCAACTCACTCCAAAGGCTGCATAGTTGAATGAAATTTAGGACACTTCCTCCCATGACAATATTTTATAACCGCCTCCCAGGCTCAGCATCTTCTACCATCATGACAACGCAGAAAGTTATTCGGTAAGAGGCAGCTTGCCACACTTTTCTTTCTATCCCCTTTGCTATTTTTCATCCTCTTTCGATGTTTAGCTACACTTCATGGCAATTGAGTCCTCATGTCCAGTGTCACTCAGTCAGGCAAATATACATAATTCTACATATTAACTAGGGCAGTGTCCAAGGTGCGTTTCATTGGCCACACACCTCAGAACTGCTTGAGTGCTCACTAAAATGTCAATTTCCAAGCCCAGTTTCAAACCAGTAAATCAGAAGCTTAAAAGACGGGTTCTGGAAATCAGCCTTTTTTAGCAAGTTCCACGGAAATTTTGGCTCCAGACAAAATTAGATATGAGGCTTGAAATAATTCCCCCAGTTCCATCTGAGCTGCCTGAAAAACTTGAAGTAATAAAGGCAGGATCATCTCAAAAGGAACTAAGGAAATGTTCTTGCAGAGGAAACCACCAGAGGCACGCTGGGAAATGGTATATGACGCAATCTAGGTGAACAACTTACTCAGCTACAAATGGCTCACCCGCTAAAACTATTCTGGAAGATCCCAATGTTTTTTATAGAAGTTATTGGGGTGACATTGGTTAATAAAATTATATAGGTTTCAGGGGTACAATTCTATAATCCATCATCTGCATATTGTATTGTGTATTCATCCCGCCCCCATGTGGGAAGATCTGTAGGAGACATTTCGTGCAACCGTAACTTGACCTTCATGTGGAAGGTGTGGAAATTAAGGGTGATGAAGCCCAGTTATTATTTGTCATTTTATGTATTTTAAAATAGAAGATTTTTGCTTGCTTTTCTAAGAATAATACATAATAATGACACATAAAATGAATGCCTTTTTTGCCAGAACACCCAGTCTCCTCATCCATGGAGAAAATGTAACTGAGCAGGCCGGACTTATTTTGCTATAATTTAATCCAATTATCTAAGCTCCAATTGTGAGGGGGTGGGGGGAGGGAAGAGCCCATGTGAATAACGGGTCCAGTCTCACAGTTAGAAGTAGGTTAGCATTTGTCAATCATCCCATGCCCTCAGAAAGCAATGAAGACAACAGTTTCAAATTTCATGTTTTGTCTTAGTGAATTTTAAACATATTTGTATGCTTAATACATACAGATTCTTCTATATACATGCCATATAAGCACAAGTACATTTTGTTTATTTCTGTTATGTTTACAGAATCATCAAACTTGACTCAAATCACAAAACACCATAAAAAAATGGGATTTTTTTCACATAAAATATCCCATAGAAATAAACATTTGACCAAAAGCTAAACAGATTTAACCAAGACTGTCTACCAGAAATCCATGAAATGCAGTTCTCAGTAAGAGTGAGGAAGTGTTTCCTCTCTTAGGGCATGTAGCTAATAAAATTTGTTTTCATCGGGAAAATAAGGTTGTTAATCACACATTGCTATAATTGCTGCAACACCTGCTCCTCTCTCTTCGCTCTCGATGCCAGTTCACATTTCGCCAAAAAAATGAGAAGCAACCCTAAGAGACTGTCCAAAGCCCTGACCACAGCACAAGCACATCTGGGCTTATAAGCCCTGCCTTCCCTTTAACATGGACGCTGTATCCTTTCTCCTTGCCAAAGGCACGCCCTCTGCTTTGAGAGTAAACCTTAATCCTCTTATCTTCTCAACAGACCTCACTCCAATGACTATTTCCGCTACATTATTAATGGTTTTTCCTCTCTACCAGATGATTCCTATAGACATATAAAATCCTATTATATTGCACATCAAAAAAGAAAAAGGAAGGAAGAAAGGGAGAAGGAGGAGGAGAGAGACGCCAGGCAGGAAAGAGGAGATGAGAAAAGTCAAGGAAAACCCTCCCATACCCCTCTACTGCATCTGGGCTCACCTTGTTAAGACTAATCTCCTTTAGGCTGGGCTCCCAGAAAATAAATTGCTGTCCTACAGAGCTCCCATGGAAACTGGGGAGCTAGCACTTATAATTATGAATCCTGGTCAACCAGAAACTTGAGCCCAGCCCTGCGTGCAGTTAAGAGAGAATTGAAGGAATCAGGTTGGAACCAAAGTGTCACAGCAGACCTGATTACACCAGGAGGGGAGCAGCACAGCTGGAAAGCCCCACTGCCTCTTGTCCCAGTCCCCTTGCTGGAGTCTGACACCAAGCTCTGCCAGATCTCTCTGTGCCGCCCTGAATGCAACAGCAGTGGGGGCTCAAGCTCCTGAAACTGCCCCTGCCCCAGTGAGTCTGTCACCAACAAAATGCTGCCACAGGCTGTGCGTGTGCCCTCTGGCCACTCGTTGAACATGACTGCAACAACCCATTCTGTTCAGAGCAGAACCTGTCAATAATTATTCACACGGCTGCTTCTATTTTTTATCCTATTGGTTCTCTCCTTGTACCTCACTGTCTCTCGCCCCCTCGACCTTCACCACTGATTCCTCCCTACTGCAACCCTTCAAACACCCCAGGTCTCAGCTCTCAGAACTTCTGTATCTGAATGATCTAAATGGTCTCCTCTGGTTTCTTCTCTTTAGTGGAATTTAATGTCAATTTTTTGCTGATGATTCCAAAATTTACTATCCAGCCACGACCTCTTTCTTGGAACTAAATACTAACCTCTCCAACGTCCAAAATGAGCTGCTTGGAAACATCTTTGCTTGCTTTATTTCACACCCAACATCCAATCCATCTGGAAACTCTGTCACCTCCACCCTCCAAAATATGACCAAAAAAATCTAATCACTTTTCATATCCTCTGTTGCTCTCACCCAGATCCAAACCACTATCTCCCATTGCCTGGATTTGAAGTTGCCTACTGTAAGGTTCCTCCATTTTGCCACCTTGACAGGTATTCGTAGAGCATCCAAACGAATCCTTTGAGAAGAATAGAAGATTACGTCACTTTGGGGCTTATGACTTCCTTCTGGCTTCCCATCTGACTCATTGTAAACGTGTCTACTGGCCTCGCAAGTTCTGTAAGAGCCAGATCCTCCCACTTCCTTGCTGACGTCCGCTCCCCTCCCAGCCCCACAGGTTTTCCTACTGCCTTTCGAGCTAATTCCTGCCGCAGGACTTTTGCCCTGCTCTTCCTTCTGCCTGGAGCCCCCTTTTAATAAATACCCATCCAGCGTATTTACTGTAGTCTCCAGAGCAATCTTCCTAAAGGCAGTGCAACCCTCAGCCACGATCGGTCTATGGGCACTAGTGGTGTCTGCCCCCGCTCCCCCCGCCTTGCCCTGCCCCCGCCACACTGCTTCATTTTTCTCTTCTTAGTACTTATTGCCACTTGATAGTGTATAATAATTATTATTGCCCCTATTCCTCTTCTAGAATGCAGACTCCATTAAGGCAAGGACTTTGTTTTTCTCGCTACTATGGCCCCAGGACCGAGGACAGCACCAGCCTTATTGTTGGTGCTCTTTATATATTTGTTGAGCGAATAAATACATTTATAAGTGTTAAAATGATAAACAAGTTAAACTATGCATCTTTATATTTCAATCGGAGTTTGACTGAAAATACAATTATTTAATATTCCAATGAAAAGCTTCTTAGAATCACGCACGAGATTACTCTCAGATGGCTGATTAAACATTTCATTCCTGAAACTACACCTCTATCTTGGGTCATTATTTTCAAACAACTTCGCAGCCTTTTGGAAGGAACCTGCATAAATTATTACTTACTCTTTTTACTTTTTCATAACATTCTCAAAGATCAGGTAAAAAAAAAAAAAAAAAAAAAAGCATGTCAAAGCAATTACTCCCTGTTTCTTCTGATGAAAATCAATATTCTCTCTGCTCTTCACAGCAGTGAAAATCAACACAACAGCTTCTGTTAACTCACTAGAATGTCAAGTGAGTTCTTAGTGTAATGTCACCAGCAGGGATATCAACAGAGGACTACCAACAGCCTATAATCATTGTTGGTTGTATATCTACAAAATGTCATGTGTGCATATGGCGTTTTGCTAAACAACACCGCGAAAGTGAGGCTTCTGTCTCAAGCATTTCAGAGCTTGTTTTAAAAAAAGCTGAAGAATGGGGAGGCAAAATTAGAAGGAGGGCCTGCTGCGATTGAGAAAAGAATAGGATCGACCCAAGTGGTGAGTCTCATTCCCACTCCTGCAACTGGATAGCCTCAATCTGCTCCTGGGCACAGACAGCCATAGCCCTAATCGGCTTTTCCAAAACTCTACCCCAGTTAGTCATGACGAAGAGCACTCAGACCACGTCCATCAGCAAGGGCACTGTTAGAAATATCCAATGACAGCACACAGCCACACCCCACAACGGTTGCTAGTGACATCTTGTAATATTTTATTACTTAAAGAACAGTGACCTTTCCCAAGAAACCCCATAGAAAGCTATATTGAGTTTAACCAAATAGTGAAGTTTATATAATTTGGAACACCGAATTAAGGATGTTTTCAATAAGGATTGTTAGTAATTGTTAACAGTGACTTATTTCAGTTACTAAGAGATGATTGTCCAAATATGTAAAAATGTGCATTGAAAGGATTAAAATAGTAACCAAAACAACATAAATGTCCAAAAGAGCCTAAAAGAGTTGGATAAATAAATTAAATCTATACACACTACACTATGGAATACCATCAGTCATTAAAAATGGAGCTTTAGGTCTATTTTTATTATTAAAGAATTTTTAATTGCAGGGCAGCATGTGTCTAATGGTCCTATTTTTACATAAATATATATATAAACACATGTACACACAAATACACTACACTCACACAATTTACACATATGAATACATGCAGGGAGAATGTGAAAGATAGTAAGAGTGTCACAGAAAGAAGATGAGGGGCAGGGAGCAAAAATAAAAGACAGCTGCAGGAGTCCTTATAGAAAGAGTGGTGAAAAGCATTTAAAGAGAAAGTTCACCCTAGCCATTTGGCTCAGTGGATAGAGTGTCGGACAACGAACTGAAGGGTCTCAGGTTCAATTCCGGTGAAGGGCACATGCCCAGGTTGTGGGCTCAATTCCCAGTGTGGGGCGTGCAGGAGGCATCCAGTCAATGATTCTCTCTCATCATTGATGTTTCTACCTCTCTTTCCCTCTCCATTCTTCTCTGAAATCAATAAAAAATACACTTAAAAATATAAATAAATAGAGAGAAAGCTCAACAATGAGAGGAACAGACCAACCAAAGACACCCACAGAATGAGATGCATAGGCTGTTCCATCCACAGAGATTCACACATACAGGAAGACATCAGGAAGGACATAGGCTAAAAGATTTAAGGTTAGGGTTGACTGGAGAGGTTGTAAGTAATTTTCATTATACATTCCTATATCACTTAATTTTTTACCATGAAACTATACAACCTTCATAATCAGAAATAATCTATATCAGTGGTTCTCAACCTTCCTAATGCCGCGACCCTTTAATACAGTTCCTCATGTTGTGGTGACCACCAACCATAAAATTATTTTCGTTGCTACTTCATAACTGTAATTTTGCTACTGTTATGAATCATAATGTAAATATCTGATATGCAGGATGTATTTTCATTGTTACAAATTGAACACAATTAAAGCATAGTGATTAATCACAAAAACAATATGTAATTATATATGTGTTTTCCGATGGCCTTAGGTGACCCCTGTGAAAGGGTCATTCGATCCCCAAAGGGGTTGCGACCCACAGGTTGGTGACCCACAGGTTGAGAAACGCTGATCTATATAAAACCCTAATATGCAAATCGACCTAACAGACCGACTGGTTGCTATGACGTGCACTGACCACCAGGGGGCAGATGCCCCCACCAGGGGACAGTGGTTGGGGGCAGGGCCAGTGAGCAGGCGGCATCAGGCCAGCCAAGGCAGGTGTGAGTGGGGGCCCCCGATCGCCCCACTGAGCACCCCGCTGGTCGCCCTGCAGAGGGAGAGGACCAGCAGTGGTGGCGAGGGTCAGAGCCAGCAAGCAGGCGGCGCCAGGCCAAGGCAGGTGTGAGCAGGGGCCCCAATCATCCCTCCGGTTGCCCCACAGATCGGCCCTAACCGCCAGCCAGGCCTAGGGACCCTACCTGTGCATGAATTTCATGCATCGGGCCTCTAGTTTATAATAATAAAAGCATAATATGCTAATTAGACCGGATGTCCTTCCAGACGACCTCCTGGATGAAGTCGGGGCTGTCAGGGAAGCTTGGGTCCTGGGTGCCAGAGGGAAGCTGGTGCCGCCAGCTGGGGGAAGAAGGTCTATTCTTGCATGAATTTCATGCATCGAGCCTCTAGTAAAATATAAAGCTGCTTACCAAAAATTGGAACTCAAGAAAAAAATGAACATACTTCAAACATAGAAATAAATAAAACCCTCAAATTCCTATGTGCTAAAATTTCATTACAATGTAATTATTCTTGCCGAAACCGGTTTGGCTCAGTGGATAGAGCGTCTGCCTGCGGACTAAAAGGTCCCAGGTTCGATTCCGGTCAAGGGCATGTACCTGGGTTGCGGGCACATCCCCAGTGGGAGATGTGCAGGAGGCAGCTGATCGATGTTTCTCTCTCATCGATGTTTCTAACTCTCTATCTCTCTCACTTCCTCTCTGTAAAAAATCAATAAAATATATTTTAAAAAAACAAAAAAAACAATGTAATTATTCTTTAAAATCCTAGAAGTTTTGGTCTCTACTTCCCTAATAATGAATCTTGGTAGAGTTATAAGAAAAAGCAGGGAGCCTACCTTCTAAGTATCTCTTCATTTAATCTACAAGCCCAGTATAGGCCAAGAATGAAGTTATTTCTCATTCAGAATATCATTTCCATCTGAACACAGCACATGCATACTTGTATTTCATCTTTTCTTTAAATCTCAGAAATTCAAAGTCTTGAAGCATTTTCACTGCATTTGAGTAGGAACAAAGGCACTCACCATCATGCCATCAAAATCAGATACGGGGGGAGTTTTGCAGGGACAGAGTTCTTAATCTATTTGAACTACATGGTTCTTAAAGGAGCTTCAGAGACAGATCCAAATGTAAGGAAAAGTTTGCAGGGGTGGCACACAATTTCTGCTTTATAGAAAGATCAAAAAACACATACAACTTCAGCAAATCATAAAATGAGCCACCTGCATGCACAGGCGTGATGAAAAATTGACTATTTTTAATTCACCAAATTATGACTTTTCAGCATTTTACCAACAGGCAAGGAAATCATTAGTTCGAAGAGCAAAACTAAGGATTATATTTTTACTATATAAATCATTGGTATCCAAATTTTATTTCTGAATTTAAAAATAAATAACTTTTAAAACATGAGAGAAACTGGATATCAGCAGTACAGCAAAAATTAGTGATTTCCCACTGAAACTAATTTCTTATTCATCTAAATATAGTTGTGCACATTAAAATAATAACAATGTATTTCACACTTCTCAACATCAGACAAATATAATGCTTAGAGGATTAAAGATTAGATTTTTCTGGGATTAATATATCTGCCAATACTTTGAGTAAGCCTTATTTAAAATCTATTATTCTAAATACATTAATTCCAGATACATGAAAAGAATAAATCGGAATCACTAGAAATTTATTGGTGAACATTATTTATATAAACCATAATAATTCTTTTAAAATACACCCATCATGACTTGCTCAAAATAATTCCATAGTATTCCATTGACTTCAGAAAAAACTTCTGAAATTAAGCACCTTCCAGGATTTTGCAACCAATTTTCTTAACTTTGATCATGAGACTCACCTTGTGTTTTTTGGGTGTTTTTTTGGCCATTCACATACATGTTCATTGCTATAGAAGCTGAACTATAGTCAAGTAGATGTATAATATTGACAGCATATTGCAGAAAGAGAGCTATAAAAACTACAGAGAGATCCCCAGGGCTTACTAACAGAGAGCCTGATTTAGAAAATTTTGAATAGTTAGTTGCCCAGGCATGCAAATTTCAAAAGCACTTCCTGGTGCAGCAAGTTTGTTAAAGGAAAGGTAAAGCTTGGAAAATGTTCTAGATCATAGCCCTGGCAACACTACCTTACACTTTGCTGTTTTCAGTGCTTCCTATAAATTAACCTAATTGATTTATTCCCTAATCCAGCCAAAAATCTCTCCACTGCCACTTCTCAGCATATGTCCTTTGAACAGTTCTCCTTTGAATTCATTTTATATGCAAAACCCTTCAGCACAATTCCATATGGGGTCTTGAATGACCTGGTGAATGTCTTTATGGACATGCATAGTCTTTCTCCCTAGCTTCACAACTTAGAAATGTGATCTTACACCACCCTGGTCATCTTTTCTTTTTTAATATATTTTTATTAATTTTAGAGAGGAAGGGAGAGAGAGATAGAAACATCAATGATTAAAGAGAATCATGGATCAGCTGCCTCCTGCATGCCCCACACTGGGGATCAAGCCCACAACCAGGTATAAGCCCTGACTGGGAATCGAACCATGGCCTCCCGGTTCATAGGTCACCACTCAATCACTGAGCCACACCCGATGGGCCACCATGGTCAACTTTCCTCTCCTGTAGGCTCTTCTTCATATGGTTGTACACCTGTCTCTACATCCCAGACCACCTCTTCCCTTCACCACCCCTCTCTCATTATCTCATAGTTGACCTCTCTCTGAGTTCTTTCCAATTATGGAGCTCCCAATTCCATCATAAATATTCCTTTCCCTGCTCGGTTGCTTTACAGAGTGTTCTTCCCATTGTTGTGCATAAATAAAAGCCTAAGTCTTCTCTTAAGTGCTTTTCTGACAACTCTTCCAAGTGGGAGCTGCCATGAGTATCTCCAGATACTCAAGGAAAGGAGGTGGCAAATGCACTTTCTTGGCTTCCTAAGGGCTCTTCTTCTGAATTAATTCACTCCACCCAAGAGTGACAATAGAACATTCCTCTTTCGACTTCCGTACTATCAGACTACACTAACTTCTCCCATTTGAGTGATATCACTTCAAAATTATTATATACTAAAGGCCCGGTACACAAAATTCGTGCACGGGTAGGGTCCCTAGGCCTGGCCAGTGATCAGGGCCGAACTGTGGGGTGACCAGCGGGGTGATTGGGGCTCCCGCTCACAGCTGCGTTGGCCTGGTATCACCTGCTTGCCGGCCCTGACCCCCGCCACTGGTCCCCTCCCTCTGCAGGGCGACCAGCAGGGTGATCAGCAGGGCAATTGGGGGGCCCCCACTCGCACCTGCCTTGGTTGGCCTGATGCCGCCCGCTCACCAGCAGTCAGGGGGCCTGTGGGCTCGGGGAAGCTCCTGCGTTGATCATCTGCCCCCTGGTGGTCAGTGCACGTCATAGCGACCAGTCAGTGTGTTTGGTCAATTTGCATATTAGGGTTTTATATAGATAGATTCATTGCACATGTTTGCTCCCACATCACTCAAACTAATTCCAGGTTTTAGCCAGAGGGACACTGGTATCCATGGAGAGCCTCATCATCTCTTGACCTGCTTAATTGCTATTACCGTCACCTTTACTCCTATTCAATATTCCTCTTTCAAGACTATATAGACATTACCATTTAGTTAGAAGTCTTCTACCTCTGAAAAAAGAAATTCAACAGCCAACATCCTGGTCACATGATCTTAAACAGCCTGGGTCCCAGGTCTTGACTCCACCCCGGACTTTCTCTCCTGATTCATTTTCTCTTTGGGGATTCTAAGTCATGCCATTGCTAATAGATTCAACTTCCTCTTATGTTCACTACCTTTCTAACCCAGATTGCTCCCCTAAATTATGAGGCAACTGAATAGAATTATGCAGCAGAGCTATATGTGGTTAGCTCTGCTGCAAAATTCTATTCAGTTGCCTCATAAACACTTCAAACTCATAATCAAAGCCCAAATTTTCTCATCCATCTTCTCAAATCGATTCCTTTCTTCTAGGTTCCAGTTTATCAGAGTAACGATACATTCATCTACCAGGTCGCCAAACACTGGGGAGACTCATCTGAGACCCACCCCTTTCATCCTTCGACACAATTATCATGTTCTATGCATTTACCCTCCCCTTCCCTCATTGCCAGAAATATCTGCTGTTTCCCTCCCAGAATCAATTTTCACTTGTTCTAGGAACCTTGGATTTTCTTTTAGGGAGCCAGCTACCTCTCACAGCTTAGAAACATCTGAGAAAATGGAATCAGTGCTTGACTGGTGACTAAAAAAGAGGGCATGTTTGAATGGCTTTAAGGCATGATATGAATTCAGGGGTCAATGTCCCACTAAAGGAGTACATTGCTACATACTATTAACCCCCTTACTAATCTTGCTATTATCCCTCTGAGCTTTATTAACTTCTATTAATAGTATCGCCCTTAAATAATAGCCCTGAGTAGCTAAAAGAATAATTTTTCCTCCAAGAGGAAACAAAGAAATGCTTTCTCCTCTCCTCTATATGCTTGTTGTTCAGGTTGAGATGGAGGTACATTTACTTGCGAGAGACACACATGTCACTTAGCTGCCCCTCATGCTGCTGCTCTGAAGGTAATTTCACAATCCACACTTCTAACACCATGACTTTGACCCCCAGAATGATTGCCATAATATTTTGACAAGCTTTCTTGTAAAATGCCTTCACTCCTCAACCCCAGATAATGGCTTTTTAAACGTACACCTTCTTGTCTCTAATAATGGTTTAAAGAAGACCGCTTTCTTCTTAGCTATTCTGGTCCCGTTTTCCACATCTGTAAGATGAGAGGACAGACAAGGTGATTTATAAAGTTCCTTCAGCTCCAATAACCCACGGTTTGAAAACACACTCAACATTTCGGCTGGCAGCACAGTCAGATGGAATGACCTCTCACCCTGTGTCACCTTTCAGAGATAGCAAAATCTGTCACTCAGTGAGGAGATGAATTGGCTGGAAACAAGCGGACATTGCCTCACCACAGTGCATTAGAGAAATGAGTGGCTGGAGCAGAAGCCAGGATTCGTAGGTATGGAGCTGAAAGGTAAGTTTCAAATGCGAGGGAGCTGTCGTCTTCCCTGTAAATGTTAAGCTGTTCTTATAAATCCCGTTTAACAAAGACATAATCGTAATGACATTTCCTAGGAATTCCATAAAAGGCACCGCACATAACTACTCTTGTCAATGTCTTCTATGATAACATGAGTGATTCAATGAAATTCAAGGTTGACAGTAATTGTCTCATAATATGACATACTTTAGATCAATAAAACAAAGGTGAAACAAAATAACATCTAGACTAGAGCATATGCCTGGCATTTGAAAGGTACATACTTGCAACCAATCAGAAGTGTCAATTATTCTAATGCATTGTATCCCTGTATATTTGTGCATGTAAATTATGCACTAGATTCAAGGTTTTGGCTTGAATCATATAGCAGGGACTGAAGATGGGCCGGCCACCTTAAACAATACAGCAGAGGTAGAATCTTTACTTACTTATATTCTCCAAGCAATGCGAAATATAAAGTGGGCTTTCCTTCCAATTGTACCCAGAATTCAATCGCTTTTCCCTCATTTCTATTGCTAACACCCTGGACAAAGCTATCATCCTCTCTCATCTGATTATTGCAATCATCTTTTCTTTGGACACCTGCTTCCACCCTGATGCCCTGTAACTGTCACCCACAGCCAGTCTCATTGCTACCTTGCAGCCCTTATCTCTGCCCCAGCCATGCAGGATTTGATAGTTGGTGCAACTGAAAAATTCAGGGGTGCATCAGCCTCAGGTACTGCTAGACCTGGAGTCATGTGCTGCCAGCAGTTTAATTTTCTCCCCCTTTTCCACACCTGTCCCCTTCCGTAGACAGCGTGATTGTGTAGGCAGCCTGCTGCATCCAACTATACAAATGGGGGGAAATGAACACTGGCAACTCCCCGCTATAATCCATCCAACTCTCCTTTCTATAATTCATACAGAAAGGAAGAAGGGGTCCATACACTCAACCTCCCAGGGGGCCTATGACTGACCCAGCTTCGGACATGTGCATGTCCTTGAACCCATCATTTTGGCCAGGAGGATAAGAGAGTCTGATGGCCGGGTATGGAGACCCCCGATCTCTGTGGCGAGTTGGAGATGGTGTAAGCTCCACAAACCACCCAACACGTACTTCCCACAAGAAGTTCTGTATCAGAGAAAACAAGGAAGGAAAGCAAGCCAGAAACACCACACTGTAACTGGCACAGCTCACTGGGGGATCGCTCTGACTTTGCTGGCTTAGTGTATTTTCCTTATCTATCCTCAGAGATTGATTTTCTCTTGCCAGGCGGCTGCTTCTGGATTTTACAAACTCGGTACATAGAGAATGAGAGAGAAAAAGGACACATGATGTGTAGGGTTATGATTTGAAGCCACTTGGAAAAGAGACAGGCACAGAGTTGGGACTCTTAGGAAAACGGATCAGAGATAAAGGAACTACTTAAACTATTACTTTAGATTATGTGAAGCCTTTTGTGTGCTTTAAGCAAGTAAGTAGACAGAACTGTTCTGAATTACTGTTGGGTTTTTTCATTGTTCCATTGACCCCTTCAAGAGGGTTAGATCCATTACTGTACAAATATTCTATTCTGTTAGTGTTTACACATCTATATCCCCCACTGGATCAGTCTCCTTGAAGGTAGTCATTCTATATTGTACATTCCTGTAGTTCTTTGCGCACCGAAAGGACTCAGAAGTGTACTTGGTGAATGGATGACAAGTTCGTCACATATGATTTTTCTACTTTCAAAACACTTCAGTAAGGTGGGTCCTTCAAAATTTTAAAATCCTAAAGAAGGTGTTTCCATGACCTCCCGTTATGAACCTGCCTTTAAGTAAGTGAGACTTCCCTTTGTACCTTTCAAAAATTCATTCAAGGGCATTTTCTTTCTTCATCTAGATATAGTTAAGGTAATAATAATCTTTCAACATCACTGAGTCAAAGTTATCCCAGCAAAGAACTTGAAATACTGAAAACAACTCCTTATTTTTACAGAGAAGAAATGGGATCCCTTTTGAGTTAAATTATCTTCATCTAAATAATCGTCCAGTGCCTAAAACAAAGACTTGAGTCCCCAGACTTCTGTTTCAGGCCTGTTTCCCTACACCACCTTCCCTCAATCATTAAACCTTGCTGAAGACACATCAACCCTCTTCTCTACATGCAAAATAAGCATAATTCTCCTTGCCTGTCCCTTATATATAAAACTAGAGGCCAGATGCACAAAATTCGTGCATGGGCGGGGGGGGGGGTCCCTCAGCCCAGCCTGCACCCTCTCACAATCTGGGACCCCTCAGGGGATGTCTGACTGCTGGTTTAGGTCCAATCTCGCAGGGATCCCTGTGGAATCAGGCCTAAACCAGCAGTCACACATCCCTCTTGCAATCCAGGACTGCTGGCTCCTAACCGCTCACCTGCCTGCCTGCCTGATTGCCCCTAACCACTTGCCTGCCTCGCTGATTGCCCCTAACCACTCGCCTGCCTGCCTGATCATCCCTAACTGCTCGCCTGCCTGCCTGATCGCCTCTAACTGCTTGCTTGCTTGCCTGATTGCCCCTGACCACCTCTACTTCGGTCCCTGCTGTAGCGGCTTTGTCCAGAAGGTCATTCGGCGGTCTGGTCTAATTAGCATATTACGCTCTTATTATTATAGATGTGAATAATATGGGGTAGTATAAGTACTCAGCTTTAGAGTCTGACAAGTCTTAAGTCAGTTTCTTTGAAGCTGTACGATTTAGTAAAAGCTTTTCTATAAAATGAGTATAATAATACCTATATAGGTTCTGAATATCTATAAGTTACTGAATTGTGATCATTGAACAAGATAAACACCTAACACAGGACAGACCCTGAACAAGTATGAGGGAATTTTCCCCCACGAAAACCACACTTCCATCTATAGTCAAAAATATTTATAAAAAGCACTGAAACATAGACCTCTACTTCAGAGGTTACAATTACCGCTCAATGAAGAAAGTTCAGTTGGAAGATAGAATATCAAGGGATTTAGGTACTCTACATTAAATTAACTATTCTTCAAGTTAATAACACTTCTTGGCTAACTCGTAGTCCCATAATACTAATTAAAGGAAACATTTATTTTAATTTATTTTAATCCTGAGAATGTATTAGCACCAAACAAGCCCAGTGGCCCATACCACACAGTACTCAATGGGGTCTTGTGGGATTTACTTAAAAAGACAAAGTTATTTTGTCAGCAGTAGAAGTAGAGATTAAAACTAAGTAACAACGCCCCTTTTCAAACATTACTACCTAATTTACAATACCATGGCAGTGAGGAGAACGGGCTCATAGATAAAAAGTAATTTGATAAAATAATGGCTGCCATTTTTCTACCACAATTGCTCTGCAACATAATTTATAGAGACGGCACTTCCTCTCTTCTAGATGACAGGTAATAGGAAAAATTTCAGCAGCAAACCTTGAGAGCAGGCTAAGGCCATTGGGATCAGTGAAACTAAGTCATTGTTAACTGTTTCCTCAATTACTGCTTTCAACTTTTACCTATTTCATTAAAAAGAAGGACAAAGGTTAATGATTTAAAAATCTCTTCAAATTTAGGATTCCTAGATTAAAAATAGCTGTAAAATGATTTTGACTCCATGTTGTAAGGATATTGGTTCATTGTCTACAATGAGATGATCATAATGTAGAGTACAGTTTATCAGCAGGAGTATTAAAATATGTAATTTATATACGGCTCTTCTAAATTAAAGCTAGCAGTTTATTTTTAATTGACCCAGTGCCCTGTGTGTTTCAAATAGGTGTCCTGAAGCAATTTAGAGATTATCACAGAATGTACCAGTAAAATGTCAAGTTTAAGGATAAAAAGGAAACAGCCACCTGAAGGATGCAGGTGGAAGACTACTTGTAAGCACCAGAGTTGAGATGATTAACCTTCTTGAATCCCAAATTTAGCTGCTGAATTTCTGGAATCAAAAATATATACATAATGAACAGTTGCATTAACTTTCATTTTTAAATTTAATTTAATGTTTTCCATCACCATTTATCCCCTCTATGCCCTCTTCTTCCTCCACCCCACACACCTGCAATCACCACACTGCTGTCCATGTACATAAGTTCTCTCTTTTTTTGTTGTTGCTCATTTTCTTTTCTTTTTTTTCATTAACTCTCATTTTTAGCCACTCATGTCACCCTTTTCCTCATATTTCATATGGATCTGAATTTCTTCTTTATTACTGCAATTACTCATTGTATGGACTTTATCCTGACTTTGGAATTATACGAGGTAAGATGATAAATAGATCATTTAGATCTTTTGTCTTTAATCTCAGGATGCCATATCTCTATGCAAAATAACAGAAAAGACCATTTTAACACCAAAAGTTGAAAGCTTAAATGATTGAATACATTTATAAGTGACCAGTTATATATTTTATCAATATGTAGTAAATATGATAACTCAGAGTATTCTGTAGATATTTAGTTGTTCCTTCTGGTAACTGCTAAATATGAAATCTAACTTCTTAGAAACTGCTCCTAGAACAAGGCAAAATATTCTACTCAGCATAGTCAAAGAGGCTGTCAACGTTGTTCATACAGCTGAAGGTCAACTATACAATCCATCTAAAGACTATTTTAAAATCCTATATAATAAAAGGCTAATGTGCAAATTGTCCCCTCGGGAGTTTGACCAACCAGGAGTTCGACGGCTCTCTATGACTGCGCTACCCACCAGGGGGAGGTGCAGAATGAAGGCAGGCCCCGGCCAGCAGTCAGTAGCCAGGGGAAGGAAGGCCCCCATCAGCCCTGATCGCCAGCCAGGCCTAGGGACCCTACCTATGCATGAATTGTGTGCACCAGGTCTTTAGTATTTGATAAAGACCCACATGTTCATTCTTTCAACAAATGCCCAGTGAGGAGCTTTGGTGTTCTGGGCACCATTCTAGAAGCAAAAGATTCAATAGTGAAATTGCCTTCATGGAGCTTCCTTCCATTTTTGGAGAACACAGACAAAAATAGCAGATATGGAATCTTACCTAATAATAGACAAACATGTAAATTAACTGTCCCTCCACTATGCTCACCAGCCAATCAGGAGAGTATGCAAATTAACCCAACAAAGATGGCGGTTAATTTGCATACGTAGGAGCAAAGCAGTGGAGCAAAGACTGAAGGCTCCATCTGGAGCAAAGGCATGGGTACCGGTTGCCGGAGGAAAACCGGTGCCGGCAGCCAGGGGAAGGGAAGGCCTATTGCACGAATCTCTTCATGCAATGGGCCTCTAGTATAAGGAATAAGTGCTCTGAAGGGAAAAAAGAACCAGATGGAGAGAAACATGTAAGTAATATGTTATATATTATTAAATTTTAGATAATCTCTATTAATATTTCCAGGGTGACCAGAGAAAGTATCTTTAAGAAAAAGGCCTTGGCACAACATCTCTAATATACAATCAAGGAAAGGAGAATTCCAGGCAGAGAGAAGAGCATTTCCAAAGTCCTGAGGTATAAAACCAAATAATGCTAATTAAAAATTGAATTTTTATTCACAAACTATATTTTTGTAGCCTTCCTCTCCCTAAATGGGGGTTGATAAGAATGTTTTAAAACAGGTTAAAGAAATAATGATGAATGGTCTGGAATCAACTTTCTGGGCATAATTAAGCCAATATATGGTTCCTGAATGGTGAGCAAAAGGATTCTGCTAGGTCAGCTGATCATGAAATCGCCTCTAATCATTCTTGGCAATTTTCCTACCAATATATAATTGCTTTGTGTACTGACCAATAATAAAACACGTGCTCTTAAATAATGCTTCTTGTATAAAACACAGTTTAAGAAAATGATAATCCAGTTGCTTCTAAGCTAATAAAGCTTGAAATGTGTCTCAAACACTTTGTCTGTAATTTCGATGTGATAAAATGATCCCCATCCTGAGTTAAGCATAAAAGTAGAACTAATTTAATGTGATAGTTTGGCAATGAGCAGGGCCCATCGCCCAGGGAAGGTTTGTGTGTGGTTTTTCAGCACGGTGACCTTCCCCTGGCATTTTGTTCGCTTGACCTGTGAGAACTGCTGAGGGAAGGAGGCTGAACCAGCCTCACCACAGGGGAGTGGAGGTGCTGCCGGATGGCTGTGCGAGGGGAGAAAGCCATGGTGTGTGCACTCTAGCAGAACACTCACCGTTTTCCAGAAAATGTGTCAACAACTAAAACTGTTTTCTGTAAAACCCTAGTTGACCATCTCAAATTAAAATCTCCAGCCTGACCTCTCGACTAGCCATCAGATCATTACCCCCAAAATGTACAAAAGGGATTTTTTGTTCTCAGATTAATTATAGTTGTTGTTGTTGTTGTTGTTGTTGTTTTATTAGCCTCACCCCTCTCTCTTTTAATCCTGATTTTTCCTTTGTCTTCTTGACTGAGTCTACCAACTTTCCCAAACATTTGAGTGTACAATTTTCATTCAAAATAACTGGGAGAATGTGGAACAATACCCAGTTAAATGTCTCTGAGTTATTCCTTAGTTACTCTGGGCTTTGAAACGGTTCTAAACCTTGATTTATTCTTCAAGATTCTGATGAAAGTTAATGCAACACACCAGACACATCCAATTTTACACAGATCCCCAGGCTTCCATATACTGAGGGAAGAGCCCAGGGCGATATGACTTCCCCCATGCCATCCACAAGAAGCTTACAATCCTGCCTGGCTGGTGTAGCTCTAGCTCTATGGTTGAGCATCTATCTATGAATCAGAAGGTGGAAATTTGATTCCTGGTCGGGCACATGCCCGGGTTGTGGGCTCGATCCTCAGTCGGGGGGCGGGGGGGGGGGGAGGGCGGGGCATGCAGGAGACAGCTGATTGATGATCTTCTCTCATCACTGATATTTCTATTTCTCTCCCTCTCTCTTCCTCTCTAAAATCAATATACATATACTTAAAAGCTTGAGATCCATTTACAGTTCAGACATAAACTTACTGGTGAATTCATTTACAGATATTCGTTTCGCCCTTCCCATTCTGCTGTCACACAGTGGACACAAGGTCTCCACACCTGTCATGAGCCCGTCTCACCTGCCTGGTAAAACCTGCCTCCTTAGAGAACATAATGTGTTCAAATTGTTCTATGAGCCCACTGAGTCCTTGAGAAGCTTCTTTGACTTGCTGTAGACATTGTCAAGACAGCTTTGCCTAATAGTTCTGGTTCCCCACAGGATTATGTCAAATAACAAAGTCAATATTATCAGCACTGTTTCTTTAATCAAGTCTAATTGTGGTGTGTCTACTCTCTGTTTTACATAATTAGACATCACAAGTGAAGTATTATGAAAGCCCAAGAAATTCTCCAGAGAAAATACTAGATCCTCTCTGCACCTAGAGCAGCCCTATCCCTCACAGCCTTAGCTTTCCAGAGCTTGATGGCAAGACTTGTAAAATTGAAACTGGAAACGACCATTTCACGTGCTCAGAAACATCAGTATACCTTATTGAAGAAGTTCAATAGCTGGCAGGGATCTACATGGTGAATGGGTGCCCATGTAGAAATTTAGGGCATACACCAACTCCAAAAAGTGCAGAAACCCATCTTGCTGAGTAATTTCCCAAGTAACCAGAGTACTTTCTAAAGCTGATAAAGAATCCTATCTGTTGAAATTGTGTACCCGCTAAATAATCCATGTGTGTGTCCTAAATGCTACTCATTGTCAAACTGAGTCTGGTCCTTACCTACATCATTGTGCATAGGTGTCCTGTGTCTCTCATTACCTTATAAATAAAGTTAGTTGAGATAAGCACAGTAGTAAAAGCCCTCAGGCAGGTTACTTAGCGAAGGTCAATGTTGAGGAGCTATTCTCTGAGCTTCAACAGGTCTTGTGACAGCTTTTGTCTGTATTATCTTTCCAAGGGAAACACTCTGAGAAGATAAAGATAGCGTCTCCCTCTGGGGCAGGCGGCAATTTTTTTTTAGTGACAAGAATAATAAAAACAATGTCTTTCTCTGGAAAAAGGTTTTGGTAAATGCACTCATATCTTCTTTTGAAGACTGGGGCTCAGATTCCTAAGCTGTGACACAGGCTGGCTATTCCTATCCCATTTAGCTGGGCCATCCCACCACACGCCACAGGACTTAGAGGACAGGGGGACTCGTGAGGACATGAAGCTTAAGCTCCATGAGCAGGAAATCCTTTGTCTCTGACCCAGAGATCTCGTGTCTTCTGCCACCTTGCCAACACAGCGACAGCCTCCCCGGCTAGGTTGCAAACAGGGTAAAATCGTAGACTCTTCAGGGCTCTTGACACTAAGCTAAAAAAGGAAAGTGAATTGGGATAGAAAATATTCAGGGACTTCTGCAGTCTGCCTAAGAGAAAGCAAGGAGCCCAATCTATCTTCATAGCCAAAACAACAAACACACTGGTCAACAGGTGAGCAAACAAGAGTGGGAAGATATTTGGACATTGGGGAGCGGCCTCTGAGAGAGCGGAGACAAGGGCCAGCAAAACTCTAATCCGTAAAGAGAAAAGGCCAGGGAGAGCCCAACAGTCCCACTGAGTAGTGGAGACAGAGTGGAGAACCCGAGGCAATTCAAGGTTGCAAAGTCGGGGGCAGGAGAGAAGGACACAGAGAAGGACCCAGAGAGCCACAGGGGGCTCCTCTTCAGTCATCACTGAGTCTGCTCCGGGCATGTGTGAGGGAACCACCAAAGGCAGAGGGAGCTGCCCGGGAGCTCACACAGGGCGAGGAGCAGGTCGTGTCCCAGGGTGGAGAGGCACAGACGGTGGAGCGCTCTGAAGGGCATTGCCTCAGTAGTGGGGTAAAAGTACTCCTGGAGCCTCGGCGGTGTGGCTCAGTGGATAGAGCGCTGGACCATCCACTAAGGGTCATGGGTTTGAATCCCTGTTAAGGGCATGTACCTGGGCTGCAGGTTCGATCCTCGGGCTCCAGTCAGGGCGTGTGTAGGAGGCAACCAATCAATGTATCTCTCTCATGTTGATGTCTCTCTCTCTCTCTCTCTCTCTTTTTCTCTCTCTCTCTCTCTTTCCCTCCCTCCCTTCCACTCTCTCTAAATATCAATGGGAAAAAAATATCCTCGGGTAAAGATTAACAAAACAAAACAAAAACATATTCCTAGACTAAAGATTGCTCTGGACCCACCTAAACCTCAAAAGGATCAAATTATTTCCAAATAATAACTCAGTTGCATGGCAGAACAAGGCTCAAGAATGTTTACAACACATGTATGGCCTGAGACTAGGTAACACTCACAGTGTCAGCATTTACTCCCAAGTCACCACACGTACAAATGTCATGTTATATGGTTCTCTAGCACAGCTTTCGGAATTTGCTGCAAATTGCTGATAAATACCTATTTCATTTTTATATGTAAAGGAAACATGATAGGGTGGATTTTTTTGAAAGTGTCTTAATTCAAGTCTAAAAATTCCATTCTAAGACCCAAATTACATTCCTGGGCAGAACACTGAGAAGCACAAAAGCGGTAAAATAAGGGAAGGCTGGTCTGCCCAGAGAGTCCAGCGGCCCGCTCAGAACCTGCCACATAGGGAGAGTGGCACGTCGCGTGAGAAAATGAAAATGTCACCAGACTCCCTTTTATGTCTGGATGGAGTCCACTTGGCCTTTAGACTTCAAAACCACCCATTCTGCTTCTGCAATGAAAGCACCCACTGTGTGGTTGATAGCACATAATCCTCTCTCTATACAAAAGCCTAAGCGACTGTTCAACCTTTCAACCGGTAGCCTTGACATGCACTGACCACCAGGGGGCAGATGCTCAATGCACAGGCATGGAAACACGGAACAGACTGATGAATCTCAGAGGGAAAGGGGGAGGATAGAGGGTGGGAAGAGATTAACCAAAGATCGTATATGCATACTAGAGGCCTGGTGTATAGATTTGTGCACTGGTGGGGTCCTTTGGCCTGGCCTGCAGGCATCAGGCTGAAACTGGCAGTCCAACATCCCCTGACAGGTCTCAGATTGTGAGAGGGCTCAGGCCAGGCCAAGGGACCCCACCAATGCATGAATCCATGCACTGGGCCTCTGGTCCTATCTAATAATAGACAAACATGGGAATTAACCATACTTCCGCTATGCTTCCCGTTGGCTAATCAGCAGGATATGCAAATTAACTGCCAACAAAGATGGCAGCCAGCAGCCATACAGCTGAAGTGAACATGAGGCTTGGTTGCCCCGGCAATGGAGGAAGCCAAGGTTCCCCGCCTGCTGCGGCCTAGCTCTGAGCTCCGGATGCAACAATGTTGCAATTATAGAAGCTAAACAAATCCCAGACACCTGCTTTCAGCCGGCCAGCCTCGGAGCTGGAGCCGCAACAAAGTTTCAATTACAGAAGGTAAATAAATCCCAGAATAAGAAAATAAAAAGAAAAAAAGGAGAGACTGGGAGCTTCAGTTGCAGGCTTGGCCTCCCTTAAAACAGCCCTCAGCCCCTCATCCAGGCTGGCCAGGCACCCCAGTGGGGACCCCCACCCTGAAGCAGGTGCAGGCAGCCTGAAAACAGCCCTCAGCCCCTCATCCTGGCTGGCCAGGCACCCCAGTGGGGACCCCCACCCTGATCCAGGACACCATTCAGGGCAAACCAGCTAGCCCCCACCTGTACACCAGGCCTCTATCCTATATAATAAAAGGGTAATATGCAAACTGACCCTAACAGCAGAAAGACTGGGAATGACTGGTCACTATGACACACACTGACCACCAGGGGGCAGATGCTCAATGCAGGAGCTGCCCTCTGGTGGTCAGTGAGCTCCCACATGGAGGAGCTCTGCTCAGCCACAAGCAAGGCTGATGGCTACCAGTACAGCGGTGGTGGTGGGAGCCTCTCCTGCCTCCTCAGCAGCACTAAGGATGTCCGACTGCAGCTTAGGTCTGCTCCCCGCTGGCAAGTGGACATCCCCCAAGGGCTGCCGGGCTGCCAGAGGAATGTCTGATTGCCAGCTTAGGCCCAATCCCCTGGGAAGCAGGCCTCAGCCAGCAGATGGTCATCCCCTGAGGGGTCCCAGACTGTGAGAGGGCACAGGCCGGGCTGAGGAACCCGCCTCCCCGAGTGCACAAATTTTTGTGCACCGGGCCTCTAGTATATAATAAAATCGACCGAACGGCAGAATGACTGGTCACTATGACGCGCACTGACCACCAAGGGGCAGATGCTTAACGCAGGAGCTGGCCCCTGGTGGTCTGTGTGCTCCTACAAGGGGAGCACCGTCTCTCAGCCATAAGCTGGGCTCACAGCTGGTGAGTGCAGCAGCGGTGGCAGGAGCCTCTCCCGCCTCCATGGCAGCGCTAAGGATGTCCAATTGCCAGCTTAGGCCCGTCAGTTGGACAACCCCCATGGGGTCCCAGACTGCAAGAGGGTGCAGGCCAGGCTGAGGGAACCCCTACCCTGAGTGCACTAATTTCATGCACTGGGCCTCTAGTATTATCATAAACAAGAAGAAGTGTATGCTGATGGAGCACCCCAAATTTGGAAGATAAGAAGGCAATAGCATCCCTTCCCACCCCCCACCCCCCATCCCCCCCAAAAGAAAACCTAAATTATTTTTTATACTAGAAGAAAAACTCATGCTGGTTCTTTAAATGCCCCGTTGATTTCCTATGTCAGCTAGACTTGCAAGGGTGAAGTAGTCTCCTGATGAGCTGGTTCTCATCACCAGTACTGGCCCTCTGCTGACAAGAGCGTTGTCCTGTGTGTAGCTCCCGGATTATCCGCATTGACATGAAAATTGTGCCGGGTAGAGATAATGCTCTGCTTTTGCCACCTGGCAGCTCAATTTCTTCCCTAAACGGAAGGATAATTAAAGGAAGGCAAACATGCAAGAAACACGTCCAGAGCGAGCACCTCCTCGCCAAGGAGATTAGAGCGTATTAAGAACACATCAGCTAACGGAGTGATTGAGAGTCACGTTCTAGGGCGACGTGTTCACAAAGGAAACCCTGACCCTCTGCATCCAGTCTGCAACCACAGGCTGGATGCAGACTCTGCCCAGCGATTTGAAAAGGCAAGTCACAGTCTGTTCCAGACTGTCTCATCTCAGAGGGAAGGTGGCAGGGTGGTGGGGGTGGCGGGGGAGAGAGAGCAACCAAAGAACTTGTATGCACAGATGCATAACCCATGGACACAGACAATAGGATGGTGAAGGCCTGGGGTGGGGGTGGGCAGGCTAGAAGAGGTCGATGAGGATAAAAGGGGGACATATGCAATACTTTCAACAATAAAGATTTGAAAAAAAGAAGGAGGAGGAGGAGGAGGAGAAGGTGAGTCCCTGTCTAAAAGGAGAGAATGGCTGAGCACAATCCAGCTCCACTCTGGGAAAATGTATTTGAGGTGTTTGCTATTATTTGTGCCAAAAAAATAAGATAATTCACTGGGAAGGAGGGGGCACTCTTTTTTAAAAATATATTTTTATTGATTTCAAGCAGGAAGGGAGAGGGAGAGAAAGATAGAAACATCAGTGATGAGAGGGAATCGTTAAATGGGCCACCTCCTGCACGCCCTGTAATGGGGATCGAGCCGCAGCCAAACCAGGAATTGGACCATGACCTCCTGGTTAATAGGTTGATGCTCAGCCACTGAGCCATGCCAGCCAGGGCGGGAGGGGGCCATTCTTACCTCGTATACAGATTCAGACCACGGAAAGCCACCCTCCCAGAAGACTACCCCGCTGAATGAGCACTGACCATGCCCAGGTAACAACATGTTTTGTGGTAGTCAAAGGACTCCTCACTCTTCACCCACATCTGCAGACCAAGAAGGAAGTTCATTTTTCCTGTTATTTGAATAGAAAACCCAAGTTCTATTTCAGTAGCCAAAACACGGGTCCCTTTGGGTCTCAGGAGTCATCATTAAAACCGACACTAATTGGGGAGACGACCAACAGCAGGAGTGACAGGGCAGGGTCTGCGGGAGAAGCACCATTCAACCCTGGGGGTGTCTGTCGCTCACTCAGGGAGGAGGAAGCTCAGGTAACCCCACGCGGAACCTGCCTTTGTCATCGCTCTCGGTGCGGACAGAGGACAACAGGACATTTGATCCCCCACTTCCTTCAAACACTGTTTACTGTCGCTGCCTCTGCACATATCACCTCCCTTTGCAGGCTGAACTGATGAGCAGGAATCCAAAGGCTTGGACGCCCGCCTCTGATCAGTGATCCACGCATGGCAGGTGCTGAGAGGGTCCCGGCAGGGCTCACAGCCCTGTCAGGTGTTATGACAGGAGCTCGAGACTCTGATGCTAATGAGGCCCACGCAGCAGAAAGCACCTCCAGCCCCAGAAAGCACCGCGCGGCCGAGTGACAGAAACGGGCCTGGGTTCCAGCGCTGCTCACTCACGGTGAGCGCGTCAAACTCGCCCTACTGCTAAGTGTTTGAGTCGCATCCTTCCGATCTGCCCCTACACAGCGCTGCATTTCTCCTACCGCGGTCCTCAGATTCCTTACCCACACAACCGCTGCTGGCCTGGAACTGTGTTCAGAGAATTTGCGTTAGAAATCAAAATTACATAGATTCCTATTGACCCTACTCCCAAGAGGAGGAGACTTTGGTCCTGTTTAGCGGATGATGCAGAATGTTCATTTTGTGACAATTTATATACAGATATACTCATTAAATTAAACAAAGATAGAACAAATACAGTGTTTTTTAAAAAAAGCTTCCATGTACAAGATGGATATTTTTGAGGAAAATAAAGGAGAATAATTTCAAAAACCAAGTATTGAGCAGTCACTGAAAAAATAGAGATGCATGAGAGGATGCATAATAAATGCACTGAATTAGGGTGGTAAATTCTAAGAAATCAGCATACATTTTTTGCCTTATCTTAAGCTCATATAATAGCATAGATATCAGGGATCATGTCAGAAGTCATTCTATTTATCCAAGTGTGTCCAGATGTAAAATGGCGATGGGCAGGAAAATAAAAATCATCTCCAAAAATAATAGCCCGCTAATCAAAATTGGAAGAGACTTTCGAAGATTTTCAGATTGTACGTTTAGGATCATGCTAAACCCAGAGATGGAGAGAAGGTCATCTTGGTTCTGTGTGTCTTGGACTCATCCACTCAGAACCCATTCAGAGGGAAAAGTTCTACCAACACTTAAGACCACCATTCACATAAAATAAAGCAACTGCGCACGGGAACGCCTGATGCACCATGAAACGCAGCAGAAAGACACACATCGGAACTTCACATCGGAAAGTGGGACTTTACATCGGAAATAAATATCCATCAAAATGAAACTGTAGGAGAGGACCATTATCTGACACTTCGTGGAGAATGAAAGTGATTTTTCAAATAAGGCACCTAGGACAAAGGCATGAGAATTAGAATAAAAGTAGAATTTGAAAGAGGAAGAAGGAAGATGAATACAGAAAGGAGCGTATAAAGGAGAGAGGAGCTGCCTAGGAGGGAAATAAAACCTCGCCCATGAAGAGCAAGAAAGGAAGACTCAATGCTGGGTAGAGTACAGACCCATGGACAGCAGCCAGTGGCTTCACTAATGCTCTCTTTGATCTCCCACAGATGCTCATTTGCAAGCATGTGTTGAAAGAGCAGCATGAAAGTGTGGCCATCTCTGCAGCGTTGGAATACCAACAATCTCTCATCTTCATCTTTCCATGGGTTCCAAGGATTTGCATTTAATTTCCTATCACAAAGTTTCCGCAGACGGTACAAAAGCATCTGTGCTCATGTCGACTCTCAACTAACCTTGATATTTTAAGTGGGATATTATGGATAAGCCCAAATGGTGGGAAACCTAAAATTATATATGCATGGCTTTCATTATTACATCAATTGGGGGTTGTAGATCTGCCTTTACTAAGTGCATATTCCAGGTGTTACCTGTGATTTGCGGAAGATTCTTTCTTGTTCTAACCTGTGAGGATCATTGCACCGTGTCTTAGGATGATGACCATGATTATGTCTTATGATACTTACAAATATAGTATACTCCCAACAAATATTTGTCATTTTCAAAAACGTAAAGTTTTCAAATAGCCCTTACCGCCACGGTATGCATCAGGACTGAAGAGAAGAGAAAAGGCCACGTTTATTAACCAGGTTTCCTCGCGGTGTGGGGCTTGTGGAGACAGGCAGGAGGTTCAAAAGCCAAACCTGTTTCGACTGATGGCTGCCAGAGGGGCGAGGGTGGACAAGGAGTAAAGACTGAGAAGTACTAACTGGAAGTTACAACATAGTCACTGGGATGTGAAGTACAGCATAGGGAATGCGGTCAATGATATTGTAATAACTCTGTGTGGTGCCGGGCGGATAGCGGAAATGGGGGGGGGGGTACTTTGTAAAATATATTATTGTCTAACCCAGTGGTTCTCAACCTTGGCTGCACATGAGAATCACCTGGGAATCTTTAAAATCCTGATTTCTGAGCCCCATCCTCCGGAAATTCTGTTTCTTTGTTAGTAATGTTGTGGCCCCACCCCATAACAAAGAAACAAAATTTCCGGAGGATGAGGCCCAGAAATCAGGATTTTAAAAAGATTCCCAGGTGACTCCAATGTGCAGCCAAGGCTGAGAACCACTGGTCTCACCACTATGCTGTACACGTGAAACCAATACAAAATAACACTCAATGTAAACCGTAATCGAAAATTCAGAAAGAAGGAGAAAAACTAAACCTGTTTCTTGTAAGTTCAAGAGCACATAAAGAGGCTGAGATTTGGCTCTTATGGCTGACAGCCAAGATGGTTTTTAAAATGCTTAGTACATTTGCTACGTTGCCTCTAAATAATATTTCTGAAGCTTATCACTTCCTTTACGAAGGGATCAATTTGAATATTTTTGCATCAAGCAAGGCTGATTTGTGGGGAAAGGAATAGGCATGTGCGTTATTGGGTATGATTAGAAAAATATCAAGATTCACTACCCTCTGAATACGATGCATCATTCAGGCTTCATTGCTGTGATGTAAGAAGTATCCTTTTTTAAAAATTTAGATGCATTTGAGACAGTCCACAGATGAAGTTAAATAACAGTTACTCATCTACTAATTGAATTTATTTAATGAGATGGCTTTCCTCCTGACAGCCAGTGAAAAAAAATGGCAGCCCCTGAAGAGGAGCAGGTTGAAAGTCAGAGATGAGGGGAGGAGACTAACAAATGAAACTGCTGGCCCTGAGGAACAGCCGTGGGAGATCGGGGAATGGGGGGCAGATGAAAGAGGGAAACGAGAGAAGATGCACGGATGCTAATGAAAGTTCAATACCTTTCTCAAGAGTGCCCTGGGACAACGCTTGAGCTTACACTGTACCAAGCACGTCCCTTGGGCTCAGTCACTTAATTATGTTGGAGTGTGGGAAAAATAAACACTCTTGTCTGACTACTGTCAAATTCCAGGTTCACATTTAGAAACTTCCCCAAGGTAATCTCGTGGCTGTGTTGACATGATGGCAAAATATATATATATAAAATAAACAGCCGAAACCGGTTTGGCTTAGTGGATAGAGCATCAGCCTGCGTACTGAAAGGTCCCGGGTTCGATTCCGGTCAAGGGCATGTATCTGGGTTGCGCGCTCATCCCCAGTAGGAGATGTGCAGGAGGCGGCTGATCAATGTTTCTCTCTCATCGATGTTTCTAACTCTCTATCTCTCTCCCTTTCTCTCTGTAAAAAATCAATAAAATATATTTTAAAAAAATAAATAAAAAAAATAAACAAACACACATTGAAAGGCATTCAGAGTGAAGGTCTAAATGGCCAAGTTAATTTAAAAGAAAAATTTAGAATGAAGGTTTGACATCACCCAAAAAGCTATTAAGATAAACTTCTTGGAGATTTGAATATGGCAGCATAGGTAAAGGCCTGTACTCGCCGCCTCCCACAACCACATCAAAATTACAACTAAAATACAGAACAACCATCATGCAGAACCCAGAAAGCTGGCTGAACGGAAGTCCTACAACTAGAGAGGTAAAGAAGGAAGCGCACTGGGACTGGTCGGAGGTGCGGAGGCGCAGAGGGGCTGGTCCAGCACCACGTGGGCCGCTTTTTTAATCAGGAAGATGATCATCTCTGCAGAGGCCATCTGGAGGAGCAAGGGGTCCCAACCCCACACCAACCCCCGCCCAGGGTCCCAGAGCTGGGCAAAGAAGTCTCTATGGGCAGTAAGAACTATGGGCTGTAAAAACCAGTGCGGATTGGGGCTCAGTGACACAGAGGCTGCTTGAGACCCAGCTGTTCCTTTAAAAGGCCGGCGCACCACGAATTGAACTTACAAGAGCACCAGGGTGAGGCTCTGAGGAACACAGACATATATGAGGAGGAACTGGATTCTCTGGCATTGGGGCAGGAACTCCGGGGTGGCTTTCTCCCAGATGGAAGTGCTTGCAGAGATCATTGTTTCTATGCTGGGACCTCCCTGGTGCAGGGCTGACTGGAAACCATTTCTGTTTGCTCCACCCTAGTGATTCCCTAAGACCCCGCCTCATCCAATTTATAACCCCACCCAAGCTGCCTGCAGCAGCTTTTGCATATGGATGGGCTGTCCTTGCTCAGGATAAAAGCTCTCAAACAAGATGCAGCTGGGTCAGGGAGCCACAAACCTATCAATAAAAGGCCCAAACCTGGCACTGGCTCCAGCCTGCCTTGCTTCACAGCTGGGCCTTGTCTGGGTACTTCCAAACCTGATACAAAGAGAAGAAATCTGAATATCTCTCTGTAGGTCCTGCTCAGTGGTCCCAAGCAGTGACTGACTTTGCACCTCCTTGGAGACCCAAGAGCCAATGTACCCAGTGGTCAGTGTGAGACCATACCAGATTACAACTCTATACACCCATAAGCCACACACTCAAGGGGCAGACTCAGTGAGCACCAAAGCCCCACTGAAGCAAGTCCTGCTCCATAGGGGTGTCTCCTGCACAGCACCTCTCCCACTGTAGTTGCAGCTGGTCCTCACAGCAAATTGGCCTGGAGGTCAATTCCTCCCAGTGACACCAACAGCGATCAAGTTTCAAATACAACAAGACTGTGCTCACAGCCCACAAAGGGGGGCTCCTAGAGCTCCTAGCTCAGGTGACTGAGGAGCCTGAGCCACTGGGCCCTATAGACCACCTACTACACAAGGCCACTCTACCAACTCAAGGAGACATAGCAGCTCTACCCAATACATAGCAACAAACACAGGGAAGCAGCCAAAATACAGAGACAAAGAAACATGTCACAAATGAAAGAAATGAAAAAAGCAAACTACTGGATATAGCGTTCAAAACCATGGTTATAAGGTTACTCAAGAATCTCCTAGAAACCTCCAAAAAAAATGGAAAAGGACGAGTCAGAAATTAAGCATACACTGACTGAAATAAAGAATAATATACAGGGATTCAACAGTAGAGTAGAGGATTCTAAGAATCAAATCAATGATTTGAAATATGAGGAAGCAAAAAACACCCAACCAGAAGAACAAAAAGAAAAAAGAATCCAAAAATATAAAGACAGTATAAGGAGCCTCTGGGATAACTTCAAGCATACCAACATTCACTTATGGAGGTGCCAGAAGAAGAGAGAGAGCTAGATACTAAAACCTATTTGAAGAAATAATGACAGAAAACTTCCCCTAACTGGTGAAACAAATAGACTTACAAGTCCAGGAAACACAGAGAACCCCAACAAGAGGAACCCAAAGAGGACCATACCAAGACACATAATAATTAAAATGCCAAGGGCTAAAGAGAAAGAGAGAATCTTAAAAGCAGCAAAAGAAAAGCAGTTAGTTACCTACAAAGGAATGCCCATATGACTCGCAGCTGATTTCTCAATAAAAACTATGCAGGCCAGAAGGGAGTGGCAACAAATATTCAAAGTGATGAATAGCAAGGACCTACAACCAAGATTACTCTACCCAGCAAAGCTATCATTTAGAATTGAAGGTCAGATAAAGAGTTTCACAGATAAGAACAAGCTAAAGGAGGTCATCACCACCAAACCAGTATTATATGAAATGTTGAAGGGTGAAGAAGAAGAAGAAGAAGAAGAAGAAGAAGAAGAAGAAGAAGAAGAAGGAGGAGGAGGAGGAGGAGGAGGAGGGGGAGGAGGAGGAGGAGGAGGAGGAGGAAAGATAAAAGAAATATATAAACAACAAAATGGCAACAAATACATACCTATCAACAATTGAATCTAAAAATCAAAATAAATGAATAAGAAATCTAATGAGCCCTAACTGGTTTGGCTCAGTGGATAGAGTGTCAGCCTTCGGACTGAAAGGTCCCAGGTTCGATTCCAGTCAAGGGCAACTACCTTGGTTTCGGGCACATCCCCAGCAGGGGGTGTGCAGGAGGCAGCTGGTTGATGTTTCTCTCTCATCAATGTTTCTAACTCTATCCCTCTCCCTTCCTCTCTGTAAAAAATCAATAAAATATATATATATTTTAAAAGAAATCTAATGAACAGAATAAAGTAGTGAATAAAATAGAATCAGAGGCATGGAAATGGAACAGACTGATGATTCTCAGAGAGAAGGGGGAGGGGTGGTGGATGGGAAGAAATTAAACAAAGATCATATATGCACATATGCATTACCTATGGCCACAGATTACCTATGGGTGGGTGAAGGCCTGGGGCAGGGTGGGAACCTAGTGGAGGGGAGCAATGGGGAGGGAAAAGACGGACATCTGTAATAATCTCAACAATAAAGATTTTTTTAAAAAGATAAACTTCTTCCCTCACCATGTTGGTTCAAACATTTGAAATCCGGCTATGACTCAGAAATTGGATTAGAAACAAACATAAATGAGATGGATTAGCTGTCTTCAAAGAGCTAGCCATCTCAGGATGGAGACAGAGAGAGATAATGTCAATAAAATGTGAAAGGGTTGGCTGGGCCAGGCCGAGGGAAGCCGTGCTTCAGGCAAAGAGTGGAGTGGGGGGAACTACTGTTAGTTCTGCTTTAACTATGAAGTGTCAACGGATGGGGCTTTCGTTCCATGGAGGATGGATCTGGAAACGCCTTCCCTGCCATGCTGAGCAAAGTAGAGTTTCTTCTCTAAGGGATGGAAATACGTAGAAAGCTTCAAGTAGGGGTATTTCATCTTATACACTGTCTTCATGTTTCAATATATATTCAATTCCAAACTGAATGTAGGCCTCTCTGCCTGTAGCACTTTGTCCTCTTGTCCCTGTGGAAGGTGGATTTTTTATAACATATTTTTGGTGAGGTTCTTGCCATTCAAGTGGCCCAGACATTTAAAAAAAAACAAACACACACACAACATCGCACAGTAACATCTTATTAGTGAAAAGGAAGAAGTCTGAGGTTGGTTTTGAAGGAGTCTAAGACACTTTCATTCACAGATTGTCCACAAAGGTCTTCATGGGCATGGGGAGGTGATCTCAGCCTAGTGCCGCAATGTTATCTAATTAACGTAGAATTTAGCATTATTCGTTGTGCTTCCATTTCAAGAAAGGCCAGAATTTATGTTAGACCTCGGAAATTCAACGAAGAATAGGACATCATCCCTGCACTTTAGAATTCCAACCTAGCAGATTATCAAGAGCAAAATGTCCCAAATTATCAGTTGACCTTTTCTCCAGTTCTAATTATATATGAAAAAAAAAAGGAAGAGGTCACCATCATAATTAAAATTTAATTTTACTTAAAACATTACTTCATAGCCTAATTCATCCCATGATTGCATCATTTCTCCCCTAAGTTTTTAAGCTTAAAATTCCAAAATAAAGCAGGCATATGTGACTTATTATTTATGATGCCTTTAATATACTCATCACTATTCAAGGTAAATGTCATATGAAAAGAGATGAATTATGCAGTGCATAACTCCTGCTCTCTTTACTGTCAGTGAGCCCTAGACAAGTTTTCAGGGACAAACTAGCAGTTTATACAGATTTTGTATATTCAACCTTAACTATCATTTTATGACCCGGGAACTCCTAGATTCCAAGCCTGAATTACAAATCAATTTGATATCACATTCATTTTTATTTTACTCACCTGATTGTACCCTGCGCAATGAAAGGAAAAGACCAAGACAGTATATCATGTCATTCATCCTCTTTGGAACCAATAGGCCATGCTCCCTTGTCCACTCATCCAGCAATTAATAATTGAGCCCATTCATTGTACCCAGCACTGCATTAGATAAGAATGGTGTCTGTGTGGGCGAATTATATAGTCCCTGACTTCTCAGAAACACAGTCCACTTCTATCAATCACATTTCTTTACAAGAGTTTGGGAACTCTCAAAATGACACTTGTTGATTACCCCCTATAATGATGTCTTGGGGGCCGGGGGGACTGAAGTCAGAGATATTGCCTAGAATGTACATTATCCTAAGCTTATTTTATTAGAGTCATATTAGGAAACATCACATGAACAAGCAAAAAAAAAAGGGTTATGCAGAAGAACCCATTTGTAGTTTGATTAAAAATGAGTTTATTGTATAATTTGATGGTTATCACAATGTGGCTCAAGGGCTAGAGATGCCACAATCCATTTGCTTGACAAATACAAACTGGCCAGTCCTCGAACTTGGACAGTATTAAAGGGATGGGTAGATAGCTTCCCAATAAAACCTAACCTATTTACATCGCTCCATTTATTTCCTTTCCAATTCCCTCCAATGCTCTTACCATTCCCTCTGTAGGAAGAAAGATTAATCCAGCCCAGCTTTTCTACTCCCTCCTCCAACCAATATGTTGAGCTGTATTATGTCCTTTAGATTTTCCCTAATGGCCATATTGCTTCTTTAGGAGCTGCTCTGGGTCTCAAAAGAACTTCCAAACATACAACTTCTTTTTGTGTTCTTAAAAAATGTATTACTTTCAAATCATGCACAGAGAATCTAGTGTTGTAATCCTTAGATCAGCAGTTCTCAACCTGTGGGTCGTGACCCCTTTAGGGGTCAAACGACCCTTTCACAGGGGTCGCCTAAATACATCCTGTATATCAGATATTTACATTACAATTCATAACAGTAGCAAAATTACAGTTCTGAATTAGCAACGAAAATAATTTTATGGTTGGGGGTCACCACAACATGAGGAACTGTTAAAGGGTTGCGGCATTAGGAAGGTTGAGAACCACTGCCTTAGATGATATTACCCTTAATTGATCAAAATAATTACCTCCTCTTCTCCACTTATCTTTATTTTCTCTTCCTAGTATTCTAAGGAATTTAAATTCCAGATATGAGAAAGACTGCAAGAAATAAAATACATCAAGGAGAGAACCAATCATACTTAGTTGAATAAAACATCTGAAATAGGCTCACAGTCACAATAGCAATTTCAACCAGGTCATGTCTTATTCATGACGGATTGTCCCATTCATTAAATCTACATATAGGTTGCCTTCTCTTTGGCAACCACCGTCTTCGAGGAGTTGGGCTCAATAAGGTCATCCTTTTGAATCTTATATTTAGCAACGACTGGCTAGAACAAAACATTAAACCACAGTTCGTGACTCTTTTGTGCTGACCTTGAGGAAATAAATATCACTCTACCAAGGATATTACATGAACAGAAGTTTAATATGCAGACCGCCCCCCAAAAAATTTAAATCTTATTTTTGTTTAACAAATGGTGAAACAAGCCATCCTACTTAAGTGCCCAAGTTATTGGTGTGTCTCAAAATTTCACAGTAATTCATGGCCTAATATATATACATACACACATATACACACACACACACACACACATTAGGGTATATACCCATCAATCCTATCACTCACTAAGAATATTCATTTTCCCCCTATCTCTCTTTTTAAACAATATGTGCATCCTTCATTCTGATAAAATCTGCTGTTGCATTCCAAGTTGCAGCTCTGGCCTGAGCTGGTTGGAAGAAAAGTCCAAGCTGAGAGAGTTAAATTGTCTCACTCTGATCATCATATTGGAGTTTGGCCTGAGAGACCCCAGTCAGTCTCTGTTGAATATTTTAGCTGTGACATAATTTAAATGAGAGTGAAATGGTCACTTTTCACCTTATGCAAAATGAGGTTAAGAAAGTCATTAACAGAAAAGTGAGAGAAAGAAGCAGACACAGAGAATTGCAGAGACAGAGAGACTGAGGGCCTTGAACTTGGACGATTTTTTCAGATCCAATGCCAACCCCTCCAGAGGTCAGACTGCACATCCTACCTTGCGTTCTGTAAGATCGCCCAAATCTTCCTTGTGGCGTAGCATATTTCTACGATGTTCTATTTCATATAGGTAACTGGTTTTTGATGGAGACATTGATCTCTTTTAAGAACAGAGGTAAAAGCAAGGTGGCCAGCCTTGTCAGAAAGCCTGACTTTGGTCTTGGTTTAAAACTAGCACCTGACTGAATACTAGTATATGTGGTTGTACAAGAGAACTATGAGATTTTAGGAAAGTCCTGGTAACTCTGAGTCTTTATCACTTTGCCTTTAAAATACTGGAAGAGGATTTCTACCACTGATGAAAGACCCTGAACAATGCTTTGAATAAAATAAAATATCAGATAAAAATTTTAATTATTTTTAAATGCATCACAGAGTTAACACAATAGTAACAAAGGTGCCAACTTTAAAAGTAAAATAACCTGAACGCTCCAGGAGATAAAAGAGTGCCGAGGCTGATACTTGACCTGAAGCGTTGAGACCTTGAGCTTCCACTTTGACACCCACTCAGGATGTAGGGGGTGTGAGATCAAACTCGAGGACCCCTCAAGGTTGAATAATCTAATGAGTGGTCTCTGCTACACCCACTGTGTAAACGTGGGTGAAACAAACCCCACTGCACAGGACTGAACAGAAAGGAGCCTCAGCTGTGCCGACTAAGCTCTCCTGGAAAGGAGACATATATACATACTAGGGGGCCCGGTGCACGAAATTCGTGCACTGGGTGTGTGTGGGGGGGGGAGTGTCCCTCAGCCCAGCCTGCCCCCTCTCACATACTGGGAGCCCTCAGGCGTTGACCCCCATCACCCTCCAATCGCAGAATCGGCCCCTTGCCCAGGCCTGACGCCTCTGACAGAGGCGTCAGGCCTGGGCAGGGGACCCTAATTTCCCCCCATCACTGGTTCTGCCCCCAGCCCAGGCCTGATGCCTCTGGCCCAGGCGTCAGGCCTGGGCAGGGGACCCCCAGACCCCTCCGATTGCTGGCTCTGCCCCCAGCCCAGGCCTGATGCCTCGGCCAGAGGCGTAGACCCCCATCACCCTCTGATCGCCTGATTGGCCCCTTGCTCAGGCCTGACGCCTCCACCAGAGGTGTCAGGCTTGGACAGGGGCCCCCAACTTCCCCCAATCACTGGCTCTGACTCCCGCCCAGGACTGAGGCCTCTGGCCCAGGAATCATGCCTGGGCAGGGGACCCCCATCTCCCTCTGATCGCTTGCTCCACCCCCCGCCCAAGCCTGACGCCTCTGACCCAGGCTTCAGGCCTGGGCAAGGGGACCATCATATCCCCCCAATCCCTGGCTCCGCCCCCCACCCAGGCCTGATGCCTTGGCCAGAGGAGTTGACCCTCATCACCCTCTGATCACCAATCACTGGATCGGCCCCTTGACCAGGCCTGAGGCCTCCGGCAGAGGTGTCAGGCCTGGGCAGGGGACCCCCAGCTCCCCGCGGTTGCAGGCTCCACCCCTGCCCAGGCCTAACGCCTCTGGCCTAGGCATCCAGCCCGGGCAGCGGGGACCTGCAGTGGCAGCGGGGGGCGCCGTGATCTCGCGGGCTCCGCCCCTGCCCCTGCAGGACGCCTCTGGCTGAGGCATCCGGCCCGGGCAGTGGGGACCTGCAGCTGCAGCGGCCCCGCGATCGTGGGCTCCGTTTAGGCCCAGGCAAGGGACCCCTAGCTCCCGGGACTGCCAGCTTCGACCGTGCCCAGCTCCCATCGCTGGCTCCACCCCTACTTCCTGCTATCACTGGCCAGGGCGGAAAAGGCGCCTGATTCTCCGATCATGGCTGGGGGGCAGGGCAAAGGCGGCCCCAGGGCCGCCTTTGCCCTGCCCCCCAGCTCTTAGCTCCCCCCTGGGTTTCCGATCACTGTCAGTGGCAGGGGGCTTCTTCCTGCTTTCCCTTTCGCCTCCCTGCATTGTGCCTACATATGCAAATTAACCGCCATCTTGTTGGCAGTTAATTTGCATATAGCCCTGATTAGCCAATGAAAAGGCTAGCGTTGTACGCCAATTACCATTTTTCTCTTTTATTAGTGTAGATTAACCCTCATAATTCATAAACATAATGCCACCTTATCACATCTGCAATCTGCATTCACACTGTCTGTCTGATTGGAAAAAATCCTCAGGAGGAGATTTTAATTGATGGTGGTCCTAGGTTGGTAGCAGCCCCAGGGGTCTGAAGAGTAAATGCAAACCTAATCTTGAGCCATATTGATCATCAACTAATTAAACAAAGAATAACGGCAATAGTAAATTAAGTCTAGCCCTAGTTTCCACGGACAAAGCTGATCCTATCACTCCAGTGCTTTAAGATTGCATTGCTTTTTCAAATTCTGTTTTGTTTTCTCCTAATCACAGATAATGATCAACCCACAAAGTATTTTTTCTCCTAGCCTCACACATCTAAGTTGTTTAGAGGTTTTTATCACACAAATGCCTATAGAAGGAGCAAATGCCTATACAAGGAACAAATTTCTACAGAGAAACACCGACAACAATTCACTGAAGTGGAAGATAAGACTGTGCCTTGACCGCGCAGAGATCCTCATGCTATTGGGAAAACAGACAAACATGGACCAACATTGACCAAGATCTGAAAGGGGCTACGACTAATAAATGAGATCAGGAAGACTGGCTGGAACCCAGGTAATTCCCTGGACACATTTATTTGCAATCATGCTTAGTGGTAGAAATAAATAACCTGGTAAAAATTAATAACGCAATTTCAAAAATGGGCAAAGGACTTGAATCTACATTTCTCCAAAGAAGATGTATAAATGGCCACCAGGTATAGAAAAGGCACTCAACATCACTAATGATCAGGAAAAGGCAAGTCAAAACCACAGAGATGCTATCTCACACCTGTTAGGATGACTATTACAAAACAAAAGACAGTAAGTGTTGGCGAGGATGTGGAGCAATATAGGGAACCCTTGTGCAATATAGGTGGGAATATAAAATGGTGCAGCCTCTATGGAAAACAGGTTCCTCAAAAAACTAAAAAGAGAACTACCATATGATTCAGCAACCCCATTTCTGGGTAAGCTGAAATCAGGATCTTGAAGAGATACCCCATGTCCATTACAGCAAAATCCACAATAACAAGATATGGAAGCAACCCAGTGTCCACAGACAGATGAATGGATTTAAAAAGTGGTAAATACATACCGTAGACAGACTATGAAAAAAGAAGGACATTCTATTTTTTGCAACAACGCAGATGAACTTGGAAAACTTCATCCTAAGTAAAACAAGCCAGTTTCAGAACAACAGATACAGTATATTCCACTTAGAAGTGGTGTCTACAATAAACTCATAGAAACAGAGAATAGAATGAATGGTGGTGGCCAGGGGATGGGAGCAGGAGAAAATGGCAAGTTGTTCAGTGGGCATGGAGTTTTATTCATGCCAGATGAATAAGTTCTAGGGACTGCTCTGCAACACAGTGCCTGCAGTTAACAACAGGGTATCAAAATTTGTTAAAAGGGTCAATCTCATGTTAACCATTTTTATCACAAAAGAAGTGGTAAGACATAAGGGAACTTTTTGAGGTGATGAATATGTTTATTACCTTGATTGTGATGATGGTCTTAAGGAGACAGATAGATAGATAGATAGATAGATAGATAGATAGATAGATAGATCCAAACTCATATACAGTAAGCATGCAGGTTTCTTTTGTATTTCAATTACACCTTAATAAAGCTGTTTCAAAAGTTAATGAAGGATCACCGGGTTTCAGGCGTTTAAAGATTCAGTGGTTGGAGAGTGCCACTGGGCAAGCAACCTCTACCAAGGACAAAGGGAACTGGAATGGCTGGTGTGGAAGAAATCATAAATGCAAGCAATAAAAGCTCTAACCCTCATTCATAGTCCCTTCATTGCTGAGTCATTTTTCTTTTAGTAATTTCCCTTCTCTTTCCTAGTGCCCTCCACCAATAGTGTAAATAGTGTTGAGGGGTGGTGGTTAACCTTCCCAGTGAGTCCATGATGTGGGTAACATCAGGATGGATTGACCACAGGGAAACCACAAGGAATAACATGGCCCGGTACCTCATCCATGGAGAGATGTGGGAAGTGATCACAACGTTAGACTATCTCCCTTTGGGAAAGGAGTGACTAGAGTTTGGCTTGTAAGTAATGTAAGCAGTAGGAGCATTTTTGAAACTATTATCAGTGTTTCTCAACCTTCTATTATTACCCCCAAGGAGAAAATTTTAATTTAAATTCTCCCTAATGAGGGGAAGTAAATAGTAAGAAATAAGATTTTGTGGTGCAGGGCTGACCTTTAGAGGACAATATACCATTGCAAGATTGTATTTGTTTCCTATTCCTGCGCAAACTACCACAACTCAGCAGCTTAAAAGTACAATTTCTTGCCCAGCTGGTGTGGCTCAGTGGCTGAGCATTGACCAATGAACCAGGAGGTCATGGTTGGATTCCCAATCAGGACACGTGCCCGGGTTGTGGGCTCAATCCCCAGATGGGGTCATGCAGGAGGCAGACGGTCGATGGATGCTTCTCTCTCATCGGTGTTTCTCTCTCTCTCTCCCTCTCCTTTCCTCTCTCAATAAAAAACATTTAAATAAATTAGTCTTACATATGACAGGGAACCCTAAATAAATAATTAGATGTGAATCGCGAGTACACATTACTCTAATTTTTACAAATACACTTGCATTTCCTGATGAAGGTCCATGGTCAGTGGAGTGGATATTTGCTTGCCCTTCCAAATCCCTTCCCCATCTTTCTCTTCACTACGCTAGGCCCCTTAGGTTGACAAGAATGGATTATGTAAATGGGCTGCCTTGCTCTCTGGCATCCATTTGAAGTTGAATTCTGAGAATTCACTGTAGGTGGGAGAAAGGAAGCAGGTTGAAATTGGGTTACTCATCTCCCTGTTCCCTTCCTGCCGGGTAGCTGTGGCTCGCTCAGCCACAGGACTCAGGTCCTTTCTCTACATCACTTTCTCCCTCCAGGTTCTGATAAGGACTCCCTCCTGTTGCCTCTTGGGTCCTGCAGACAGTGATGGCGCCCCACTGTGACTCCCTGTGGGGGTGCTCCCTGTGCTGTGCCTGCTCCACATACTCTGCCCTCGTTTACTACTCCTTTGGGGCATCCCATCTGTTTGCTGCTGGGGCACTGACTGATAAAATCAGTCACCACTTTTATTCAATAACACCTTGGCATGAGGCTTAAAACCATGAGCTAACAAATGAG